>NC_134455.1:125910574-126535574 GCF_047948215.1 Lycorma delicatula
AAGAAGCTCCTGCAGCATTTTTGTTGGGAAGTGTTTGATCACCCATTTTACAGCCCGGACTTGGCTCCATCCGATTTTCACCTCTTTGCTCACATGAAATGCTGGCTAGAAAGACAACATTTTGGCACAGACATCGAGCTGCAGACCAGCGAATTATCAAGAATATTTTTGTAAACAACAATATGACAGACAAAATAATAATCCTAAGAGGATGTAAACAGAATCCCCTAAAATGAAAACAAACCAAAGTGGATGTAAATGATCAAATAATAAACAAACTGTCACAGAATAGAAAAATAATGAAAAATTAAAACATATAATAAATGAATGGGGAATAATGTAAAATCACATACAAAAAACATAATCAAAGAGAAAATGTAAAGGGCTTCCACTGGAACTGAGGAAAAAGTTTTGTTATAACATACTGAATTGTATGTACAAAAGGTGTGGCTATTAAATAATGAGACTAATGCTGTTGCAGAAGAACTGTGCATGTGACACATTCGTACAACTGACAGCTGTGTAGCTTGAAGCCTTCTCTTTCGATTGCCACTCCAGTTTCTGTAGACATACTAGTCTGGCCATGGCCTTCATTTGAATAACATCTGCTTTTTGTTTTGTTCTGTTTTTTTGTTTTTTGCCAAAAAAATGATGTGTTTTATTAGGCAAAGAATTCTTGTGAAATTTCATATGAAACTTGGAAAAACCGCTATTGAAACTTATCTTTTATTAAAAAAAGTATATGGCAATGAATGTTTGTCACACGTGCGGGTTTTTGAGTGGTTTAAGAATTTACAAGATGGCCAAGAAGATGCTGAAGGTGATCAAAATTCAAAGCGATGATGATAATTTTTTTTCGATATTCATGGGATTAAGTACCTTCACTGGGTTCTTGAAGGTCAAACTATTAATCAACATTACTACCCTGAGGTCCTTGCTAAACTCCATGAAAAAATAAGAATAAAACAACCCGAATTGTGGAAGAACAAATCATGAGATCATCAGACAACACACCAGCTCACACTGCACTGTCTGTCAAGACGTTTCTAGCTAAGAAGGTCTAGTGTCAGACCATTTGCCTTATTCGCTTGACCTAGCACCATGTGACTTTTATCTGTTTCCCAAGGTCAAATCTGCATTAAAAGGAACAAGATTACAGACCACTGAAGCTGTGAAAGAAAAAGCAGCACAAGTCATGAAAGAGCTCTCAGAAGACTTCCAGCAGGTGTTTCGAACAATGGAAAATTCGCATGGAGCAATGTAGGGATAGAGGAGCGATAGGGAGCAATGGAGGGATATATGAAGGTGATAATAAATAAATATGTATAAATTAAAAATAAAATATTTTACAGTATTAGTCTCGTTATTTAATAGCCACACCTTGGAACATGATGATAGCAAGCGACTGCATCAACCTGGTGGGAGGCCTATTCCCATTAAAAAAGGGCCTAGTTTTCAAAGTTGAAGAGATTTGAAAGTAATATTTATAATAGTCAAACATATTCGACAAATAGAACTCATTTATATAATTAATTATCAAGTAGACAATGAAGAATTAAATATTAAATGATTGTTTTTTTTTTTTATTGAGAATGTATTATTTTATTTTTACACATTTTTTGCAATTATTTTTCACTGTATTAGTTTAAAAATTTATATAGTAATTATCAAAACTAAAAAACTTTGTTTATTTATAATGGAGCATTTATTACCAAACATTATGATAAATACATGGATTACCATGGTACATCCCAAGCACAAATGACAATGAATGGTAATTCACGGAAAATATCTATTCTTGATGATTTCCATTATAATACAACACATAACCATATATATAACTCATATATTAACACATTCAAATTATTGGACACATATAAATTGCATTGTGAATACCATCTAACCATAAGAGATAATGGGGTAATCACATATGGTAGTATCTGATTAACAAAATTTACTGATTCAAGACAGTACCAGATAACAATCCTTTTCTCACAACACAGAAACCAGTGACTATAAATATCTGTGAAAACAATCCAGCACCTGTATAACACTATCTCTGATGGTTAGCCATATGACCTTCAAAAATTCCGAGGTCATACGTGTGACCTCATATTCCAATATAACATTTTCATTTTTTCATTTATGGGGTCAAAAACAGGTCGTTCATATTTGAAAAAATTGTGTCAAAGTCAAATCCAAGGTCATCATGAGCTGTCACCCTCCAATCTGAGTAACTTATGTTTGGGTATTTTTTTACTGTGTGCAGTTTACGAGAAAATAGCCTGGAGCAATTAAAATGAAATACTCTAAAAAAAGGTCCAATATCATATACGGGACCAGATATTTCAAAATAAAATTTTCTGCTGTTTTCATTGGTGGGACCAAAAATAAGTCATTCCATTTGAAAAACTTATGTTAATCTTGAAATAAGGTCAAGGTCAATGTCAAGGTCAAATCCAAGATCACCTTGAGGTGTTCCCCCTCCAATTTCAGTAATTTTTATAGTCATTTTTTTATATTGTATGTATTTTATGAGAAAATCACCTGGGGTGATTAAAATGAAATACCAATACACACATATATATATATATATATATACAAACAAAGAACTCAGCAATAAATGTACCAAAATATTACAGTTACTTAATTGTTACAGTGCACTTACTAAGTACAATAAGGGTACAATGGTATACAAATGAATACTCAACTGAAAATGAAGCATCAAAAGCTGACAGATGAAATTACACAGATGAATAGTATGCATCTACCAAATAATTTGATAAAACGTAAAAAAATATATATTGAGCCTAAATATCCATAAGAACCCTCAACAGTATAGAGTCTCATTTTTTCTGGCCTTCGCTCTTTATAATAATTTACTTCTAATTTTATTTTATTTTAATGATATGTTAATTTGAAACAGGAAATACAAAGATAATTGTTATTTTATTCAATGAAATAAGGTCAAACAGTCTGTCATTTCTATTAAAATATTTAAACGCTTATAACTTTTGAATCAGTAAGACTATTTTAAAAATTTCAATTTAGCTCTTTTTTATAACGTTATATACTTGCCCAGTGTGTAGTTAAATTTTCAATTTTGTAATTTTTAAAGACTTCCAAATTTTGTGCTAGAGAGAAAAAAAAACGATTATTATCACACCTATCATCCTACACTAAAAATAGGTTTTTGTAATTATCTGGAAATCTTATTCTTTCAAAAATACTATAATTACAATTAATATTTCACTTAAATTTTTATCCCTTTTTTTACATTTTCAAACCCAAATATTTGAATAAATGGACTGACCTTTCATCATTCAAATTTTATTGCTTTTTAGAATTTTATGTAGATTTAGTTCATCTTTTTTCATTCTTCTGTTCATTCAGTTTTAACCTTTTTTTCAAATTTAGTAGTTATGATAAAGAACAATGTTTTATTGGATAAAAATATTATTGTATATCTTATTTCAATTTCAATGGTTAGGTCATTACCAGAGTTGTCAGCTAAGCTTGTATTTATTTATTATCAATTTACTACATCATCCAGTATAATACATTATAAGTCTAGTAAATTCTTATAATGAAAAATTATAATTCTTGTAATTTTTCACCTACTCCTATTTATATAATGTAAATTTTATTTCTATTATGGGTTTCATTTTTCATATTTTCATCAGATCTTCAGTTTTTATTTAGCCAATTGGAGCATCCAAGCTGCCATCAAGTAAGTTCATAGTTTGGATTTCAGCTGTCACGTAAGGAAGTTAGCAGGTCCAGCTGCAACTAATAGGGCTTCTCCAGTCTAATCAAAGAAGTTATAATGATGAAATAAATTTTTTTTTAAATAACTTGAATTAATTTTTCAACTTCCATGACTAAATAAGAGGCCTCTTACAAATATAAATTTGAACTAATCATTCAGTTTTTCATCTTACAAACAAAACGCTGAATCTAGTCAGGTATATGTTTTTTTCATATGCTAAAACACATCCACAATCCATTAGTAAAAAAATCATTTAATTAATAATGCAAAGCATAAATTGTTTTCTGTTTATTACTCTTTACTAATTTTTTTAAACTTATTTTTATTAAAACAAAGAGGTTATTCCACAACCCTGAACTGAAATGAGAGAAGTGAACTCAAAAAAAGGAAAATAAAAAACTTTTCTAAGCCAGCTGTAAGTAATCATAAAAAATATAAATGTGTGCAATGTAAATTAAAAGTATAAATTAAATTCTTACCTTTCAACAGCAGTGACATTGGAGAGGGAAGAAGGTTCATGTGTATTACTAGTAACTCTCTGACGAATCTCTCCAAGTAACGTTTCCCCACGTTGTGCAGCCCGTAATATTTCTTCTTTTAGACCTTCATACTCTTCACCTTGCATTTCTAAAAGTTCTTGTGCTTCACTAATACTTAACACAAGATCTTGTGTACTTTCACGTAACCTTCTGGTGAAACCATCTAGAGATTGCGATACAGCTTTTGTCTGACAAGAAAACTGTTCTAAAGCCTAAAATAAATTAAAAAGTAATGTGATATTAAGCCTGAAAGTAAGTTATATTCAACATAATTTATTTTTAATAATTACAGAAATATTAATTTACAAAGTAAATGTCAATCTCTAACCAGATTATTCAAAGCAGCAGAAAAAAGTTCATTAATTTAAATACACCAATCCTTAATTAATACAATTACCGTATTTATTCGAGTACCCCCGAACTTTTTTTCTTGGAATTGGACAAAAAATAAGGGTGCGGGGCTTACTTGAAACATAGCCTTTAGCCAGGATAGTTTATGTAAATGTTTTCTTAGAAGTATCTAAATTCAACCATATAAATATAGTAACATTAGGCCTTATCAATACCGGATTAACAAACCCATTAGGTTTATCAATACCGGATGCCACTTATACAAAATACATCCTTAATTATTAACATCCTGTTCATATTATCGATAGGAACAAAGTTACAGTATTTTTATAAAACTGATTCATTCTGTATTGGCTGCATCTGGTTCTAATGACACTACAGTTACAATATCAGTTACCCATCGTCATCTTGTCTATTTGCCATAGTCATTGCACTGTTTGTATATGTGGACGGTTATGTGTATTTTATCTGTTTAGTTTATCTTATAAAGTTTAATACGGTGATTTATTTTAATTACAGCATTAAAATGAGTACAAAAGAACAGCATCTACAATCTTTTACAGTAAATGAAAAACTGCGCATTATAGAAGAGGCTGAAAAAATTGGAAATCGGGTAGCAGGAAGAAAATTTGACATAGATGAAAACTGCATTCGAGACTGGCATAAGAAGAAACAACTTCTGGTGAAATGCACTGGTAATAAAAGGGCTTTTAGTGGCTTAAAACCGAAATACACAGACATAGAAAAAAAATTGTATGACTGTTATGGAAAACAGGAAATGCGGTTATGCTGTCACAACAGAAATGTGTCAGTCATATGCTCGTGAAATCACTAAATCATTGAATAAAGTTGATTTTAAAGCAAGCCGTGGATGAATAACACAATTTTTTGCATGAAATGATTTGTCAATAAGACGAATGACGACCATTTCTCAACTACTTCCAGACACTTATGAACAAAAAATATTACATTTTCACAAATACATAATAAATTTTAGAAAAGATAACGGCTATTTGCCTTCTGAAATAGTAAATGCTGATCAAATCCCCGTATATTTTGAAATGCCATTTGACAAAACCGTAAACAAAAAAGATAAAAAAAGTGTTATGATTCGCAATGGTGGTAATGAAAAACAAAGATGTAGTGTTATACTTTGCATTACTTCTGATTGATCAAAATTACCCCCATACATTGTTTTTAAAAGAAAAACTATTCCTACCGTACAGGTAAATGGAGTAATTATTAGAGCACAGGAATCAGGTTGGATGGACGAAACCTTAATTTTAGATCAGATCAGGTGTGTATGGCAAAAGCGATCAGGAGATTTACTTAATAAAAAAAATACTGGTATGCTAGTAATGGATAGTTATCGGGGCATATGACTGATAAAGTGAAAGACATTTTAAAAAAGGGTATGACAGACCAAGTAATAATTCCAGGCGGATTGACATCTCTATTGCAACCACTAGATGGCTGCATTAATAAACTGTTCAAATCTGCATTAAAACAACTGTACAGTAAATGGATGGCCGATGAAAATTTCTATTGCATGCCTACAGGAAGAATCAAACGCCCAGATTTTAACCAGATTTGTGTTTGGATAAAATATGCTTGGGAAGGTATTTCCATGGAATTAGTAAGGAAAAGTTTTAAAAAGTGTGGAATATCTAATGAATCTGGCGGTAGTGAAGACGATCACCTTTGGCAGAGCGACGTGGAGACTATCGGCAACTCTTCTACAGACATTGACAGTGACAGTGATTAATTAAAAATAAAATCCCATATTAAAAAGTTTAATGAAATTATCCTTTTCAACATGATACTTTCTTTTCGTTTTACTGATCTACTGATTCTGAACTAAACTAGTACTTACGGTAATTAATTATTAATGTAATATTAATATTGTAATTTAAATGCTTTACTTTTTGAATATTTTCGTATTTACGTATTTTTTTATCATATCTGTTGCACTTTAAAATACTGGTATATACTCAATTTTTTTTTTCTTTTAGATTTTTGGTCTGGAAAATCGAGGTGCGAAAATTCAGTGGCGGAGGGGGTACTCGAATAAATACGGTACTCCTGTGCTGAGTGAAACTGAATTAATTGAGGTCATTTGCGTTAAGAAAATGTGCAATAAGAAGATGATTAGATCTTTTTGAGTACAATTGCGACACTGAAACTCTTCAGTCTTTATTTTAAAAATTATTATTAATTACATTTAACTAGGAATTAAAATATATTAAAAATGTAAATGCAACAATAATCATTTTCTAAATAAAACACAAGAAAAATTTTTTTCTTTATTATATTATATTATTATAATTTATTTACAATTTTAATCATATCCCATTAAAAATGTGGTTAAAACTGCATAAGAACAACTTATGCAAGGTTGCTACAATTTTACAAGTAACGTAATGACACTAGTCTTCAAACACTTTGTTACACAAATAATTTTGACTTATTCTTATGTTTTATTGATACTGAACATATGTCCTCAAAATGTCTCCTATGGGTTTCATGAGTTGTAATTATTCTTAAAATATGAAAATTATTAAAGTGATTTATTTCCTCTATTAATACTAACCACTTGTAATGATTTGTTGTGAGTCAATGTTTATATTAATAATAAAATATGAATTTCTGAAGATATACTTATAAATGACTTAGAGTAAAATAATTTGGGGAAGTGACCAGTGTGACTAATATGTCAGTAAAGTATTACATTATAGAATGATATTTATACTAGTTGTTTACTAAGATCCATTCCTTTTAGGAAAAATGAATATAAAGAGTAATATGATACAATTAATAGCCTTTAAATGACATAATATAGTCAAATTAATCACTATTTTTTTCTGCCGAATAATGGAAACCAGTGAATCAATCTTTTTCTGGCTTTCATATAAACACCATTGTGAGTTTGGGCTTTTGTTTTACTCCTACTTTTCTGATATAGGCATGAATTATTATTTTTTTCATACATTGTGTTTTTTTGTTTTTTTTTTATTGTTAGTAACTTATGTAAAAAGTTGTTAGTAACTATGTAAAAAGTTCCATAATTTTATAAATCATATTAATACGTTTTGCTATATCTGTGGTAAATTAACTCTTAAATCTCAAAGAAGAAATATTATTTCTTTAGTTAAAAAAATCATATGAACTCTAATTTGGGTGTAATATAGCAGACAAGTCTTCAACTCCTCATATCTGCTGTAATTCTTATGTAACTTTACATAGCTTTACTAAATGGGAAGCCACAACATATGTATTTTGCTGTTCCTATGGTATGAGAGGGTCTAAGGACAACTATACTATTATATTTGTATCAGAGAAATCAAAGCATCACAAGTAACTTCAAGAAATCAACTGCAGTTCCTTCAGTTATAAAATCTATTCCATACAGACCTAATCCTGACTCAGTTCTACAAAAAAACAAGAAGCTGAAGATGAAAAAGGATATGATGATTTAGAAAGTAATGAAGAGGATCCAGATTCAATAATTGAGAATACTGAACCTCAAAAAATTACTCAAACAGAATTTAATGATCTGTTCATGATTTTTGTGATCATTTGCCTAAATTCCAATCATAATTAATGGCTTTTAAAAGGTTGGAAGCTCCTCAGGAGTGGCACTAAATATGTTTTTTCCAAGTTAGGCAGAAAGAATTTCAGCATCTATTCTCCTTGCAAGAAAACATAATGTACTTCAATGAAGTATATTCTTTATTGGATTTACTTGGACAGCAACACAATCTTACAGAATGGAAATTTTTAATAGATTCCTCTAGAACAAATTTGAAAGCCACCCTCCTTCACAATGGAAATGAGAAAACCATCAACTCCACCAGCTTATGCAGCATAAATATGAAATTTTTACTGACCATGGGACTATATGAAAAATATATTTAACACATACATGGAGATCTAGTCATTTTATTAGAATTTCAGTCCAGGTACTGTTGTTTCTAATTAGAGTGGAACAGTAGAGACAAGAAAAACACTACATTAAAAAGGACGGGCCAAAGAGAGAACCACTTATACATGAGCAGGAAAATGTTATTTGTCAAGCTCTTGAGGATCTGAAGAATGTGTATCTTCCATCATAGCACATAAACTTAGTTTGAGAAAAACTTTTGCCAAAATAATGGATTGTACGACCAAAGTTTCTTATACCTTCAGAGCAAGAATCTGATAAATCAGCAAAAGGTATAATTTCAAAATATTGTTAAATCATTCCCAGGCAAAAAGACGGCTGAGGACTATATAGAATTGGTGAGTGAACTTCTTGAAAACTGTAAAAACCAAATTAGGGTACAATATTCTAAAAATACACATATTTCATTTACACTTGTTTTTTCCACCTAAGCTTGGCAAGGGTCAGCGATGAACACGGCAAACTCCAGGATATATCAATAATGAAAACACACTACTGAGGAAAATGGAGCCGAAATATGCTTACCGATTACTGCTGGAGATAGTAAAGGAACGTTCCAGAGGAAAACTAAAGAAAAGCAGATATTAGGTAAAGTAATATCATACTGCAGGCTATATTATTCCTTAAAAAATCAAGTTTTCTTTAAATCTGTTACTAAAAAAAGCCTGTCCTACATTCAATTTTGGTTTATAAATTTGAAATCAGCCCAAAAGAAATACTGTAAGAAACACCTTGTTGAATGCACATAACAGATAAAACATTTTCTTGTAGACTAGTGTTATGCTTTTTTATTTATAATGAGTTGCATGCACTAGATTAAAATGAAGTAGAGTGCTGTTAACTAGAAAATAACTCGCTTTATGCTTACAGCCCTAACTAACAAGGTTACTAAATTCAATTCCTACCTATAATTTATATAATTTACAGGATTGTACAACTTAATAACAATAATATTAATTCTGTAACCAATAAAAACCACACAGAGTCAAAACTCAACCTTTTGTTAAAGGACAGTGCCAAAGTATAGAAAACAAATTCATTTTAATGGTATCACTTGTTACATACTATATTATTTGATCAGTTTGATGTTCTCCTTTTTTCCTTTCTTTTCTGTATAATCTTCTACCTTAAACATAATTACTAGCCCACATCCTTCATTATCCATTTTATAAATTCTAATGTTTATCTTCCTCATCAGTTTTTAATTTCCACTCATCTCCCATTAACAAATTAACTAAACCTAAATGCCTTATATACAGTCATCCAAGCTTGTCTGTCTCTTTAGAAGAACTGCCACAAATTTCTCTCCTTGCCTGCAGAAGTACATGTATAACTTACATATACAATAAAAACTTTCTAAAGCAACAACTCAAGAAAACAAAAAACTAAAAGAAAAAAGAGTTTTAAGTTCCAATCAATTAAAAATACATTAGACCTTTAATAAAACGAAAAACCTTTTTAACATATACATTTAGGAGTATTATCTTATAATACTCCTATATAGAGTATTTGTCTTTTTAAGTGAAAATGAAAGAAAATATTTTACTATACAAATCAGTGGTTTAATCATTATATCAATGAGAAGTAATTCTTTACTGTCCTTATTAAGCAGAATTTGATATCAGTAAGTTACATTTTTCTAGTAATACTAGATTTTAAAATGAATAAATAAATTAAAAATAGGTTAATTTCAAATTTGAATCTGGCACTATAATGCTTGTATCTTGAAAGAAAATACTGTAGCAGAATTATTTGGAAACAAATAAAATTCATCATAAATTACATTGCGCCTGATTGTTGATGATTAAATAATGTTTACCTGGTGTTCTGCTGGAAGTATATTATATATAACTTTCTGTCAGTGTGTTTTGAGTTACTTTGCTTTAATTAGATTGAATGCTGTATATAACAGTATAATATTATAAATTATACCACTACTAATTATTTTTATATTTTGTAAATGGTGATTTGTACATGTAATTGAATTTCTTAGAGATTCACCAAATATGAAAAACTATTTAATTATCCTATTATTATTTTGTTTATTTTTTTAAATTTTCAATAAAATTTCCATGAACTATAAAATACTAACTTTACATGAAAAAGAAATGGCAACTGATTATAGTAAATAAAAATCTCTTATTAAATAATTTTAATGTATCACTAAAACATAAAACAAATATAGAAAAAATATGCAATATCAGTGAATAGTTGAACATCCTGACCGCATAGGGGAAGACACCCTCCACCATTCCTTCCATTCTGAGCCCCTATGGGCTTTACTGGAGGTCATCTTCAAAGCCTCGGCTTTTGACATATTCCAGTTTGCCTCAGCCAGGATGCCATCGATGCGAATGCAATGAGTGACATTCCCATCAATAAACTACTACTAGTTAATGAATTCGAAACAAAACACATCTCACTGAGTCTTACGTAAGACTAAAAATACCTAACTAACAAAGGAATTGAACTACCTACCCGTAGAAGGTAAAAGCGAGTTCAACACACAACACGAAACATAAAAATATTACACGGAACAATAACAACACAGTAACATTGAAACAAAACAAAACAAAGGGCAAGAACAACAACAAAAACATAATTTATAAAACAAAACATCAACAAAAATAGAATACAAGAGAAATTCAAGCAGAGCTCTAGATCACCTCAGCAATCCTTTCCTTTGCTAAGTACACTACAAAACTCTCCACTATTGTCCACTCGGCCCGGCACCTCCAGTTTACACGGAGATCCAACAGCAACCCGATAAGATCAAGCCAACAGATGGTCTCCGTACGCATTAGCTCGTATTTTGAGCACTCATAAAAAACATGGTAAGTGTCGTCCAATTGTCCACACTGCGGACACACCCCAGAATCTACCAGGCCAAATTCTGCAGTCTGTCCTTAAAAGTACCATGGCCAGAAAGAAACTGTGTCACATATTTATTAGGGTGCACCCAAGAGGCGTAAACCAACAACATTTGGAGAGAGATCATGCATATAACGCCCACCATCTGTCTTATCCCATCTGGCCTGCCAAAAGGCATTGCTATGTTGTTCAATTTCTCGAACTTTATCCGAAGTCAACTCACCGGACTTCTTAGCAACATACCAGTGCTGCTTCTCAGGTGTGATCAAGTCTATCGGTTTCATGCCTGTAATCACTAAGGCTGCCTCCCGTGAAATAGTATGGTAACCACCTGTTACCATTAAAAATATTAAGCATTGAGCGCTTAATAATGTGTCCTGATAAATTTTATACTTTAGCCTATGCACCCAAATAGGTGCCGCATATAGCAAAATAGCCTCGCACACACCTTTATACAGGATGCTCATGGTCTTAAAGTTAAAACCCCAATCAGGACTGACCACACATCAAATACTAAAGAAGGCATTGCAGGCTCTCTCCACAACGTATTGAAGGTGCTTCTTATATTGCAGTTTCTCATCAAGAAAGTACCCCAAGGTACTTATGAACCTTAACATACTTTATACGCTGGTCTGTCAACTCGCTACCAAATGGTCTTTGAGGAGCATCATCGTGGTCTTTTCCGGGTTAAAAGTCATCTTGTGTTGATGACCCCACAGCTCAAGCATCCTACAAGCCCAAGTGGCTTGGAGTTCAATCTCTCTCTGCGAACTTCTTTCGACCAGCAGGAGCCCATCGTCAGCATAAGCCATCATGCAACACCCACTGAGCAACCTCAGCCGCAGGAGAGAATCAAACTCCACCATCCCCTGGGGACGTCTCTTAAACAGTGTCTTGTCAACCTCATAGCTGCCCTCACGGAGCAGCACATTCCAATGATTGAAGTAACTTGGTATAAAATGTCAAACAGATAACTTCTAATAATGACAAAATTACCCACAATGTTTAGAAGGACATCATAAAAGTGTCAGCAAAAAGGATGACTGTTTCAGAGCCAGTTATTTAAACTGAAGCTTAGCAGTGGCAAAAATGAAAAGCAAAATGAATTCAAAGCATCAAACAGCTGACTTGAATGATTCATAAAATGACACAACATTATATTTAAAATCATAACGATGTTGGCACACAATGATACAGTAAAATAGAGCAGCAAATTTTTGTTCCTTATCAAAGATATGGCAAAGTAACTGTAAAATGGCGATAAAAGTAGGTTATTATTCAGATTAGAGCCCTTAAAATCTTTGGCTAACTGATAAAAATAATAACTAATTAATACACCAATATTTTATTTGCTAAAATTAACATTGTTTTAAGCTCATTATAAATTTTATGGATCCCCTAATTTAATATTTAATTTTAAAACACAGATTCTATAACCAATCTGATTAAACTACTGTGATGATATTTAATTTTATTTTTTTGTAATACACCTATATGAAAATGTCTCTCTTTAAACTAAAAACCTGCAAAAAGAGAAATTTGTTCTCTTTGTATAGTAATTTATATTTCAGAAAGGTATATTTAAATACATCACACAATTATTTGAAAATCCAAATAATTCATTAACATATTGACCAGTGTGTTAATAAAATTTAATATTATAATAAATATAAACCACTAAAACACAGTAATTAGATAAATTTAACTTAGCATATTAATTACCAATAATCAATTTTCGCAGTATTCTGCATCTTGTTAATAAAAAATATCAAGCGATAGAAATTCAATTTATTGGAAATTAAAATGGTAAATTAAAGTTATTTAATTACTGTGTTTTGATGGTTTATATTCCATATATATATATATACATTTAATATGTATATTCAATAAATACTAAATATAGACTGTTGCACAATATAGCTACTTAACTGTAATTTTATTTTTTGATTGATGACACATTCTCATGTGATTGGTAACTTAGTGAGGGTTCAAGGTTGATATCTACAAAACCATAAAAACTGGTTACTCTTAATGCAAATCTCTCATTCATTTAACTAAATTATAAACACGCCTCATAAAATGATAACTTTTATCATGCACCTTATTTCATAATGTAATCTAACTCATTATTTAATAATAAATAATATAACTTAATAACACTAACAATTCGTTGTTCAATCCATTGTTGATGAGAATAAGGCATATCACCATCAAGATCCGCTGTTAATTCATTTCTTTCAACAAACTGATGAAGTTCTTCAACACAACTACAAATGACAACCTATGAATAAAAGAAACAATAACTCATTTAATAAAAATTAGTAACAATTATTCTGAAATATTATCTATCAGAACAAGAATGTTTTATTAATTTTATTAATTGTTTGCCTCAATTTAATGAAAAGATTAGTTTTTATACCAATTATTCATAAGTGTATGAAAGATTTTATATTGTTACGATTTACAAATTATGAAACAAACCTACTAAATTGTTTAACATTAAAATGATAGTAAATTATTAAAATTACTGATAAGGGAACAGTACATGAATGCAACTGAATATTTTGTATGCCTGAGGATATTTGACAAGTGAAAGAATCACCTGTTTACAACAGTATCATGAAGTGGGATGAAGGTCTCCTCTCTGCGATAAGGAAATTGTAGATCATTAGACAAGCCTACACAAGTTGCAAAAAAATCTAATAACATATGTATGGTTAATTCAACATTTCGCAACCAATTATTGAGCAAATTCTTTGTAAAAGGCTGGAGGTTAAACCATAGAAGTTTTATTCTGAACAGGTTCTCAGTAATAACATTAAAAATATAAGGGTTTTTAATGTTATTATTAAAGATGGGCAATTTTTTTATTAGGTCTTATTAAAGCTTTAAAGAGTACTAAAATTTTCTAAATTCTAAAAATAACTCCTATTTGAGAGATGAAGTCCCACAGTTTATGTGAAATGCAAGGGATTTAAATAAGGGTGTTTAAACTTTGCCCCCTGATTTATATTTGGAAACAAATAGCGTTTGCATATCTTTTATCAGTAGTTATCTGTTAGCAACAATACACCAGCCATATTTACATTAGTTGCCTTGTATAACCTAACTGAAATGAGTGAATATACCCATTAAATGTGAAGTGCAAGCAGTAAATTAGTTTCTTCACACCAAAAAAAAAAAATCTTCTGTTGGAATCTATGAAGAAGTTTATAATATTTATGGAACAAATGTTATGTGTAAAGTTAACAATTTGAAAATGGTTTAATATATTTTAAAAAGGACATATGTAAATAATACAGAACATAGCAGTTGCCATCTGTGATCATATATGCTGGTGATCATTATTTTAAAATAAATTTCCAATCATTTTGCATTCAATAACTTATGAAATTTTAATGGAAAAACAGGATTGTAAAATGTTGTTTATCACTTATTGCAGCTGAAACATTTTTGCAACACTATCAAAAGAAAGAGATAAGTTCTTCTTTCTTTGCTGATTAATAGTTGCTAATCAACATTGTGATTGGAAATGAAAGTTGGATATAGTATCCTGTTGAGACAAAGCAAAATAGAAGTAATAGCAGCATTCACCGTTTCTGAGGCCTAAGAAGTTTAAAGAAAATGTTCGGTCAGGAAGCTTATGACTACTGCTTTCTGGGACAATAAAGGATATTGCTTATTTCCTTGATCACAAAAATTCTTTAAATACTGATAAGTATTCTGAACTCTTAAAAAATTGTAATGTGCAATTCAGAACAAACAACATATGAAGCTATTCAATTGAATTTTGCTTTTACACATGTTCATGGAATTGTGCACATGTAAAAAACAATTCGCAAGAACTAAAGCAATTTCATTGATAAATCTTCTAGCAACCACTGTATAATCATAACCTCATATCTAGCAATTATTATCTTTTCTTCATTTAAAATAATGGCTCGTATCATAGAGGTTTGAAAATGATTAGTTTTTTTTTTATTTTGGGCTTTTTTAGACACTTTTAGTCCAGTTGATTGCTATCAAAAGGGGAATTGCATAACTAGATGTTATAACAGTCCTAAACCCAAAATTTCAACATCCTACAGCTAATCGTTTTTGAGTTATGTGAGATACATATGCATATATGTACATGCGTACAGACGTCACAGCAAAACTAGTCAAAATGGATTCAGGGATGGTCAAAATGGTTATTTCCATTGAAATCTGAAAACCAAAATTTTTCGCAATCACAATACATTTACTTCATACAAGGAAGTAAAATTAAATTTAAAAAAGAGATAGAAATACAGTTACCTCTTAGTACAGGCAACCAGCTGTAACTGATATTTTTAAGAGGGAGGACAAACCTGCATTCTTCAGATCACTCAAAGTTTCGGGTCCTGTACAGACCAAACAGTTGCTCTGAAGAAATTACAGTATACTGATATTTTTTATCAATTGAACATGCTGTAATTATTGTTTATCATTATTATTCTCACAAGGAAGAGTTTACTAACACAGGGGGTTCAGTGGGCAGAGCTAAAAATCCCTTCACCGCAATGAGAGATGCAAATTACCATATAGCACGGGAGAAGCCATGATGGGATTGTTTATATATATAAATATAAATATAAGTATTTTACCTTAAATTTAAATTCTTCTTTAAATAATTTATTGCTGACTTCAGAAATAGCTTTTTGTAAAAACCCTGATGGGCGTAGAACATAAGCTACATGTAATAACCCTGGAAAATAACCCTGAAACATAAAATAAAAAATTAAGATTCATTATAATATTATAAATACTATATTAATAATTTATAAATACATAATTAAACAAATCAAAAAGATGACCGACTCATATGCTGTCTATCAAACAAAAGTTTAGCCCTTGCAATTCAAAAACACAGTTTATAAACACTGAAAATCAACTGAACTTTTTATTCAAATCAACAAATAACTTGAAGCAGGTTACAGGTAGAATATTATTATTTTAATATTGTCTTTTCCTTATCTATAAATTCCTTTTATGCACAAATTTTTAAATCTATACATGTAATGATTGAATAAATAAGGTGAAAAAAGTTTGATATTTATTTGTTAGAACTGTTTAGTTTTATAATCTCTTTGAACAAAAAATATTGCAAAACACAATGTAAGTTCATAGTGTATTATTACACTTTACCAAATTCCAATCAGTTTACCTAAATCTGTTTCCATTTGAGCAGCACAAAGAGTAAATGTCTCAGTTAAGGTAAATAATCCCAATTAAGATGAGGGGATTTCAATGTGAAGTCCATTGAGTTCGCAGGCACTGTCAATGAACTCCGCGGATTGAGCTGTGGCCATGGGCCTTATATGGATTAATGAGCAAGCTGTGACATTTGCAAAAGAATCTTCGTCCTTTGCGATAGACCTGACATTTGTTTCTGTAGAGAGAGTGAACGATTATATGAGCTGGAGTGTCTTAGAGGAAAAACCAATGTCCGACCACCTAATCATCGAGTGAGATTTGCTACTCCACAGAGATCTTAAGAACAGACAAGAAAATAGTCTCTAAACATGGATGTATTTGTTTTGGCGAACATATCTAGGCCCGCCTTGCCAATACGTTGTCACCAGAGGGCTTGGTGATGATCAAGTAGGAGGAGTGTATAGCATCAGGCATGTTCATTCATTGTAATCCGTCTCAACATGCTTATTAGTGAATGATGGGATTGCTTTTCTTAGGAGGGAGGCATTGGCAGCCAGGAGGTCGTTTCAACAGGCTGCAAGATGTGGTTCTCAAGATGCTCAGTCTTTAGCTCATCAAAGTTTTGTGGAGGCAAGGGCAAGTTACAAGGCAGTAATTATGGAGGCCAAAAGCAGGCACTGGAGGGATCTCTGTGACAAGGAGGATAGGACCCATGGGGGAACGGTTTCCAGATAGTATATGGGAAATTTGGGAGGAGATCTCCGGTCCTCACGAAATGGCAAGTACTAGATGCTGTACAGGAGTTATTCCCTGCGAGGACCCTCTGAGGGAGGAGATAGCCATTGAAAACTTGTCCCTCTTCAACATGGGAAAACTGTTGCTAGGGGGGAAGAGGCTAAGACCACAGGCAAGCCCAGGTCCTGATGGCATTCCTACAGAAATTGTACATATATTGGTAGAGAAGGCACCAGTGGAACTCCTGAACATCACAAACGATATGTTGTCAGGTGATTACATTCCAAGGGAATGGAAAGAGTCCAATCTGGTGTTATTACAGAAGCCAGGGCAGAGGGCCTCCTCCACTTATTGTTTAACCTGGGTTCTCAGGGGTTAGTACTTAGTCTGATGTTATGGAACCTGGTGTTTGATGAGGTGCTTCGGTTGAGGTATCCTAGAGGTGTTGTACCAGTGGCCTTTGCTGACAATCTGGCATTGGTAATATGGGCAAGGTTTGTAGAGGACATACGACAACGACCAATGAAGCTATAGACCTAGTACAGCACTGGTTGATGGATAGGGGTAATCTTGTCTCCTGAAAAAACATAATTCAATTGTCTGGCTGGCAGGCGCCCTCTTTCTTCGATCCATATAATGGTTGGCGGAGCCTTAGTACCCCAGGTGGAGTCTGTGAAGTATTTGGGTTTATGGCTGGACTGACAGCATATGTTTTCCATACACATGTGAGAAACATCTGATTGTGCAGGAGCAATGATGAGGGCACTGAGTAGGCTCCTGGGCAACGTGGCCGGCCCCCGGTTGTCCAGAAATAAGTTGTAAGGCCATATGATCAATTCTGTACTGCTATATGGGGTCATTGTTTGGTTGAAAGCTCTGGGGTGTTATTAAAATTGGTGGGTACTGGAGAGTGCGCAGAGGCGGATTGCCCTACGCATCATCGTTTCCGCATACTCTTCAGTTTTGACTGAGGCAGTGTTATTTAAACAACTAGCAGTGATGAGGATTGGGATTATTAGAGGAGCTTACAGGAGTTATATGTAGATGCGGTTGTCCGAGAATGGCAGGTCTGCTGGGACCTGTCCTCCACAGTGCGATGGACATATCGTCTGATCTGGTCCAAGCCTTGGGTCAACCACAGCTTTGGTGATGCCACCTACTGGTTGATCCAATTTTTATCTGGCCACGACGTGTTTAGGGTATACTTACATGCCAGGAGGAGAACTGATGATACCTTTTGCCTTTCTTGCACAGCGCTTAATACAACAGAACACGTCGTGTTCGACTGCCAGATGTGGGCTGCTGAATGTCGCTGCTGTTAGTTAGTGACTGGGCCACTTACAGTTGACACAATCATAGACTGTATGTTATCAGGGGAAGAGAGGTTTCGTGCGGTAAATCACTTTGTGACACAGATACTCCATCACAAAGCCAGGGAGGATGGGGTGGTGCGGGGTTGAGGGACAGCCCCCTGTGGAGCCTGCCGTTCATCTGTGTTTACACAGGTGGGCAGCAGTGATGAGGCACTGAGATTCCCTCATCCCTTCGTGAAGTAGACAGAGACTCGGTGTGAGTGCCCTAAACAGGGTGCTCTCACTAGAGGCATTGGCGTCACGACCGAGTCCCGGCTTCGGGGTTGGCTCCAGGAACAACATAGTTGGGTTTGGATACCCCACCCTACAGAGGCATGCAATGAAAAGATCTAACTGGTGCTGATCGGACTAGACTTATGGTGGACAGGGAGGCCCTTTTGAGTAGACAACCCCCTGGGCTGTGCTTTGCTTTGTTGTGGATCCGACCCGAGGATATTAGTAATTTATTTAAGTATTATTAAGCAAGCAGATTAATAACTACATTACAAAGTTTGATGAAGCTTTTCTTTTACTGAAAAGATATATATTTTCTTTAAATTTAACTAGAAGCTGAAATGACCCTATAAAATAAATAACCTGAATTAGGTTACAGGCAGAGTATTATTATTTTAATACTGTCTTTTCATTATTATAGAATTCATTAATTTTAACGGCAAATTTGTCCACATGTGTGATAATACTCATTCTGAAGAGACTTCAGAATCTGGGAAAAGCCAGAACCAATATGTAACTAATTTCACCATACATCATTAAATCAGCAAATAAATTAGTTATAAATAAACTAGTTAGAACTGTTATAATAAACTAGTTATCACATAAATTTTCAATATTTATAATGATAATAAAAATTACATGCAATCTGATATATTAGCGCACGTGCAACCTGATATTCTTGTATGTAGACTACTTGTTTTGTTCATTTAAGTTTTTCTACATATACAAAATTTACAATAATTTCTTTTTCTTTTCTTCTTCCTTTCCAAACTGGAGCTTTTTTTCTAATAAACTGTCATGTGTATGTTTGATGGCATAACCAGAAAGTTTGTAGTAAACCAACATGGGGTCAGTAAGTTATTACTCTTGACATTGACATAATCTTTCTCAAATTAACAAATTATCTCAGGGCAGAAACTTGACGGAAACTAGGAATGTAGTAGTTTCATCTCACCAAGCCAAACATAGTAGTAGCGCATATCAAGAGAACAAGATACAGGAAATGATCAGGTATACAAGTGATACCTTGGCGACACTTTGTTTACCACAGGGATAAGGGATGTAATGGACATCATTGTATTTAGAGAAAGTAGTTCTAGTAGAGCCTCTTGTACCTCAGGTATACTTTATAAATTCAGAGCCATAAAAAGACAAGAAACAGGCAGAGTAAAGCAATATAATAGTGTACTCTTTCTATAAAAAAACAATATATTATAAGGATTGTCATTATTCAGCAGGGGAAATCCATACACATTAATAATTAACAAAAGCAAAGTGTCTTATTACATTACAATGTTTTCTACATTTTGTATACCCCATAAATCAAACTCTATTGACCCTAGAAAGCTGAAATTTTCCATACCTTTCTAAAATTAAAAGTTTATGTATTATATTTATCTAAAAAGGTCTAACACGCATTAAAACAAATTTAAAAACAAAAATCTGTTTTTATTAGTATAAGCCCTCTTATCCACCACTTATTAAAAAAATATATATATTCAATCCAAATCATAATAAACAATTATATTATCAATTTTTACATTCCTATCTGTCACATAACATTTCTGCATTATCACCTTAAAGATTTCAGAGCTCCTCCACCAAAAGAAGACTTCACTCATTTGAGAACATTCAGTAATAAAAGTGAAGTAATAAATATTGCATGGAAATTAATAATTAAACATCTACAAGTCGACAAGGCGAAGTTCATATACATGGAGGACTGCAGCACTGTTGTTTTGTTTGGCTATATACAGAGATAGAAACATAATACTACAGTACAGTCTGGGCTTGGTCCTACTAAACAAAGTGATATGCTCATCAATCTGTTGTAAAAAAGAAATGTTGTCTGTCTAAAATCGATTACTGTATTTTTTGGAACCTGCAATTTCTTTCTGATTATGCTATAACACAACTAAAAAAAAAAAAAAATATTAATTTACATTGCTGCATTCAGAAAGTGAAATAAATTTAACTTGCAATTATTTACAGTAATTTAATTAAGTAAACTTTTTCACTTAAATGGTATTATAGTTCACAGTATTACATTCAAATCTGACAGTAATAATTTGGACATATAGGCCTACAGAATTGCAACAAGTTGGATATAGCTGTGAATAAAAAAATAATATTTTTATATTAATTAATGAAATAATTGGTATGAATTTGAGAACCACTAGATGCTGCTTTTTATCTTATTTTCCTGATATAAACTAATGTAGAAGTTAATACTTCTACAAGCATGTTCCATCGCTTTCACAAGAGGCACCAATAATCCATTTTTTATTTTTATTTATGAACTTAGTAAAGTTAACATGAGATGATGCACTTGACTGTGAAGAAGTTTTCTGCGTTCACTTTTACTTTGAAATTGCAATTTCCAATGCAAAGAACAAAATATTTGTTTTTACTCATATTAGTAACAGCACATCTACAAATTATGTAATACTTATAACACCTATTTTAAACTTTTAACCCAACATTTTTTTATGACTGGTGAATCTCTGTTTGCCATAATATCATTACTTAAACCAAAACAGTTGATGTATAAGAAATTTATTCGTCATTTACTTGTACATATTTTTTTTAGTACGATATATTTTCATCATGCTTATGTTTCAAAGTACATTGTCTAAGAAAACAATTGCTCTTATTACAAAATAACAGGGCAAAAGATAAAATCCATTATTTAAACGAAAATAGATGTAATTAAACAGAAGAAGAACAGATGTTTTATTATTAAACACTGAAATTAAAATGACATCATTTAATTCATTAATGTAAATAAGGCCTAATAAATAATATAATGTTATTTATGTAACACTATCATGATATGCATCTGTGTCCATATACATGAATAATAATGTTTAAAACAGCAACCTAATGTCATGGCAGATGTAATAATTACTTACAAGTAACACTGAAATGTGACTATACACAGCAGTAGTTCATAAACTCTGAATATGCACCTTGCCTTGTCGAGTAGTACACTACATTTTACTACACTAATGTGACAAATAATGATGTAGATGCATATCTTAATTCAATCAAACAATTATTGTCAATTTAATTTTTAATTTTCTATTCTTTAAATTTTTATATGACCCTTAACATTTAAAAGCATATTTGTAGTTGAATCTTACAGTGTGTTGAATAAGAGTTCAACAGCTTGTATAGTATTAAATTCTCATTATCTTTATTTAACTTTTTTTATAATTTTTAATTCTCCTATTTCATTTATGTGTTTGTCTCATTTACAAATACGTATTGGTTTAATATATATTTACATATAAGATTTTGTGCATAAATAGACGTTGTTTTGTCATTGTTCTTAGGAAAATATTCCTTAATAAATGCTCTTTCTGTTTGATCAAAGTAAAAATGTTACAACAGTTGTCACAAATTATTTTACATCAGATGATTGGTTTTCTGTAGAAATAGAGCTTTTCACACATAATTTTTTGAAGTCTATTATTAGAACGACAAGCAGCATTCATGTTATATTTGTTAAAAATGTTATTTAAAATTCCTGGCATGTTATTAACGTATAATACAACTAAAAATTTTCAATTTTTTTTAAAATTCCTTCTTGGTTTATTTATTTTATTGTAATAATTTTTTCTAGAATAGAGTAACACTCACTGAATACTTATATCAATATAGTATATGAAAAAAATATGTTATATTACAATTGACTAACAAACATCAATGTGATGAAACTATCTCTTGATTTGTGGACCAAAGATACCTTCCTACACTTAGCATCAATTAATTTAGGAAGAATCATTCTGAAGTAATTAAATCAGTCTACCTTTGTCTGATTCCTATATACAAACTTTTTCATAAGCCTGAGTTTTATGTAAAGTGGGAGAGGTATCATTTTACCAGACTCAGTTAATGGTAAATGTTTTGAATTTTTTCACCAACCAAAAACCTCTGCCACAATGACAAGTTCTTACTTAGTAATAGCCATTTTGTAACATGGCTTTCCCTTAGACATGGAAAACAACAGTACTTTCCAAATCTGTCTTGTATACCAAGAAGTAACGCAAAAACTTTCACATCAGTACATTAATAATCAACTTTAGCTATATAACTTTCTACCTTCAATGTTTTATACATTTTCAATGGGCAAGAATTTCTCGATGATTTGTACTTTTTTTAAACACTCTGTTAGGTTTAGCAACTAAAAATAATAATGGAAAAATTAAATTAAATAAATTTAACAAAGTAATGTTCATGAAACAAGAAAGTAAAATAAAAATTATAATTATTATGAACTTACTGAGACTTTTAGAAGTGTACTTTTAACCGAACTCCATTTATCATTACGCCGATCAATTATAAGAACAAATCCCATGTCTGCTTCATGCATCCTGTACATTACATAACATTTTTTTTATTAAACAATACACTGAAATAGTTTAAAACCAACATTATTTGCAAGTAGAATATTATTTGCATAGCGTAAATAAACGCTATCCATAACCAACTTTATAATTCAAGGCGAGAAGGAATATGTTATACAGAAGGGATCACAGAACAATAAATTTGATGAAGCAGCCATGAAAGATAAAAAAAAGTAACTAACTACAGCACAGCAATGAAGTAAAAAGTAAGATCTTTTGTGGCAACTGCAAAAAGAGTTCCCTGAAGGAAAGACTATCTTTTTGAAGGTCAATAGATTCATAAAATTGTTGTAATGAAAGAGTTCAGAAATTATAGTACTGACATATAACACCTCCAGTATGAAATAAAAAGATAGCACATCTGAATTCACTTGTATGTTGAATTTCACTGAGTCTGAAATAAAAATAGCTTTTATTACTTAGATGGATTATACACCACTGCTTCTTTACTGAACCTTACTGGATCTTTGAATTTTTCTTTATTCTGTAACATAGGAATTCTGAATAATAGTTAATTGTTTAAAATGAGGAATTAAACTCACTGATGTTATTACTGATAATATGTTATTAAAATTTTTTTGAACATGTTGTCTAGCGTGCTGTAATTAATAACCAATAAGAATGGTTTGTCTATGTAAGACAAATGCTGTGAATATGTTAAATACGCTTTTTTTATAATTAAGTATTCTAAAAGTGAAAACTGATGTGCATTGATAAAAAAGTTTACTATTTCAATTTTAAATTAAGTTTGGCTTGTAAAACTATTGTAAGTTGTAAATAATGCATGATATTATTTCATTATACAGAGTGTCCAGGGTAAAAGTATCCAAAAGTAACAGTTTATATTAAGAGAACCAGTTAATATGATTTAATAATCTTTTTTTATAAATAGAGCAACTTATCGCGTTTTAGGTTAATAAAGTTCAATGTATACACCTTTTGTAGCTTGGCAGACGTCTGGATGATAATCAAACTCTTGCCACACATTTGGGAGCATCAGACCAACAGCTTCAACAATCCTGTTTTAAATCGTCCAAATCTCAAACTTTTCTTTGGTACAATCAACTATTAATAATCTCAAGCGTTTCTTTGGTAGACACAACTTTTAATAAATTCCCAAATTCCAAAGGAGTGGTATTTGGAGATCTAGGTGGCCACATAATTTAATCATTTTTTTTTATAAACACAGCAACTTATCATGTTTTAATTTAGGTTAGTAAAATTCAAAGGGAAACTGTTGTTCAAGAACATGGTAACATCTCAATGAAAGTATGGTGGAGCACCATCTGTTTAGAAACTAAAGCCCGTAGGAATATGAGGAACAGCAAAGTTCTCAAGATTGTCAACGTACGTGCCCTACCACAATGAGTTCGATGAAATAAACAGACATGCAGTCCTAACCAGACACTGATTTTCAGTGTATCCTTTTATTTTCTATTATTGTTTGAAGGTTTTCAGTACTCCAAATTCAACAACTATATTAAACTTCCTACACACATGAAAGAGTCTCATCATTAAACAACAACATAAGAAGATATTACAATTGTTATTGACATGGTGCTTTACCTCTGCAGCAAACCGATATTGTAGGTGAAGAAATCTTGATTTAATGTGATGAAGGAGTTGTAACTTGTATGCTCCCAAACAGAGCTGCTCATGAACAATGGAACGAGGAATTTTCAGTTGTAACTAGCAAGCCTAATTGACTTCCAGAACTGGTAGTGAAAGCATTGTGTACATGATCCACAGTCTCATCCCTTACTGAAACCTTTGAATGATTTCCAGTTTGTGAAACCAGCTTTCAGTATCTCTTAAAGTCGTATCGTACTGATGTTTAGATTTGGATGCAGGAGAATCAATATTCCATTCAGTTTGTGCACACTATTGAACATGCGCAACAGATTGAAACCCTGCTAACCGAAGTACACACTGTACCTACTGTTGTCCTTCTCAGTCC
This sequence comes from Lycorma delicatula, assembly GCF_047948215.1. Taxonomy (NCBI): domain Eukaryota; kingdom Metazoa; phylum Arthropoda; class Insecta; order Hemiptera; family Fulgoridae; genus Lycorma; species Lycorma delicatula. Next base: position 125,935,907 of record NC_134455.1, read on the forward strand.
ACATCTCAACTGACTACTACTGATTACAATCGCATTGTGAGTCAGCTTGTCTGCATATACATATTCCACAGACCTTGAAAGAATAGAGAACAAATCTTGGAGATATTTCCTGCCAATTGAGCCAACATTTAAGATATTACAATGACTGGTTTTCTAAATATACACTTACTTTTGGATAACTTTAGCCCACACAACTTGTATTTCTATTAAGACTTTGAAAATTCGATGACCAGAGTTGATAAGTAGTAGGATCAATATTTAATTAATGTTGTGTTTAAATTTATAGCTTAAAATACATCATAAAGGAATGTTTTTTGGAGACAAATAGAAATTATCTATTTACCTACTTATAGAATCCCATTCTAGCTACTGTTGTGCCTGCATACACATTAGACCTCCATCTCCATCTATCCTCCTACCATCTCTTCTTCTTTTGGCTGTCAGTCATATTCTCTGCTTTCCACACTATATATTTAACTCCCTCTTTTCAATTTGCTCTTGGATCCCTTTTGGACCTTCTTTCATTCACCTCTCGTTCCTTCATCATTGTTGGTAATCTCAACCCACTCACCTACCTCCTAATATGTCTATACCATCAAAACTTCAATCTCTCAGCTCTTTCCTTCCCTTGCACTATCTTTCTTCTGAGTTTCTTTAATGTTTATTTTCTTCTCTCTTCTAGTTTTTCTTTTTATTTCTTACAGGGATATTTCATTTCTCAATCTTGCATTCTGTCCATTCTCTTTTTGAATCCTAATAATTATGCTTTACATGTTATTAGAGGCAGATGATATGATTTATTTAATATAACTATCTTCTGATATCTTAGTATTCTACACCAAATGTTTAACACTTTATGCTTTGATCTTAAATTTATTAACTCGTAAACTATTTTAAACTCAATAAGAATCTTAACAAAATTAATATCCATCCAATAAAATTTTCCTATAAAAATCTTTTGGCTAGACTATAACAAAAGAAGTTTATCTTGCCAAATTTCAAACCTTTTATTTCCAACAATATAAACTTTCTGCATAGTGATAAAGTATAAAAGAAATACAACAAATAAGCATTAAAATTCTATCTAAATTTAAACAGCATGATTCCTGTCAATTGATTTTCAGACTTAAATACAATACCTTAATGCCCCTGTAAAATGATACTGATGTATCAACAGGTAAGGATGTATTTCATATTTCCTAATATTTACAACAATTGTATACCATCTTTCATAAATAACTACAAATATATATTTATTATATAGATTATATATATATATATATTTTTTTTTTTTTTTTAATTAAAAATGAAAACTAACAAATTTTTTATGTACAATTCAACCACTGTAAAGAAATTTCTATTCAGTGGATAAATCTCAGAGTAGCTAGCATAATACAAAATTAATTTATTGTGATACTTTTTTCTTTCTTTTTTATGTTACTGTATTCTATTATTATGATTCCATGGGAGAACTTAACATTTACTATCCAACAAGCTAAGCAGACCCAGATATGGACAAGCAGGTCCAGAATAATTTAAAAATCACTTTATTTACAAACACACATGCATGAATGTAATGGTACATTTGTTCTTTAACAACAAGCCAGTAGATGCTCTGTAGCTTATGTTGTGTAGTACTGTAACATGATTTTGAATATTTTGGTCGTGACAGAAATATGATTTCATTAGTAGTATGATTACCTGAATTAAAAGAGTTTGATTAACTAATTAAAAATATTAACTGCATTGAATGCAATCTGAGATTACTTGTATTAAATGGTTACATCTATTACAATTTTTCATAAATCTGTCATTTAGACATTTACTATTTTCATGTTCGCTTGGTGTCTAATCACAGATGAGTTTATGATAACATGTGTAAAATGTTATAAAGTTTAATAGGGATAAAAAAAAAATACTTCGAAAGAAATTTAAAAAAAAAAATTGAAAAATCTAAAAATGACATAAAAATAATGTTTGTAGGATTTGATGTTAAAGAAATAAAGCTGAAATGAGTGGGAGTCAAATTTCTTCAAAAAAAGAGAAGAAAACTGAATGGCATAATAGATATTCTATTGATAATAAGGACAAATGTAAAATACAACATGAGTTCCTTAAATATGTAAAATGTTACAAAAAGAAATGTTACTCTCAGAAAGCTTCTTAATTTTTGCTACAAAAAAATAAATTTTTTAGTAAGCAAAACAATTCTATGGAAAATAATTGCATCAATGGGCTTTTGGATTGAGAAGATCACACAAACATTGTTTTTATGAGACTATAATTCATAGCAAATGAGCACATTATCTTTGTTTTTTGAGAATGAAAAAAGCAGTAATAGGAGGTCTGTTTGTCAGTATTTAGTGCAGGTCAGTATTTAGTACTTGCACATTCCAGCAGTGAAATGGGTTTTGTAAATGGAGCTTTCATGGTATGATTTATAAAGTAATATAATTAAAGATATTTCTTTCTTCAGATAAATTTTATTTATCCGATCTACATAATAAGTGTACATAAAATTGTGGTGGATAATTTGAATTGGATATATAGATAGTTTAGATATGTTTAAGTTAATTTATATTTTCCATTGGGGTTGATAATAAGTAATATATAATTTTTATTTGTCTTTTAAAAACCCCTCAAAAATATTCATTTTATGTGTTTTGTTAAGTACTATTTATTTTTCAATTGGTATAAATTTAATAGTTCTTTTTTCATTAGTTTATTTTCTTATATACATAGGGATTACAAATGAAATATACACTTTCAATAGCTTATAAAAAATTAAACTGGTGTATGAGAATATAGTAAAATGGTTTTACAGAGAATTTTTAAAGTTTATATTGGTATATCTACTCTGCTGCTAATGGCACTGGTTGACTGGTAACATGATGTTACTAGTCTGGCAAGATGGCTGCTACTGCAGTTGAGAAAGCTTTCTGTGTGCTCAAAATAGCCAAAACAAACTCGGTTACTGTCATGTAATGACATTTCAGAACAACATATGAAAAATCACCCCCTAGAAAATCAATCTACAACTGGAATAAACAAAACACAGGGTGTCTGTGTAAAAAGTAATGTGCTGGAAGACCTCCTGTTTCAGAAGAACAAACTGATTGCATTCATGACGTGCATCAACGTAGCCCAGGCAAATCAACATCAGCAAGTTTAGAATTGCAAATTCCTCAACTATGTGGAAATTTTTTGGAAACATTTGAAAATGTCACCTTATAAATTACAGTCAGTAAAAAGTTTAAATGTCAACAACAAAGTCTTATGTAAACATTTTTGTGTGGAGTAGCAGGAATGTGTTGAAAATGACGATGGCTTTTTTCATTGCCTAATTTTTGGTAATGAATGTATGTTTCACATTAGTAGAAAAGTTAACAGACATAATGTAAGAATCTGGGGTACAGAAAACCCAAGAGAAAGTTTACAACATATATACGATTTCCCTAAAGTGATCAAGTTTTGCACTGTATCTTGTGAAAGGATGTAAGGGCTGTTTTTTTTTTTTTTTCACGAAGTGACAGTAACTGGAATAACTTATCTGGACATCTGAAGTGAATGACTAATGCCTCAACCTGAGTTAAAGAGTGACAATTTTGTTTCTGTTTAAGATGGAGCTCCACCTCACTGGCACTTACAGGTCAGAAATTATCTGAATGAACACCTTCCTAAATGATGGATTGGCCATGAAAGTGAGGAAAACATGTTATTTAAGCATTGGCCACCATGTACTTCAACTTAAGGCCTTGCGGCTACTTTTTATGGGGTTATGTAAAAGAGAAAGTTTTTACCCCTTCCTGTTGATATCGACAACTAAAACAATGTATCACAAATGCTGTTGCTATTGACATATGCTTGGCATGTATTTGGAACGAATTCGACTACCATGTTGATATCTGTCATGTTACGAATGGTGCACACACTGAACGTTTATATATAAAAACTTAAAGAATTCTTCTATATAATCATGTAAGTAATCATTTCAACTCTAAATTTTTAATAAGCTATAGAAAGTGGATATTTAATTTATAATCATCCTGTATATTGTTTTTTTTTTTTAGTATCTACTAAAAATGAAAAACAAAATAATCATTTAGTTTAAGATTTTAAGTACATTTATTATAAACAGTTTTTGAGTGTAATCTTGTTTTTCAATTTACATATTTCATGAAATCTTGGTAGTAGTGTAAATGAGGAAAAAAGGCAATTGCATTCTAGCCAGTTGCTTTATTTGACTGGATCCAATTGCTCTACTGTAATTGATGTAAAAAAAAAAAACCAGGTATTGGTTTTCCTGGTGTAACTGGGTAAAAAGTAAATTTATTCTAAATATAATATTCATTACTTTCTTATAAAAATTCCAAGCTGGTTGCAAAAGTGATAAGAATTCCTTTCCTACCAACTTGTATGAAGTTTGTTCTAAATGAATGACTTAAAATGGGCAAAAAATTAAAAAAAAAAAAAAAAAAAACATTAACTGAATAGTGTGATATCTACAATAAACATGTAAAACTACAGAAAAAAGTATGGGTGGGAGAAAAAGAAAACATTATCAATCTATTAATTATTCAGTATTCTTGATCCATTCTTATTTTTTCTATTAAAAAAAAAAACTTAATAAATAAAATATGCACTTTTACTAAATTTTCTTTCTTACTGTATCTAATAAACTTTCTAAAGTAACTTCACAGGATTATTAACTTCATGGGATTATTTAATCAATCCCTTGGGTCAGCAAGCTATTTGAAAAAAATTGAAAAAATTAAAAATATCTAATATCTGAGTAAATGACATTTAGATTTTTCAAGGCAAGAAATAAGGTTTGTATAAAAAAGGTTGATCAAATTTGACTTAACTACTAACTGATTTTATTTTTAGTCAACTTTGTAACCTTTCCTGAATATTTCTGAAATTTTCTAAAAATAAACTGCAAATATCATAAAGAATCAGCTGTTTATAAGACCTTGTGTTGATTGAATCCCTAGTTAAGGTTTTTTTTAAGTGAATTTTTATATAACTTGTTTCTATAGTGACATCAAATAATTTTCAGTACCTGATGGCAGTACAAAAATCAAGAAACTATCTTTTGTATTTCCATCAAGTAAAAATCTTATGCATGTTGAAAGAATAAATTTTATAAGAACTAATTAATTATAAGGTTATTTACAATAAATAACTTGACACTAAGCCCACTTCAAAAGAAACAGCCGAACAGTAGCAAAATAAGAACAGTTGAAAAAATTAAATATTTATTAATGCTATCAAATACTTACATATTAAGTTTATTTTTCTACATAATCACCATTTTTTTCCACACACTTTTGATATAGTGAAACGAGTTTCTTCAAACCCACTACATAAAATTCTGCCATCTGGGATTGTAGCCAATTTTGCATCAATATTTTCAACTCTTCACTTTCTTTGAATCTTTGAAACATAGCCAGTTTTTGAAGTATAGGAAGAGATGATAGTCACTGGGCCTGAGATCAGGCCTGAGATAAGGGAATGATAAAAAATCTCCCACCTGAATTTTTGAATTGTTTCTGTTGTGGATGCAGCCAGGTGTGGACATGCATTATTGTGAAGAACTATTCCTGATGTCAATTCTGAATGGCACAACACAGTTTATAAAGTTATATGATGGCTTGTTCCAGGTTCCGTGAAATCAATCAAAGCACACACTTTAGGTCCCATAATATAGTTGCTATGATTTTCCTTCGAGACTTGTTTGAATTTTTTCAGTTTAGGTGAGCCAGAATGATACCACTGCATGTTGTTTCATCTCAGTATTGACATATAAAATCCACATTTCATCATCAATGACAATGTGGGAAAAAGATTCCCAAAAATTCCCTCTAGTTAAAACAGTCAAGAAAAGCACTTGCAGCTGTCATTTTGTGATCTTTGTGAGCACTTGTCAACTATTTGGTACTGATCATGCACACAGTTTATGATTGTTTAAAGTGTCATCACAATTTTCAACAATGTTGTCTTTGAAACTTCTGGAAATTTGAGAAAGATATTGCTAAAGCAATGATTTTTTTTCACTTTTACATGTACACATTTAACAAGATTGTCAATCTGGACATTAGGCCTACACTTTGATCTTAGCCAAGAGGCCGAGAAGCGATGGACATCAGGCCTGCCTCTGTCATAAACATTTGAACGGCCTTTCCATAAACTCACAACACCATTCCCTAACTTTTACTTCACTCATTGCTCTAAGCCATATGATTCACACAACTGACGGTGAATTTCAGCAGCATTATGTCCTCTTGCGTTTAGAAATCTAATCACTGATCAAACTTCACAACTGGCAGGATTTGTTATTACTACACAAATTTTAACACAGTCTCACAAAGATAAACGATGAACTGATGGCAAAATAGCAGTTACATGTCCAACAGACCACTTAAAGCTACTGCACATGCGCATACCAATTAATGTTGCCAATTGCTACTTATTACTGATTGCTCCTTACTTTTGAACCACGCCTTGTAATAATGCTGATCTCCATGGAGAAGTGGTAATGTGAGCTCTGCATTTTATTTAGAGGTTCTGGGTTCAAGTCCTAATCAGGCTTATGCTTGACTAGGCATTTTCTCCACACTACAATTTTTCATTATCATCCATCACAATAACTACTTTTGAGCATTAGCCTATTGTTATTACATAATAAATAATTAACAATTGTCATAATAAATAACAATTTTACTTGAATAAACAGAAAATTATATTTGCTGCCTCCTCTTTAATCTATATAAAAAAACAAACAATTGATAAAACAAAAAAAAAAATATTAACATGAAACAAATCCACAGTAAAAAAAAAAAAAAAATTAAAATAAATATTCAGAAATATTACTTACGGAGGCACTGAGGTAAGATAAAGAATCAATTTTTGATAATCTGAATCACTGAGACTGGTGAAATTTCCTAAATCTGGCAATGTAATTAGAGGATACCCTTCAAGAGATTTTCCTCCTAAAAAATTAAATTTTAAAATAATCATAAATAGCACACAAACATGAAACATAACTTAATTTTTTTGACAAAAAATGCACATAAAACCTTGCTAAGAGTTTCCCTTTTCAACAAAATATAAAAAACGAATGTTTCCAACAAAAAGTGTTTCAAATTCTCACCTTTATTTTTCTGTAGTTATCAAGATAATCAGCATCATCTCTAAATTCACATACAGTAACATTGTAATTAATTCTTGGATCAGAACTCACATTATAACTCACTAACATATTACTAATTTTAACTTACAAAGTAGACATTCTAAACCATATTTAGTTTTCACAAATTTAAAGGTGATGCCAGTTTTTTCTTTGTGTTATTGTTAACTTTCCAGTTACTATACTTGCTCCGGTAATTAAAGCTATTTAACACCCCTACCTCTTTGACTTCTACAAACATTGTAATTGATTGCAATTTTGCCTACACAAAATAAAAATAATATACAAATGATAATATATAATGGAACTTTTGAATTATCTTTCAGTATGGAAATAGAGATAGTGATGTTACCTTAACAAATTTTTTTCCACCTTTCTTTTTTCACAAATATTTCAGTAAATGTTAAATGTTTATTTAAATGTATTCTCTATGATTATATTAAGAAAAGAAATAGTATAAAAAAATATTTCCACAAATAGATAATTCAGATTAAAAAAGATGAAGTATACTAAAGGTATATTTTTAAAGTATATTTTATACTAATGTACTTTAAAAATGATAATTTAACTACTTATATAAGATTCATTAAAATCAGGGCTATTATTGCTCCACGATAAGAAAAACGTTTTGTCATCAGACAATGAGTTTGTTGCATCAGTATTTCTGAATTGCTAAAACATGACCAAATTGTATTGTGATCACTATACAGAAAAAAGTTTAATTTTATATACATGTACAGATTACTTATAATTTGAATTGTTGCTACTGCTTCGTAAACATCCAAGGCACAGTAGTAGTAGCTTTCATCCTGAGCTTCAGAGTTCAAATCCCATTCAGACTTAGCAATTTTCATATGCAATAAATTTTCATCTTACATTCTCTCATACAGACTATCAAGAAGGGCATCCAGACATAATAATTCCCCAAAGTTCCACACACCCAACCCCAAAAAGCTAGGGAAAATGTGACAAAACAAAAAAAGAGATCTATTTTTTTTTATATAATCAAATATACACTTATTTATACAGCATGTCCAAAAAAGATTGTAGCCTTTTCTTTATTTTTTATTAGGTGGTCAGTGGTGTGGAGACAGATGTAACTTACACTAATTGCCATTAGATACTCCAAATTTTAACTGAAATACCAGTTATTTCCATGAGTAAAGATTTTTTCAAGATTTTTCAAGATGGCACCCACCAAACAACTGAAGGCATTTTGTGCTGTGGAATACACAAAGAAAACATCTGTTATCACAGTTAAACACAACTTTCAGTGACAGTTTGGGGTGATCCACCTGACAAGAACTCCATCAAGCGTTGGCAAACACCACTCATGGAGACGGTTGCCTATGCAAAGGCAAAAGCACCGGCCGTCCTTTGCATTCAGAAGAGACACTGGATAGAATTCAGCAATCCTTCCAACACAGCCCCATGAAGTCAGTTCAGAAAGTGTGCTGTGAGTTAGCATTGCCCCTCTCAACAGTCCGGAATATTCTTCACAAGTGTTTGAAATTCAAGACTTACAAGGAGAAACTTTTGCAGGCACTCACTAAAGATGACAAACAACTTCTTCTGTGTAGACATGTAGGGATTCCTGTAAAATAATGATTTTGGGGACAGGATAGTCTTCAGTGATGAGGCGACCTTCCACATGAAAGCAAAGTCAATGGGCATAATATTTGAATCTGGGGATTCAGAACACCGTTGGTGAATCATCGTGCATGTCAGAGATTCTCTAAAGTTGGTGCCATATACAGAAGGAAGCTTTATGGGCCACTTTTCTTTGCAGAAAGAACTGTAAAGGGACACTCGTATCTTGAAATACTCCAGATCTGGTGGATACCACAACTTGAAGAGGATGCCAAATATTTCATTTTCCAATAGGATGGAGGTCCACCCCACTTCCAGAATGATGTGTAGATTATCTGAATGAACATTTCCCAAAGTGTTGGGTGCAGCACACTGGTTTGGATGATGAAGCATTGTTGAGATGGCCCCCAAGGTCTCCAGTCATGACACCAAGTGACATCTTTTTGTAGATGTTTGTCAAAGACAGAGTCTTTGTCTCACCATTTCCTTGAGATCTGATGGAGTTGTGAGAGCAGATCACAGAAGCCTTTCTTGCCGTTACAAGAGACATGTTGATTCGAGTATGGGAGGAAATGGACTATCGACTAGATATCTGCTGAGTCATCAAGGCGTCAACATTGACATCATTGATGTGCATATCAAAGATTTATATTGAATCCTTATAAGGCAGGAAAAAACGTTGATATATTACCTTATTTTTGGTATATAAAAGAATATTTTTTTTGGAAAGAGTAATTCATTCTTTTTCGGACAACTGTATTTTATTTTGTTAAAAAAATCCTATATGTATGATGGATCCATAAACTCTAATAGTTGTAACTCAATACAAGAAAGACTTAGATTTTGAGAAAGACTTATGTCTTTCTCAAAAACATGACAACCATTCCCAAGAATAACAATACCATTTTATATAACAAAACCCACTTTAGGATTACTACAAAAAAAAATGCAGATGAAGTTCAGTTCTACAAGTGATAATTTCACTCAGTTCTCCACAGGATAGACTATATACTGAACATGCTGCACAGTTGCCAAATAACGCAGAAAAAATCCATCTCATTACTTTATTGTCTGAGCTGATAGACATTATTGAATCTATGAATCTACTGACACCATTTTTACCAGACCCCAAAAACAAGACTGTTGTTTTTTTAAAGAATAGTTAAAGTGTAACAATAATTCAATATTTTTTAATGGATGAGATTAGGCAGATCTAAATTGTGATGTAAATTGACGGGGACTAGATCTACGAAGTAAGGTGGCTTGAACTTCTTTAATATCATTTAAGATTTTTACCTGTCAATGAAGATAAAGTGCATTTGAAAAAATGCAATTTTAATATTAATCAAAATTAACAACAAAAAACACTCTCTTTAAAATCTATAAATACCTGCTTGTTTTGTAATTGATAATTATAGATGTCTTGATTATGATTATGGTATAGATTACATTACACCAGCTGGCAGCCAGTATTTTTTTTTAAGATTATGTTTAAGATTTAATTTTTTTAAATTGTTTGTTTTTCAGATTATGTTACAGTATGATTGGAAAAATTCTGTGAAACATCTTATGAAAAAGTTTAAACAGAGAAGTTGGAGGTAATTATTATGTTTAAGACAAAAATCATCAGGGAGACTGGCATGCAAAATTGGTTTCCTGATGTATGTTATTAAGCAGCAATTGCTGATATAACAAGTCCAAGATGTATTCAAGCTGAATAGTTATTATTTAATGAATCAAAACTGTAAGATTCCTCCTAAATGCTTAGCATAAGCAGTTCACCAAGGAGAAGAAGCAATTATAATCAAAAGTGTGCCAACAGTGAGAAGTCACAAGAAATGGTATCATCAGTAGTTCAATAAACAAAAAAGACACATTCAAACTCTAGAGAAAGTGATGTTATTCTCAGCGTTAAGATTACTGGAGAAAACTTAGTTTCAGTGACCATGTCCTGATTGTTGCCTAGGTGAGCCAGTCTGAGTCTTGATTCAATCAAACATTTTTGTAATGCAATTGAAATGAAGCTGTTGAAGCTTAAGTCATGCAGTAATCAGGAAATTAAACAGAAAATTAAGCAGTAAAATTAAACTGAGGAGGGCCATAACCAATGAAGAAAGTCAAAAACTGATTCTATCAACATTTAAGTACAAGTAAATTCGAACTTGCAAGAAAGTTTCTTGATTCAATTACTTTTAGAACAGAAAACGTTCATCTTATTTTCTTTTCTAATTTTTCAATAAATATTTTTTTAATAATTTTTCTACCTTTTTACTTTGTTTTTTTTGTTGTTGCTTTTATTTGTTTTGTTTTTGTAGTGTCCTTTCATTTTTTAAGGTAAATAAAAATCTTCAATTAATTTAAATTTATTTTACTGAAATTACTTATTTTAAGATTCATATAATTTCTCTGTACTGTTAAATTATATTTAAATTTTATTAAATAAACCACCTAATACAGAATACTGAGATAAGATATATCTTACCTTAATTTTCCATGAAAGTTGTTAATGGGATTCCACATCCTCAGTATGACTGAAATAGTTCCATTATTATATAATAAGAATTTTAAAATAAAAATAATAAAATAATGAAAATTGCAGGTTAATTTATATGACTGCTGCACAATCTGTTGCAGTTTTGTTGCAAATGTCTCCCTCAAACATTGTTTATCAAACTGAAACTTTGTTTATATATATATATATATATATAATATATATAAATAACTATATATTAGAAAAATATCATACACATAAATACAAAAGAATTACAATTTGATAAGCCATCAGACAGTGTTTGAGGGAAACAGTCTTATAAAAACTGCAACAGATTGCAGCACTTGTATAAATTAGCACACAATTTCAATTATATTAGTATTTTTATTTTTAAATTGTTATTACGCAATAACAGTATTACTACAATTATGATTGACAGGATGTGCGATCTAGCGAAAGTACGTTCATGGAAAAATTAAAGTAAGATATGTCTTATCTCAATATTCTGTACTAGGTGGTTTACGTAACAGAATTTAAATATGATTTATATTTATATTACACAATAACTGCAAAAACATAACACTATCAGCATCACACAATATTTACTAAAAATATAAAATATAACTCACCAGTAATAACAGCAAATTGCTGCTGTAATAAATCAGCAACATCAGTCACTGTCAACTCCTCTTCTTCCTCTTCATCATTTCCAGACATTTCTTCTGAAATCACAAAAAGAAAATAGTTATTAATAGAATTATCTAATGATTATTTATGAATACTTTGATTTAAAAAAAAAATAAGATTTCAAAAAATGAAATAAATCAAATTCTACAACAATTATCATCTACTGAAATCTGTAAATACTAAGTGTGCAATTCATATCTAATATTGTGAAATATTTCAACAGGACATTCCTTGTATCAACATAAGGAAAAAATTTGTAAAAATATACATTAGGTTTGAAAACTTAATAATCTAACCATCAGTTTGTTTTTTTAAACAAAAATGCAAATCTTAAACATAAAAATATCTAATAAACAGCGTATGTGCCCAAAGCCCACACTGCAGTTCAGAACTGTTTGAGTTGTTTTATAAATACTGTCAGTATATTATTTTACTACATTTTGTTCAAATATTTTAAGAGTTTAAAACCTCAACATTATCTCATGATACTTATACATGAAAAGGCATATAAAAACCAATGTTTAATGTCCAATTTCTTATAGAATCAACTGGAGAACCAGTATAGTTCTCCAGTATGTACATAACCATACTGGTACAATTTAATTTTATATTGAAAAGATTTGATTTTTTTTCTTTTTTACTACCATTACAACTGGTGACGAATCCACCCTTACACATTTATCATAATCCATTACAGTCTCATCAAATAATCAGGCCCTAAATTAATTAAAAAATAAAGTTATGGATAAACAAGCAGAATTTATTTTTTTCAAATATTTGTCACAACAAAATTAAATGCATGGTTTAATTACACTTAAAAATTGTCTAATTCCAGCTAAAGTTTGATTTTATTAATTGTATTCTATTTCTAGTTATTTTTACAAGTTCTCCCAACTTAATATCAAGATAGCAGAAACTTAATTTATTTTAAAAATTGAACCACAGTCAATTATTTTATCTCATGTCAGTTTTGACTCCTTGCTAATAAATAGTAGTCCAGCTCCCCACTTCGTGCATACTCATATACATATATATATGAACAAACTAATGTGTTAATTTATGTATTTATTAAGCAATTGTAACAGTGATTACAACAAATAAAAACAAAATTGTAAGAACTTATAAAAATTTGTATAACTACAGGATAAAAATTATTAGACATAGAAAGAGTATAAATACGTATAATAAAGCTGTATCAAATTATTATTATACAACAATAACAGGAAAAAATCAAACAGATTAAAAAAATTAATATTATGAGCTGAAAATAACAAAGCACAATAGAGACATATGCAAATAATAAAGCATGATGGTTCCTCAACACATGGTATGTCTCAGGGAGTAATGCTGGAATACTGAAGTGTATGAATTAAGATAAAATGCCAATAACCAAGCCCACATTTAATAAAATGCTTACCATTTATCACCAACGTTAAGTATGTTAGAATTAGTTAACTATATCTTTAGATTATTTTTATTGGCTAAAAGAAAAGTTTAAGGCAGACAAGATAAATGACCACTTCTTTCACTCAATGCAACTATGAAGTAATATCTAAATAAACTTAAAAATGTTGTAGGATCAGTAATTCTGCGACCACGTTACAAACATTTTAATACATTTTGGGGAGGGAATCACTTCAAATGTAATAATGGTATAAGAAGAATCTTTTGTTGGATATATGTTCTAGAAAATGGAATTCTTATACCACACAATAGCAGCAATATTATTCTGCAGCAAAAAAGTATATTCACTCCAAAGAATATTACATGAGTATTGTATTGACCAGATAGACTATAGTTTATCAAAAGTGCTTAAGAGAGAGGGCTGGTCTACTGATTTTCGTCAGGCGAAATGAAAACAAATACGTGTCAAATCTTATTCATAGTCTTTGTTTAACCCAGTGTAGGCATGGGAAACCCAAGACTAACTAAACTACTAAATTTTCCATTTAGCTAGAAAGCTTGGAATATGGAATAAGCTAGAAAGCTTGGAAAGCTAGAATATGGCACAATTATTTCTAAAGACACTTAAAGAAAAGTAACCATTACTCCGATAACTACCCCCTTAAGGATTAAATTAAAAAGGGAGTATAAAGGAGTGCAGAAACTGAAACAGCTGGAAACTTGAAACCAGACAGTTTATTCCTTTTTGTTAGTACATCGCCACTAACAAGGATTTTTCATCACTTCACTAGCAGATTAATTGAAACTCATTTTTCATAACTAACCAGCTGACACTCAAAACAAATTTGTTATAAATATCTACTACAACAGTAATACAAGAAATATTAACTCTACATATTTTAAAATTTTCTTGAAAACTTCCATTAAGAGGTTAAAGAGGATTAACTTTGTGTCCCCAATCTGAATATCTTATAAATTTGTTTTAATAGAAGCTTAAAATTGAACACAGATGATAACTCCAATGTATATAAATAAATGAATGTATATAAATGAATATAAATGTATATGTATGTATATAATGTTTATGTATATAAATGAATGTTTGTATGTTTGTCTCATATGCGTTCCTATACCATTTATTTGACTGCAATGAAACTTTAGTGTGTTGTTGTGAGCACATCTGTGAAGGTTACTGAATTAGTTTTGACCTGCTAGGTGGAGCTGGAGTCGAGATATTTCAAAAAATTGTATTTATGGTCCAATTTGGCTCATATTCAGAATATAGATTAGTTGCGTGAAAAGAAATATTTTTTTGCGAAAAATGGACCCACTAGGTGGTGCCGGTGTCGACATTTTTATGAAACAAAATATACAAAGACTTTCTTCTTCTATATATATAAAATGGAATGTTTGTATGTGTCCGCTATAAACTAAAAAAACTAATGGTCTGATTTACAAATGGGAAAAAAGGGAAATGGGGGAAAAAGAAAAGAGAAATAAGAAAAAGGGGAAATAAGGAAAAGGGGAAATAGGGAAAAAGAGAAGAATGGAAAATTAAAAAGGGAAACAGGAAAAAAGAGAAGAAGGGAAAAAGAGATAAAAAGGGAGGTTTGAGTCAAATCTAGCTATAGCAAAGCATTGCCGGGTCTTATTTTTCTTTTAAACAATCCTAAAAAAAATGAATCTGGATCAAAAGAAAATGAAGATAATATTCAACAATATCTAAAACAAAAAACTGATGCTTCCCTTTTCACACATCTACAAAAAGATGTAGCAGGATGAGAACAGATTCCTTATCTTCAGTTGTTATTTCTTACACTTTGAAATGAAACTCAAAACTCAGCCTAGATACTAATCATAAAATTATATGAAAATGTGTTTCAGTAATTCCTTTTAAGCAACCTTTAAGATAGTGAGACTGGATAAAGGTCTAATTATATTTTCAGATTATTCTGAAGGGTTAGAAACATTACCTAAAGCATCATGTAAAGAACAAAACTTAAACATCTGATATACCAGGTATTCAAGAATTATCTGAACTTTGATATTGAGTAAATAATTTATTTATTAAGATACAAAAATGGGTTGTATGAATTTAGAAACATTAAAACTAAAAGTTTGTTTTTTACCTATAATCAGACATTCAATGTATGCACAATTAGTAATTCACAAAATATCCAACTGGTAATCAATTTCATGCCATGTTCATTGCAACATATCCACATCTATGTGTTCGAATGCATAAACAATCCTCTCCTTAAGGTCATCAATATTCATTACATGAGTCTTGTATACATTATCCTTGATGAAACTCCATAGGAAAAGAATCACATGGAGTTATATCTGGTGATCGAGGTGATTGGCAATCGGTCCATCACATCCAGTCCAGCAATTTCGGAATGTGTTGTTGAGAAATAAATTCATGCAATAATAAACCCCAATGTGGCAGCAATCCATCTACGAATATGATTTCAGGTTTTAACTATTCAGGCTGAGGCTAAACAAACCCTTCCAACAAGTCCAAATAGATATTCGCATTAACTGCCATTTCTGCAAAGATAAAAGGTTCAATCACACAATCGTGAAGTAGTCCACAACAAACATTAGTTTTTGGGCTATCTCTAATATGGTCAAGTGTAACATGTGGGTTCTCCAATTTCCATATTTGAATGTTCTGAGTGTTCACTTTTCCAGACATATGAAATGTCGCCTCGTCTGAGAACATAACTTTTTTTAAGGTAGCCATCATCATTTTCAATTCTTTTAATCATTCCACAGCAGATTTTTCTCTAGCAGTGGGATCTTGTGAAGTAATGTGCTGTAATATTTATAATTTATAAGGTTGCAATTTTAACTGTTTCCTCAAAACATCATTAATGGTAGGTTAATCACATGGATGATTTAACTCGTGTCCTGCACTCCAAGTTAACTTCCCAGAGCTACAAACAAAAGACTGACAAATGATCTCCAATTTTTATCTGATGTTCTAGGCCTGCCTGCACCCTTCTTATGTTCAACACTGACACACAGACAGTTCCTCTAAATTTATCATACCATGAACAAATACTAGTTGTAGAGGGTGGCTCTAAGTAATAACGAGTTCCAAAATTGTATCAAACCTTTGTGTCTGGGTCTGTTTCAGTAAACCATTCTACTCATTGTGCTTTCATCTGTAAATTCATGGTAACTGACATATGCTGTTACGTATGCAATCATAGCGTTCTCTGGTATTTGCTGAGAGAAACTTTATGAGTTACCTGTTAAAGAGAATCAAACCATTAATTAATAGGACTATTACTTTTATTCTAATAAGACATCAAAGTTGTTCAGATAATTCTTGGACACCTGATATTTTATTCACAGACAAAATTTTAAACTGACTTCACTAAACAATCTATACAGTTATTAGAAGGTAAAAATGTTTTATTCAGCTCAAAATCATAAAAAATTTTTCCCTTCTTTGCAAGAACAAAGAGCTTTGCAAAACTGCTCCTCTGCAGAATGGCTTTGCCAATTTTCTGGAAGCAGCTCCATTTCCTACCCAGTGGCTACACAAGAAACCTTACTGTAGGCTGAAGAATTTATTGGATAACACTAGGTCTCCTAATCCCTTGCATACCCACATACACATACAAACAGACATACACATAAATACACACATGTTACATTAAAATCTTCACTTTCTTTTTCCTATTTAACCTTCAGGAATTACCATTCAGATATTACTTCAGAGAATGAATGAGGATGATATGTATGAGTGTAAATGAAGTGTAGTCTTGTATAGTCTCAGTTCGACCATTCCTGAATGCGTGGTTAATTGAAACCCAACCACCAAAGAATACCAGTATCCAGGATCTAGTAGTCAATCCGTATAAAAATAACTGATTTTACTAGGACTTGAACGCTGGAACCCTCGACTTCCCAATAAGCTGATTTGGGAAGACGTGTTTGACCACTAAACCAACCCAGTGGGTGTTACATTAAAATCTAGGAATTCTACAAACATACAAAAATTATCCTCATATTAATTCACCAAAACAGTATGAAGTACAAAAATATATATAAACAAAATATTAAGGAGAGATAAATGTCTAATTTACTGTATTCTTCAATATATTACATAGGCATATTGTCTCAATTAAAACTAGAACCAATAATAACTTCAACTGTATCGGAATGCAATAAGTGCATTTTCATCTATGCAATACCTCTGCATAGATGAAGATGTTTTGAACAAGTAAAAAAAAATCCTTTTTATTTAAAATTTAGTACAATTCATTTTAAAAATAATAACTTTGTTATTAATTTTTGATGGTAGGAATCTTTGATGGTCCAGAAAAACTTATGATCATTAAACTTAATATTAGTGAAACAATAAAAAAGAAATTTCTGAATTGGGATATTAACCCACGATTTATGAAATTCCAGTCACAACCTTCAATTAAGTGAGCTAACACACCAATCATGTTAAAGTGCTAATAATAAAATTAATCTTAAAGATTAATTAACTAATAGTTCAAATACCAAAACAGAGCTGCGAAAAGACAACAAACTCCAACAAAAACATCACATTTTGAATTATGTAATTTATAATCATAACAGCGAACTTATAAATATACACAAAGCGATGAAATAGGCTCATAAAATAAAAAAAGCCTATTAACTTTTTAAACATTTTCACTTAAATCACATCATTGCAAAAACTAATAATACATTTACAATATCCAAGTACAAATCTAACTAACAGACACTACAATGATCAATTAAAATGATTGCTTAAGTTTATCTACTTAGTTTCCTTTTTACTTTCTTTTTACAAGCCAGCTATATTTAAAATAAACCGTCAGAAAGTTATTTCGAAGAGTTTTATTTCTGTCACAGGTCTGTACCACAGACCAACGTATTCATTCATTCTTCACATAAAGAAGTTTAAATAACATTCATTCCAGACCTGATCCAATGAAATCTAGTCAGTAATCATTTACAGTCAATGATATTTTTTTAACACATATCAAAAGACGTAATGAACTTTGTGAAAAAAAAAAAATTATTTTATAATAATTTTATAGATTAAATATTTTTTAAACCACCATGATGGAATAAGATGTAAATAACATTACAACTAATATAACCTTTTCATTCATTACAAATTTGAATTTAATTCAATTTACATTAAAATTTGAACTTGAAGACTAAATGGATGTTAATAGTTGTGTTATTATAAGAGATTTTATTTTAATGATAGTACCTACTGAATTATAAATTCTGTGTGTAATTTATACGCATAACTTATGACATTCTAAAAGTGAACTAAAATAATGTGAAAGTGCTACTGAAGGAAAATTTATACCAGTTAATGGTTATTTTAATTGTTGTATGATTTAACATACCAATGTTGATTATGTTTAACAAAACTCAAGTAATGTGAATTTTTGCTGCATAATCTGGAGTCAATGAGACAAAATACAATACATAAAAATGTAGCATTAATAATTATGACTTAATCATTCAATGTAATAAAATAGAATAATACTAATAAAATATGGAACAATGGAAAAATATCCATAACATAAGCAACTTAACAATGATTTTGATTAAATAATAGATTTTCTACCTTTTAATAAGACAATATATGCATAATTTTTAATTTTTTTTTTTAATTTAACAGGCATTATTGCTATGTTTTAAACAAATAAAAAATGTCAACTAGTGAAACTACACGCAAAATAATCTAACTGGTGATCTAAAATATATTAAGAACCCACAATATAATTTCTTTTTTCGGTCAGGTTATTTTTTCTCAAATTGAAACTTGGCTGACCTCCATGGCGTACACGAGTGGTAGCATCTTTGCCTTTCATCCGGAGGTCCCGGGTTCAAATCCTGGTCAGGCAAGGCATTTTCACACATGCTACAAATCATTTATCTCATCCTCTGAAGCAATACCTGACAGTGCTCCCGAAGGTTACAAAAAAAAAAATTGAAACTAAAATATTTTATACAATTTGCCCAAACCAATTGGATTAATTCTTAGTTCAGCCATTGAACTCCAGATTATCAAATGTATACATTGATATACTTGCATAAGAATTTATTGAAATAACAAAAGATTCTCTAAAATTTGTTGAATAATTTTTTTCTGAAAATCTGTATTTTTGGTAATTTAGAATTAAATTTTTATATTTATTTATATTTTAATGAGCCAAATAATTCAAAATTATTGACTATTTGAATTCTTTTGCTGGTACTGTAATTTTCACTGAGACAAAACTTTCACTGTATAATAAATTTCAAGCAATTTTTTTTTTTTATTTCATAACACTACATTTATCAAGGAAAGTACATAGTCAGAGGAAGTGGAAGCTAAAGAGAAAAAGAGATAATAATACTGTTCAAATGCAAAATTCTGCACTATATGTTCTTTTTTAATTTGTGTTATTTAATTAGTTTGTAATGTTATTTATATTTAACCATTCTTTTATCTATTGTTACACTGTTTTCTCTATTCGTTAATACTCTATTACTTTATTGTAAATATCTGTACAAAAAACAAAGTAGTGCCTTATATTATTTTTGTTTCTCTATCACATATCGAGGTTAAAATTTAAAATGAATATTCTGTGTATAGAATTTCTATCCAGTTCCAGTAAAATGTATAGTCTGAATTACAGGTAATTTGAGCAGGTTGTGGTCTCAATTACCATGGCTTCAGTGTTTGAGTACAGATCAGAATTCCTTAAAAAGACCACAGATAGATACAAATTCACAAATAGATTTAATATCACAACAGATCTAATTCACAAATAGAAACAAATGTAATGAAAATAAAGTTCAAATATAATTATTTGTTAAATACAAGATTATATATCTATTATATGAGTGGTCAGAATCCTTGTCAATTAGCAGCTGTTCTTTAACTATTCTGTGATTCTAGAGAAATCCCTGTATCAGCTGTCATTACATTTTAAGTATTTAATTCTTGTCAATGTCTAATAAATTACACAATCTGTGTAATGTATTACACATAAGTCATAATGCACAGTGAGTGTGTGTATGTGTGTGTGTGTGTGTGTGTGTGTGTGTGTGTGTGTGTGTACACATGTGTATAATGTCTAGGTGTTAATGCTGGTGGATTTGTGTTTTTCACTTATGAGGAGGTAAGAAAATGTTGACACTATGTTGCTGTTGGTGGTTTTTATCTTTGATTGAAATGAAACTTTATCCCATGCGGCCAATAAAGAACACTGTGCCAGCAGTAAAAGAACTGACATATCACCAACAATAATACCAGGGTAAAAACAGTACACTAGTCACTGTGAAGTAGTAAAGAAAGGTGATAACATTTTGAAGTTTTTTAAAAGCTTTTCTTATACAGTATAGTTCAATTTATGATAAAAAGGTTTAAATTTTAAATTAATCTCTTGATGTAAATTTTTATTTAAATAAACTTAACGATCAGTGACAAAGAAGTAAAATTGAGATGCATGATTTCATGAAGAAAATATTGTTCTTTAAAGTTTCATTGTTAATGACAAAAAGAAACATGAACATTGCAAAGAAGATAAAAATAATGAGATCTGGTCGTTTCCAACGTTCACAAAATTGATCATACAACCAGAAGGAAATAAGAACAATACTAACAACCCAAATGGCTATGGAAAGAAGTATTTTAAATATAATAAATAACAAAAAAATAAAGAACAAAAACAATTAGACCAATAACAAATTTGGAAGACTTAACAAAAACAGTAAAGAAATTAAAATGGAAATGGGCTGGACATATTGCAAGAACTTGGTAGATGGACTAAGATGGTAACTGAATGGTAGCAAACTTGGAGATTAAGGAAAGTTGACAAGCAAAAGATTAGATGGAAAAACTAAATTGTAAAGATTGCTAAATACAGGTATATCTGTACAATAGGTACAGGTTTGAAATGGAAAAAAAACGGGAAAAAAAATGGAAATTGAAAAAAACATAAAAGTAATGAAATCTAGAGAAGGTCTATGCCCATTAATTAGATCTAAATTGCAAAACTTAATTCATTTATATGTATCTACAAGTAAGGATTTAAATATTAGATGATTAAAGAATAATAGTGATATTAGTTGATTGAACTTTAGTTAACAGAGAGTTTAATTTTATTTTGTTTCTATCTCAATTATTTTGTTTTTAAATACTTAGTTTTATTCTTTTTTCATTTTGTTTATTTTAGTAATTTGTTTGTGTGTAATTTATGGAAACAGTATAGTTTTATTTATTTATTAAATTAATGCTCAGTGACGCTCTTCATATGAATACCTTCAAGTTGCATTTCAGGCAGAAACAAAAAGAAAACACTAATATCTATTACAACACACAAAAATTATGTATAGGTTTAATACAGTACCTAGATAGATAATTTTATTATATATAAATAAAAAATTGGAAACAAACAGTAACAATAATCAAGAAAATTACATTAAGAACTAGTTTAACTTCTATTATCACTATATTACGTAGTGTATAATTATATGTATATAAATTTAAATATACATCAGTATTAATATAATAATTTAATTGAACTGATTTAAATGCAACGTCATGTTTTGCAAAACTAATAAATGCATATTCACATTTTAACTGCCTAGAACATGATAATTTCAAGATGAAGGTAATTACATGAGACAAAATTAAAATACAAACAATCAGGAAAAAATTTTCTGGGAAGCACATTAATAAAGTGATTTACTCATTAAAAAAATCAAGATTAGATACAAGCAGCTTGTGGTATTATGTATTACATACGCTTTTACTATCACACAATGTTGTGTAAGACCATAGGTGGCACTGGAATAAGTCACATAAGTCAATAAGTGACATATTTACTGTAATAGACCTAATGTGTACTACTCAATGACATTAGATTGGTGATAACTGTTCAGCTCAATACTCAATGTTTTAGACGAGGAAACATCTGATTACAAGAAAGTAACTGTCTGAAGGAAATTTAATGTGTACACTTCTAATTAATGAACAGATCAACCCTATCATCAATGGGGAACCGTTATGGACTGAAATATACCAGCAACAAAGGTCTGATTTAACCGTTTATAGTTTAATTGAATACTTACATGCATTATACAATTACATGATTGGCCTAATATTTCTCACAACAAAAATGCAATTTGCTTTTTTTTCTATAAATGAAATTAGGATTAAAGATTATTACATGTTTATATTTGTATGTTATTTTCTTTCAACAAATGTATCTTAAGAGTTGTTGAAGTTCAATTACATTTATTCTAATTATTTTCATCAGCCGATTTGAAAATGTAGGCATAAAAGATGCTTCAATTATTATTTAAAATATTACAACATTCTTTTAATTTTTCAACACTGATTTAAGTGCTAGAATTTTTTTTTTTCAGTTTCATAATCTATAAAAAGTGAAGTGAAGTGGTCAACAAAAAGTATACTTAGTTTTTTCTTTTGGTCTTTGTTCATGAAGTATTTTAAAAGATGTTGACATTGGTTCATTTATAACTAGAATTAGTCCCTCTTTTTTAATTTTGTAGTTGCTATTTATTTTTAAACATACATTACTTTCATAATGTAATATTTATTTTTATTTAACAGAACGGTTAATCTATTTAGCCCCATATTATTATTATTATTTTTTTTTTTTAAATCAATCAATTCAAAAAATAATTTTATTAAGAATTTCTCTACTTTGATTGTACAAACTGTACTATCTTTAAAAGACTTTTGTATAACCAGATTTTTCATCAAAAATATGTAACTACTACATACATGACAAAATAGAATGTACTAAAGCCAAAATTTGCAAATAATGATTTAAAATAACAGAGATGAAATATAATTTGAATATAGTAGTCTAGCTAAAGTTTTCCCTTCTGAGGCTAGACTGGAATGACTGATGAACTGACCAAGTTCTTGAGGGCCATAACATTTTTTTTTATATTAATCAAGTATTCTATTTAAAATGAAGATTTTGACAAAGATAAATTCTTTAAATATTAAGACTGACTAACATCTAAATTCTAACTGTTTTATATTTAGAAAAGGGCCAATGACTAATTTGTTACTATTGTGGCTTGTGCAGAAGTGCAAGATTTGTTCAGGAAACTTGGTTTAAATTTTCACACAGGAAAACACAAATGATTTGAAAAATACTCAGTACAATGGAAACATTCAAATTCTAGTGTGATCTCATAAATCAAGTAAGCATTTTTTGGTAAATAGTTAAAACTGATTTTACAGTAGAATTTCTGCTTCAGTCTATAGACAGAGGACATATCAAACAAAAAAGGACTGCAACACTTAATTTAGTAAAATTGTAAGGAAGTAGTAGAACTGTTGTACTGTAATGATTATATTGTAGCAAATATTAATTGGAAATTTTAAAAATAGATAATAATCTTTGTCACGTCATTGGTTTTTATTTACAATTCACAAAAAAAATCCACCTTTACTTCCTCACCACATTACATTTTTTAATTTCCTGCTGTATAATTATACAGTATATTATAAAAGTAAATATGCTAATCAGATCATATTTAACACGTCAGGGGTTTTGCAGATCTTAGCAATTCATGATCTCCAAAAAAACCAGTATATATGCATGTTAACCTGTTTTTTGCTTGATATCTCAAAACTGAAAGGGCTGTTTTGCATGAAACTGACTTAGTGATTTCTGTATGTAGGAATTTATAACACTTAATTTTGGTCACAATTGATCAAGGGGGCACGTAGATAAGGACCTAATGTGTTCCGTATCTCAAAATTTTAATCAAAGGTTGGTATTTTACTTTCCAATCTGGACAGCGCTACAGCACTGGAAGAGAAAATTGTTGTATTCGATCAAATTTGGGCTTAAGTAGTTTTCACTGGATCTTGACGTTTTGACACCTAAAAAACCAGATGGAAATTTTCCTGATGTTAATGTTCCTATTGTCGCCGAATGGCTTCGATGGCACGTAATTCATAACCTTGTGGTGGCTCTGAAAAGGGCTGTTTTGTTTGTGTTAGCTCTGAGAAAAGCTGTTTGGGTCCAGAAGCTGGTCTCTGGCGAAGTCGAGGAATTGCACCTCGTCCATTGAAGTCCCTCAAGGGCTTCCCTTCAGTGGCAGTTGGGTCCCCACTACAGCGTGGCAGTGGTGGCCCCCAGAGCCCCGCAGTGTCGGGTCGGCGTCGGTCGTCCTTCGCAGGCGCGTCCGAGGCGGTTCTCTACCCTGAGCGATCCCATGCTGGGCCTGCTCCTGATGCTGAGTCTGCCGGCCAGGGCGACTGAAGCCCGGCGAGCTGGAGCTGGAGCGGGAAGGTAGCGTCCGCATCCAGCGGTTCCCTGGGCGGGCCGGCCAGGCCTGTTGTTCCGGCGAGGATGCTGGCATCCGCCGGGAAGTTCCACGTTGAGCCGGCCAGGGAACTTCTTCTTCTTGGTCTTCTTCAGGTGGTGGTCGACGATGAATTGAAAATTGACTCTCGCCCAGCACGATCTTTTATTGCAGCCTGAGAGCGGTGGGGCTACAGCGCCGCTATGGTGGGAGAACTGCGCGGTGGAAGTGATGCTTGAATCAGCGCGTACGTATACTGTGCGCCAAGCTCACATCGTCGCTCTCGTGTTCGCCCGCCGATATTAATTAGGCATATATGTGGTAACAGTATGTATATGTGTATGTTCAGTGTCACACTCTAAATCACCTAATACTTCTAGAACTAATGGATCAATTTTGACTAAACTTGGTCAGATTACTTCTACATATGGGGCATTGATGCTATTAAATTTTCAACTTAAAAGTCAAGGGGCTGTAGAGCAAAGTCACCCTCAGTGTCTCAAGATTTCGCCTAATTAAGGTCATATTTTTCTTAGGCACATTTGTAAACAATTAAAAAATAACAATATTTGCAAAAACACTCTTTTGTAAAACCCGCACTCCCTCCCCAAAAAAATTCTGTTGTAGTCGTCTGCTATATAATGACGTCACAGGTGAGTGGTAGAATTAAATAAATGAATAATATAAAATTGTAAAAAAGTAACTTGGACTGGTTGGGTCCTCGATCGCCCAGTTGACTCGGTACCTGGTACGTTAAGCCTTGCGGCTACACCAGTCTGCCGACTGTGCAAGCGAAATTTTTTCTATGCAAGCTGTGAAATTACATTAGTTTAGTTACTGCCGATTGTCAGCCTAGTAACGCCGCACTGAATTAAATACGGTGTGCATGTGCGCTTTAGTTAGAACCGTTGAATTAAATAAACAAAAGATGTTATATTTAAACGAAATAATAAATATTTTAAATTAAGTTGTGTGTGTAAGCCGTGCAACAGAAACAACCCACAGTTATAGAACTTTCCTGGAAAGTGACTTTAGACACGTGATGGGAAAGTCCTACAACTGTGTCATCAACTTTTTTCACGTAATTTAATGTACCTTAGGTAGCTAAGATAATACTTTCTGATGATGTTTGGTCTTATTCAAAGTTCTATAAGGAGTGGGGGAACATAAAAACTTTTTTTTTGTAATTTCTTGACTCAAACTCAAATTCTTATTCTAATTAGATGATTCTATTACATTAGTATATCATTTTGATTATGTGTTCGGGCAGTTTCATATACAGCAGTGGAGATAATAATGTTTTGTTTCTTTTTGTCGGTTATTGTTTTGCTTAATATCTTCAGATAGGATTAACCGATCTAAGTAAAATCTTGTTTATTGACTTCTGAATATGAATCATTAATGGCATTTAATTTCAGTTAGAATCAATCAAGGTGGTATAGAGATATGGTCACCATCAGTCCAGTTTCTTAAAAGTTTATTCAGAGTAGAATAATTGTTTATGTAAATCAATACCTATCTGTTAGGAGGCTTGTACACTTTTGATTCATATTATGTCCCATCAGACTCTAAATTAAAAGGATAACAGCAAAAAATATTTTTACTTTGCCAGCAAAGTTATGCTACCATTTGCTGGCGTTTTGTATTTATGTAGTATTGTAGAGTCTTTTTAATATTTATTTATAGTAAATATTACACATTTGTTTGATCACATCTCTAATCAGTTGATTTCAGTTATTAGTTGAAATGATTCAACTTTATTTAATGCATTGAAAAACAACAGTTTTCATAATCAGATTTTGTTTTTGTAAAAATATAAAAAAACACACTTTTTTACTCAACTTTCAAGCGTAAAAAAATGTAGTGTTGTACAAGTGGTTTTCTTCACCTTATGCAGAAAATTTGAGAACACTGAATATTAAAGATACGTATGAAAAATATATTAAAGAACAGCAGCACAAAAGGAAGTAAAAACTCTGCATTTATTTCTGTAAATGTTCTAGCTTCCATTTAAATGAGAAAATAGGAATCGCTTATCCATATTAGGCATTGATATGTAATTACCAGTTTTTCAGTATTAAAATTTTAGAGCACGGTGAACAAAATTTACTTAATTGGCTGCTACTGATTTTTTTGACAGTTTGGTAAAGTTTTTACTTCTTCGTTACTCTCAGCTCCGCTAACTACTGTCTGTTTTCCATACATTTAGAGGACTTCAACATTTTCCTTTCTGTAATTTGCAATAAAGTCTGCAGCTTATTGTAGCTATGCCATTTCCCACTTCAAAGAAAATTCCACCTAAAATCTGCAATCGCGCCACTGCGGTAATACATACATAACTGTCAGCAGTGGCGGCTTGCAAATAGACACTGTGGAACTGCAGCACTCCCTATTTCCACTTGATATTATCAATAACATTTAATATAATGAACCCTTTTTTCTTTAATTCTTTCTTTATAGTTGTACAATATATAATACTTAAGCTTAATATCAGTAACAATTCCCCAGTTTATGAAAAAGATTAAAAAAATCTTTGTAGGGAACTGTGCGCTCCACAGTTCCAGCAGCATGGTGCTTGGCTGTTGTGCGCATGCGCACATAGGAAACTGCACACAAGTCTGTGAAGGAGAGAGAAAACTGTCGCTCCCCCAGTGCCGACCATGACTTGCTGGTAGAAGGTAGTTTTTTTTTTTACTCCACGAGTGTATGGAACGTTCCTTGTTTGTTCCCTTTTCTAATTTAGTCAGTGGAAGGAATATGAAAGCGGTTTAGTTGTTTTTTCGATAGTGATTAGAAGATGGCAAAAAGTAACATCTTTGATTGCCAAATCTGTCCAAAAACATGATGGAAGGGTGAAAAAGAAGGTAATTAGTAATAACTAATTATGTATTTGTTTCTGTGTACATAGAAATTTAAATTAAGCACCACTGAACTATTTTAAGTGGATATTTTATTAAGTTATTATTTAATAATATTAAAAAAATATTATCTGTATTGACATTTTATTATTTATTCAGGTATACCGAATGCAGTTTTTACGCACAATGTGCCTAAAAACCGTGTACCATATTTTTGAATGTGATAAAGTGTAGAATTAGATTATTATCATATTATTATTATATTTATTTAATTATATTAGATTACTATCAGCTATTCTATTTGATTCATTTTTTTTATTCTTTTATTTTACAGAAAACTTTAACTATGGCCTTGAAAAAGCCCAGAAAAAAATTTCCTGGAGCAACATCCCCACTAATTTTAGTTACAAGCTGCCACTGTATACTATATCTAAGATAGTGAAAATAGTACTTGAATCTACAGGGAGACCATAACCAAGATTTTCCAAATCAAGATAATTTGCCAACAACCAGCAAAGTATATGAAACTACAAATTGAGGAGACATCCGTAGTAATAGCATGCGATTTATCACCCTCCATCAATCATTCTGCCATGGATAGGTTTCCACAGACAAGGCAGCCGCCTCAGTCTTCGCTCAGCGCATATTTAGAATACTCATATTTCATCTTACAATAGTTCACAAAAATCGATTACGTTTTATTTTGGTTAATATTCTTTTAATTGTTTTAATCCTGGTTATATTTCTTTTGGTTTAATTAATTTTTTTTAAATAAGTTTATTTTTTATCATTGTTTGTGTATTCGGGTATTTCTATTCAAATAATAATCTATTTGGTTCTTCTGCCACATAAAAAATACTTTTATTTATTCAAACAAAGCAATCAAAATAATTTTTATGATATAGCAAAAATTGAGAAAAGGAAATTATTAAAACATAAATAATAGACAATTCTCAAGATCAAATTCACAAATAAATGAACTTTCGCCAGTTAATAAATCGCACGTGTTCGTGCATCGCGCATTTGTTAGACCTTGAAGTTAAACGTGTCTATTATATAGTAAGCAATTTGATGTACACTAACAAATTAACATGGTATCTATTCTGTGATAAAATGAGAAATATGTATAAAACAGAATAATACTAAACAAAACATATTAATTATATTTAGTATATTATCCTTAATTCGGCATTGAAATTTTAGGAAAAAAATAATGTTATTTTATTATTTTCTACTTTGCAATATGTGTTTTAGCCGTTTGTATTTTCTATATTTTTATAAGTTTATTTATTTTATATGAAATTTTATTTTTACTTGGTGTACAGAAAACTGAGTAAGCCTACAAAAAGACGTAAGCCAATAAAAAAGCGATCGAAAAAATGAAAAATCTGATGTGAACACCACATGACTTCCTTGTACGCGTTTTTTAACAATCAGAAGTTCATAATTATATAAATAAGTTCATAATTATATAGCAGTTCATATATTAATAAATCAATATATTTAAATTAAAACCAACCAAGGAAGTGAAGTCGGATTCGAACCGATGTGTCTTCCTTCCCTTTATAAGATCCAAATATTTCATTAATTAAACTTTTATTGGGCTATAACTCTGGAACCAATGAAAATAAGTACCACTTATGATAAATCATTGAAAAGCTCTCAATGAGAGCTTATTACTGCAGTTAAGAAAAAGTCAAAAATCCAATTTGTTTGGATTTTGGGCTTTTTTCGACACTTTTGGTTCAGTCGATTGCAGTTAAAAGGGAAGGTGCACAACTAGATGTTACAACAGTCCTAAATCCAAAATTTCAACATTCTACACGTAATTGTTTTTGAGTTATGCGAGATGCCGGCCTCCGTGGCGCGAGTGGTAGCGTCTCGCCCTTTCACCCGGAGGTCCGAATCCGGGTTCGAATCCCGGTCAGGCATGGCATTTTCACACACGCTACAAAACATTCATCTCATCCTCTGCGGAATGAATTGCTTGACTGCGGACCCGGAGGTAAAACAAACCAAAAAAAAAAGTTATGCGAGATACATACGTATGTACAGACCTCACACCGTACAACTAGTCAAAATAAAATGGATATTTCCGTTGAAATCGAAAACCGAAATTTTTTGCGACTACAATACTTCGTACAAAGAAGTAAAAAGGTGAGTGGCGAACCTCATACGAATAAAAGAAATACACGAAAACGACGTAATACCTATTGGACACGAGCTAAAATTGCGTGGAATGAAGGAATTTATTGTTTTCTCACATCGAGTTTTCCAACTAATTTTCTTGAATTTTAGCGCGAAAATAACTCTAATATCATAAAACTATATATGCGAATATCAACACAATACGCTACATCATCCAATACTGCAATGGTGATGAAAAAATGAACAAGCACAATTCGTTTACGTTCACAATGGAACTTTTACTTTAAAAACCTTCATAAAGTTGAATGGAAAACATACAACAGAACTACCTCCGTAACGGCTATAAAATAAAAAAATCCAGAAAGAATTGCATAACTTCCCGACTATAAAACAATAAGTATTAAATTAACAACCGTCGTAGCATACGAGTATACACAACTAAGAAGAAAATCTGTTTCAATCAACTGTAATGTTAATGAGAGATAAATTACAATTTATATGCAAGAGTATATGTATATGTGCATAGTGTTAAATAATTTAATTGACGTTGATTTTATATTTAGAAAATATAATTTACTTATATTTGTTTAATAATATTTGTTGTAGTCTGTCTTGCATGTACGCATATAAAGTACCCGAAGTACAAGAGGTCATCAATAGTAAAGATGAACATCACCTTCATTTCGATGGATTTAACGCTAATATGCAAGAGAATGTTTGATTCAATGAAGAAGACGATAAGAAATCACTTCCCAATACACTTTTCATACTAAGCCTGATATGGCAACACGGAAATGTTCATTAAATGGCTATATAAGTTTTAAAGTGACTTGTACTTATGTCAAGTCGCCTTAACATATGTATATCAAGTTAGGAGGTTTTCCAGTCTTTGGTAGAAAAACAATAACACACATTTGAAGAAAAAATGCACGTATCCAAAAACTCTTTATTTTCGAGTTATAGTTGACAAAAAAATCACCTTGATACATATCTGAAAACAAAATAATGATGAACTTTAATTCGTGAAACAATCTGTATTTAATCTGAAAAAATGAGGCCTATAATTTTATCTTCATTACTTTTCAAATTGATGAAGTTAACATCATATAATACATTCGAATAATCATTTTTAGATATATTTAAAAACTTAACTTATTAAAAGAACTCTGGTGTTTTGGAAAATTAACATGTTACTCTTGCAGAATAAGCTTATAATTTTCAGATATTTCTCTTTTAAGTAATTAAACATCCCTTATTATACGAGGTGTGTGAGAAAAGTAATGAGATTGGTAACACTGCGAGCGATATGGCGACGCTGTGTCTACCGGTCTGTGCTAGACCGGTTTATTCATCCCTTCCACATGCTCAGAACGAGTTTCAACTCCGTTCAGCCAACACATTATTTTTGACAGCGCTATCAGTGAAGTTGTGTTTTGTTGTGTGTTACGAAAATGGAGCATCGGACGTTGCGCAATCAAGTTTTGTGTTAAACTTGGGGAATCCGGGAGTGTGACCTTTGAAAAGTTGAAACAGGCGTATGGGGAACATTGCGTATCAAGAGCACAAGTTTTCCGCTGGCACGAATCATTTTTGGAAGGCCGAGAACACGTTGAAGATCAACCTCGCTCAGGGAGACCTTCAACTTCAAAATCTGACGAAAGCGTTGAACGTGTGAAGGTTCTTATGAGATCAGACCGTCGTTTAATAATAACGATGATGAACGAACAGTTAAATTTAAACACTTTCACCGTACATTAAATTTTGACAGACGATTTGGACATGCGAAAGGTTTGTGCGAAATTGGTGCCGAAAAACCTCACAACGGAACAGAAGAACAATCGAAGAAACGTGTACGTTGATCTTCTTGAGAGGATTGACAATGACCAAGAATTCTTCAATCGTGTGATCACAGGCGATGAATCCTGGATATTTTAGTACGATCCTCAAAAAAGAGCGGCAAAGCGAAAAGTGGCACACTCCGTCATCTCCTCGGCCGAAAAAATGTCGAATGAGCAAATCAAAGATCAAAACTATGCTGAATTACTTTTTTGACGGTAGGGGTATCATGCATAAAGAATTTGTTCCTCCAGGACAAACTGTCAACCAGTGTTTTACAAACGTGTCCTTGAAAGGCTCAGGAAAAGAGTGATTCGCGTGAGACCAGACATTCCAGACAACTGGAAGCTTCATTATGACAATTTCCCGTGTCACACGGTCATTTTCATCAGGGAATGTTTTACCTCAAAACGCATTCCTACGGTTCCTCAACTCTCCTATTGACCTGATTCGAGTTCTTGTAACTTTTTCCTTTTCCGAAATTGAAACATGTCTTAAAAGAACGTCATTTTGGAACTCCGGAGAACATTCAAAAGACTGTGACCGACCATTTAAAAGCCCTACCAGTTGAAGCCTTCTAGCGCTGCTACCAAGTGTGGTAACAACGACACCGCCGGTGTATAGCTGCTCAAGGGAACTACTTTGAAGGGGATAATATTGTTGTTTGAAAAAAATAAAAACTTTGGTAAGTAAAACATCGGTCTCATTACTTTTCTCACACACCTCGTATATTCAACTATTTTAAATTTAAATATAATTCATATTTCTTTATTACCGGATAATTCATAAGCCCACACCACGCCAGAACTATACCATATTCGCACACTATGGCGATTCACACATACGTGCGCGCGAAAAATCGTCTCTAAGAATAATGATTTCGAGAAACCTTCAACCTTAAATTACTCAAGCATTTTCATGAAAAAATTGACACTTCTTTTTCATTACTACTAATTAAGTTTACAAGATTAAACTTAAGTTTTTTACAAAGAGCTCTCCAAAATGTTGAACTGCTTGTAACTTGTATGTGTGGATTTGGGGAAGCTACGCGTAAAGGCTTGTGTAACACACGATCCACATTTTTTCCTTGGCTATAGCTGTCCCGACCATGGAGCGGCACTTTGGCATACTCCATCAACAAATTTTACGCGCTTCATAATACTTCGTATTAGATGTACCACTGCATGATCATTTTGCTCGAAATCGTCGCTAAACTGTCCTAGCGGACGTAGGTTTTACGTACTTTAACAGACAATCTCAAGTTGCTTCGACATTATCTTTGTTACTATTTGTGCCTAGCGGAAAACCATTGCAACTATGTGCGTGCGGTTAACTTAACAGAAATTTAAAGAATATACCTTTATTTTAATGTAATAATAAATAATTAGAATTTGTAAAAAGTAACCATTTAAAAAATTTCACGGACTTATGAATACCCAGTATTTTATAAGTAGTTTCATATTTAAATAACTTAATTAATTATATCCAATGCTCATTACAATTTAATTTGAGAAAGTTCTGCAAGAGAAAGTTAAACTAATGCGTTATTTGAATTTCCAACCTTTATTTGAAACTTTACATCAGAACTTTAGTTTCTGAAGATTTCTGAAGTACGCTTAACTCTAACACACAACGTTTCTCAATCTACTTAAATTATGTAAATAAAATAAAATTATAATTTAAGTTCACAATTTACGGAAGTTACATAATCTATTCAGAAACCAACTTAACTACATTTCAGCATTTACAGTAACCATAAAAAAGGTATTTTTATTTCTGATCTTTGCAACTATTTACTTATTCATTATATTGGTCGCAACAGAATAACACAATCACAGCATTTTTTTTGGCAAAATGAATTTTGTAACAATAAAAACACTAAGCCTGACCGGGATTCACACTTCCAGAACAACCTTTGCAAATAAACGATGAGAATGCAATATCAACTAATTGGTTTACTGAATATTTTATCAAAACTATGGAATTTATGTTTATAACGCGATACTGAAAATTTTAGAAGGAGATAGAAGCCAAGTTAAGAAACAGAGCAAAATAGAAAACGGAGAATTACTTGAAAGCTGTAAGATAAAACAATATCTAGTCAGAGTAACCGAAAAACTAACTAATTAGAAATGAACGGTAGTTACAAGAAAAGTTATAAATAGCATAAATTATACAAAGCAGGGGTTTTAATTAAAGCCTCAAAAAGAAAAGATTCATCCTCATAGGTAAGAAGTTCTCCAGATGTCTGACCGAACGATTCAGTTGGATATTTAAACGTGGTACACAAATCCAAGGATATAAACAAAGTTGTTTCCTTAAGAACTGTATACCTGTCCTTGGACAGTCTTTTAATCCCTACACATAAAACTTTTTATAACAATATATATTTAAACTGATTAACGGAAAAATTGATGACCATTAATCCGGCAATGCAATATGGATAAACTCTCCCTGGAAGAGGGTTTCTGCTCCGGGTGGGATTGTTTTACTGCTACCTTGAAGGGTAGATTTCTCACTACCCTTTTTTTTACTGTGGTTCCTTCAAAGGTAGATTTATCCCTACCCACTTCATTTTAAACAAACATTCTTCTTCGTTATCTTCCCTTCGTTCTAATTTTTACTATCCGAACAAAGAGACCGGCATTAATTTTTTAATACACGTTAAATAGAAACCTATTATCGATTCAGCAAATAAATAAAGCGACTGTCTAGATGACATGAAAATAAATAAATATAATATAACATTGGTGCGCAATATAACTCGTACTATAATTTCCCTGTGCAGTTAACAAGCACGACCAGAAATGATGAGCGAAATTCAGTCACGCGCAACCATTCGCTTGACGTAGTAACTTGACAAGGTTAAAGACAATGTAGTACAACAATCACTCCTTCATAAATTACAATGAATCGCGTTATAACGTTTTTGAAATTGTTAAAAGTCGGTATGCACGGGCAACAATTATCTCGCCTCGCGTGCCACGCAGCAGCTGCGAGTACTTCAGATTATCAGTAAAATCATTTAATGAATTATCTGCATAAATATATCAGACTACATAAAATCTACAAACACTAATTTGAGAGATGTCATATGTATATATGTGAATTGTTTAAATGAAGAAGGTTTACTTAATTTTTAAGGTCAATTAAATTGATTGTTAAAAATGAAAAGAAAATGTATATAAATATCATACATTTTTGTGAAAAATGAAACCGTAATGATGGTTTTATTAATTTTTTATACAATTCATTGTATTTAACGAAATAATAACCAAATTAACTAATCTAATAGTGGTTAGATGAGTTTAAAAAAAAATTAAAATCAGATACCATAATTCTATTCTAATTAAATAAGAAGCAGAAACTTGAATTTCAGAAAGAAGTATGGTTTTCTGAAACTATTTTTTTGGAAAAAGGAGGACTATCAGAAACGCATAGTAGCATGCTAGGATCGCATGCATCGCAGAAGAAGAAGGAAAAAAATCGGTTTACAGCTAGTTAATACCCTAGGCTCAATTTCACTAACGACGCCAACTTATTCTCATTCTTTCCAATCATAGTCTAATGAAGATTATGGACAATCGAAACCTACAAATACATGAGGACATTGTGGATGCCAATCGTGGTCGCCTTCTAGAATCTAGAAAGCCACCTATCAAAGCATCAATTGCTGCCTCAGAGGAAGGATTTAACCTAACTGACGCCTGCCGTCAAGAATGGACCACAAAGCAGAATAACCAAATCCCATGTATTACTCAAAAGCCGCCGGGTTTTGACTTGACACGTAAGACATGGTCAACGCTAAACAGAATAACTCAGCATGGTAGGTGCGTCTATTTCCCGTATAAATGAAGTTAAAAACACCGACGCTCCTTTGTGAGTGTAGTGAAAACCAAACTGTTAAACACATCACAGAAGTTGATGTGTCCCTAGGACAGCTTATGAAGGAAATCCTGATAATTTCCTGATGGCGACTCCAGAATCAGTAGCATTTATTAGTTTGTTAAATATTTGCTTGTAATTTTTGACTGTAATTGGTATTGTGTTTTGGTGCCATACGCTAAATAAATAAATAGTCTAATGGAAAATGCCACTAAATTGATGGACGCTGCCTCAGTACTTTCTTCAGAAGGTTAATTACGTACTTTCGCGGATCAATTAAGTATCGCTCAACAACTTTCTGTCTAGCGGTTGCCATTGAAACTTTGTCGACCAGAGAAAATTTTCTCATTTAGATTTGACTGAATCGTAAGATAACATTTACCTGATAATTACCGCCGGTGGAAATTGGCCATTCAATATTACAATTTTGACGCGTTGTTTTATCTCGTGAGATAAACTCGACTCACTTCCGGTAAGAAGCCCACCGAGCTGGTCTAGTGGTTGACTCGTAATCGCAAATCAGTTGATTTCGAAGTCCAGAATTCTAAGGTTCAAATCCTAGCACTTACTTTTATACGGATTTGAATACTAGATCGTGGATCGTGGTTGATCCATTGGTGGTTGGGTTTCAATTAACCACACATTTCAGGAACGA
This sequence comes from Lycorma delicatula, assembly GCF_047948215.1. Classification (NCBI taxonomy): domain Eukaryota; kingdom Metazoa; phylum Arthropoda; class Insecta; order Hemiptera; family Fulgoridae; genus Lycorma; species Lycorma delicatula. Next base: position 125,971,984 of record NC_134455.1, read on the forward strand.
TTGACTTGAAACTGTAGAAGACTACATACACTTACATATATATCATCCTCATTCATCTTCTGAAGTAAATACCTTACGGTGGTTTCGGAGGCTAAGCAGAAAAAGAAAGAAGACTTCCGGTATGAAATCAAATTATAAGTATTACACTAAATTATTGGGAGTTCCATTCCATCGTAAACAGAAAAATGCTAACGACGCAATTCGATTAGTATTCTCATCAGCATGACGAGTTGTTCAAGACATTCCATGTGTAATTTTCAATAATTAACAGTATTACTTTTAAGAAGTAATATTAACCCAATGAGTTAACTAAGCCAGATTGAACTATGTCTGATTATAATGCATTGTTTATCTTTTACTTTTTATTTGTTAATTTAAAATTTACTTATCATGAAAGAGGATTTCTTTTTTTTTAGTGGAGGTACTGAAAACAGACTCAAAAGCATTTTTTTTTTATAATGAAGTATTAATTTTTTTTAACACGTTTTAATATAATTTCTTTATTGATAAAATTCTGTTATTTGGAATCGTTTTCAAATAACATAATTCTTTAAAAATAAAATACTAAAAAATCTATTATAAAACATAACTAATGATTTAAAAATGAAAATGGCTACCATTTTTAACTTTGGCATAATAAATTCGCCACATTAAGACGTTCCTTAGAACTTTGCCGGTAAGATTTCGCAAAACAGGACGGCACGGCAAAGTCAACGAACTATGTTTACAGTTCTAAACATGACCTAAACTAAAAGTGAAATGAAAATGACAAAAAAATTTAAAAAATAAACACGAAAACATTATATTTCAGTTCAATTAGATTTTTTATAAAGAATACTTTCAAAAAATACCTCGAATTTTGTTAGACAAAATTTTTTTCTTTATTTGAAAATATTTTTTTCTTTATTCGAGCGGGACGCGAATATATCATTTTCCTCAAAAAAGTGGACTTACGAATCGCGCCGCTAGGTAGCAGTACTTGATAGTATTTGTAGCGTACAAAAACTTAACAATGAACTTGAAATAATTTAATTTAAAAGAAAATAAATTACAGCTTGTTTTAATAGTAAATGTTCTTATGTAATGAAAATACTGAAAATGAAACAATTCTTTTAATTCCCATCACTTCATTAAAAAAAAATAAAAGTATTAATTTACAACAGATTACAGCTGCGAATAAATCACAAAAAACACGAACCGTAAGAAAGTGTTGTAAATGTGAGAACAAAGATTTATTACATAAAACAAAAATAAATTCGATTGATAAAATTTTTATTCTACAGTTAGTATAATTTTTTGTAAGTTTATGTGTAATATGATTGAACCGTATATGTAATGTTACGTTGAGTCCATGAAGGCTATTGGAAAAAGACTGAATGAATGTAGTGCGGAGCCGGCTTCTATAGTGTGTACGGAGCCGAGTGCATCCGAAAGGAGCTGTGTGAACTGATCGAAAGACCTTTAAATTTTTAAGTTCTTCTTAAATAAATTTTTTATAACATGCAATGAAACTGAGTCTGAACAATTAGAACTATTTGAAGAAATTGAGAGAGAAATAAAGTTCATTTAATAACAATATAAAAAGTGTGTCCACGGATACGATAAAAATCAAGGGTCACAATTACAAATTATTAAGTGCAATATTACATCACGGATCTTCGATTCGTGAAGGCCATTATACTAGTTTTATTAAAAAAGGAAAAAATATGGTATGAAGTGAACATGACTATCAACAACAAAAATTGGCCAAGAAATTAAAAAAATGTATATCTGTTTGTTCTAGAAAGGCAATAAATTTTAATACTAAATCAATAAGATAAACAATCAGTAGTAATTCATGAAAACAATAAAAGAATAATCTAACAAATGCAGTGACATCCAAAAGAAATTACAATGAAATTGTAAACCGTACGGTAAGAGTCTCGCAGATAACAAGCTCGTAGAACAAAGCATACGGATCGGATGGGTAAATTGCAGAGTTAACATCCGAGAGGAGAAGGAGAGATGCTATCGATGCTGGGGTACGGGCCATAGAAGACAAGACTGCAGAGGTTCAGATCGGCTGGAATTATGCTTCAATTGTGGCGGTAGGGGCCACAAAATTGCGACCTGCCAAGAAACCAAAAAGTGTCTTAATTGTGGAAAGAATGACCACCGCACCGGAGGCTGGACGTGCGGGCTAACCGGTAATGTTTAAGCTCATGCTGGCGAATGTCAATAGAAGTTCACTCTCCCACGATTTATTGGGGAGCAAGAGAGAAGGAAACAGATTTACTGCTAGTCACGTAACCCAATATATATGTCGCGGCTAGGACCGGCTAGAGTACTGATACCGAAGGAAACGTGGCGATTATGGATATAAGTGGCAGGACATCATAGAAAATTAAGAGAAGATGTCTAGGTCTCACATAGCAATTGAAGCAGACAGCGCAGTAGTGATAGGGGCATATGTATCTCCCAACTGTGAAATTAGGGCATTTGAAAGGTTCTAAGATTCTCCACAAGTCATTACCAGTACTGACAAACGGAGTATTATGTTCGTGGACTTTAACAGTAAGGGGACAGCTACTGGCAGCAGTTACACGAACAGGCGAAGGGAACTCTTACTCGATCTGATGGAGACCGTCGGGTGTCATTGTGTTAATGATGAATTATATACACATATGAAGCCAGAGGGCACTCCTCTATGTTATATTTAGCTATTCTAGACAACATAGGGGGCCAGGAATAGTGGAAGTAGAGGATTCTCCTAGAAGATATAGCATGTGATCACTTGGCCGCGCTTCTTATAATACAAGACCAGTCCTTCAGAACGTTTCAGAAAGCGCCACCTATGAGACCTACGGCTAATCAGGTTGACGAAATAGTTGAATGTGTTACAGACAGACTAGCCGGAGTAGAAAACCTCACGCCACAAGCATTAAGAAATATAATTCAACAAGAGATGGGTAGGGTCTTAACTCCAAACGTAAGAAAACGCGGAGTGTACTGGTGGTCACCGAAAATAGTCAATCTAAGGCAACTTCTCCAGTCTCGTACGAGGAAAAAACAGAGACTCAGGCGTACCGGAGGTGAGGTTTATAAGGAAGCTGTCTTAAGGTATGTTGAATACAGAAGATTACTCAACAAAGAAATAAGAAAATCGAAACGAGAACACTGGAAGCGACTGTGCCAAGAATTGTGGACAATGACCCATGGGGTCAACCCTACAGGATATACGAATGTTGTTCCCGTGCGCTGAGGAAGTGATGGACGAAGCCGGTGAATGCGAGGCCAGAAGATACACCCTAGAGAAAGTAACACAGGCAGTTGCACAATTAGGCGATAACATAAGTCCGGGACCTGATGGGATCCCAGCAGTTCTAATGAAAGGACTTGTTAAAAAAGCACCTTGGGAGATGGTCGATATGACCAGTTATGGTATCGAAAACAAAGAGTTTCCAGGGTGCTGGAAAGAGGCGAGGGTGGTGTTCTTGCCAATGCCCAATCGAGAGAATGACAATATAGAATTCCGCCCATTGAGCTTGATTAACACAACGGGGAAGTTAGTGGAAAAGATGCTGGTGAATCGACTAGTTGACAAGGTGAACCGTGGAGCGGGGATAAGCCATAATCAATTTTGCTGATAAATAGATCATCGGTCCAGGCTACTGCCAGAGTTACTGATTGGGCAAGAGAAGTTAGATGAGGGACCAGGCGGACCAGGGAAATTCCCCTTCTTATCTCTCTCGACGTAAGGACGCGTTTGGGCCAATACCATGGAGGGTTATAATGACTGCTCTGGCTGAGAAAAGAATAAGTCCGTACCTGCGTAGGCAAATCAAAGAATACTTATCCGACAGATGGTGCGCTGTGGATGCGCAAGAAGAACAGATTCGATTCTACATATTCGGAGGAATACCACAAGGCTCCGTTTTGGGACCATTATTATGTATTCTAGCTTACGACAGGATTCTGGGACTTCAACTACCAGAAGGAATGCTATGCGGACCATTATCTATGCGGACGATACGGCGATCTTGGCGAGAGGAAGACGTGAACAGGAAGTACAAGATAGAGGTAATCAATCGTTAGCAATGATCGGCAACTGGATGAGGGAAAAAGGGTTGACTCTGGCACAAATCCAGATAATGAAATGCAGGTACATCCTAATGACAGGCAAAAGACAAATTCAACCGATAAATTTAGTAGTAAGAGACCAATCAATTCATGAGACAAGCCCCCTAAAACATCTAGGGGTGTTACTGGATAAGAACGGTAAATTTACTAGCCACATCATTAACTGTTGCAAGAAGGCGGAAGGCATGGTAAAAGCACTGAACGCTTTACTAACGTCGCAAATTGCGCCATAAGAATTGTATTATTTCTGTAAATGTGGTATTATATAAAACATTTTTATACCATTAACACATTCAGAACGTCAAAGAAACTACGCTAAATTGTATATTTTATTGTGTGGGTTATTTTATATATATATATATATATATATATATAAAATACAATAATTTTATATATATAATAATACAATAATTTATATATATAAATACGTAATTAACGAAGTAAGGCAAGGTAAGTAAATAATCAATTCATCTGTTGCTAAAAAAAAAGATCAGAATATGAAAGAAAGTAATGCAAAACGCATTTATTTGATTTTTTTAAATTTATATCCTTTAGTAAAAATATTTCGTTAAAACATAGATTCAATAAATAACTCGAATTTTCGTCACGTTGAAATGTTAAAAACTCGAAATAATGTTGAATACTTAAAGTAAAAACAATAAGAGGCGTAGTGAAATATAAGGTGAAAATTACTTTAAAAACCAATATCTAACTGAAAAAGAGATGTTGAATCCCTAATATATATCAATATGCTGCTAACAGATGATAAATTTGACATATTTATAATTGTCAAATTTTCCAAAATTGTCGTAATGACTTCATATTACCTCTGCTAATTATATGAATTTGTTTAATAAATGAAATCGGGCCAATAACAGTTATATAACAATTTTTTTTTTTTCTTATAATATGGAATGCTTAAACATTGTTTATGATATATTATTGTAAATCTATTTTCTATTGCATATATTTAAAATGAATTTTTTTTTTAAACAAAATTCTAAATTAATAACAGATTTTGATAATATAAATGTAGTCTTTCACCTTTTTTGATATCAGTTATCACTTTTTTATCTTTTTTTTCCTGTTAATCCTCCGGGAATCACCGTCAGGTATTACTTCAGAGGATGATATGTATGAGTGGAAGTGAAGTGTAGTCTTGTACAGTCTCAGGTCGACCATTTCGGAGGTGTATGATTAATTGAAAGCCAACCACCAAAGAACACCGGTATCCGTGATCTACTATTCAAATCCGTATAAAAGTAACTGCCTTTACTAGGATCATTTTGTTATCTGCGAGACTCTTACCGTACGGTTTACAATTTCATTGTAATCTTTTTGTTTTCCTTACCGTACGGTTTACAATTTCATTGTAATCTTTTTGTTTTCTTTTTACTGTTAGTGTACTAAATACTTATAAGATTTATTACGATTTTTTAATCGTTTCTTTTTGTTATAAGCTCCTATTTCAAGAGACAAAGAAAGAGAAGACAGACACCGAAGCGGAATAATAAATCTATCTATATGAATATTTTCATCAAGTTTCACGATGCGACTCGGTTTCGGATTTAAGCACTTTTTCTCTGATTAATCTAGTTACTTGAAGCAAGAAACAAAAACACAAAATAAGAATTACTGCGTTAATCACTACTGAACATCTTTACAGTTCAATAACTGAATGTAATTACTTGCATTTCATAAAAATATTATTGCACGATCAAATTTGAACCACATTTTTATCGAAGTTTAATCAGCAAATGATACTCGTATTAATGATGTTACAAAAGGAAAAATTTATCCCAATACTAATGTAAAAGAAAATGACCTAAACGTACTTAGAGCCTTAAGGTAACATCGCAATAAAGAATTTATGTTAAGTATCGACATCACAGGCAAATGATCTGATTAACTGTTAATTGACTAAACGGTAAGTGTCGCTTCCAGAGCTTATATGCTACAAAATGGAAGCCTGCAGTAAAAGATATATCTAAAAGTTTTTATGTATATTTAAGTAGAAAATGAGCCTGCTGTTGACAAACGTTTTCTGCACATGCATCCGTATTACAGAACTGTTAACCGATCTACCAAGTTAATTATTAATCTCCGGTTGCTTTCACAGAGAAAGTTTAAAATTATTAATGAACTATTTTTAATTGATTTATTGTTATATAAAATACTTTTTGCAATAATTATTAAAAATCTGATGAGGACATCACATGACTTCCTTGTACACCTATTAAATTACACATACACATTTTTTTAAAACGAAAAGTAAATAAAATGTTATTTCATTAATAACTTCTAATATTTTTTCATATTTTTTTATTTTTATTGTTATTATAGAATTATTATTTATCGTAAACCACGCCTCTATCGTTAATTAGATTCAACAATGAGTACAGCATATCGTTTATCTCTATTATGCACTTACATACGCTAAATATAAGCGGTAGTTACAACCAATAAAGCAAAATTTACTAAAATACAAATATTTATTCGTTATCAATACCTTTCAAATAAGCACTTTTATCCCAAGATACTCTCTCATTTTTGTTTACCCTCCGTACCTACCGTAAGGTATTACTTCAGAGGATGAATGAGGATGATATGAATCAATGTAAATGAAGTGTACAGCCTCAGGTCGACTACTCCTGGAAAGTTTGGTTAATTGACCAAGAGATGAAAGTTTTAATCATCAGCGTTATTCTGTCATTATTCACTTTTGCCTATTTTTTACCCACTGAGTTCTTGAAAAGAATTTTCGAATTTGTGCTGGACTTATGTACATCTTGAATAGCATACACCATACAGGCATTACATAATTGTAGATGAGTTTACAGCTTAATAAATTCACTACACAATGATTTAAAATTTAAGAGTGGTTTCAATTTTTTACCCGAACAGCTTGCTGCAATTCCAATTTAATCTGTTTACTAAAATTTTACACCAAAGATTTAATTAATTATTTTTTAATTCTTCTTTTAACCACAATTCTATTTTACTTCTGCGTAAAACTCCATTAAAATTTTCTAGAAATATCTCCCTTTTTATTAATCATCATATACAATTTATTTAGTTCATAAAAATGACCATCACATTTTTAGGTTTAGCCAAATACCATTGGGTCTTAAACCTTTCAGATTAAGCAGCAAGAAACTGCTAGATGACATTCGTAACAGCTGCAATAACCGGCGGTCTCTTTCAAGATACCACACATTTTCGAAATATTTCTAATAATAAAAAACGTTTTCAAGAATTATATTTTGTTCAAATTATACCCAGTCATCATCACTGGAATGTTTTAACTACGTTTTATGTACATTAGCACAGGATTCATGTTAACTGAACTTATGTTAATTTTAATTAAATTTTTACTTGTTTAATAATAAATTAAGAAATTATTTTTAAGAAATAAAAAATAATATTATTTTAATATTTTTTTTTTTTTTTTTTTTTTTTTATTTTAAAAAACATAATTAAACAAGAACATAAGTAAGACTATAAGGGCAAAAGTAATTTTTAACTTTAGGATTACCTTTTTACTTCCTTGAACGAAGTAAAGAAAATATTGTGATCGCGAAAAACTTCAGTTTTCAGATTTCAAAGGAAATATCCATTTTGACCATCCCTGAATCCATTTTGACTAGTTTCGGCGTGACGTCTGTATGTACGTACGTATGTATCTCGCATAACTCAAAAACGATTAGCCATAGGATGTTGAAAGTATGGATTTAGGACTGCTGTAGCATCTAGTTGGGCACCTCCCTTCCTTTTGATTGCAATCGACTGGACCAAAAGCGTCCAAAAAAAGCCAGAAATCCAAAACATTTGGATTTTTGACTTTTTCTTAACTGCAGTAATCATTGATAGCTTTTCAACGGTATATCGTAAGTGGTACTTATTTTCATTGGTTCCAGAGTTAGAGCCAAATAAGATTAAAATAAAGCATAAAATTTAAAGAAAAAACAATAAAGTTAACTTATAATAATAGGGAAAAAAGCAAAAGAACAAATTTCAACAAAATGATAACCTACAACTAAACAATATTGGGAATAAAAGCTAAGGTCCTTTCTTAATGATCCGCATGCATCCACGCCACGCTACAATTTTTAAGGTACATACATAAGGAATGAAATATTGTTTTAAAATACCGTATGAAAATACCATTCCTTTAAAATACCATTAATTTTAAAGGAATGTATCAAGAAGACCCGCTTGCCACTAGCTACGTCATCTCCAACCACTAAAACTAATAGAACGTTTTCCACTCCCCTCCACTTACAATGAACTCCTGGCAACAATCCATACATTATTAAAATTAGGAAATCAAAATGTTCCATTCGCAGTTCGCTTCAACTTATACAGACTAATAAAACATTTTTGCTGTAGTTCACAGACTTGAATTATTCTAAATTAACAAAATACGACTTACACAAGAAAAGATTACTTTTTAAAGTTTCATTTTTAATGAATTCATACGTAATTAATATATTGTAATTTATAATGAAAATATTCATTTTATAAATTATTAATTTATGCCTTTATGAGGGAAAAAATACTAATGAATCTGTCAGAACTACCGTAAAAATTCTAATAACCGTAATAACATGGGCAGGGCAAAGTGCTAACAAAAACTTCGAATTTTTATTTTTTATCCGATTCTTAGTCTGTGGTTATGATGGAATCCATCTGCGAGAAATTCGGATATGGAAAGATACATAAATATATAAAAGCCGACCGGGCCTCGCTACGCTCGTCCAACCATCTAACCAAAGGGCAGAAACCCCTGAACCCCGGGGCCAAGGTCGGCCCAGGCGAATCCCGGAGTCTAACCTAGGGCTGCAGAGATCACTTCACTCCCCATTACCGTCTTGGCACGGGGCTCCGTAGCCTGGATCCCTGCAGTGTTCGCTACCCTCATGGTTGTGAGAATAACACTGATAAATAACAATTAAAAGTATTTAGGCTTAATAGAAACCTGAAAAAGAAACTAAATTAACAGCAAGATAGTAGTAACTAGCCCACCGGGCTGTTCTAGTTGTTAACTCGTTATCGCAGATCAGTTGATTTCGAAGTCGAGAGTTCTAAAGTTCAAATCCTAGTAAACGCAGTAACTTTTATGCGGATTTGAATACTAGATCGTGGATACGGGTGTTCTTTGGTGGTTGGGTTTCAATTAACCACACATTTCAGGAACGGTTGACCAGAGACTGCACAAGACTACATTTTATTTACATTCATACATATCATCCTCATTCATCCTCTGAAGTAATACCTTACGGTGGTTCCGGAGGCTAAACAGAAAAAGAAAAAAGAAAGAAGACAGTAGTAACTATGGTAACTAAAGTATACACATCTTTCACGACGAAAAATTCATAACTTATTTCTACTGCCATGGTTACAGATATATAATAATGCAGTGACACATTAATCTTTTTTTCTTTAATGAATATCTTTAATTCACAACTTCATTCCCACGAGGACTAGAGCCTCAGCCTATGGCTTAAAACCTACCCTAGGAAAATACGAATGTATCCTGCAAATTTGAAAGCAATCGTTCGGTTGGTTCTCGCGTGATGCGAGAATAAAGAGACAAAAACAACTTTTATATATAAGATATATATATATAAATCTGTTTTTAACTTTAAATTAATTAATTTTAAATAAAATAAAATAGAAACGTCAATGAAATTGCAATCCTACGGCAGAAGACCTCTGTATATCAATTTGTACATTTGAAATCGAGCGTTTTATCGACACTGTACAAGCTAAATCCTCATCTTGGATTTATGCCTACAAAATAAAAAAAAAAGAATGGTGATTATTTTTTTTATTTTCATATTTCTCAGCAAGACTGCTGGGAAATATGAAAATGGAAATGCTTATTACACTTACGAGTTCCAAAAATCTAAAATGGGTATTTAAAAAAACAGCTATTAAATTAAATAAAGATATACTAAACGTTTAGTTTTTAGGTATTACATTGGATGTAGAATTAAAAAAATATTCCGAAATAGTTAATCTTTAGTTTAGAAGAAATATGGCCGTAATGAAATGAAATTATTTAGATTAACAGATAATACATCGGGAAATAATATAAAACCGTCCTAGATTTTCTACCTTTGTTATTAAACCTGATATGAAATATAAAACTCATCTGCAAACATTGAGCGTGTTACCTTATATAAAACTGATAAAAATCAAATATTTATAAATATTTTGTAAAGAAAATGTTGATTTTACATCATTTATTACCTAAAAACAAATTTTATGTTAATATTTTTTTTTATCCTGACATAAAAAATTTTTGATTCAGATTTTACTTTTGCTTTCTTTACTTTTTTTAATTAAATTTTATCTTAGGTTTTATCAGACTTACCTTTGTACAATTATACCATTTATTATAAAATAAACTTAATCACATAAATACATTATTAATTAACACATTAATACATTATTAATTAATTAAAAATGAAACAACCAACGAAAAATAATGACAGCCGGTAAAAGGTTACTGGAAAGAAAAAGGTGTGGAGTAGAGTGGCTTGGTGAAGCGAAGTGTTGATATAAAGTTAACTGTTAGAAAGGGACATTAATAACAATAATTACATCGATCTAAAAATCAATAATTTCGTTAGAACTTCACCGGTAAAAGTTCGTAGAACTGGACGGCACGGCGAAGTCAACGAGCTGTGTTTGCAGTTCTAAACGTGACCTAACCTAAAAGTGAAATGAAAATGGGAATAAAATTAAATTAATAAGCATGAAAAAATTATATTTCAGTTCAATTAGATTTGTAATAAACAATACTTTCAAAAAAATACCTCGAATTTTGTTAGACCACTTTTTTCTTCCATTTGATGAACCGCGGGACTCGAATATATCACTTTTCCTCAAAAAGGTAGGTTTACGAATCGCGCCGCTAAGTAGCAGTACTTAACAGCGCCTTTGAATTTACGAATGATTTCGTACAAAAACTTGATAATGTACTTGAAATAATAAAATTTAAAAGAAAATATACTACAGTTTGTTTTAATAGTAAATTTACTAAAAATGAAACAATTTTTTTTAATTCCCATCACTTCATTAAAAAAAAATAAAAGTATTAGTTTACAAGAAATTATAGCTGCTAATAAAACACAAAAACACGAACAACAAGACAGTTTTGCAAATGTGGCAACAACGATTTGTTACATAAAACAGAAATAAAATTCTATCCGTAAAATTTTTATTCTACAATTAGAACTATTTGTTATAGAAATAAAAAAAATGTCATTTAATCACGGAATTCGTTAGAACTTCGTCAGTAAGAGGCGACGAAGTCAACGAACTACTACGTTTACAAGTTCTAAACATGACCCAACCTAACAGTGAAATGAAAATAGGGGAAAAATAGTCGTGAAAACATTATATTTCAGTTCAATTGGATTAGTAATAAAGAATACTTTCAAAAAATACCTCGAATTTTGTTAGATAACGATCTTTTTCCATTTGATGAACCGCGGGACTCGAATATGTCACTTTTTTTTATTTCAAAGGTGACTTTACGAATCGCGCCGCTAGATAGCAGTACTTGATAATACTAGGTGGCGTACAAAACATTGATAACGTACTTGAAATAATAAAATTTAAAAGAAAATATACTACAGCTTGTTTTAATAGTAAATAATGTTATATAAATGAAAGTACTAAAGATGAAACAATTTTAATTCCCATCACTTCTTTAAAAAAAATAAACGTATTATTAAAAAGTAATAAAAAAAAATAAATAAATTCGATTGGTAAAATCGAATTAACGATAAAAATCGAAAGTTACACTTACAAAGTAATAAGTGCAATATTACTTCACGGATTTTCGATTCGTAAAGGTCATTATTAAAGCAGGAAAAATATGGTGTGAATTGAATGATATGACTACCAACAATAAAAATTGGCCGTGAAATTCGTTTGTTTGTTCTAAGGCAATAAATTTTAATAATAAATCCATAAGTTAACAATCAGTAATTCATAAAAATAAAATAAAAGAATAATCTAACAAAACGCAGTAATACCGAAAAAAAATTACAATGAAATTGTAAACCGTACGGTTAAGTCTCGCAGATATCATTTTTCTGCTCAAAAAAAAAAATATTGTAATATAAATAAAACTGTTTTTAACAAAACGATACTGATATCAAAAAAGTTAAGTCACTACATTTCTATTATCAAAATATATTACAATTTAGAATTTTCTTTAAAAATTTTTAAATATGAGTAATAGACAATAGATATACAGAGTGATTTTTTAGTCCTGTTACCCAATTGTTAATGTCTGGTAATTTTTTTCTAAGAAAGGGAAATTTTGTTTTGTGACACGAAGTTGGTAGCGATACTCAACCGGTATAGATGCGGCAGTGTGAGTTGATTCTCCTTGAGCTGTGTAAACTTTTGTGCCGTTTCCGGTCGTGTTACGAACAGAATGTCTTTTACCATAGAACGAGTTTTCATTCTTGAACAATATTTTGCTACGAAATCGTACGCGAGTGTAAAAGAATCATTTCAAATTAAATGTTTTGGTGTTCCTCTGCCAGAAAAAATGTCAATTTCTAGGCTAGCAAACCGATTTCGAGAGACAGGTAGTAATTGCAACAAAAAACGTAGAGGTCAACCAACTCGCTTGACAGATGACGTTTTAGAGAATGTGAAAACAAGATCGCTCAATTCTCCAAGGAAACGTTTACAAAAACTTTCCACGCAAGTCAGTTTGTCATATTCGAGTGTTCAGAAAGCCGCTAAAAAATTGAAATTGTATCCGTATCGCGTACGACTAGTCCAAGAGCTTCAGCCTCCAGATTTAAACAAGCGATTTCAATATTGCCGTTGGTTTAGGTCTCTCGTAAACGATAACGGAATTGAATTTTTAAACACAGTGTTCTTTAGTGATGAAGCTTGGATCTATCTTGACGGTTATGTGAACAGTCAAAATGTCGAATTTGGGCGGTTGAAAATCATAACGCTTTACAAGACAAATCTTTGCATCCTGAAAAAATTGGTGTGTGGTGTGCGATATCTCGTCATCGTATAGTCGGATCCATATTCTTCGAACAGACAGTACATGGTGAAGTATGCAGGAATATTGTGCGCCAATTTGTGTCCCTCCTGGAACCTCAAGAACGGTATTGCTGGTTTCAGCAAGACGGCACTATATGCCACACTTCTCGAAAAACCGTGGATTTTCGGCAAGAGTTATTTGATGATCGAATAATAAGCAAGAGCTTATGTCCTCCAAGGTCTCACATCTCCTGACTACTTTTTGTGGGGCTACATTAAGTCCGAGGCCTTCAAAAACAATCCTCACACTATTGATACTTAAAGTCAATATTACAGACTTAATCACGAATATTTCCAATGCAAATCTTAAAAAGGTTCTGCTAATATGCTGAAAAGAGTCCGTGCGTGTATAACCGCAAGGGGTGTGCATTTTTAACATATTCTTTAACAATTATGTAAGTGATAGCTTTTTATTAAATCTCTTTTGTAAGTAACAAATACATTTTTTTATTCCACCTAAATTTTCCTTTCTTAAATTGCATTTAAAATGGGATAACAGGATTAAAAAATCACTCTGTACAATAATAGATAACAAACAATGTTTAAGCGTTCCATATAATAAGCAAAAATAGAAAAATTTGTTACAAAACTCTTACTGGCCCGATTTCATTTATTAAACAACGAATAATCATAAGAATTGTATTATTTCTATAAATTTGGTATGTACTATTCGTTGTTTAATAAATGAAATCGGTCCGATAAAAGTTTTCTAAAAAACACTTCTATTTTTTCTTATTATATGGAACGGTTAAAGATTCATAGTTTATTATCTATTATTGTATTTCTATTGTCTATTACATATTTAATAAGCATTTACATTTAAAAAGAAATGTATTACTGTGAAATAAATCCAGACCTCATAGCACAACTTGTACATTGATTTCCAAGTACGCAATATTTTTTTGATCTCAAAAAGGAAAAAAACATTAAAAAAAAAGCTAAAAAATGATACTCATAAAGAACGGGCTCTACTATGACAAAAAAACTAAAATACTGTAGCTTCATTATATTATGAAAAAATAAAAATAAACAGCTTCTATTATCTACATCTATAACAATAGGCACTGTGTATTTACATTTCCTGTACTACGCAACTGTGATACTGTTAAATTACGTTGTTCGTTAAGATACAGCATCGACAAATCGGTTTTTCAACAATCACTATACATCAGTGTTGCCAAATAATTAATAATTTTTATTTTAAAATCTCAAATCATACCCGTCAAATAACGGTTATTTACAATTATTATTCATCACATTTTCTTACAAAGTGATAAACGAACATGATGTGTTCTTTAATAAAAAAATTTCCGTTAACTAGAAAACAGTTTATACGAAATGTATTTTTTCGCGCTCAGGTCGGCATAAAGTCGAGTAAGAATAAAAAGTATACACTTGTTTAGTTTTTGACTTAAGTTTTTTGAACAAAGACTTCATAGAATCATAGTTAAGTGACTGGGAAATAAATTACCACCCTCGATTTTTTACCACTATTAAGAATCAATTTATTAAGTTTTAAACTCATCAGAAAAGATATAGATGGTTATGTATGGTAATAATAGATTGAAAACGTTTTGAACCACAATTGTGTATGAATATTAAAAAAACATTTATTTCTCAATTAACATTAATACGTTTAACAATTGCAAGATATTTTAAAGAGCCGACTTTTGCAAGTTATGTAATCCACGCCAGAAAGTTTTTTCAGTTCAATCATTTTAAGCTCAATTTGTATCTTTATAAAAAATTATTCCTTTTTATTGAAAAACAATAACCAAAATTATGAACTTTTTTCACATTTTTATGTAAAAATATTTATATTTATAATTTTATTGATTCATAGTTAAATAAATAATTACAAAAACGACTGATTATGTATATCCCTGCAGAGGACTTAATGAAAGTTGAACTTAATGAAAGCATTCGGTGGGACTGACTTTTGTTTTGTGTTCTTGAAAAATGAAACAATTGTTTTCATTTTGGGGACTCTCACTCTAGAGGAAGCATTCGGGTAAAATTAATTTTTAAGAAAATAATCCCTGTTATAAATGTATTATCACCATATTACATTTAATACATTTATAACAGAAACTTCCAAAACCGTTTTAAAAATACAAATATATAGCAATAATTTTAAATACAGAAAGTTGTAATTTTCTACGAAAGGGGTGAAAAATTTTGGTTAATTTTTTTTCCAATTAATACCAAAGTAAGGTTATCAAAAATTCAATACTTTTACATTTTAAATGCAATGGATAATTGACGAAATGGATTTAAATTTAAAATAATTTTTTGAAAGGTTTTTAAAACTTTAAAAAAAACATTTTGTTACCACAGACCAGTGGAATGTGATGAACTAACTTTTTTTATTATAGTGGTTTGAAGACCTATTGATGTAAAAAATACAAAAGCAAAAACTTTCATTAATTCCTTTTCTGAAGCAAGACATAAGTAAAAAAATAAAGATACGTAATTACTTTTCGGTGAGGAGGTGAAGATAACATTTTTTGGTATTTGTGATCTTGATAAAAAAAACTTTAACTTTTGTAAGAAATATTTTTTCTGAAGTGCCCCAGTAAACATCTGAAATTTGATTTCGCCCAAAAACACCCCCTTTCACCAATTTTTGAAAACATTTAATGTATTTTTCCCCTGAAGGTAGTACCAGTCTACCATGACGGGAGAAAAACGGTCAACAAAATCCAAGACCAAATACAGGCCAACATATATGCAGATAACTACGTCCACATGTTAAAAATAAATCTTTTGTATTAGGAAAAATTGGAACAAAAACTTTTTTCGCAGATTATTTACAATTTATTTAAATCTATTTTTTTCTTTTTTTTTTAATGTCTCCTTAAGACAATACTTATTGGGGACATCCGGGCGTGGTGCCGGAGGACCGACCCATGGCACGCTGAGTTTTGAGTTAACGCAATTCCTGGCGGGTCATGGGGGATTTAGGTCTTATTTGTATAGATTCGGGCTCGATCAATCTGAAAATTGTCCGGATTGCGACGTGGAAGAGACCCCCCGAACAAGTTTTATTTTTGTGTCCGCGATTCGCCATAGAGCGTAGAGATGCTCAGCAACCTGACACGTGAGCACATGTTTCGCCCTGAAGATATCCACGAGATTCCATCCTTGGCTCTTGTAGTGAAAGGTTGTGTCTTATTGTGCTCTGTGATTGTGAGTTGTAACCAGTCCTGCCAGGTGTTCAACAGTTCTTCTACCTGCGTCGCCAGACAATGTGAGAGGGGTCTGCTAGGACATCAGCCGGGCGGCCAGCTACCTGGATTACAGGCCAGTCACATTAAGAAAAGGATAATCCTTTTCTTAATTTTACTTTTATCTATTCAATATTTCTAATAATGTAAAGTGAACTCTTGTAGTCATTGTGAATACATTAAGTAAATAGCCTATTATTATAGGACTATTGTGCTACTTTTAAAATAATTTTATTTTTTAATTGATTTTCTTGTCAGTGATTTTATTTTACAGCAAGTGTAAATTAAGTTTAATTTTAATTTAAAAATTTTTCTTCCTTATTTTCCTCAATGGAAGGAAAAATAAGGCCTCCTCCACCCCGTTCTCCCACCACGGAACTGTCCGTCGGTGGAGAGGAAAGCGGGTCTGGCGCTAGGAAGCGCCAGAAACGCCGGGACTCCGCGCCTCCTATGGGGGCGGAGCCCGTAGCGGGCTGCAGCAAGGCTGCAGCAGCCGCCAACTCGCAGGCTGATGATGGGGCCCCATCACAGCCTGCTACCGTCAGGCGGGAGAAAATCCCGCCGATAATGCTGGACTGCCCGAAAGAGTGGCCAGCATTGGCGAGGGACATAAAGTCGAGGATTGGGGGGCGCCTGGTGGCTAAAAGCACCGGGCTCTCGATAAGGCTGCAGCTGGGCAGCGAGGCGGATTACCGGGCGGTGCAGAGTTTTCTGCACTCGAAGGGAATCGCCTTTCACTCCTTTCAGCTCCCGAAGGACAGGGAGCTGAAGGTGGTTATACGGGGGATCCCCTATGGGGCTGCCCCGGAGGAAGTAAGGGAGGAACTGACCTCCCTTGGCTATGAGGTGGTTTCGGTTAAGAAGCTCCTCACAAGGGACGGTCGGGAAACCCCGACCTGCCTAGTGGCCCTTAAGAGGACCCCTTTGGCCCGGGCCATTTATGACCTTGGCAGTATTTTTTACTGCAAGGTCGCAGTGACTGCATTTGTGTCACGAGGGGGGCCACCCCAGTGCCACAGATGCCAGAAATTTGGACACTCGTCCAATTACTGCCAGAGGGCCCAGCAATGCGTAAAGTGTGGTGGAAACCACGACACTTCTGCCTGCGTCAAGCCGCGTGAGGAACCAGCCTCATGCGTCAACTGTAAGGGGCCACATCCGGCCAATTACAGGGGCTGCCCCTATTATAAGGAGCAGACAAACAAAGTCAAGGGACTTAAAAAGCCCGCGACTTTGGACGGCCGCAGCTGGGCCCGTGTTGCCGGTGGGGGAAAAACAGTCCCCAAACCGGAGGTGCCGGCACCCGTGGCCAAAGCGGTCGTGAAAAAAGGGGAGGTACCCTCCCCAACACCCGCCAAGCCAAAACCGGCGGCAACCACCAAGAAGGTGGTGAAACAAAAGGCGGCGACAAAGCCGGCCCCGGCGAAGAAGGCCAAGCCTTCCTCGACGGGAAAGGCAAAGCCGGCCCCGGCGAAGAAGGCCAAGCCTTCCTCGACGGGAAAGGCAAAGCCGGCCCCGGCGAAGAAGGCCAAGCCTTCCTCGACGGGAAAGGCAAAGCCTGCTCCGGCTGGGAAGGCCAAGCAGGCTGTTAAAAACACCGCGGCCCCTGTGGCCCCGCGCCCCGCCAAAAGGGCGGCCGCGCCAAAAGGCACCCCCAGCGGCAATCCGAAACCGGCTACCCCGTTGGAGACCACTGGCATGGACTTCCTGTCGCAGATGACAGTGAAGGATATCCTGCCAGATATCATGATGGTTTTGCCACGCCTGCTCCAGGCAAAATCTCTCAAGGACTGTATTCAGTCCTTAATAGAGTGCCTCATGGCTGTACTGTCCAGGTATGGTTAGGCCCACCCTCAGACTCTTGCAGTGGAACGCCAACTCAGTAGTAGGCCGGACGGAGGAACTCTGCCGTCTGGCCGAGGATCTACTGATAGACGTGATACTGTTGTCTGAGACGTGCTTGAACCCAAACAAGCAACTGACCCTTCGGAACTATTTTACATATAGGACGGATAGGCCAGTTCGACCCGGATCTCGCACCTCTGGTGGAACTGCGGTTTTAGTCCACAGACGCCACATGCATACGCGCGTTGTTCTTCATACAAACGTGATGGAGCAAACGTGTGTGCATGTGGAGCATCTGGGCACGGTGTATCGGCTGGTTTCGGCTTATAGCAAGCCGAACGACGCGGTAACCGGCGCAGATCTGGATGCCGTGCTGGAAAATTGGGATGGGCCCGTGATACTCATGGGCGACCTCAATGCCAAACACGTGTCATGGAACAGCATTCTGACAAATCCGAATGGCAGATTGCTGTACGAAAGGGCGAGAGCCCGCCGCTTGCTCGTCGTAGGCCCTGAGGTGCCCACGTTCGTGCATCGCTCAGGCAGATCTAGGCCTGACGTGCTGGATATCGCAGTCATGAAGGGGGGTACTCTCCCATTCATGATTGAAACGATAGAAGACCTCAGCTCGGACCATTCCCCTGTCCTGTTGGAACTAGGTCAGGCAGGGGGTGGCCGAGATTCCCCGCCTATATCCCGAAGGTCAGTCAACTGGAAAAGGTTCTACGAGACCCTCCAGCGGGAGTACAGGCCGGTAAATCCTGAGCTCCTGAACACCCCGGAGGAAATCGACGACACTGTCGGGCGCGTCACGTCGTCAATGACCGAGGCCCTGGCAGGCAGCTCATCGGCCAAAACTCGAGCAGTTGTTCGAAACGACCTCCCTCCTCATATCTCCGAAGCCATAACGGAGAAACGACGACTGAGGAGGAGATATCGAATCACCCTGTCCCCCGCTGATAAGCGGGCCTTTTATAATCAAACGGACAGGGTAAAACAACTGCTGACAAGCCATCGAGAGGATTCGTGGAACGAATACCTCGCCTCGGTCTCTGACGACATCTCCTCGGTGTTCAGGTTGAACAGGAGACTGCGAGAAGGGAAAGCCTCGCCATCCGGTTGTGGGGCAGCGAGGTTTTCTTGCATACTCGGAGGCGGAGAGGGCCGAGGTATTCGCCGATACCTTGGAGGAGCAGTTCACTCCAAACCCCCCTCCCTCCCCGAACGACGAGCACACAACCGAGGTGGAATCCTTTCTTGTAGATTATTTCTCACAGGTGGAGGACGCCCCTCTAGAGATTGACCAAGTCACTGAAGCGGAAGTTTCCGCAGCCATTAAGGCCACAAGCCCCGACAAGGCCCCGGGTGTCGACGGGATCAGCGCCCGTGCATTCCGGAACATACCGGCCTCCGTGATTACAGCAATTTCGGTGATATTCACGTCCATTTTGTACGTTGGATATTTCCCGAATTGTTGGAAAACGGCCAAAGTCGTATGTTTACCCAAACCGGGGAAAAGTTTACTTTTCCCACGGAATTATAGGCCAATCTCCCTGTTACCGGTATTGTCTAAGTTGTTCGAGAGGATTTTTCTCGAAAAACTGAGGCGATACATGGAGGGAGAAGTGCGGCCCGAGCAATTTGGGTTCAGGGAGGGTCACTCAACCACCCTCCAACTGGTAAAAATAATAGACGACCTTGTCGGAGGCCTGAACAGGAAACGGGTGACTGCAGCCGTTTTTCTGGATGTGGCCAAGGCCTTTGACAAAGTTTGGCATAGCGGGCTGCTTTATAAGCTAGCGCGATCGGCGATCCCCTACCGCTATGTCAGACTGATGCGGTCATATCTGCTAGACCGACATTTTGTCGTGCGCGTAGGGGAAACTATTTCCTCCACCAGAGAAATAGCCGCTGGGGTTCCCCAAGGAGCAGTACTTTCCCCGTTCTTGTACACTTTGTACGTGAACGATATGCCGCTGTCGGAAGGGGTCAAAACGGCCCTTTATGCAGACGACACGGCATATTTCTACGAATCCGCAAATGTGGATTACGCGGTCCGGAGGCTCCAAAGGCAGCTGGACTTAGTGGAACCGTGGCTCGACATGTGGAGAATCAGGGTCAACGGTGAAAAATCGGTGGCCGTGATGTTCACATGCAAGACACGAAAACCGACCAGAGAGCTGGAAATCTCAGGGGAGAAAATCCCTTTTGAGAAAACAGTTAAGTACCTGGGGGTGGTGTTGGACAGGCGGCTTACCTTCGGCGAACATGTAAATTATGCGACCCGGAGGGCTAAGGCCGCCAGAGCCTCGCTATACCCAGTGCTGAACAGTGCCAGCCCGTACCCACTGGCAACTAAGCTCCTCATTTTTCGGCTGTACGTACTGCCGATTCTAACATATGCTTACCCGGCATGGGGGGCAGTGTTGAGCTCCTCGCTTCAAAAGAAGATCGAGGCCGTCCAAAACATCGCGTTGCGGACGATCTTTGGAGCTCCGTGGTTCGTCAGGAACGCCACTCTCCGATCTGATGCGAGATTTCAATCCGTGTCCGAGGTGGGGGTGGCGCAGGCGCGCAGACTGTTCGGGAGAGCGGCTGTGTCCGAACACAGTCATCTTCGGGACATCTGCCGAGAGGACCCAACTCCGACAGTTGTAAGGAAGCGGCCTCACGCCGTACTGGACGAACCACCGTGATGGTGCGGTGCGGTAGCCGAAAATCGACAAACCAGGCTTAGGGGCCTCCATATCGCATGAGCCATAAACGGAATAGTGCGTCAGACGCGTTTCCGGGGTCGCGAGTGAAAAGTTTTCGCGAGTTATATAGTTTGAAGACGTCAAACACGGTAAGTCGCGCATAAAACAAAAACGCGGTCTAAATTTAAAAAAAAAAAAACTTACAGTAAGACAAAATATCCCAGCAATTGCGACTCCTCCGGAAAAGGGGACGCATTGCTCCCTCCTTATAGCTAGTGCCCCGTTGTGGCGTATTCCTGCTAGCCTATTAAAGAGTTAGCACCGAAAGGACTTCAGTGGACGGTCTGAAGGGGAATTACGTCGGGAGGACAGGCTTTATAAGCCTAGCCTTCCGCGGTCGGCCCATGAAATGGGTTCGATAACGCTGGTTTAACAACGGATTGGAATGCAATTAAATCCGTCTTAAATTCACTAAAATAATAATAGACAAAACTTGAAAAATTAGATCCGAGATTAAAAAAATAACCCTTTTAAAAACAAACCCGATTAGAATGATCCAGCAGCAAGGGACTCTGTCCAGGTTCTGCGATAAAGTAGGGAGTAATAGACTCCTGCCAACTTTGCATTCCATTCCATTCCATATCCACGAGTCCTATTACAAGGTGAGGCACAGTGGAAGACTGTGGAAAGATTTGTGAAGCTCCGATTATATGAGGAAGCCCTTTGAATGGCCGGAATGTGGTTGAAAAAGCGGCCTTTCATCTTCAACTTGAGTTTCGGGAACAAAACATAGTCTGCAGGAGTCAAGTCGGGTGAACAGGACAGGTGGGATAAGACAGTGATTTGATTTGCGGCGTAAATAACTGCTGCCTGTTGTGCCGGGGCATTGTCGTGCAAGACAGTCCAACTGCCCGGATCCCGGTACTCGGGCCAGATTCGACGAATGCGACGCATCAGGCATTCATTACTTCCAAATAGAATTTAGAATTCTTCACGGTTTGACCAGTTGGGACAGTTTGACCAGCTGCGCGCGCACTTTCGCAACATTTTCGTCTTGAACAGCTGTTGACGGCCTCCGACTTCGTTCGTCGTCATCCAACGACTCTCTACTGTCTTTAAACCGCTTCACCACGTGTATGCTGTAGTACGACATACGGCTTGAACCCATCGGTGATGAATTTCTGTATCATAGAATAAGTTTCAACGAAAGATTTTTGAAATAGAACACAACATTTTGTCGCGCTTCTGTGTTCCATGTCGCGAGTTCGCACAAGGTCACATGAACACAACGTGTGCGGCCGAATATATCTGGAGACTGGAGTGACAAAATGTGTTGAAATTTTGTAGAAACAAAAATGATTGTCCGAGAGATGGCACTACTTGTGTCTACTACAGAAATTTAGTTCGGGAACTTTTCAGACGTACTGTATATACTACACTTTCCCGTTATAGCTACATTGGTGTGGCGCGTAATACATGTAACAAATGAAGTATTAAGGAGAATCGAAAATAACAGGAAAATACTAGATGTGATTGAATATAAGAAAGGGAACTGGGTGGGACGTTGTATGAGAAGGTGTTTATTATGAATGCGATATAAGGCTTGGTAAATGGAAGAAAAGGAAGAGGAAGGAAGAAATTTAAAATGATGGATGGGGTTATGGAAAAGGGAAAATATGCGGAAATAAGAAGTTACAAAGGATAGAACAAGGTGAAGAAGAACAACCGTGACAGGACCTGCTCTAACGGCACAACACTATGAATAAATGAACAGCTACATCTGCTACAGTTATAGCCGAGAAAGTAAAGTAAAATTATTTTTAAAAAATGTTTAATGAAAAGAGAAATAGGTGTATCTCTGTTTTACTTGATACGTGATCCTAAATACATAAAGATACGGGACTTGAATGTAACTGAACAATCACACTGAAGCAGAGGACGTCACGCTTTAAAAAAAAAAGTTACTGCTACAAATTAGTAAAGATTTTAAAATAAGTACGAACATTTCAGTAACAACAAAACCTCATCTTGGAAACCATAATTATTTAGCAGAAACGGCATTCAAATAGATCCATTGTTTAAACATTTGCAAGCTAATAGATCAAAAAGGCAAACGTATAGAAACTTACGCAACCATTCCACAGAGCAATCAAAGGTAAAAATTGGAGCTGCCTTCACTAGCAATTAATGGGGGAGGGGGTTTCGCTATAGGCGGGAAAGAAAAGTGTTCTCCCCCAATACCTAATAAGACTATTAAATAGATCTAACAGGAAAAAAATCATTACGAAGAGTTTTACTAAAAAATGATTGACACTGTGTCAACCAACTATGTAAACATTCATCATAAAAAATAGTTTTTAATAGTAAACAAATAGTCAACCAACTACAATGACAAAAAATATTGCATATTTCATTAAAGATAATTTTCTAAAAACAAAAAATGAACTGTTACACCACTTTCTTCACCTAACACTGGTCAATATGATTTTTGTCTCATGAGTACCAATGGTTCAATGCAGTTTTTTATCCTGTTTTCAAATAGTATTCGGAATTTATCCATCACACAATTTTTTTTTTTGTTATTTTAATTTCTTTACATATTTTAAAACGTTTTTCCGTCCATTTGTCCATTGTCAAGAAAAAGCTGCTAGAAAATTGTAAATATAATGGAACCAGATGAGCTAACTCAAAGGGTAGCGTTGTTAGTACTGTGCAGGTTCACACGTGTATAGACATGTACAAACGTGATCAGTATAGCACACATTCATCAGAACGAAACCAGTTGTGAAATAGTAGAGAACCAGTAAAAACGTCATTGTGAGTGCTTTGCGTGTCTGAATTATTGTGTATTACATATTTACGACTTTATTTCTTTTAATTAGTCGTTCGTTACGAAATGCTAAAGTCATTCTAATAAATTTTGTTATGTATTTGGAGAAGCGATACTCAAGTCCCAAAGGAAAAACCTTACTCCATTAGTAAAGAACTGTTATGAACTTTATTTTGGTTGTAAAGTATGGGATCAACAAAGGGCCTGGGCCCCACATATCTGTTGTTTATCGTGTTTTAGGCTGCTCACTGCATGAAAAAATAGCACACGCCACATGCCATTTGCTATCCCTATGATTTGGAGGGAACCCAAAGATCACTTTTCTGACTGTTATTTCTGCTTAACAAGCATTAAAGAGATTACGTCAAAATCAAAACGTACAGTGTTGTACCCTAACTTGCAATCTGCAATGAGACCAGTTAGTTCCACACTGCGAAGAATTACCCAAACCAAAGCCTCCAGAACATGTGATATTGCATGAAGAAAGCTCAGAGTCTGATGGAAGTAAGGAAGAAAAAGAAACAGATTCTGGTGGTACAACTTTTGAACAAAGCAGATCATCTGAGTCTCATTTACTGATTCAAGAAAATCTTAACGCTCTCATACATGATTTAAAGTTATCCAGAGAACAGTGTAAAATGCTTGCTTCCCGGCTAAAAGGATGGAATCTTCTTACAAAAAATACAAATATTCATATCGTAATCGTCATTCTGAATTTAAAGACTATTTTTCTGAAGAAAATGGCTTAATGATTTGTAATGACATTTCATCTCTTATGGAAACACTTTGTAATGAAATTTATCCAACGGAATGGCGCTTGTTCATTGATTCCTCTAAGTTACTTTAAAAGCTGTGCTTCTGCATAACGGTAATAAATTCCCATCAGTACCTGTGGCTCACTTGGCTAATATGAAAACTTTAAATTCACATTGGAAAAGCTTCAACATGCAGTATACGAATGGAATATCTGTGGTGATTTGAAGGTAATTGCACTTATTCTTGGTTTGCAGTTTGGTTACACAAAGTACTGTTGTTTTTTGTGTGAATGGGATAGTAGGGACAGTAAAAACCATTTCATCACAAAATAATGGCCTAAATGCGAATCACTTATTCCTCAACATAAAAAGTGAAACTGACCCATTGTGTAACCCTAAATATGTGTATCTTCCTCCGTTACATCAAACTAGGATTCATGAAGAATTTCGTGAAGGCCATGGATAATACTCCTGGTTTCATGTACTTAAAACAGAAGTTTCCTAAATTAGTGACGCAAAAATTAAAGAAGGAATATTTGTGGGTCCACAAGCATGATCAATAATGCGTGACGAAAAGTTTGAGAAACTAATGATTGAATCCACTGGAGAAAACAGCTTGGCAAGCATTCAAAAATGTTACTCAGTTTTTTGGAAAATAGAAAGGCGGAAAATTACTGTGATATTGTCAACAATATTATAAAAATTTGGGTTGTAATATGTCCTTAAAAGTACACTTTCAGCACTCGCACCTACATTTCTTCCCGAAAAATCTTGGCGCAGTGAGCGATGAACACGGGGAACCCTATCACCAGGAGATTTCAGCTATGGAAAAGAGGTATCAAAGCAAATGGCATCATAGTATGCTAGCCGATTATTGTTGGACAATCAAGAGGAATGCTCCACGGGCAAAATATAGCAGAAAATCGTCATTTCTTACTTTCTAGGCGAGTCAAATGTTTGAATATTGTGTAGTTAAGAACGCAGAAAGTATTCAAATTTTGAAATTATAAATGCCTACCTCTCGGAAACCTCGAGTGATGGAGAAAAACCGATATCATATTTTAATTCGGGAGAAAAAATACTATCAGAATCACATACTTCCCCCCCCCCCCGAGAAAAAAATATTATTTTGTGTTTTCCAGCGTAATCAGTCCACTGTATATTACTACAAGCAGATCTCTTCTTAAGATCTCAAACAGATCTCTTTTAGTTTCTCAAACTCAAAAGGAAACCCAATTTGTCTCTTAAAGAAAAATCAATTTAATTTGTAAAAATATTACTTATGGAAATATATCAAATCATATTTACTTTAATAATTGAAACTTGTTATAGGTTTTTTATTTAGATTCACCTTTAACTAACTGGCTTCAAAGCACTTAGTAAAACGAAATACTAATATTTAATTCTTTAAATTCCAACTGTTAGAAATCTGCACAAAATTAAAAACAAACAGTTACCAGCATTTAAATAATCATCAATCTGGTACAGACTTCAAATTCTCCTAAGTTCCCTCTCCATAATTAAATCAAGGATTTTTATCAGACCAGTAAACAAAAGACAATCCAATTAGAAGCATGCTTCATCAGCCATTCAATTACTAAGGCATTTAATTTGAAGCACACTTCATTAACCATACCATTACGTTACAGAAATGTGAATATGCATCATAAATAATAATAAATTCCTCACAAATTTCCACCTTCTATCAAAATAATCTTCAAAAAGTACCAGCAATTAAATAATCATCAATCTGGTACAGACTTCAAATTCTCCTAAGTTCCCTCTCCATAATTAAATCAAGGATTTTTATCAGACCAGTAAACAAAAGACAATCCAATTAGAAGCATGCTTCATCAGCCATTCAATTACTAAGGCATTTAATTTAAAGCACACTTCATTAAACATACCATTAAGTTACAGAAATGTGAATGTACATCATAAATAATAATAAATTCCTCACAAATTTCCACCTTCTATCAAAATAATCTTCAAAAAGTACATAACATAATCTTAGCCGAAAACAATTAAAATTTAATTCTTTTAGAACCTCTCGTAAACTTCTTCTGGACATTTCCAGTCTAACAGAAGCCTTTCTGGTTGACATTTGAGAACTTTTTAAGAATGTCCCTGCAACAAGTTGTAGTCTAACTCATTGAGGAGAATCTCCAACGCCTCTAATATTTTAAAATTTTACGTTCAGTTTACGCAATCGTCGACGAGTCGGTGGTTAAGAATTAGGAAATTTTGTATGGAAGTGGTGTCCACATCAGATTTTTACTTCCTTGTACGAAGTAAAGAATTATGGTCGCGAAAAATTTCGGTTTTTAGATTTCAACGGAAATATCCATTCTGACTATCCCTGAATCCATGTTGACTAGTTTCGGCGTGACGTCTTATGCACGTACGTATGTATCTCACATCTCAAAACCGATTAGCCATAGGATGTTGAAAGTTTGGATTTAGGACCGCTGTAGCATCTAGTTAGGCACCTCCCTTCCTTTTGATTGCAATCGACTGGACCAAAAGTGTCAAAAAAAAGCCCGAAATCCAAAAACTCTGGATTTTGGACTTTTTCTTAGCTGCAGTAATAAACCCTCATTGAGAGCTTTGCAACAATATATCAAAAGTGTTACTTATTTTCATTGGTTTCAGAATTATAGCCAAATAAAAATTTTAATGAAATATTTGGATCTTAGAAGGGCAAGGTACATTGGTTGGAATCAGACTTCATCTCCTCTTTGTTAACGTGTTTTTTTGGGGTTTTTTTTAATTTAAATATATTGATTTATTAACCTCTGATTGTAAAAAAAAATGTTTACAATAAATAATAATAAAAAAATTATGAAACAATATCATAAGTTATTAACGAAATAGAATTTTACGCACTTTTCATTTTTTTTAAATGTGTATATGCAATTTAATAGGCGTACAAGGAAATTGTGTGGTGTCCACATCAGATTTTTTGTTTTATATTCTTAAACATCAATACCTAATAAAGATGTAACAATTTATCGAACAACTGAAGAATAAATAGCTGATTTCTACAAATTATATATAAAACATAATTTCTCGCCTCTTAGCCAATTTAGATCTAAAAATGGAAAACTGACTTATAGCTTAAAATGTATTATTCACGTAGACGGTAAATTGCGATATTTATTCTGAAATTCTAGTCGATTTAATCGGTTGTCAGAGAAAAAGAGAACAATTACAATTAAGATGATAATATAACAGACCGTTACGGTGTGGTGTAACTCTCAGTTCCCGAGAGTACGATGGATTTTCTTGCACAGCGATTTTAGAAATCGGATAATACTGAAAAGCTCTAGTTTGTTAATTACCGCCTTTACGTAATATGAAGATCAGCAAATCAAAGCGTATCGAAAATGAGTATGAAGGTTAAATTAATTGAATAACCAGTGGCGGCTCACGTATAAGCACTGTGGAACTGCAGCACCCCCTATTTCCACTTGATATTATCAGTAACATTTAATATATAATCATATATTGTATAAGCATAAAGAAAGAATTAAAGAAAAAAGAACTCATTATATCCTTAAGCTTAATGTCAATAGCTATACCCCAGTTTATGAAAAACATACTAAAATCTTTGTATGGAACTGTGCGCTTCACAGTTCCAGCTGCGTAGTGTTTGGCTGTTGTGCGGATGCGCACATAGGAAGCTGCACGCGCAAGGCTGCGAAGGAGAGAGAGAAAGAGCACTGTCGCTCCCGCAGTGCCCACTCTGGCTTGCTTGTAGAAGTGTATTATCTGTATTAAGATTTTATTATTTATTCGGTTAAACCGAATACGGTTTTTATGTACCGTACTCTTGAATGTGGTAAAGTGTAGAATTGGATTATTATCCTGCTTCAAGCAAATCTATTTGAATAATTTTTTTTTACAGAACTTTAACAGTGGTCTTGAAAATGCCCAGAAAATATTTTTCTGGAGCAGCATCCCCACTAATTTTAGCTACGAGCCACCACTGGAGGTAACAAAGAGCGTTAACGAATTCAACTGATTTCAAGTGCTTCGAAAGATATTAAGGTAAATTTACGATTCTATCCGCTCGCGGAGATTACTTATAACGTCTTTTATAAATAAATAAAAAAGTTCTGTTTGTTTTTAATACGTGAAGTTAAGGCATAACTACTTTCTAAATGCTTATAATTTATATCATGCACTACTCATTTATTCTAAATTACATCAAACAATTAATTAATGATTTTTAACATTACCCACAAAACCAGGAAAACTTGATTAACTATTACAAGTAGAATCTACAATCTACTATCTAGTACTATTAGAAGTACGTGATATTAATCACATTATAACCTGTCGTGTTCTACAGAGAAAGCGTCAGATATTTTCTGTTTAAACCGAGAAACCATTCACAATCGAACTACACAAATATACAGAGCAATTCAGGAGGAAAAAGAAATAATTTGGAAAAAGGTACTAGAGCTTGAATAAGGAAAAACGTTCATACAAACATATGTCTAAAAACCCTTTGTTACAGCTAGCGGAAATTTCGCCCGGATTTCAGTTACCCCGGTGAAATGACATCATGATACTTTTAAGGAGTTACATACGGGGTAAACATGGTTTCTTATGTTTTTTTTTTTTTTTTACTTGAAAAATCAAATAAAACAGGACCGAGAACTTTATCTCACATAGTCTTCATGATATCAAACGTAAAATGAAAAAAAAATTGGTGACGAAAAACACGTTTTTTTTTAGGTTTGAAGTACAATAACTGACAAAATGAGTAAATTTTATCATCAAAAAAGAATATAATTTTCAGAAAATTGATGTAATAAAGTCTATGAAAAACAAACAAAAAATTACGATTAAAACCAAAAACAGAAAATAACAAAAAATGTATGAATATTTCAGTAAAATAAATTTGGACATTTGAAAAATTAAAATACTTCTAATTACGTGGTTGATACTGTATTAATTTTCTATAAACTAGCCTCCGACATGGAAACTTAAAACTAATTATTGAAATCATTTAATGAAATTAATGAAAAAATTGAATTCATCATTGAAAAAGATAAATAGCACACTTGAAATACGTAAAATATAAACTAACCAAAAACAAGAATAATGATAGACTTTTACAAAAAAACAATTACAAAAATCAGTTCAAATAAACCTTACAGTCCCGATCATCACATACCACGTAAAAATAATAGTTATGTAAAGATTAAAGAATTAAAGTATTCATCAAGAAGTGAACAATAAGGAAATAGCTGTCATAAAACAAATCAATAAAGAAAACGGATATAATGACATATATATTAATAATATTATGAACACAAAAAATAATAGCACAAAACAAAATTTACCAATTGGATAACCTTCCTTATACGAATTATTTTAACGTTATGCTTTTTAATTGTTTTTGACATATTTTTAATTATGTCTAATCATTTTTGAAAATCAAGTTATGCAGTTTTTTTGGTACTATAAATTGCCTACATTTTCCAACTAAATGTGAATTTAAAAAAGGGAAATTCATCAGTTTTGAATTTTTTGTTTTGAAAAATTCACCGTCTCTTTCAGTCATGCAGAATATACTGATCTGATTTTTCTGTACAGAATTTCCGATGCAACTGCCCCAGCTACGGTGGAAGAATAGGGGCGTAAGTATCCTGTATGATTAGCCCCAAACCGTTAACTACGAGAGGTTATCTCGAGATAACCTCTATAAACTACGAGAAGTAAAGAACGTTTCAGTGTAAAAAATATTACTCTGAAAACTTTAAAAATATTTTTTATTTCTCTTAAACAACATACCTTATACTACTTCTCTACATAATCGCCACATGAATTAAGACATTTATCGTAGCGATACACCAGCTTCAATATACCCTCGTCGTATTCTTCTGCCGCTAGTCCATTTAGCCACTGATTTAACAGCATTTTTAAGTTCATCGTAACGCGCGAATCGCTTACTGCTTAAAGATTCTTTCAACTTCCCAAACAAATGGTAATCAGAAGGAGCTAAGTCCGGACTATATGGTGGGTGACCGTAAATTTTCCATCCAAATGTTCTCAGTAAATCACGTGTCGGACCCGCAACATGTGGACATGCATTATCGTCCAGCAGGAGGACGACGTCGGTCAGCCGCCCACGTCTCCGACTTTGAATGGCGCGCCGTAACTTATGTAGAGTTCCGCAGTAGGCTTCTGCATTTATAGCCGTTCCACGTGGCATGAAATCACTCAACTGTATGCCAAATCGATACCCAAAGACTGTAACCATCAGTTTGCGTCCAAATGGTTGTAGCTTGACCTTTGTCGGTCTGGTTGGTGATTGAAGATGACGCCATTCACTTGATAGCCGTTTTATTTTCTCTGGCGTGTGAATACAAAATCCATGTTTCAACACCGGTAACAATTGAATTAAGGAACTCGTCTTTTACTATGTAGCGCATCAAAAACTCCAAAGCAAATTCCATTCGGATTTTTTTGGTGACGATCCGTCAAGACGTGCGGCACCCAATGTGCACAAACCTTTCTGAAGCCTAAATGGCCATTAACAATGCAAACGATAACAGCTCTTGAAACATCAGGAAAAAAAGGGCCAGGTCGAAAATAGTTTAGCGACGATCTTTTCTGATTTCATCATCGACGCGTTTCAACACCGACCCTGGATGATTATCGAGGGTCCCCCCGAACTTTCTTCATCGGGCACATTAATTGAGTCTGAACTGGATGCATTGAATCAAATGGTTAGGACAACTTGTACACAATTCAGGGTACACCATCCGAGAAGCTCCGTTGAGAGATTCAACCTATCGCGGAAAATGGGAGGCCGCAGTAAGTTGGATATTAAAAACTTATGCTATAGTCAGATTGGCAAGCTGAGAGATTTCTTCTACAAGAGAACAGAGGACAGTCGCCTGCATCATGATATTATGAGAGCAGATGAAGCTTTGACACCCCTAAACCTGAAAACTACGCAGTACGACCCATGTATAAAAGTAGTTCCCGAGAATACCAGAAAAGAAGCCTGGGAAAGTAAAGAGCTCCATGGACGGTTCCCAGTTAACTTGAAGAATAGAGACAGAAAAACGGCAAGCTATATATGGGTGATTAGAGGCGGTATTGTTTCGGAGACGGAGGGATTCATGCTGGCGATTCAAGACCAGGTATTTTCCACAAGGAGCTACAGGAAACACATCTTGAAAGATGCTGAACTGGCTACAGACAAATACCGTTCGTGGGGTTGGTTCATGGAAAATGTAGACTACATAGTAAGTGCATGTCTCGTACTAGCTCCAAAGGATTATACAAGGAGACACGACTATATCACAGTGATTCATCAATAACTTTTGTACAATAACGGGATAATAAATGTAATGAAGCCATACTATGTATATATGAGGCGAAACCGATAACTGAAACCAAAATATCAAACTTTACTGGAATCGAATGCTAAGAACAAATAAGACCATAAGTCATAATTAGCCGGATATTGTATACATGGATAAGAAGAGAAAAATCACGCTCCTTGTGGATGTAACTGTGCCACTGGTAAACACTCTCACAAAACGAGAAGACAGAAAGATATTTTCCACTCGCAGACGAAATAAAAGTTATGTGGCACCAGAATGAGGTTAAGATAATACTAATAGTGATAGGAAATCCCTGTAAATTTCAAGAACTGCCTTACGAAACTGGATATCTTAATGTGTTAACTCTCCTCCAGAAGATAGTAATTTTAGAAACAAATATTATGAGCCGCGTGATTAGTGGTCAACACAACTGTAAACTAGAAGAGTTAGCCACGGTTTCTTGCAGGACGGCTGCCGAAACGTGACTAAGCCCAGTCATCAGTTCGAATCAATGACTGTGAAAACAAACAATAACAATAAACAGTGATTACATAAAAAACAGAATTAAAAGTAATCATCAGGATTTAATTACAGGTAGTTAAATATTGAAAACCAAAATTCAGTCCCATTGACAAAAAAAAATATTAGCATAACCGCTAGTCTTAACACTTTTAACCACTAGTCTTGTATTGACAACAATACAATAGATATGACAAGTGTAAAGTTATTTCATTTCAAATACCTTTGCTGTTCACAAATAAAACTACCCTAACAATTTACATGAAATTTACTACATTATCTCTTTTACTTACAATCTAACAACTCACTGAACCACTTCTTGTTTTTATGTACTGGAATTACTTGTGACGTCACCTTAATCGCGTCGAACTCGCATAATAACTCCTTGCTTAGAAATCTCTCCCGGAACTGATTGTAGCACTTTCTCGCAAAACTGATTTAACTGGTCTTCCCCATAGTATCTATATACCTACCCTCATTAGCAGCAGGACCAGACCCTAGTTGAGCGTGAGAACGATCTACCGAGCCCTTTCATTTCCATGCATTCCTAACCTGCGTCCGGTAACTCTTCTCACGAAACAACATCTGTTTAGGTGTATCAGCGGGCAGTATTACAAAGGACGATTGTTAGGGACCTATTACTTTTAAATTTAGCCCCCTTCTGGCTTCCTCTCATATTATATTTTCTACTGTTTTCTTCTTAATTGGCAGGAATCCGTTACTCAGGTCCGTTATGCCAGTCTTGTTGCAGTACTTTAATTTGTCAAAGGTCTAAATTTATTGTACTAAAAACAGCTTATTAGGAATAATGTTGGAGCATTTTTTTAATTCTATATTTCATAAGATAAAAGTAATTTTTAAGGGAAATTAGAGAAGAAGAGAGGGCAATTATTGAAATAATAAAAAGAAGAAATCGCAGTTGGTTGGGACACTATCTGAGATGTGACTGCCTGTTGGTGTCGGCATTGAAAGGATTTGTATCGGGAAGGAAAGCAAAAAGTCGGAGACGAATGAAAATGATACACAACATAAACAGAGAAAAAGTTACTATAAAATGAGACGGATGGCACAGAATCGAGCAGAATGGAGGGCGGCCATGTGAAAACCTGCTTTTGGGCAGAACACTTATTATTATTAAGGGAAGGAAAAAAAATTGTTCTGTATTATTTTCCATTATGATAAATATTTTGTAATATAAACTTTTTTACCAATACGTCGAACCATATTTTATAATAAATTAAATTTTAATAACTTACTTTGCGATAATTTTAAATGACTGTATTGGTGTTTTAACTTTCAGCGTCAGCTGATGTTATCTATATACATAAAAATGTAAATGTTCGTTTGTTAAAAATTCTAAATCTCCGAAAATTCTTCACCGATTGCTCTGAAATTTTGACTCAACGTTGCATTCGAATACGCGCATGTTTTTATATACCTAAGATGTCACACGAAAAAGCAACACACGCTATACTAAATATTTTACGACTCCATTTCAATGTTTCCTATATGTGTGTCTGCTGTAAACTAAAAACTACTGCACCGATTTACACGCGGGGAAAAAGAGAAAAGAAAAATCGGAAAAGGGAAAAATCTAAAAAGGTAAAAGGGGAGAAGGGGAAAATGGTAAAAAGGGAACAGGAAATGGAAAGGGGAGGATAAAGGATGACGGGGAAAATGGGAAGGACATGGGGTAAGGAAAGGTAAATGGGTGGAAAGAAGAAATGGGAAAGGGAATCCGGTAAAAATGACAATGGGAAAAGGAAAACGGGGAAATAGGAAAGGAGGAAGGGAAAAAGGGGAGAAAGGGTAAAAGGGAACGTTAAATTTTGTTAAGTTCCGTAATGTTCATTTTGTTAATTTTATCGAACTTCCAACTGTGTTCATTTAATCTAAATAAGTTAGAAAATTATCCAAATTAATAGAAAACTTTTCTAATGCAATTCATTAGGTCAACAACCAAAATAACAAAAATAAAAGCAGAAAACCTCGACGTTTCGTGCAAGATTTATCAAGACAAACCACAAAATTATTTTGTGGCTGTCTTGCTTGTGGATTTTGTGGTTTGTCTTGATAAATCTTGGACGAAACGTCGAGGTTTTTTGCTTTTATTTTGTTATTTTGTTTGTTGACCTAATGAATTGCATTATAAAATTTTCTGTTAATTTGGATAATTTTCTTATTTAGTTTTTTTATATTTGTCAAATCAAAGAATAGAGTGGTTGGTTATTATTTTACACACATATATATATACTCAAATCTAGCAGTAGCAAAGCATTGCCGGGTCTACTAGTTACTAATAGTTTTTTTTTTTTTTTAATTAAGCAGTCACTTATTTAGAATGCAGACGAAAAATGTTTTGAATTGGATCAAAATTGTTGAATTTTACATCGTTCTTATTAGTGTTGTATATCATCGTGAACGTTACAGTTTCATTGTACCAGTTCAGATGTAACATGATCGCTGGGAAGTATACTTCTCATGAAGATTAGGAAAGATTCTACAAAATTGCTTACGGAATGAAGCTACTCGTCAAGATACTTACGACGGTATTCTTCCACCGCAGCTGGAGCACTTCACCGAAAAAGCCAATCACAAAAAACATACAAGCATATTCTGCATTAGTGGAATTAGATGGGGGAAATTTTTCCAAACAAAAAATTGAAAACGGAATTTCACTTTTTTAAATTCAGATTCAATTGGAAAACGTTTTGGAAAAAAATAAGTGTACTTGGCTATTTCGGCTTTCGGATACTACGTATCAAAATGAAAAAATGCCCTGTGAGTAAGAGCTGCCCTTTTTTCGATCTAATTTTGTCTCTATTTTGTGTTTTTTTTTTTAATTATATCTCAAAAATCTGATTGAGAATCATTACAATATTTGGTAAACAATGTTACACAAAGTTTCTCTAATAAATTAAAAAAAAACTACTACTACTAAATTAAAAAAATTGGTGAAAATTTTCAGCCAGATTTCATCTATCCCAATATTAAATTAATATGTTTAGACTACAATTTTTTTTATTTGAGAAAGTTAGTGTAAACATGTGCACCAAATACATTTAATTCCTCAATCCGATTTTTTGATATAATTTTTAAAAAATTTGCGACAGAAGGAATACAAAGGATAATCCCTATTTTTCAAACCACTTTTTTCATTTTGATATGTGAAATACGAAAATGAACCGCCAAATATACCTTTTTGTTTTGTATATATAAAGCTGAATGATTTTTAATTACAAACTTTTTTAGAAAAAAAAGCATGCAATGGCGAGAAGGAAAACGAAGAAAGATGGACATTTCTTTATTAATTTTGATATTTATAAACAACCAGGTATATACTTTCTTTTTACATCTGGATTAGCCGGCTTCCGTGGCGCGAGTGGTAGCGTCTCGGGTTCGAATCGCGTTCAGGCATGGCATTTTCACACACATGCCAAAATCAGACAAATCATTCATCTCATTATCTGAAGCAATACCTAACGGTAGTCCCGGAGGTTACAAAATGTTATTTTTTAGTTTTGTTTATAAAAGTTATAAAAAAATCAAACATTTTAACAAATTTAATAAGATCCTCATGTATAACGTTAACCCCCCCCCCCCAAATAGCATAAGAAACATTCTTTCGTGGATGGTAGAAAAATGCAAAAACCTCAAAAAATCATAAGTTACTGTATTCTTTATCGTACGGATAAAAACAAAAAAAGATATAAACTGCACTGAACTTTGTACGCTTTAAAGAATATCTTTTAAAATTTTGGGTTAAATCTTAAACGGTCTACTAATTTTTAAATATTCGCAAAAACCTCACTTTTCCTTCCAACCCCCTCTGCATAACACCCCATAAAAGGGATCTCGCGAATCTGTCTGAAAATGGACTTTTCGAACAAAAAAAAAATTAATGCTCTCAATTACTTACTCATTACACCCTTTCCTAGATGTATTATAATTATAAAACCTTAGAAATATGGACAAGCCAGAATCTATATATTAAAAATGAATGTTTGTCTGTCTGTATGTCTCCTATGCCTTCCTAAACGTTCATCCGATAGCGATGAAACTTTGGGGAATGGTTGGACGCATGCCAGGGAAGGTTTTTGAATTAGTTTGTACCCGCTAGGTGACGCTGGCGTCGAGATACTTCGAAAAATTGTATTTATGGTCCGATTTGCCCCATATTCAGAATACATGTTTGTTACATGGAAAGAATTATCTCTGCAAAAAATGAACCCGCTAGATGGCGCTGGGGTTGAGATATTTAGAAAAATTATATTTATGGACCGATTTGGTTCATATTCTGTCACGATCAGAGGGTCATGGCTCGCTTTGCCCTCCCTTCCCGTTTTCTCTTTTTCTCTTATATCCCTTTCCCCTTCCCCTTTCCAGTTTTTTCTTTTTTCAATTTTCCCCTTCTTCCTTTTTATCTTTTCCGATTTTTACCTTTCTTCTTCTTCCCCGGTTTTCAATTCCAATTGGTTTTCGATGAATTTCTGTATAGGTTCATTTTGCCGCCGCTAAGAAGAAATCAAGGTAAAATTCTTTGTTACTCCTAATTTAAAAACAAAGTCTTTTCCAGGCACATGTTTATTATGAATTTTGTTCATTATTTTAAACAGAGAAATACAGCTGTAAAAATTAACGGCATTCTCCTGGAGCATTCACACAGTTATTCTGTCGCTCTGCGCGCGCACACGATGTCTATTTATATCTATTTTAAATTTAATTTAATATTATTTTTATTTTAATTAAATTTATTTAATCGCCTTCCTCTTCCCCCATTTCCTTTCCACCCTTCCTCTTACCTTTTTTCTTTTCCCCTTTCCCCGTTTTCCTCTTTTTACTTTCTACCATTTTTCCCTTCTTCCCTTTTACCTTTTTC
This sequence comes from Lycorma delicatula, assembly GCF_047948215.1. Lineage (NCBI taxonomy): Eukaryota > Metazoa > Arthropoda > Insecta > Hemiptera > Fulgoridae > Lycorma > Lycorma delicatula. Next base: position 126,009,293 of record NC_134455.1, read on the forward strand.
GATTTTTCCCTTTCTTCCTTCTTCCTCGCGCGTAAATAGGTCCAGTAGTTTTCTAGTCTATAGCGGACACACATATCGGAAACATTGCAATGGAATCGGAAAATCTCTTATATAAAAGAGAATATCCTGACTGATTCACTGACTCATAATCAACGTACAACCAAAACTATATAGGTAGAGACTCGACATTTTCAAGGTGCCTTCGTATCTTTAAGTAGGCGTGCATAACAAAGGATTTTGCGAAATTTTGATTTTATGAGGTTCAAATCGATAAAAAACTACATTTCGTGTTAACAGCGCTATCTGTTGGACGTAAAAGCAACATACGCTATACTAAATATTTTACTATTCCATTGCAATGTTTCCGTAGCGTACCGAAAATTTACCCTGAAAATTTCAAGTCTCTATCTATAATAGTTTTGGTTTTACGTTGATAAAGAGTCAGTGAATAAACCAGGACATTCTCTTTTATATAAGAGATTGTCTTTTTTCATCACCACTCTACTTTTCCTTACCTTTGAAAAAAAGTCTTCCCCGTTATCGATTCTACGGGTGTAGGTGCAGTCCAATCAGCTACATTCTATGTGCTGACGAACCCGGAACTTCAATTATAGAGACAGAGCATGCTCGAGGTTACCTAACGAATTAAAACAGAGGTCTGCGAGTGAAACTATTCAGGAAGTCTACGCTTCCTGTCCGTCCCACAACTGAAGTGCCAGCCGATTGAATCCGAACCTTGTACTTTCCCAGGAAATCTACTTGTAATTTAAACATGAAAAATCTATTCACAAGTGCCATCTCAGCATGCAAGGAAAATGTCTTCAGAATTTCTCCTACAATTACCCTGCTTTAGTTCGTGACAAAATTTACATTATGAAAGCAACACACGTTCCTCGAGATAACCGCATAAAAAATACACTCGTACTGTTAAAATTCAGCTATCTTTTTGGTCAATTTAAAAATATATACCACAACCAGTTAATTCATAATTTATCAACGGTTTTTGTTAAAATTATTTAGGAAAGATTACAAAAATTAAAGGTTTTTTTTCTCTTTCGTCATTTGACTGGTTTCATGCAACTCACCAAGATTCACTATCTAGTGCCAATCGTTTCATTTCGGTTTACCCCTTACAGCCTACATCCCTAACAATTTGTTTTACGTATTCCAAATGTTGCCTACCTGCACAATTTTTCCTTCTACCTGTCCCTCCAACATTAAAGCGACAATTCCAGGATGCCTTAATATGTGCCTATAAGTCTGTCTTTCGTTTAACTATATTTTTCTAAATGCTTCTTTCTTCATCAGTCTGCCGCAAAACCTCTTCATTTGTCACTTTATCCACCCATCTGATTTTTAACATTCTCCATAGAACCACACTTCAAAAGCTTCTAACCTTTTCTTCTCAGGTACTCCGATCGTCCAAGTTTCACTTCCATATAAAGCTACGCTCCAAACGTACACTTTCAAAAATGTTTTCCTGACGTTTAAATTAATTTTTGATGTAAAAAAATTATATTTCTGACTGAAGGCTCCTTTCGCCTGTGCTATTCGACATTTTATATCGCTCCTGCTTCGTCCATCTTTAGTAATTCTACTTCCCAAATAACAAAATTCTTCTATCTCCGTATTCTTTTCTCTTCCTATTTTTATATTCAGTGGTCCATCTACATAATAATGTAGAATTATGTGTTGTTACTTTAATTATTTTGTACGAAACAGCTGTTCAAAAGTACACTGGAGTACCAATTGACTTCATAATAATTAAAGCAGATGATTTTATTATTAAGTGTTTGAAAAGTTATTCTTTTTACTTCCTTGTACGAAGTAAAGAAGTACTGTGATCGCGAAAAATTTCGGTTTTCAAATTTCAACAGAAATATCCATTTTGACTACTTTCAACGTGACGTCTGTACCTCGCATAACTCAAAAACAATTAGCCGGACGATGTTGAAATTTTGGATTTAGGACTGCTGTAACATCTAGTGCACCTCCCCTTTTGAGGGCAATCGACTGAATCAAAAGTGTCCAAAAAACCCAAAATCAAAAAAAAAAATGGATTTTGGACTTTTTCTTAAGTGCAGTAATAAGTCTTCATTGCTTCATTGAGAGCTTTTCAACAATATATCATAAGTGATATTTATTTTCATTTGTTCCAGAGTTATAGCCAAATGAAATATTTGGATCTTACAAAGGGAAGGCACATCGGTTCGAATCAGATTTGATCTCTTTTTTTTTAATTTAAATATATTGTATTATTAATAATTATTAACCTCTGATTGTAAAAAAGATGTGTATGTGTAATTTAATAGGCGTACAATGAAGTCATAGTGTCCACATCAAAATGTTCTCCAATAAAAAAAGTGTACATTTATTTTATGATTTTTTCAAGAAAGACTCACCTCCAAGATCCTAGACCCTTCTTGTACATTACAAAGGCCTTCATCATTTCAAATGTATGACGATCACATTACCGAGATAACTAATTAAGGAAAAAGCGAAAATATTTTTAGCACGTGAAAAATATCAAACTGATTAGAATATGAACCTGCAGCCTTCCAGATGAAAGTCAAAGCTCGAAAAAATTTTCATCAAAACATAAATATTATGAGTAAATTTTTGTTACACGTGAATAAATCGAATATAAAAATTTTAAGTCCAGAAATAATACATAAATGAATTTCAAACTTCTAATTTAGACAATGATGCAGTTTTGAAGCAATTAAATTAAAGTAATAATTGACAATGACGTAACAAAATAATGTTATTCATTTTGTATTACTATCTTTTTTCTCTCTTTTTCTGTTTAGCCTCCGGAACCACCGTAAGGTATTACTTCAGAGGATGATATGTATGAATGAGAATGAAGTGCAGTCTTGTACAATTTCAAGTCGACCACTCCTGAGAAGTGTGGTTAATTGAAACCCATCCACCAAAGAACACCGTTATCCACGATCCAGTATTCAAATCCGTATAAAAGTAACTAACTACCTTTACTAGGATTTCAACCTTAGATCTCATTTTGTATTACTGAGCACCATAATCGATTTTAGAGAGACGAACACTCTTCACGAATGAGATCACCAGTTAATTTCAGTAACAGTATCTAAATGACACTACCAAAAGTTATTGCCCGGAACATAACGCAAGGATAGTGGGAGGATACAGATCCTTCTATTAATCGCAGAACCTGGACAACAGTCTCTTGTTGCTGGGTCTTTCTTATTATCGGGAGGGAATTTTTTGTTTAATATCGTTATATATTGGTTTTGTTTATGGACGGAATTGAGGAATGTGTTCCGATCCTAACAGATCAAATTGGAAATCATTACCTGGGCTGACCTTAGGAGACTAGCACTGTACTGCGTCTTCCTTATGGCACGATTCCCCCTCCCCCCGCATCAAACCGTCCATTGAAGGTCTTACGGTGCTACCGCCTGTCGGTCTCGCTGAAATGCGCTTGATGGGACCCTACTTATTGGAGGATGCATTGCACTCCCTTCTCCACACGGAGTTGCATGTACTAACGAAACAAAGCTAAAGTAATACCGCAGAAAAAACTCCCTCCCCGAATTTTTCTACTTCTCCGCCGACCAACGAGTGGTAGCATCTTTACCTTTCATCCGGAACATTCTGGATTCGAATCCTAGTCGACCTGGACATTTTTTCACGCGCAACAAAAATTCTTTTCGTCACAAAAAATTTAAGATAGCTGTTGTGCGTAGACCAAAAGTTATCGGAGAGATGTATTTAATTTCTGAATTTTTTTAACCAAAATCTGTTACACAATCTTTTGTACGCATATGTTTGTGAAATGGATCTACTTAGATTTAAACAAAGTGTTTTAACAGTTTGGAAATGTATCATAATACTAAACAGAATATGACTAGTTTATAGTAACAAATCCTGAGGAGTGTAATTACAAAAGTGTTTTACAAAACTAAAATTCTTTGACCTACATAAATGTTTTTAATAACCACGTTATCATGTAAAAGATGATTTTCAAATAAAATCTCGATAAAAACGATGGTAAAACCCTTTCTTGAGAGATCATCTTAAATATGCAAGTAAATTTCGAATAGAAAACGATGATAAAACCCTTTTTTGAGAAATACCATAAAACATACAACAAAAATCGTGAATGAAATAAAATAAAGAAAAGGGTACAGTAACAACTGCTTTATTTTCATCTTCCAACTGCAATCAGTAATGTACTTATTACAGTTGCAGTTTAAAAAAAAAAAAAAATATTTTAAAAGATTTAACTTTTTAATCGAACAACTTATCAGTAGCTTAGACAATCATATATAATATTTTGTAACATTAATATAAAATTAAATGATATACGTTGTAGATCAGCTGTTCCTTTTCTACAACATTAAATTTGTTTGTTTAAATTCTTAGTGTACCTATTGGAAAGATCGTACGTATTTGATCACTCTACTAGAGCAAAAGTCAAAGGTTACTCTGTCAGTTGGTATAACGAAGACAGTTTCATCTACCAAGAAGGTGCTTTCTATAGTTTTTCATTTTATTTGAAATATAAGGATTTGATTAAACTAAATTAATTCACGAAATTTATCAGTTTATTGTAAGCAGTCACTTAAAGAATAAAAAAGAATTAACTACGTTTTGATCTAAATTAAGCTCCTTCACAGACCGATACCGAGATATTCAGGGCTAAGTATTATGCTGTTGGATATGGCGCCGGTATTTGGATCAGATTCTGAAGGTCTGACGTTCATGAAGCCTTTGAAAAGTATAAGCTATTTAAATTGTGTTTTTATTCATTTATATTTATTCTCAAAGCAAAAATCCGACGCGGACACCACATGACTTCCTTGTACGCCGATTAAATTACATATACATTTTTTTTAAAACGAAAAGTACATAAAAGTTGATTTCATCAATAACTTCTGATAATTTTTCATATTATTAATAAATCAATACATTTAAATTAAAATAAAAGAAGGACATGCAATCTAATTCGAACCGATGAGCCTTCAGGGAAAGCCACATCTTCAGGGTAAGATCCAAATATTTCATCAATTAAAATTTTTTTGGTTATAACTCTGGAACAAACGAAAATAAATACCACTTATGATATAAAGTTGAAAATTTCTCAATGAGGGCTTAGTACAACAGTTAAGAAAAAGTCCAAAATCCAATTTGTTTTGGATTTCGGGCTTTTATGAACACTTTTGGTCCAGTCGATTGCAATCAAAAGGGAAGATGCACAGATAGATGTTACAACAGTCCTAAATCCAAAATTTCAACATCCTACGGCTAATCGGTTTTGAGTTATGCAAGATACATACGCACGTACATACATTCTTCAGTTGAATTCTGAAAATTGAAATTTTTCGCGATCACAATACTTCCTTTACTTCGTACAAGGAAGTAAAAATGGGCGTATATTTAATTACAGCCACTTTAGATGCATGAACGTTGTAGCATTAGAAAAATATCAAGCATTAATGGAATTTGAAATGAACTTTACATATGAAAGGCAGAGACTACCATTTCGGCACAGAGGTCGATAAACTGTAAGAATAATAAATGTAATGCCTGCCTGTGTTTCTGAATGTTTCAGAAACTCAAAAAATATAAAACAGAGAAATCAACATTCTATATGAGGAAACACTATTTAAATAGCATACTCTATTAAGAAATTACTAAGAACCGTCCTTTAGAATCTAATCCAGCACTAAATCTTACAACATAAGTCATCACCTCCAATGGCAATCTCTGAAGAAGGTTTAATTAAACCAACAGCTACTTCAGAGTTGGCTCGCATAAAGTTTATGTTATTTTAAAGAACACAGTAAGTAACAGTACAAGGTGAAAGGATAAAGATGCTTCGATTTCCTGAAGAAATAGTAATTCTAGCTGAGAGTAAAAAGGATTTAGAAGGAACAATGAACGGCATGGATGAAGTCCTACGCAAGAACTACCGCATGAAAATAAACAGCAAAACGAAAGTGAAATGTAGTAGAAATAATGAAAATGGACCACTGAATGTAAAAATAGGAAGAGAAAAGATTACGGAGGTAGAAGAATTTTGTTATTTGGGAAATAGGATTACTAAAGATGGACAAAGCAGGAGCGATATAAAATGCCGAATAGCACAGGCGAAACAAGCCTTCAGTCAGAAATATAATTTGTTTACATAAAAAATTAATTTAAACGTTAGGAAAGGATTTTTGAAAGTGTATGTTTGGAGCGTAGCTTTATATGGAAGTGAAACTTGGACGATCGGAGTATCTGAGAAGAAAAGGTTACAAGCTTTTGAAATGTGGTTCTATGGAGAATGTTAAAAATCAGATGGGTGGATAAAATGACAAATGAATAGGTTTTGCGGCAGACTGATGAAGAAAGAAGCATTTAGAAAAATATAGTTAAACGAAAACACAGACTTATAGGCCACATATTAAGGCATCCTGGAATTGTCGCTTTAATGTTGGAGGGACAGGTAGAAGGAAAAATTGTGCAGATAGGCAACATTTGGAATACGTAAAACAAATTGTTAGGGATGTAGGCTGTAAGGGGTATACCGAAATGAAACGACAAGCACTAGATACGGAATCTTGGAGAGCTACATCAAACCAGTCACAAATGACTGAAGACAAAAAAAGTACACAATTTTAAAGACTGTTCCATAATTTTTTTTTGAGATTTAACGATGCATAGAAACAATAACAAATCTAGCATTTTATTTTAATTGGGAATGGTTCCAGCTCTTTTTGGAGTAAAAAAGACTTTCTGTAAATAACTCGCCCCAGGTGCATTTTTAAAAGGATACAATAAACTGAATATTAAAATGTTCAAAACTTCATTTACTTAGATCAACAACAATAATAATAGTAGAAGCCAGATAATATACCTACAATTAAAAAAGCAAAAAATAAAAATAAAGTTCATATTGAAAAAAAATTTTTGCTAATGGTTGTGCGGCATTTACATTAACTGCATGATCACTGTTTGATAACCACATGTCAGTAAATAATGAGATAGTATTAGCGTCAATAAATACAATAAATATTAATGATGCAAAGCTAAAATGAATACACTTCATTATTGCAAAAGTAACACATCTAACTGACTTACATTCAACACAGATGCAGAATGCTTCAAGCATCTTCAGACTCAAATAGAAAATAAATTTTAATTTAAAAATTGAATTTATTTAACAAATTTCTAATTAATACATTTTGAAATAATTTTCTAATGAGAATTAGTGAAAATCCTGAAAACTGTCCTTTACTGTGTCGTACTAGGTCTGTAAATAAAGTAGATTGGTTCAGAAAAAATCTTTACTTACAATCCAATTATACACGGACTCAAATCATCTTCGAAATAGTTCCCTTGAAAAGCCATACAATGCTTCAAACGGTTTTCCCACTCTTCAGCAGTGTTGGAACTCAGAAACCGGAATATCCTTCGGATGGTTGGTTACATTTTTTTTATGTTTTCTACTGTTCCAAAATGTCGTTAGAGAGGTTTTAAAGTCGGGAACAGGAAAAAGTCGAAGGGACTCAAGTCAGGTGAATAAAGTGGTTGAGGACCTACAACAATGTTTGTTTTTTGCCAAAAACTCAATTGGGAATGCAATGTGACAAGGTGCATTGTCATGATGCAGCATCCAGTTGTCTTTCATGGCTGATCTCACGCGGGCAACTCTTTTCCGCAGACTTACAAGAATTTTTCGGTAAACATACTGATTTACTGTCTGTCCTGTAGGCAAAAACTCCTTATGGACAATACCATCACTGTTGAAGAAACAAATTAGCATGGATTTTATTTTTAATTTGCTTATTTTTGGTTTTTTGGGACGTGGTGAGTTGAAGTGTGCCACTCCTTGCTCTGGTGTTTTGTTTCTGGGTCGTACTCAAACATCCAAGATTCGTCACCAGTAATAACATTTTTTTTTAGAAAATCAGGATGAGTTTCAATTCGCCCTAGAAGATGGCGGCACACTTCCACCCTGTTGTTTTTTTGTTCAACAGTGAGGTTTTTTGGGACCAATTTTGCATAAACTTTTTTCAAGTCCAACTCATTTGTCAAAATTTGATAAGACTGTGGTACGGTACAAATTCAATTTTTCTGCAATAATTCTGACAGTTAATCGCCGGTCATACCGTATCAAGTCTCCGATTCGTTCAACATTGTCATCATTTTTTAATGTTAACAGTATTCCAGAGCGTGAATCGTCTGCAACTGATTCCCGGCCATCTTTTCTTTCTTTTTCCTGTTTAGCCTCCGGTAACTACCGTTTTAGATAATACTTCAGAGGATGAATGAGGATGATATGTATGAGTGTGAATGAAGTGTAGTCTTGTACATTCTCAGTTCGACCATACCTGAGATATGTGGTTAATTGAAACCCAACCACCAAAGAACCCGGTATCCACGATCTAGTATTCAAGTCCGTGTAAAAATAGCTGGCTTTACTAGGACTTGAACGCTGGAACTCTCGACTACCAAATCAGCTGATTTGGGAAGACGCGTTCACCACTAGACCAACCCGGTGGGTTGATTCCCGGCCATCTGAAAATGCTTTAAACCACCCAAAAACTTGGGTTTGTGACAGAGCGTAATCTTCATACGCCCTTTTCAATTTTGATAAAGTTTCAGTAGCATCCTCACAGAATTTAACATAAAACTTGATTGCACGACGTTGTTCATAATTAGTATCACTCATTTTTGTACCGCACAACAAAAAACTCGTTTCACGAAAAGTTTGTTTACGTCTCGCGTGGCAACAACAGACTAAAAAAATATTAATACCTAATATAAATCAGCTTTCATATAATCATATGTTTACTAAAAACTATACAGTGTTACCACTTTGGCTGCCAAAAATAACTAGTCTCATTACTTTATTTACAGATCTCGTAGATACAAATTTACTTGACAACATATGTTCACAGACATATATAAGTATTATAGGACAATTACTAGATGTCACTAAGGAGCAATAACACAATAACACTTTCTATAAATCCTGAAGCAATCTAGGTTGACTGGTATACTCATCCCTTCACGAATAAAACTTGACACTGATATTTGGGTGAAGAGAGGGCAAGTCCATACCCATACCCATAATATACAACAGAGAATCTGTTTATAAAAATTTTTTTGATAAGTGTAAATTTGGGTTTTTAAAAATAGAACACCCTAAAATTTTCTTTAATTATTCACTAAAAAGGGTCTGTCATCACATACCACATGTAAGAAGAACGTACCAAAAAGAAGAACTTAAGTCGAAGACAAATCAATATTTAAGGCTTCGTAGTAAACCAAAATATTTTCAATAGAAATGCTACCGCTATTTGAATAACTTCCTCTTTGATACACAACAGAACTTATTGCTGCTTTTTGAGTTGGTTCTCATCAACCGTTGTTGACTTACTGCTACCCATCTACAAAAACAACTACACACGACACCGTTTTTAACTTTGATCACATATAAGAACCCATTTTATCTATTATTGACCACAGACATTTATATAATCTTTACTTCTAAAACCTTTTATTCTCTAGGATAATTTCCTCTGATTAACATATAAAATCTGTATGGCAATTTTTATCCCATTTTTAGATGAATTTAAATAGGAATATTGATTTTGGTTTTATGAGCTTATTTTTAGGTACTATTATATTAATTATAGCACAAACACAGTTTGGATTTTTTTATTTTCCAATTTTACTAAGAGATATGCTGAATTTTCTTTCTAGAATTTTCCATGATTATTTTTAAGAGGATTAAGAAATAAATAAAGAATTTTGATTTTTTTAATAATAATAATAACAATCAGCAAGCACAATTGTAGTTTAGTAGTCTTAATGTTTAGACTCAATTATATTTCAACCAATGACATTAATTAAACCTTAAAACCAACTAAATCATTTAAAGGAACCATAAAATAAATATTTTTTCTCCATTTTTTGTTTTTTTTCCAGATTTTTCTCTTGAATTTGATATAAAACTTGTAGAAATTGCATTATTTGCTACAAAAAATAAAAAAAATTGAACTAAGGTAACACTCATAACTTACTTTTTAGAAATTTAATTATTGACTATCTTTGGTATGAATTGAGCAACAAAAGTAAAATTTTTCAGGCAGAATGTAATTTTCCCTTCTTTGGGTGGCATCATTGTCGTTTTGTGCCATGCTTCTCCTTAGCGCTATTGAGGTTTGTTGGTTTGTTGACATATATTAAAGTAAGATAGTTTCTCTAATATGATTTAGTATTTTTGCTGTTGCCGTAAATTTACTTTTTCAGGATGTAAGGAACATATTCTCTAAAATTATAAAAGATTATTAAACAAAATTTTCAGGAAACAACAATCAGATTAGAATACAACCTAAGACCAGAAGAATATATTTTAATGAAGTCAGACTGAATGATTTTATAGTTCATTCAATGGTGAAAATTCCGAGTATAGTAAGAAAAGCACAAATATCTTTTTTTAAAAAGAGTACTGAATATAATACTGATTGAATATAATAAAATTCTTTGGTTACAATCAAAATAGAATAAAAAATACAAATGAAAATATGAAACAGATTAGATGAATACAACCTGAGAAAACAGTTCCTTAAACATTACTATAGGAAAGCACAGAGAGTCCAGGTCCCCTTAACTCGTAGTTTGCATTTGTAAACTAATTTCAAAGGTACTTGTATATTTACTTGGACATGTACCTAAGATCTGCAAAGCTTTGAAGGATCAAACTAAGCGTTCATGCCTATATATCAAGAGAATTAATTTTTTTCTTAATCATTTAAGTAAATACAAATAACCCCACCCCCTACAGTTAAAGGGTTCCCCAATTAGTATAGTTAAATGATACGATATGAATTTTCGTGACAAGTGAAAAATGCCAAGCCTGACCAGGATTCAAACCCAGAATCTTCATGTGAAATTCAGAAGTGCTACTATTCCATCGGTAGAGAGTAATGGTTATAAATGACAAAGATTAGAACATACCAAACAAATAACTAAAACTAAACATAATAAATATATTGTAGTTAAAAAACAATTAAAGAACAGAAAAGAATTTTTGAACAACATTAAAACTGACAATAAAAGATACAAATTAAAAAAAAGGTTTAAATTATGAAGAAAAAGATTTTAATCTTTTTCTTCATTGAATGCAAATTTTGAATTAAAAAGAAGACAAAAATATTTTAACTGTTAAAAATACTTAAAATCATAAACACTAACTGAATATTATATAAATGATGAATTTAAAACTATTTTTTTCTCAGTTTTTTATTATACTTTATTTGCTGTTAACTCCTGCATACAGACAATTTTTCTCATTGACAAGAGAATTCTGCATGTACGTAAATTGTCACTTTAAATCATAAATTTTCATTTCCATTTTACATATATTACTGTATTATTGTATGTATCATACTTGCATATTTAGTTTCACATTATCTACTCATTTTTTTTAAATATCAAATGTAAAACATTATGTTTTTTATATTATTCTTTCAAAAAAAATAATAAATAAATAAAATAAAATAAATATATATATATATAAAATCATAAGTATATGGATCAGCATGATGAAACTTGGCAACATCATTTTTTAAATATTAAATTTTTAATGACTATCTAATTACAAAGAAATTGTGCATACAGAATATCTTATCAAGGCTTTTATTTTGTATAATCTTCATCAAAAAAGTTATCGAAAATGATATTCATTTTTTTATCAATATGAATTAAAATTCATCAACAAATTTCACCCCCAACTTGCAGTTCATTTTAAAATATCTACATAACAATTCACTTAACTACCTTGTTCTCACCATATCTAAAAGATAAAAACCACACCTATAAAAATTACTTTAATAGATCCACTACAACTGAAATAATAATTCAAAATAAGTCTTAAAACACACAAGATAGCATAAATGTGTAAACTTATTATGCATTTTACTTCACCTAATATACACTACTTTTGTCAATGAACAATTACACCGAAAAATATTATAAAATATCTAGTATAGATTAATGACAAACACATTACATAAAATTGACAATAAAATCAAAACTCACCTAGTGATAGAAAATGTATCGCACTAATCTTCATCTACCAACAATTATACAAAATTTCTAGCATTTTGCCAACAAAGTTTGTATATATGCACTCTCAAACCACAAACAAAATTAAATAATTCACAAAAAGCACTAACAATTCACAGTAAATAGATCACAGTAAATAGATTTTTAATAGATCCACTACAACTGAAATAATAATTCAAAATAAGTCTTAAAACACACAAGATAGCATAAATGTGTAAACTTATTATGCATTTTACTTCACCTAATATACACTACTTTTGTCAATGAACAATTACACCGAAAAATATTATAAAATATCTAGTATAGATTAATGACAAACACATTACATAAAATTGACAATAAAATCAAAACTCACCTAGTGATAGAAAATGTATCGCACTAATCTTCATCTACCAACAATTATACAAAATTTCTAGCATTTTGCCAACAAAGTTTGTATATATGCACTCTCAAACCACAAACAAAATTAAATAATTCACAAAAAGCACTAACAATTCACAGTAAAGAGTAATCAAGTGGTATAAAAATTAAACTGCAGTGATTGAATATAATAGTATATTCTACAGAATAGACACATATTCGCCACTGGATATAGAGAACCTATAAAAGTGTAACATACAGAATCGATCTATATAAATCATTTCATAAATAGAGGGCATACATGAAAAATATTAATCACAAAATGAAAATTTTATATGCAGCATCTAAGAATAAAGATCTTAATACATACAATGCATGGTTCTAAAGTAAGGACCAATTGTCAACACTGACTGGTAAGTAAAGATTGTCAACACTGATTGATTTGAGCAAGTTTAACAACTTTAAGCTTTGAATTGGGCATGTAACCGCCACATTGCTGTCAGTTCATTGTTGTTTGCCTTTGCAAGGCAGTGTGTTAAAATGACTGCAGTAATAACAAACCCTGCCAGTTGCAAAATTTGATCAGTGATTATATTTCTCAAGAGGACATAATGCTGCTGAAATTCACTGTCAATTGGGTGAATATATTGGTTTACCGCAATGAATGAAGGAGAAGTGAGGCAATGGTGTTGTGAGTTTAAGGAAGGCTGTTCAACAAACAGAGAAATGGCAGGCCTAGTGTCCAAACTGACGATCTAATTGAACATATGAATACAAAAGCGAAAGAAAATCGTCACTTTATAATTAGCAATCATTCTCTAGAATTTCCAGAAGTTTCAAAGATAACTATGTATCATAACTAACAGTAGTCTATCATAAACTGTGTGCACGATAACTGAAAATGTTGACAAATGTTCATAAAAATCACACAATACCATCTGCATGTGCTTTTCTCAATCATTTTAACTTCAATTGAGGCAAAGTTTTTTTCCATATTATGACGAAAAGTGAATTTCATACATCAATGCCGAAATGAAACAACAATCCATATAGCGGTGCCATTCCAATTCATCTAAACCAAAAAAATTCAAACAAGCCCAGTCTTGAAGGAGAATCATGGAAATAGTATTCTGGGACCAAAAAGGATGTGCTTTTGATTGATTTCTAACAACCTGGAACATCCATCACATCACATGTCTATTGTAAACACTTTCCAAACTGCACTGTGCCACTCAAAACCAACAAAGGGAATGCTGAGATCACGAATTGTTCTTTTTCATGATAATGCACGTCCACACAAGGCTACATGCACAAAACAAATATTTCAAAAATTTGGATGGGAGATTTTTTATCATCCCTTTACAGTCCTGAAATCGCATCCAGTGACTACCACCTCTTCCGACACCTCAAAAACTGGCTTGTGTCAACGATTCAAGGAAAATGAAGAATTGAAAATCAGTGCAAGAGTGACTACAACTCAAGGCAGTGGAATTTTTATGCAACTGATTTGAAGAAGCATGTTTCACAATATAAAAATTGTTTGGAACAAAATGTAGAAAAATAGAATAAATATGTAAGTATTTGAAACCATTAATAAATTCTCAATTTTTTCAACTGTTCTCCTTTTGTTATTTTTAAGCTCTTATTTATTAACCACACCTCAAATCAATTCAAAATTTATAGATATTAAAACTGACAAACAACTTATTAAAAGAACAAACACAATACTTGTCAAATATAATAATGAACCATAAAACAAATAGGTTTTTCAAAACAGGTGCTATTAAAAACAGTACTAGTGATGAAAAAATGTCTTCATAACTTCATAAAAATCTTCTGGATGCACAATTTCCATGTATCTTAAAAATGAAATATTAATTTTTTTCCAATATTTTACAAAAAGAAAAACTTTTTACACATAGAATTTTATTAAATTTAAAAATACATTACACCTTATTACTTTTACTTTTATTTTTCATAAGTATTTTAACCAGCTACAAAAATCAATTAGAAACAATTAAAAAAACCCAATTATCTAAAAGAGTTCAATAAAGTTTATACTTAATGATAAAATTAAAAATTTTAAAAACCCACGAAGCCATTTTGAAGAAACATATCTACTGCAGCACCCCCTGGCGGTGGCAATTTCACCATTTTTCATGTTCAACTTTATTGTTAATTTTCTCATAGAAGGAAGAGAAATAGGTAAATAAACCACTAGACCAATCTTTTACCTTGAAAAAATATGAATAAATTGCTTTTTGTTTCGTCCTTCGAGGACCAATAGATTTTTTTCAATAAACCCTTATAATCGCAAAAATAGGTATGCACACTGTAAAAAAATGGCCGCCACAGGTAAAATGTTTAAATAAAATTTTTTTTTAAAAAAGTAGTTTTAAGGTCCTGAGATATACAGGAAACAAGTGGGAATTTCAATTTGTTTTTGAATTGGTCAACAACCCCCCTTGGGTCACTTCAAATGGACTGACCCTAATGTATAAATGAATCATCCTTTCTCATTACCTTATGCTTATTTTCTTATCCTTGATCCCTTTCCTGCTTTATTTTCAGGTTCTGTGGGTACACAATATCTGACTGCAAGACAGGTTAAAAAGGTACCTCATCTTTTGTAGCTACCAGTGAACGGACTCAGAAAACCTGTTTCCGATATAGTGACTGCATAATAAGCAGAGTAATTTAAGTGCCTATCAGATGATACTACTTCTACTAATTCTCACAAGAAAAAATCAGTACTTTAAAGAGATTTTTTTTACAAAGCACATTTTTAAGTATTTATACAGAGAGCCATTTAAAAAGTGGATAGTTAATTAGTCAATAAGATGGTCAAATAGTCAATAGTCAGATTCTAAACTTCTGAAACACAAAACAATATTGACTTTTTAAGAAAGCAGAAATCTAGATATCTGATACAGATCAGATATCTAGTTATCTGATCTTGAAATCTGATATTTACCATTTTGGCAAATACTTCCACACTGCAACTCTCATGATACTTTTTACAGTTGCATCAACTTAAGTAAAGGATATCTCATGTGTCAAATTTTAACTTATATGCTATTGGGAAGTAACCTTTTTGACAAAAGGTACAGATGACAAAGATAAAGAATTTGGCACATTAATTTCTTCCCTTTAATTTATATCACCCAAACTAATATTTAATGAGAGGTTCTTGTGACAGAAACACTTAAAATAATAAATCAGTGAATGGAAATGGAAATATCTGTATTGAATATTGTGAACATAAAAATGAAAATAGGGGGATTCTGAAAGGTAACAAGGATGATAGCTATCACCCAATCCTTTGTCAACCATAAACAATAGAAAAATATTATTTCATTATAGTCATTATTTAGAAAATAAAATACTCTATAAAAACTATGTAACAGCATGTACATCAAAGATTACAAAATTAATAATACTGACACACCTTTATAGCCCAACTTATAATATCAACACAAACATTTTTAAAAGAGTACATAATTCATTCATAACATTAAAACCAAATTTTTCTAATTTAATTTATATTTTCTTATAGAAAATATCTATATTGTTAAAACATTGTACTACAACTGAAAACAAATACTGTTTGTTGTTTAAAAAATTGTAATATGCTGATGTAGCATAAAAAACAATATACTAACATGAAATATTTTAGCATACTGCTACATATGTGCAGAGGTGACATGTAATGCAAATAGATATACGGCTTGGTTTTATTGCACTCCTACACTCAGTCAATAGACAAACCAATTAGAAGTGTTGTAAATGGCAGATCTCACTTGATTTGTCTGAAATGAGCGAAAATTGGTATTAAAATATGAAGCTCAACAAACAAAGATTTAATTAATTACAACAACAAACATCACTAACTCATATTTGTTGAGGAAGTACTTTTATTAAACACCTGTTTATTCATTTTTTTTGATAAATAAGGTATCAAAGAGGAAGATTAAGTACTTCAGTACACCACAAAATATATCTTGTACAATAGTAGGAACTGATAAATCTTTGGTAAGAAATGAATAAAGCATAAAGTAAACCTTTGCAAACGGTAAATGACATCAGGAACATCTCGTGCATTTTTTCCCTTACATTACACCTCTTCTTCATCCCTCACTAAGAAATACAGTAGATGCAATTTTAAATGGAACATTTTATGAAAAACCAGTACACATACGTCGTTCTAACAAACAGTAAAATTTCATAATGATCTGATAATCTGTAACTGAATCACAGAAACACAAACAAATGAAATGCAAAAAGATCAAACTAAATCAGGAATTTTCCTGTTCTTCATCAATTAGCATCAATCATTTATGAAACTCTAGTGTAAATAGATACTGGCAATTTGGTGGGTAATGGAATTGTTAACACTTACTTTCATGTCCCCCTCCCCATTAAAAAAAATAACCTTATAAATGCCCACTACCATAAGTAATTACTGACAAACCTGTTATAAAAACAAACACAATTTAACAGATAGGCAGCAATACGATTTCAATAGATTAGACATTTACGAACAATCATTTTGAGTAGAAAGTGCTGAAATTGGTGTAGAATAAAGTAGAAGCAGTATCAAATAGTAAAATTGACCCATATCACGTAAGAATAGACTGAATTTATAAGAATAAAATTTAGTAGAGTAAATAGCTGTGTGTGAACAGTCTGAATATTAACGGAGATAAATGATTCAGTCACATATAACCCTTTACATCCTAGATAAATGATAAGAAAGTATCAAAACAGTTTTCACTATCAGCCATCAACTTGTTTAATAAATGAACAAAAAGAATAATTCATCAGTGAATAATAATGTAAAAATTACTAACAATTTTATTTAATTTTTCCACTGCAATTCAGTATCTTATATAGCATTGACCATTTTCACTTAATATATCCTAATCAACCAAATCATCTCGACTCAAATCATCAAATCAAATCAAATCATCTACACTTAATACACAATAATTAATCTTTTCTTTTTTCTAATTTCTGCCCTTTATTTATTATTAATTTTCCATTTTACCTTTGAGTAACTAACTCTATGATGCTTTTTCTAACATAAACTTCCAAAAATCTTTATATGTGATTAAACTTTTGAAATGTGAAGTAATATTATTACTAATATTAAGTAACAAAACTGAAAAAAAATTGTTTTTAAGTTTTCCAATTTTCTTTAAAGTTTGAAGCCAATGGCAAATTAAAAACAAAGAAATTAAATACCCCAAATATATCTCATTAAGTTATCATTTTGGACTTACTAAAATTTCCAAATTCACAAACTTGAAAAATAATTTTTTATTTATTTTTAAAAACTTCAAAAAAGGATAGTTATCAATTCCACCAAATATATATATATTTTTTAAACTGGAAGTTTTACTGGTAATCCTGTTCAAAATATTTTCCACATTATAACTTAAACATTTTTTTAACAAAAAAATTTAGTATTCTTAATTAAAGATTTAAGGATCTTTTTTATTTTTTGTCAATACCTTTTGCTTAGTATTGCAATATTAAAATTATAGTGTAATTAAATTATAATTATATATAACAAATGTTATTCTGATATTCAAAAAATTTATATGCAAAAATTCAAGAAAATGAATGAAAACAGTAAAAAAATACATATTCCCACACTGCAGAGTCTTAGAGCTGTGTCAGAAGCAGCAGCAGCTTTACATCATTTCTACTGTGTTTCTTTCCTTTTTTTTAAATTATGTCAATATAGAGTTTCCCATTTATTTTCATGTTTCTGGTAAACAGTTTTTTTCATGCAACAACATTTTTAAATTTTATCCATATTTATAAAATTTAAACCAAAGGATGTAAAATAAAATAAATTTAAAACAAAAAAAATAATGAAACAACTTCAAATGACAAAAAAAAATCTCACTAAATGTCACAAAATAATAATTTCTCAATTATTCTTCTTTTTTTCTTTTACTTTTTTAAGATGATATTAAATTAAAGAGTTAATTAACCCGTCAAATCTGATAGGTTTTTTTCTTTATTATTTTGCATAACTTAAGAAAAGATTAAGTTTAAAGAATTTAAAAAAATATTTTTTTATTTAAAAAAAAAGTTAGATTCTAGTATACCTTCAAGTTTATTAAGGTCTTAATTTTATTTTTATGGTGTTAATTTGTAATAAAGTTTTTTTCATGAAACACAGTGAGAATGGTGCATCTTGATAAATTAGAAAGCAGTCCAGAGAAACAATATAAATACTTAGTACTGAACATAAAGTGAGATTCTTTTGAAAGCAGAAGTATATTAAGTTCTGCAGCTGAAAGTTAGAGAACCAGTAAGGCTTTTCAATATAAATTTTCCAACCAGTTTTCTTGAATTTTTACACAAAATTACTTAGAATATCAGAATAACTGATTCTGTAAAAACCAATACTAAAAAATCGGTGATAAAAAAAAAAGTATATCGTTCAATTGATTGGCAGATTGCATAATTTTTTTCATGTGAAAAATTGCACTTTAGTTTTTTTTGACAATTTAAATGTAAAATTTCCCCAACAATGAAAAATAAACTACTGATAATGTACATTTTTAAAAAAAGGTAAAGCTTTAAGATAATAAAATAGACTGAGAACCTCCTACAAATTTAAGGTGTGTAAAAAAATAAATAAATTACAGCAGCAACTTTATTTCAGGTCAATGATTAAGATGTTTATATTTAATTATACAACAAAAATAGCTAATAATATAACCAAAAAAATAGAAAATAATTATCTTATCAAAAATATAACAAATTACCATGGTACCATATATTAAATTTAGTAATTGAAAACAATATAAGAAAAATTTTTCATTAAAAAAAAAGTCATGATAAAACACAAGAAAGCCTGCTGATACATTAAATTATATTTAAAGATAAAAGAAAAGACGTAAAAGATCAAATAAAATTAATGCATGAACATGTTTAAATATGATAATAAACATGATTTATTTAATTTGGAACCATAAAAAGAAAACAACAAAGCATTCAAATAATTTTAATTTGCAAATGAATACAATAAGCTATTTTGATTTTTTTTTCAAATCATCTCATAAGGCTTAGTATTGTTTGTAGTGCCGTGTTGTGAAATATGCAACAGTTTGACTAAACTGATATTTCTCAGATAAAAGAACTACTGTTTCACTTTGGTACAGACATTTTTTCCACCCTATAGTTAAATTACATAGCAGACTCATTAAATCACCGAACAAAGCTGTTAGCTCACTCTAAAGAATGTTGATTAAACAAATAAAGTGAATAAACTGTTTCCCATATACTGAGACTTTGTCATTTGCCCAACAGGCTATTGTTTTATCAATATTAAAGAGGCTGTAAGCTAACTATTATAAGAACAGTCTCAAAACCATATTAATCTTATTCATGAAAATGTAAAATTAAAGTACAGAATAAAAGGGTCATAAAATTCCCAAATCTTGTTATAAAATGATATATGGTATTCACTGGCTTCAACCAAAACATCCTGGAACCTGCAGCCAACACGTTGAAAAAGATATTAAAATAAAAGTTGTTTTTAAACACTAAAAACAAGCAGTTTAGCATGTAATGCATAAATGATTCATGAATGTTAAAAGATTAACAATTAAACCTGTTTTTTCCCAACGGTTTGTACAAACATTGTTTTTTTTTTCATTTAACAGTTCGTTTTGTTCAACAGAAATGTCCACCTCTACCCATTTTCTCATATAGATCATTTTTGAAACGGTTATAAATTTTGGAAACAGTTTTCCTTGAAAACAATTGTCATTCAGGAATTGTAGGAGAGACAGGGAAACAAACTATCCTCAAGAAACATGATCCACCTGAGTATCATATTTGGAAAGTAAAATTAAAAATTTATTTAGATTAATTCTATTTTTAAAAATTAAAAATTTTTAATTTATACTTAAATTTTCATAACACACAGACTTCACTATTTATCATCTAAAGTTTTAGTATTTAAAAATGTTTTTTTTATAAAAATGCTACAGAGTACTACGCTTGTTGGGAAATAAATGTGACATCAGTCACCAATTACAACAACATTTTTATTCAAGAAATTATCTAGACACCATATTTTCTAAATTTCAGTCATAGTTTGTAAAAAACCAAATATAGTGTTGAATTAACGACTTGGGCATCAGACATTAATCAACTAAACAGAAGCAAAGAAAGTGCTATGCTGAACAGAATTGTAATAATTATGCTTTCTATAATAATGTCTACATTAAACCAATTACAGTTGCCAACAGTTTTAGTACATCTAAATTATAAAATAAACTTTTTCTACTGTAACACGATTGTAAAAGTTTTTGAACATTTTATTGCTAAATTAACTAACCAGAAAATATATAAAAACCCTTGTATTCAATATTTAAGTGTTTATAAACTTAACAATGATATGATGTTGATCTAATATAAAAGTTTCCTAAGAAAACTAAAAAGTGCCCCAGCTAAAAAAAAAAAAAAATAAATATTAACTTGTATTAGAAACAATTTGTAAGGTTATGTAACACATAAAATAAAATTAAATGTGTTGAGTAAAACAGAGA
This sequence comes from Lycorma delicatula, assembly GCF_047948215.1. Classification (NCBI taxonomy): domain Eukaryota; kingdom Metazoa; phylum Arthropoda; class Insecta; order Hemiptera; family Fulgoridae; genus Lycorma; species Lycorma delicatula. The sequence continues at coordinate 126,030,334 of NC_134455.1, forward strand.
TTAATCATAGTAAATTACAGCACAGTAAAATAGTAAAGTGTAATAACATCAATTACAAGTTTATAAACGTCTATTAACGTCAAAACAACGCCCTTTAAAGGTGTGAAAATAATAAAAAAACGAAATAATTATTGGATTTAGAAACAAAAACCATACTTAAATTATAATAATTAATAAGAAAAACCAATAGACTAAATGCTCCAATATCCCTTAACTACAAAATAAAATTTAACTTACACCACAAAACGAGAAACTACCGTCTACGTTTACAACACAATTATAATAACAAACAAATCTGATACTCTACGTTACAGGTCTCCCAACCGCCGACAAAAAAAAAAACATTAGTAACGTTATGCATAATAATTCGAAATTTTTACAACATTTATAACGTATTTATGCATAAATAAAAATTATAAATTCAAATAATCTATATACTGTATTATTACAGCTCTAATTTGCAAATGTAAACATTTGACTTGAACATTAGCCAGGTATTGAAGAGAGGTAAGTAAAAACATGAGCATTTACATGAAAATAAATGTTAATGCTACCTCATTCTTTTCGGAAAAAAATACCCTTGTATGTTATTCTGTTATTTTTTGTAGAATGTTTTGTATATTTTTTATGCAAAAAAATAGAATATCAACAATCAGATTTCCCACACTTATTGACATGTGGTGGGGATTACAAAGTGAGGATTTTTCTACTTGTTTTAAAAAGTTGAGCGAAACTCAACACTAAACAATTAACGAGAATTAAGAATAAAAATTAGAAATAAGACGAAGAATAAATATTTATTCTTTTAATTAAGAGAAAATTAATTTGCTTTAGATAAACATGATGTTTACAATTTACAAATACATATTTTTGTAGTCCATTCGACAAATAATTGAGTAAAACAAAACAGCTAAACGTATCCATTTTCTCTAAATAACAAATCATAAAATAAAATGAAAACTAATACGTCCACTTCAAACTGTAGTAGTAATAAACATAACAAAATTTGTAATCGTAGATTAATGTGTAATGTTAATTCTTTAAGTCATTAAAGTGATGTTAATTTTATTGTTCAGCAGGTTGCTATTCATGGCAACGATGGCAACGCGCTTGTAAACAAAGTCTCTCAAAACTTCAGGAAGCAAGGACTGATGAGTACTTTGAGCAGGGGCCCCCCTGAAGGCCACACATCGCAAGTTAATCAGACGTACGTGTTGATATTAGCGACATCTCGGGCAGCGAAGGGATGAATTTCCAATTTCACAGCGTACCATGGCCAACGGTGCCGATGTTGCGTACGCCTACGGTGTCACATACTTTTTCTCAGTCATCTGATAATAGGTTGCCACTTTCTAACCAGTTTGAACATCTCCACATGGATGTGACCGCTGAGCCAGCTGAACAAAGAGTGGATATGAAGCCACTTCCCATAATCTTATATATCACAGATATAATTAAACTGTGTAAGCTACTGAAGACATTCATAATCAGCACCGACTTTGGAGTACGAGTGATTAACAGTAAAGAACTCAGAATTAATCCGAAGGACATTGACTCCTCCTATAAACGAATAATTCAGCTAGTTAGAGAACAAGATCTCATAGGACATATTTTTGATAGAAAGGATTGAGAGCAAAAGCGTTAAGGAATATGCAATACTCGGTTCCTCTTGTTATTGCCAAAGAAAGGAATGACATCCTGACCCCGTAGGAGAAGAAACCACCAAGTAACATTTCCAGTCACCACGCTACCTCCCCTGTAAGTAGCCCTGTTGAGCTTTACAAGAGATCATCTTCAGAAACCTCAGCTGTTGACATATTACAGTCTCGCCTCAGCCAGGATGCCACCGATAGTTAGCGCGCCAACTGCCAGAAAGGCGACAGGCGTACTCCTGAAACAAATGCATTGTAGTACTAAGATCACCCTGCGAATTAAAAGGGTTGCAAAGTTTATAAGGAGTTTATAAGGAGGAGTAAAACAGAGGAAAAGAGCTCACTTTACACTGGTTACTAAGCCTCCTGGCATCTCTACGGACACACAAGACGACTTCCTCCAGATGGATAACTTCCCCCGACTGAGGACTGAGGCTTAGATCAAATGGGCATTTGAATTATTGCATAGGTGGGTACCCAGTTAATCATCACGGTTCACAATTTCCCCCCTGAACATTCGCTGAAGCAGTAGTCAGTGACAAACTTCAGAACTCGCCTACTTTGGATAAGCATGATAAGTTAACAACAAACATCGAGTTTTTGATGCAGCAAATTGGAACTCTTATAGGTCTGTTAACTTGTGATCATCAAAATCTGCTGATGATGAGGAGTCTGTGGATTGCAACATGGATAATTACTGGCATTTTGAATAGGAAAGAAGAATTAGAGGCGTTTTTCCTGATTTAGTGGCTCGATGTTATTCATATCTCTGAGACGTGTCTCACAGACTGCAAATATTTCAGTATTCACGGCTATTACGTATACTTGATCAAACACCCAAACGGCAGGGCACAGGGATGAACTGTGCAGCTAATTGGAATTAGGATCAAGCAAATTTACTCCCGCCATTTGGGACCAATCATTTCCTAGTGACTTCAGTTGAGTTGGCTGATTGATTTCGACCAGTAAGACTCTCTGTGATCTACTGGCCCCTCGCCACGTGATCACACATGAGATATTCTCTGAGTATTTCCGGTCCTTAGGTCGCCGCAGGAAAGTTAAGGAAACTTTTGGGGTACATAAATTAAAATCTAATAATGTGTTAAACAAAGATGGTACACCAATATATAATACGAAAGGTAAAGTCGATAGATGGGTGGAATATATTGAAGAGTTATACGGAGGAAATGAATTAGAAAATGGTGTTATAGAGGAAGAAGAGGAAGTTGAAGAGGATGAAATGGGAGAAACAATACTGAGATCTGAATTTAAGAGAGCATTAAAAGATTTAAATGGCAGAAAGGCTCCTGGAATAGACGGAATACCTGTAGAATTACTGCGCAGTGCAGGTGAGGAAGCGATTGATAGATTATACAAACTGGTGTGTAATATTTATGAAAATGGGGAATTTCCATCAGACTTCAAAAAAAGTGTTATAGTTATGATACCAAAGAAAGCAGGGGCAGATAAATGTGAAGAATACAGAACAATTAGTTTAACTAGTCATGCATCAAAAATCTTAACTAGAATTTTATACAGAAGAATTGAGAGGAGAGTGGAAGAAGTGTTAGGAGAAGACCAATTTGGTTTCAGGAAAAGTATAGGGACAAGGGAAGCAATTTTAGGCCTCAGATTAAATGTAGAAGGAAGATTAAAGAAAAAAAAACCAACATACTTGGCGTTTATAGACCTAGAAAAGGCTTTTGATAACGTAGACTGGAATAAAATGTTCAGCATTTTAAAAAAATTAGGGTTCAAATACAGAGATAGAAGAACAATTGCTAACATGTACAGGAACCAAACAGCAACAATAACAATTGAAGAACATAAGAAAGAAGCCCTAATAAGAAAGGGAGTCCGACAAGGATGTTCCCTATCTCCGTTACTTTTTAATCTTTACATGGAACTAGCAGTTAATGATGTTAAAGAACAATTTAGATTCGGAGTAACAGTACAAGGTGAAAAGATAAAGATGCTACGATTTGCTGATGATATAGTAATTCTAGCCGAGAGTAAAAAGGATTTAGAAGAAACAATGAACGGCATAGATGAAGTCCTACGCAAGAACTATCGCATGAAAATAAACAAGAACAAAACAAAAGTAATGAAATGTAGTAGAAATAACAAAGATGGACCGCTGAATGTGAAAATAGGAGGAGAAAAGATTATGGAGGTAGAAGAATTTTGTTATTTGGGAAGTAAAATTACTAAAGATGGACGAAGCAGGAGCGATATAAAATGCCGAATAGCACAAGCTAAACGAGCCTTCAGTAAGAAATATAATTTGTTTACATCAAAAATTAATTTAAATGTCAGGAAAAGATTTTTGAAAGTGTATGTTTGGAGTGTCGCTTTTATATGGAAGTGAAACTTGGACAATCGGAGTATCTGAGAAGAAAAGATTAGAAGCTTTTGAAATGTGGTGCTATAGGAGAATGTTAATAATCAGATGGGTGAATAAAGTGACAAATGAAGAGGTATTGCGGCAAATAGATGAAGAAAGAAGCATTTGGAAAAATATAGTTAAAAGAAGAGACAGACTTATAGGCCACATACTAAGGCATCCTGGAATAGTCGCTTTAATATTGGAAGGACAGGTAGAAAGGAAAAATTGTGTAGGCAGGCCACGTTTGGAGTATGTAAAAAAATTGTTGGGGATGTAGGATGTAGAGGGTATAGGGAATCTTGGAGAGCTGCATCAAACCAGTCAAATGACTGAAGACAAAAAAAAAAAAAAAAAAAAAAGGTCGCCGCTTTATTTCATGGGGTGACTGGAATGCAAAGCACATCCTCTCGCATTCTAGACTAACAACTATCCATGGTAGTCAAGAAGTATCTCTGGTACCTAGATTGAGGAGAGACTACCAGTGAGTATTTCTTTCAAGTGCGCAAATGAAATCAATGATACAGTGCCACAACTGACATCTACAATGCAAGAGGCAGCATGATGCTCAACACTGGTGGAAATGGACGAAAGCAGAGAAGGAAGAAATTACCACAAGGTGGTGATGGAATTTGTAGCGGATAAAAGGAGAAATTGGAGGAGGTGGCAGTACTACAGGAATCCTGAGAGTAGAACTGCTCTAAAACGGATTGCCTGCAAACTTAAGAGGTTGTAGAAGACAGTCAGAAACCAAACATTTAGACTGTATCAAAGGGTTAACGCTACCTGGATGGAGGTGAACTGTTTGTTGTGGAGGGCTATGAAGAGTTTCAAAAGGCCACCATGCCATCTCCAAATATAAGGTTGCCTAATGGATGTGCTTGCAGCGACAGCCATAAGGTGGTACAGTACCACTGTTTGCTGCACGACTATGCAATGTCTTCAAGCCAGCAACACAAAATCATTGTGTTGTCTGCTAAGGGAGCAGACAACACAATGATTTTGGCTGTAGATGGTGAACGTGACTTTGCCTCGAGGAAACTGCAAGCTGCAGTCATCCTTATCAATAAATGGCTGTGTAGATGGAAGGTGAAAGTCAATCCTGCCAAACCGAATCATATATCATTTATGATGAGGAGTAAATGCTGTCTGGTTCAACTGGACAATACTCTCATCCCTGACATGAACATGGTATGGTACCTAAGGTTACATCTAGATTATCAGTTGACCTTGAAGAATCACATCAGAGGGAAGAGAAGATAACTGAATGCTAAACTTGCACAAATGTACTGGCTCCTTAATAGACAATCTCATTTGTCCTTGATAAATAAATTATTGCTGTATAAGGTCTTTCTGAAACCAGTATGGAGGTATGGCGCACAAGTATAGGTGGCTACTTCAAATAGTAATGTTGAAATCATCTAACGGTCTCTAAACAAGTTGCTCAGGATATTATTAGTGGCTCCATGGTTTGCTAAGTACAATGAAGTACAAGGGTATCCTGGGGTGCCACATAAATCTTGGGTTCCATGGTGGACAAGCATATGAATCATTTGGCACTGAATTTACCTGACAGTGGTGAGAAAGTAAGACGATTGAGAAGACTAAATGCATTGAACCTTCCTGATCTTTGAGGGCGTGGATGATCATTGAACTGTATGACCCATGGGATGATACAGTGGTTATTAAAGATAGATTAAATGTATAGAATCTATATTATTTTTATCTGCCTTTATCTTACTTTAATTTGTAACTTTACTTGTATGACTTTAATGTTTCATGACTTACTATTATCTGCTTTTACTATTTGTTATCTGATAATAAAGGCAGATAACAAAAATAAAGGAATTCTTTGTTTTTATTAACTAATTGATTTGTTTATATCACAAAAGGTGATGCATATTATTAATTTTGTATTTGAGGTGAGCTATCTTTGTATGGTCTGTCATATTATTCTTAGCCAAAAATGTTACTTCTGGTCACAGTCCTTTTGCAATCGATTGTAAAAATAAATTGCTCAAAAATAAATAAAAAAAATATATATACTGTTTGGCAAAAATATTAAGCTGATCATAATAAAATCTAATTTTGTAGCATAAATGTAATAAACAATAATATTAAAAAAATGAAGATGTGTTTTCAGAAATTGGTTATCACATAATCATTTGATACTTGTAGAATCATATAGACAGACATCTCATTATTTATGTATTCTATTCTCCTCATACATTTATATTAATAAATATGCTGTCATTTGTAATTAAACAACATAGCGATAAGGAACAGCAATAGCCATTTTTATCAAACTAAACAACAAAACTATTATCACATAATATAACTGAATACTTTGGTCGTTGATAAGAGCCTTATATATTGCCATTTTAAAAAATTAACATCCACTTAAGTATTAATTTAAAAAGCTTTAATTTTCTCCATCCTCATTCATGTATACAAGTAAGAAAGTGAAGTGCAATTTAAAACAAGCCCCCGATTGTCATTAATGTTTGCCACTTGTATCATAATTATAGCATTATTACTGGTTGTTTCTGTTACTAATCTTTCTGATGTCAGTTAAAAACTGTTCATGCTTCAGTATAGTATGTTTTGTCTCATAGCTGTGTTTTTCTAAAATGCCTTATTCATTGCAAAAAGGGATCGTTATAGTTTAAGCTTATGTGAATTCAGGATCCTTTATGGAAATGTATAAAATATTCAATGAAAAGTCTCCTAATCACAGTACATCAGCAAAGAATGGCATAAAAGATTTAATTAGAAAGTTGTGTACAATAAATTACATCATTTGCAAATAGCAAACAAAATAGGCTACCATTCGTTAGGGCTCCAGAGAGACTGTAGCTGATAATCAGCGAAGAATTTCTGCAAGTATGAAAACTATAAGAAAATTATTGCACCAAGAGGTGTAAAATACACTTTGTGCTAACACATCACAAATATTTTTTGATATGATTGTGAATAAAGAAATATCACTCACAACTTTTGAATAATTCTTTGACCAGTTGACTGATAGTGAACTCAATTACTCCTTCTTTCAACAAGATGGAGCAACATGTCAACAAGACATCTTGTGCTTCTCTGGTTCATCCACATGACTTTTACTGAAAAATAAAGAGTCAGCAAAGCTTTGTCGTCCCCAGATTTTTCTACCTCTGATTTTTAACTGTGGAGCTATATGAAGAATAAAGTTTATGAAAAAAATCCCCACACTTCAGAAGAAGAATGTTCAATGTGTTACTGAAGCCATTGCTTTCATTTGAACTATTTTCATTTTTATTAAACAGGGCTATTTTTTATACTGTTATTTTTTTCTTGTGTATACTGCAAGATACACAAGAAAAAAATGTTTCGCAGAATTTTAAACATAAGAAAAAGAAATGAGTAGCAATGTTAGTTGGCCACCTTTCAATGCTGAAGCATGTAACAAATGACAGATAAATTTAATTAGTACATAAAAAGAACTGACATCACTAACAGTCAAATAGAAAAATTCGGTACTTACGTATTAACGCCACCGCAGCTACAGCTTTATTTAAAAACAAAGTAGTCAATCGGATTTCGGTGGAAAATGGGCCGATATAGAGTTTAACATAAATAAATAAATATTTATTTTATAAATACAATTTAACCAAACTTAACCTACGTTCGCTAACCTTGACTAATTAACACCGTAATTTTTTGATTATTTATTTAAAAATTCAGTAATTACAATTATTTATTATTTAAATAATCAAATTGCAATAATTACTGAATTTATTAAACAAATACTCAAAAAATTACGGTGTTAATTAGTCAAGGTTAGCGAGCGAAGCGAGCGTAGGTTAAGTTTGGTTAAATTATATTTATAAAATAAATAAATATAAATAACCATTTATATTCTGTTTTGAATCTGTCTCGCCCCATTTTCCGCCGAAATCCGATTCACTACTTTGTTTTTAAATAAAGCTGTAGCTGCGGTGGCGTTAATACGTAAGTACCAAACATTCTACAGATTAGAAATAAATTATAAATACTAGATACTAATCCAGATAAAAAAAAAAAAAACTAATAAAATAATAATTTTTTTCAAAATTAATAAAACTGCTGTCAGTTGAACTATTATGAAAAGTGAAATGTTGTTCATACTTAAAGGATATCATTAACATTTTTTCTTAAATCTAATATTATTTGCCATGTGACACCAACCATAAATTTTTAATTCAATTTGTGTTCTATCATTCTAGTGGTAACCATTCTTAATACTTTTAATTTTATTATTATTATTACAGTTTTAAAATCGTAGTTCTTTAATCTTTTTGTAATCTGAGAAGAAGCCTTTACACTCCTCGCAGATCCATTAAATTTTACTTGTTTTTTAAATTTTAAATACTGTATCTTCGCCGTTGTTTTTTTAAATAACGTATATCTTATTTTTTAAGATTCTGACTGTGATATTAGTTTTAAGCAAGTTTTTGGTATACTAGCTGAGGTAGTAGTAGTTAGCTTTTTGTTTCAATATTACTTTTGATATCTTTGTTTTTCGGACAATGATAATACAAAACCATTCTTGTCCTAAAAAAATTAACATTTTTCAGTTTTATGAGAAATTCTTCTTTTTTGTTTGTTGTGTTTCTATTTTATGAGCAGCATTTTTCAGAATAATATCTTTGGAACAGTACACAGGTTTCTGGTTAATTCAGGAACCAGTTCAAAAAGAGTTTTCAGTATTAAGAATAAGTTAATATTATTTTGAGAATTAAAAAAAAAAAAAAATTAATTTGCTGTTATTTTTAGAATTATACAGCTACTTTTCTGTTTCATGAGCTTATTGAATTCATTGTATTTGTTCAGTTTTTCACATGAAAAATAGCATAATTAAAATTTACACATAAAAACCTTGAAAATTATTTAAATTGTTTATTGTCATTGTCAAGGTTTAAGTAAACAAACGTCAGTCAATGATAACAGTTTGCTGTATTAATTTGGATCCAATAATAAACTGAACTAACAAAAAATGAGAAACATTATAATCCTTGATACTTTCACAGTTATGAAATTATTTAATAAACCTGGTGTATAAAAAGAATATAGGGGTTTTAAAAGTATTTAATATCTCTTAATTTTGAAATCACAAATAAAATGAAAGAATAACTCTTACAGTTTTTCCCTACAAGTTTTCAATACCTTTTGTCACGCGGCACACACCAAGTCGATATGAGTTATTACCATACTTTAACCAGTACGTGTAGAGCATTGATGCCCAAAGTGGTCCAGGTGGACCCCCAGGGGTCAACGGGAGACTCGACGGGGGTCTACGTTGGCGTGACAAAAAAATGGGGGTTCACAATTCGTAAGCGGGGGTTCACGAAAATTCATCTGGTTTCGATAGTGAAGAACTAAAATGTTGGCTTGACTTTGCGTAATGATTACATATATGAATAAATGCAACACAAAAAATATACTATTTTTCTTTTGCTTTTTACCACTCTGAATAGGAAGTTTTCTAAATAAAATAAGTGAGAATTGATTGCTTTCTTGTGCTGTGAGTAGATGTCAAAAATGTAAAGTTGGATGGAAGCATTTTTTTTTTGATTGGCCAACTTTTCTTTTTTGACATCCACTCACAGCACAGTCAATCAAAAATGAACCAATCAATTCTCACTTTTTTTTCGGAAGCTGTTAGTTTGTGGAACTCAGCCGTAACGCAAATTTTCATAGTTAGATCCAATCTTCACATTTTCCGTCGACTGGAAATATGGTAGAAATGTAGCTGCAGGGGGTCCACCGGAACCAGCAAAATTTTGAAAGTGGTCTATGAGAAAAATAAGTTTGGGAACCTCTGGTCTAGAGTAATGGAAGCGACAACTGTTTAAAAATTGTGCCTCAAGTCGGGTAAATCAGTAGATAGCAGAGACATAGACATGATCCTTTGTAAAACCCTAAAGAATAAAAATAATATAAGGATCAGACGGGGTGATCTTGGAAGCCACCGCAAACAAGTTTTATCAAGATTATGCGACCAATCCCGTACAGATTTTATGCCAATCAGGAGGCACAAATCTTGTTGCCAATTAAAATTCTCTGGTTCACCTTGTATTAAGGAAGAAGCCATATCCAAATAAGCAACTCCTGTTTCGGTTGCTTCAGTGAAAAAGACCGGTTCTGAAAGTTGCCGACGGGATATTGCACAAAAAAAGTTAGTTTTGGGAAATCTGTTTCGTATCGTAAAAGTTCATGGGGTTTCTGAACCCAGATACGAACGTTATGTGTGTAAACTTTTCCACTAAAATGAAATGTTACGCTACACATAATACGCTCAAGAAAGTGGCCATCTCAATGTTGTAACATTTTGATTGCAAAGTCGGCACGCGCAGCTTAGTCGTTAAGCTTCTAAGCTTGTAACAGTTGTATATGGTATGAACGCAGCATACGTAAACGTTAATATATTCCATACAGTCATCATTTAATTTGCAGCTGGCCTAGTTAGATTTTTTAGAAAAGACTTCCTGACATAATCAAAATTTCCTAGACATCTTTGTTCTTACCGGACTTTCGTTTTACACAAACATGCGGCCGTTCCCAACTGACAATGACATTGATGAATGTTACTGTCATTTGGAGTATTACAATTAAACTTTACACGAAAGGCACGTTTAACAATAACTACATATTCACATTTAGTAAACTGTAAATAAACACACGGTTTCTTTTCAGAAACTGCCATCTTTGCTAGAGACGCTGTCAAGCGGAAAAATAGGAAATCAATCTAATGGTGTGAGGGCAACAAAAATTTCCTTTTTGCTTTTTGATTCTATCCTTAAATCAACACTGTACACCTCATCTAAGAGTTATTATAATAAATTAAAATCTCGATATATTAAGTAGAGGTATATTAAGTTAAAATTATTTTATATCATTAAAAAGGTTTAAAAAATAACTTTTTTGTGCATTAAAAAGATGTATTATTAAAATTAATTTTTACTACTAATTGCTTATGAATATTACTCTCAGTCAGTACTTTCATAGTTTTCTTTGTCGCATTATTTTATAAAATGTAACTTAAAATTAATTTAACCTTTTTTGAGTAATTATGTGAAGTATTATATTCTATTGCTAGATAGCAATTTGCTAATTATTTATTAACATTAAATAAAATATTTAATAAAAACAGCAAAAGGAAAGAGAAATTTAGTTTAAACATCATTCGTAAAATATGTACAGTACAAAATCATTAATCACGGCTGACAAATGACGTTGATGAAGCTAATGCACAGATATTACAGCTCAAAACATTGCAAATAAAATTGGCTTCAAAATATCACTTGAAAAGACAGAAATTATACTCCAAAAAACCAGCACAATTAAAAATAGTAAACATAAACAGTAATAAATTCAAAATAGTAACCCAATTTAGATACCTTGGAGAAAAAATAACAAACAACCTAAATGAAAAAACCTCAATCCAAAGTTGCAAAATCACAAAAATTAACCTGGTACACCTAAGGTAAAAAATGTCTATCCATAAACCGAAACATAGGACACTACAACAGAGTTATAAAACTAAAAGCCACAAATACAGCAGAGACACTCTTCCACATGAACGAACAATCAAAGACCGATAGGCTCCAGAAAATGAAAAGAAGAACTGGGAGAACCTGCATTAACAAAATTTGTAGAAAGATGGGCAATGGTGGACTGTGCTCAACTAAGTCATGTACAGACATAGAGTTAGAATCCATCATTGATACCATGCGTAAGAGGAGCAAGAATTCTTTGGACACATCATGAGGACTGAAACAGCTGGTACAGTACAATCTCAATTCGAAAAACACCAAGACAGGATGCAGGTGGATCAGAGAAATAAGAAAAAATTAAGAGACAATAAAACAAAAATTTTAACAAAAAAATAGATTATAAATGATCTGCGAAAAAATCTTTTCGTTCCAATGCTCCAAGTTCAAAAAATCTATTTTTATCAAATGGATGTTTGTGCTATGTATGTTAGTAGCCTGTATTTGGTTTTATAACTGTACTCGTTGATCGATTTTCTTCAAACTTAATAGTTAGGGAAAAGAATGTATAAACTTTTTGCAAGAACTAGAAAAAGCTGGTATTTTAGGCAAAACAAAATTTCAAATCTTTACTGGGGTACTTTAACAAAAACCTTTCTTGCAAAAGTTGAGGTTTTTTATCAAGATTACAATTACCAAAAACTTTTATTAATATTCCAACCTCTTCCCAAAAAATTATTATATGCAGTGAAATCTCCTTATTCGCGGTGCTGCAATATTTTGCGATGTCTTTTCTATATTCACAGCTAAAATTTTCCGTATTCGCGTACATTACTTATGTAGTGACATTAAAAAATTAAATGGCTCAGGTACAGTGTGAACGTGAAGAGGTAGAAGATACGATCCCTGGAAAACAGTTAAATGTCAAAACGAAGGCATTAAACTATCTCATGATCTTATCCAGTTTTTTATAGTTACTGATCCATCTTTGAATAGAAGCTTAATCTTTAAGCGCAAAATTGAAGATGCCATGCAAGAATACACAGAACTTCAATCGGATTTTAAAACAAGAGCGTGAAAAGAAAAAAATTACAAACTTTTGTAAATTAAATCCAAAATACTATAGGTTAGTTTTGTAAATTTCCTTCACAGTAATTTTAGTTTTAGTATACGTAGCACTGTAGTGCTGTTTTTTGACTTTTTAAGGCGATTACCGAGTACGATTTGAATATGTAATACCTTTTGTAATACAGTACATAATGTACGTACTGTAGTAAATTTTTAAATCAAACAGATCGGTAAGTCCTTACGAGTAAATTAGGAATTATACTGTATTTTTTAAAATATTTTTTGTGCAGTATACTTATGTACTGTACCATAACCAGTGCCTATAATTAATGTTGCCATCTGTATTTAATCAATAACATCGCCCTAAGTAAATACGCATGATTTTTTTCATTTTCCATAGAATCTTATTATTCTTCCTTACGTGACTATCAGTTCCGTTCTCTATTCACGGCATTTTTACGGTCTCTTACCCCCGAGAATAAGGAGATTTTACTGTACATATAAATATTTTTATTTTTAGATATATCTTGCTTCAGAAAAGGAGTTAATGGGAGGGAGTTTTTGCATCAATATTTTCTACATGAATAGGCTTTCAAACCACTGTAAACGTTTGTTGCCCATCCACTCACATGATTTGTGGTAACAGAAAATAATTTTTTTAATTTTCAAAAATTCCCTGGTGTAGTCAGAAAGTTTTTTTTTTTTTAAATGAACTGCTTAACTTGACCACATAATTGGAAAAGTTATAGAATGCATTGCTGATTTTGTTGTCCTAACAATGTACATGGTAGATGTAATTTAAATATAAATTGTAAGTTCTATACAGATAGGCCTATTGAATTTTGCAAAAGTTTTATTATTAAATTACTTTGAATAATTGAAATATAAACAAAAGGAATAGATACTGTCCGATACAAATTTTAAAGCTTTTAAAACAGCAAATTTTTTTCTTGAATTATCTGATTATTCAGAATATTTGTTTTACCTGGATGATTTTAACAATTTAAGTGTTCAAAATATTATTTTGATTATATTTTTTTCAAAATTTCTTGAAGTTCTGTAAAACCAGAAAACCCATCTACTTCATCAATATAATTGAAGATATTGAATTGGAATTTTTATAAAACTCTACCGATTCCTCTGAAAATAAGACACTTTTTTCCATAAATTCCTTAAATGTGTTTTATTAATTGCTTTAAAAACAATTTAAAACTTTAAAAATAAGCGCTTAAACATTTTAAAACCTGTGATTAAAAACATCTGATGTAGACAACACATTACTTCCTTATATGCCTATTAAATTACATTTAAAAAAAATGATAAGTACATAAAATTTTATTTCATTAAAAACTTCTGATCATTTTTTTTTATTGTTGAATTATTATTCATCGTATTTTTTACAATTAGAGGTTAATAATTATCAATAAATCAATATATATTTAAATAAAAAAAGGAGATGAAGTCTGATACAAACCAATGTGCCTTCCCCTAAGATCAAAATATTTCATTAATTAAAATCTTATTTGGCTATACCTCTGTAACCAATGTACCACTTATGATATATCATTAAAAAGCTCTCAATGAGGGCTTATTACTGAAGTTAAAGTTCAAAATCCAAATTTTTTGGGATTTTGGTTCAATTGATTGCAATCAAAAGAGGAGGTGCACAACACTAGATGTTACAACAGTCCTAAATCCAAAATTTCAACATTCTACAGTTAATTGTTTTTGAGTCATGTGAGATACATATGTACACATTGGTATAAATTGAAAACTGAGATTTTTTGCAATCACAATACTTGCTTTACTTCATACAAGGAAGTAAAAACAATTTTTTGTTTTTTTAGTTGTACATAATTTGTTTATGCTTCTATTACAGAGATATTACATAAGAAATCAGTAGTTTTCAGAGCTTTATTTATCTTTCCCTGTTTTCTAAACATAACAAACCATTTATTTTTGGAACTATCTCACTAAAAATTCTTTAATCTTAATTTTTCTTTTAATCATGCAACTTTTTAAGACACCCTTTTAACACTTTCACCTTTTTCCTTTGTTACATTTTGATGGTATCAAAATTCAAATTTGTCGTACTACTTGAGTAAGGAAAATTACTTCCCTACACAGACAGTTTTAAAATGTATGTAAAGATCTCTTCCATCATAGATGATTGATTTGTAAATAATGCACGTTAAAATACAATAAGACCAAATAAATACTTTAAAAAATAATTAAAACAAAAATAATGTTGAGACATGAAAGAGGTTCACATCCCCGTGGAGGATAATCATCTAGTAAAATATTTTTTCATTCTAGATTTTAACTAAATAAGTTGCTAGCAGTTATCCAGAGCTCATTTATTTTTTTATGCAATGAGTTTCATCACTGTTTTAATAACAAGTATGTCAGTGTAATATAAAGCCAGTTAAAATTTATAAAATCAAAAAAATATGCTGCAGGTACAAAATTTGTTATAGAATCAAATTGGTTATAAGAGGGATATAAAAAGTGAAATATACATTTTGTAGAGTGTTTTAATAATTATTTGGCTAATATTTCAGAATAATTGAAATGTAAAAAAAAGATAATGTATAATATGAGCACAGTTTGTGTTGTAATACTAATGTAGGACCATCAGCAAGTGATTATGAAAGTTTATTTTATTTTTTGGTACGATTATTTTTATCAACTGCAGATTTTTTAAAGCAAATTTACCATTATTAACAGCAAATAAATTCTTGCAGTTATCTGGTAAATCACCTGAAATGCATTTAGAAGTAATATCAAATTGTAATTTAAGTCATCATCATTGTCTTTCTGCTAATGTCCAGAAAATTTCAATTATTACTTTCACTCTGTCAATCCTATGCAATGCTACACAATTTTTAGAAATAATTTGATACATTTTTACAAATAAAAATAACATAAAAGGCTATTTGATATGACAAATAAAATATAAATAATTTCCTATAAAAAAAAATGAGGATTTTTTTGGGGAATTAAGCTTATCTCATATCCACTTCAGTAAATAGGCTTACTGTATAACCTCCAGAGAGGAAACAAAGACTCCAAGCAGCCTCCTAATAAATAACAAGGATCCTGGGATCAAAACTCAGCAGGATCAGACCTGCACCAAGAAAACCAATACTGGATTGAAGGGAACAACAATAAAGAAAAGGAGTATGCAATGAGAAAGGCCAATCCATCCACTAAATTAAACTAGTGTAGTTTAGAGTCTTTCCCAGGACCAAGAGCAGGTTAATTGGTATCAATAACAGCCATTACAGTCAAGTTTTCAAAACATAAGCCGTATGCATATTCAGATATATTGGTAAAGTAAGTTCCACTGGGACTAAAAATAACAATAAGCCACAATATACAATGATGTTCTTAAGAACATTTCGTACAAGAAGTAAACAAATGGTCAGGTTTCTGATAACTGCATTTTATACCTTACATCTATAAAAAATACTGAAATTTACTGCTTCTATGGTTAAAAAGTGAGGAAGAATAAATCTGTTTTCAAGAAGCTAAAGGTATTTTCAGTCAATTGCCAGACTAAAATTCTGATAATTTGGGAATTATCTATAAATAATAATTAGTGTACATTTATCAACTATTACAACTGTAACAGTTGTAGGTAACTTAATATGAATCACAAGTCACACCCAAAAAACAACCATCATTTTCAAGAATAACTAGCACTCCATGAAAAGCTTATAAAGAAAGGTGACAAGCGACGGACGTGGTTTTGGTTGCTGTTTTCATCAAGCCAAATACAAGCAGATATTTCAATATGCCAGTTCATCAAAATGTAGGGTTGATAATCAACCTTACAATTTGACACATCCACTTTGTTCACCAGGATGGACTGTTTATAAAGTGAATAACATTAATCTTGGAGAAAAGAATTCTGATTGGTATCGTATCTGGATGCTTTTAAATCTATCATAGTCATAAGAATAGAGGTACAGATAGGAGAATGCAACAAATTAATATAACCATTTTTGTAATTAAATAATGTGTTAAATGAACCATTTCAACTTGGCAGGGAGATGTAAGAACAAAAAAAAAATAAAAACAGCATAAATAAATAAATAATCTTTATTATAGATAAACAACAACATATACAAAGAAAATTAAAAAAAAAACAGTTACATAATACAATAAATTACAACAGAATAAATTAATAACATATAAAAAAAGTAATACATAAAGGAGATCTAAAGAGTAGCAAAGGCATATGCTGTGTTAGTGATAGGTGTAACAGTTATAGCATGACCTGCTTGAAATGGTTGTACTAATTGAGATACAGGTGTAACAATAAATGCAGTTTGTTGTGTTGTTAATTCGGGTTTAGTTGGTTCAGATAATATCACAGGTATTGTAGCCATCTGTGCTGATGATAATATTGTTCCTCCTGATACAGAAACAGGGCATGTTGTTTGATGAGTTAATGTGGTTGGTGTTAAAGAACTATTTGGTGTAGATTGTGCTGATACATTTACAGTCTGTTGTTCAGTGATGTTAGAAGAATTATGATTATTTGAAATACAAGTAGCTATAATCTGTTGTGGTTGTTGTTGTTGTTGTTGCTGCTGATGATGAGATGATTGCTGTGATGTTTGAAGTGGAGGTTGTTGCTGCTGCTGTAATTGCTGACTAACTGAATTAGTGTTGTTGCTATTACTGCTGATAATACTGTTGTTACTGATATGCTTTGTACCGGTATTACTAGATGTACTACTATTAAGAGAACCTATAAAAGAAAGAGAAAGAGATGGTTAATTAATCATTTAAATAAATGAAACCAAATATTTTTAAAACAAAAAATAAGCAACTGAAAACCAGTCCACAGCAAAGTCCCATCCCAACAGCTATTCTCATAGCAACATCTAAATTTTAAGAACTAATTTTTTTGAGTCATAAGGTTAATTCTTTTGTCCTATTCCATTCTGTTCTGTACTAATCTTTTAACCTCTACAAAATTACTGCATCCTAGATCCTCAGTTACTATTTTATACATTATCATTTTATTTTCTTCTGCAATCTTTCCTTTTATACATTCATCTGTAACCAAATTTTCTAAACCTGTATGTCTTAATATACGACCTACCAATCTAATTTCATATTTCATCGACCTACATAATTTTCAACATACTGCTGTAATATATTTATGCCTACATTTTTTCCTAACTGTTTTTAAGCACTATATTCTGCATAAATATGCTAAATGATTTTAAATTATATATGTTTGACACTAGCAGACTTCTTTTTCATATGAAACTGTCCTTGCTGGTACCACTCTTACTGTTTATGTCTATCCCTAGAAATTTTTCTAACTACATAACAAAATTCTGCAACCTCTGGTATATTGAAATTCTCTATTTTAGAATTCAAGTTCTCAGTATATGCCTCTCTGTCTAAATAAGTATATTACTTACAGTTTAAGTATAAATAACAGACTACTTGTTACCAGAATACAACTATAACATTTTCCAGGATAGTAAGTTAAATATATAAAATAAATATAAAAAAAAAAAATATTATCTCATAGATATTCTACATGTATTTTTAACAAGGAAGATGAGATAATAACATAGAATTTAGGGATATATTTGTTTTGTTAACTACTTATCTGATAATATTTTTCAAAGGAGACTTTTAAAAATATAAATGAAAAAATATTTACAGGATCTAAATTATGAAAAGTATTTACAGATATGATTAAAGTATGAAAGCTTCTCTAGAGGTAGATGGTGGATATTTTCAACAATTATTAAAAAATTATGCTCTAAAAATTAAAAAAAAAAATCTCTTAAAATTTAATAGAATGAATCTGCTAAATTTATTTATTTTTACACATTGATTTAGTTAGTAGTTTTTGCAATGCATGACTTTTAGACCATCTGGTTCACAACTGAAAATTTTATGAGCCTTTCAGAAATTATTTTTTTCTTAAAAAGAATATAACTAAGCTGATTGCACTGATTAGACTGTAGTTGAACTAGTGAATCATTTATATTCTGCCAGTAAATAATTTTTCATGGTGTAAAACAATATAAGTCTATTAAATATATACTAGAATTGTGAAAAAAAAATTAAACGCCATCACAAATTATTAATACAAATAATAAATAACTAATTTAACAGACCAGATTCCTGTTTGCAAAATCTAACTTGAGGAAACTGTTCCTTCATGAAATGCCGGAATGTAGAATATCCCATCAGTTTTTGTCCTGGTGGGCCTGTTTCTAAAATCATTTGTTTATATAAATTATGTAAAGTTTTTCGACTTATTTCAGCAGGAAACATTATAGGTGATTTTAAATTGCTGAAAATAAAAGAAATAATCTAACATTAAAATATTTCTTTTATATCTATTTACATATAAATTTTAAAACTTTCATTTTTTGGTAATTTTTTCCCCTTTATTATTATACAGACAGTAAATAAATAGTATTATAAATAAAATTAAAACTTATTGAAAGTTAAAAATTAGTCCAAAATTAACATTTTTTGAATTTAGTCTTAAATTAATGGCTAATTATAATTTTTTTATTAAAACCTTGAACTGACAACTATATTTTTTCAGGTGACAAGGCATTTTCATTAACTTCATCATCTGAAAATAAAAAAAATTATTTTATTTGTTTAATTTGCCATGTGAATAACGTGGCAAGTAAATAATGTGGAAAAAATGAACAAAGATTTGTACTTTGACATGAGCTCCCCACTCTTTAGGCCATTCATCACGTATATGAAAAAATTGGCAAAAACATCAAATTTTTAATTTGAAGCTATGACTTTCACATAATCTTATATAACAACAACAAAGTTTGTTGTCAAATCCATTCTAAGATACCGTCCTAAAATTATTTGTTACCTTTTAGTGAGTTTAATTTAAGAGTGGTGTTTTAACATTTTTTTTTACATATTTTTTATTTTCTACTTTTTAGTCTTTATACTTTTATACTTTACAACTGTGCTAGCGCACAGGTTTGAGTGATCTTTCAAAGTTTTCATGCCTCCAATTTCCAATTCCGCTATAATTCCGTTTATAAAGTTCATATATCTTAATATATTACTATATATACTCATATACACTTCAAATACCACAAATCTTTAGGTCTCTAGTCTCACATTCATCTCACGCACATTAAAATCTCGTCTCACATTAAAATCTCTCATGCATTCATGCACTGAACAAGTCAGTAATATCACTCAATACACCAAAGGAAATTCCAGATTTTTAAACTCCAGCCATAATTTAACAAAAGTTGTGGGCTATTTTTTTTTCACCATGTGTGGTTGCGTGCTCAAGATCTGTTGGCAGCAAAATTACTTTTCTGATTTTTTTTGCACTTTTTTGATGTTTTTCTTTTTTTGCAGTTTTAAGGTGATTTTGATCTTAGTTTGTAATCTACGCGGGGAAAATGCACCCTTCTCATTTATGATCGAAGAGGAGTAATGACTTTTATTTACTAACTCATAAGTATCATGGATCATCAGACATAAATATTGAATGTAACGGTTATATGAAATTTGAATTTTTGCCTCAGCCGTAGAAAAAATTCTTTCATTCAATTTTATCAATAGAAACAACAATATCACAAACATGGAAAATTCTTTCACAAAGAAAATATGCATGTAAATGAGGTTGCATAAGTTCAAGGGGTATTTTTTTCACTAATTAATGAATGCATCTTAGCAACTTGAAAATGTTGCTAAAGTGTGTTATCATCAGGAGCAAACCTGTGTGCAAAATTTCAGAGCAAATGGATAAGCAGAAGTGCTTCAAAATTCAACTGAAAGGTTCCGTACCATGAATCTCACATACAGAGTCTAAGAGCGAGTTTTTATTATAAAAATAGTAAAAACAATACTTTTATGGAAATTAAATCATTTTACAGTAAGGAAAGCTGATGGCACACTGTAAACTGTGTGATTTGGTAAGTCAATTGAACCCCAAGACTACAAAATTACAAAAGGGAAAGTTTTGGGTTCATTTACAATGCTATCTAAGTATGATGACAGTATAGTTTTCCCAGATAATGTCTTCTCTCAGTCAAGTATTTTGAAGGACTGGATACTCTGGTTCTTTTTTATCCATCAATTGAAGACAATGTTCAACTAAATTAAAGAAATGATTAAAAAAGTAAAAGAAGCACGAATCTTAAAGAAAAATTAAAAAAATTATTACAAAATATAAAATTTACCTGGACACAACATTATATTTTTCAATATAACTTTTGAGAAAGTCAGTTGCTCTTCTGTATGTATCTAATGGAAAAACATTATGAGGTTTCTTTCCATGGTTACCATGAACTCTTGGAGCTACACCGTGTGTCATTACATGCTTTCTTATCCTTTTTAATTGATAAAGAGTACAATTTTCAAGATAAAGGAATGCTGATAAACACACCTGAAAAAATTCAAACTGTAAATTAATAAAACAATTATTTAAAAAAATAATAATTTTAAAAACCATTTTAAACTTTAGTCATTCTTTTCATACCTTTGCATTTTTAAAGCAGATAAGAACATTTAATATAACATATGTTTAAACACCCTAAATATTACTCATGTTCTCACTGATGTTTGTATTAAATTAAAATTTATAAGAACAACACAAATATTTAACCTAAAACATTAATTATTTTTGCTAGCTTTTAAACAATTATCTAAGCATAAAAGTAGAATAGATGCCTCCTACCTATATATGTAAGATTTTGTACAATTTTATGACACCCTTTTTCTAATTCTTATACAATATTTAGTCCAAGAATTGGAAGAGTTATGAAAATGTACCGACGTATTGGTGGTGAGATTAGATATTACATGTTAGTGTAGTTTTTTTGGTTTTTCATTTTTTAGCATGTACACAACGTACCTCAACATTCAATATAGAGAAGACTAAATATAATAAAAGATTTTGTTGATATACAAGTCAAATACAAGATTTTTTTTAGATATATGTTTTATAATATATAAAATTAGATATATAACAAACTGTACAAGACTACATTTCATTTACATTCATACATATCCTCATTCATCCTCTGAAGTAATACCTTACGGTGGTTCTGGAGGCTAAACAGTTAAAAGGAAAAAGATGTGCAAGTCAAATCAAAGGAAAAAACTTATATTTCTGTTGCTACTTTGACATTTTAGCTACACTTAACATATTTATTTTTATTTAATAAGAGATTTGGAATAAAATGTTAAAAAGTCATTTTTTTCTGAATAAATTTTTCTTTCTGAAGTGTATAATCTACATATTTTTAAAAAGGATCTTATGTGAAAATAAGCACCTCTCCCCTTATATAAAATAAAGATTTTTTTTTAAAACCATCCTTCCCCCTACATGTTTATGTAATTAATGGACAGCTCTTAAAAACATAAATAAACCAATAAATACATACCCATGAGTATTTTTAGATGAGAGGAATCCTTTCTGTCCCCAAAAGAATGAAAAAATGTGAATGCATATCTATATCAATAATAATTATTTCTAGATAAATTTATACTGAGCTGATTATGAGAATTTATTATTTCTGTTTTACCAAAGGCATAGGTCGTTCACTCCAGAATACAGTTATTGCAAATAGTCATAAACTTACACAGTACAGTTGGCTGCTGTTGAGGTAAAAATTGATACTGGTGTTAGTGTGAAGTACACTGTTTTAAACACCTCAGAACATCTACAATAATTCAAAATTCTTCAAGTAATGCTAGTTTAGTTTAGAAAATAAAAGTTAGCCTCCACTGTCTGAAATGTTTCATTGAGTGTCAGTTGTAAATATTAACTTCTCAAAATGGATTTTAAACTGATGATAAGAACAAAACTATGATTTTGTATTAACAGCTAACATCATGGAAACAGTACAAATTAACAAACAAAAAACAATCATTCAAAAGAATGATTGTAATAATTAACCATTTCCTATCGGCACTAATATATTTTCCTTGCTTACCCATGCTCTTTGATATCGGGTTGGTATATGAGGAAATGAATCTGACCGTATAGATAAATTAAAAAATTTTACATAATAAAATACAGACTGACCTGTAGTGTAAAAAAAAATATTTACCTGAAGAAATAAGTCATAAAATAAATTAATAAAATCAAAAAGCAAACTTTGTATGAAAATAAAACTAATAAAAAAAGAAATGGATATGTATTTAACTATATGTGTAATAAATACATATTATTTATTTGACTATTTTAGAGTTTGATTTGTTATGTATAAGTGCAAGCACATGCACAAACACTCATGCATAAATATTTTTTTAATTCTATAATTTAAACCATGTAGTATAAAATATTGAGATGAGATGCAGCTTATCTTAATTTTATCATGAAATTACTTTTGCAGAAACCTCAGAAATGATTGAATTATTTAATTAAATTTTACCTGACTAAATTAAATTATTTTAACAGTGACTGACAATGCGGGATCCCGTATAAGTACTTTCGTAATAAAAATAAGGTAAGATAAGTCTTATCTCAATATTCTGTGCTAGGTGATTTATATTATTGAATTAAAAATATAATTTAACAGTACAATAACATAAATCTTAAAATGATTAATTTCAGTAAAATAAATACACACACACACTCTCTCTCATTAAATTTATTTTGCTTATTTGGAGCCTTTCAAGTATTACATGAGCACTCTTTACTCATGAAGAGGGCTAATGCTTTGCTTATTTTTTCCTAAAGGGGCTATTCAAATGCTTATATAGAATAAAATCTGTTAATTGTGCTTTCTCTGGACAGCACAATTAACAAAACCATGTTGTCAATAAAAATTTAATGTACACTCTAAAAATATATACGAGGTGCTACCCAAAAGTTCGGGGAATTTTACCATAAAAATAAAATAGCTTACCATAACTTATAATTTCCACTGTCTCCTTCAAAGTAATCCCCTTGGGCATTGATACAGTGATACCAGTGTTTTTCCCATGATTCCATGCATACCCGGAAGTCTGCAGGTGTAAGTGTTTGAAGCACATTCTGTGTTTCTTCTTGAATATCCTCAATTGTGTTAAAACGACGTCTTTTCAATTGAAATTTTATTTTTGGAAAGAGAAAAAAGTCGCACAGGGCAAGGTCAGGACAATAGGGTGGGTGGGGAATCATCATACCTTTTTTTTGGAAGCCAAAAAATTCCAAACGGTTAGCGATGTGTGGGCGGGTACGTTTTCATGGTGCAGAACCCAGCTGTTGTTACCCTATAGATATGAACGTTTGCGCCTAATGCTTTCACGTAACCGCTTCAAAACTTCACAATAGAACATCTCATTGACAGTTTGACCAAGATGAACAAATTCCTTATAGAGAATACCTTTGATGTCAAAAAAAACAGTCATCATGGACTTCACGTTGCTGCGAACTTGGCGACTTCCACTGCGACGACTGCTGCTTAGTTTCAGGGTCATACCCGTACACCCATGTCTGATCACTGGTTATGATGCTGGAGATGAAGTTAGGGTCATCTCTTGCTGAATTTTTCAATTCACTAAAGACAGCTACGGGATTTTGTTTCTGGTCGCTGTTCAACAGTCTCGTTACGAATTTTGCAGCAATGTGTCTCATGTTCAAATTGTCCGACAAGATACTTTGCATGGGCCTATATGACATTTGTACGATTGCACAAACATCATGGATTGTTTTTCTACAATCTGCAACAATAGCCTCTTGCACTTTTGCGATGTTTTCCGGTGTTGTGCTTGTTGATGGTCTTCCTGAACGCTCATAGTCATCCACAAAAAAGTTTTACATTTACTTATAGCATTGTCACCAAATGCTTCTACAAACATGCGATGGGTTTCTGCATCAGTTTTTTTAAGCATGAAGAAAAATTTGATGCAGGTTCTTTGATCTTTAAAATCTGCCATTTAGAACTTCGCCGAAGCAGTAAAACACAATGTTACACAACCGCACAAAAGTCAACAATGCAGCCTCTCACTGTCACAGCTGTTGGAACACTGATTCACAAAGAGTACTGTTAGCCACGTCTAGCGGCAGCAGGTCATACTAGCAATGGTTCGCGTGCGAAATTCAAATTCCCCGAACTTTTGGGTAGCACCTTGTATTGTTCTGATATGTATCAAATGAACCAAGAACATTTTAAATATATTTCACAAAAATACATGTTATTATCTAAAATATTATGAACTTATACAACATTTACTTATTGTAATGTTCCAAGAATAATATTGCAACATTGGGTTAACATCACAGTTAGAACTCATGTGACTATCCATCAAAATTAAACTGCATATAATCTTTTAAGGCAGTTGTATTTGATAATTGTTGCTTCTGAACAATACTCACTGTTACTTAATTTTTGTTCCAGCATTTAATTAAAAAATATTGCATAAATGTTGTTGATAGATTCAGAGGGGATTAATTCTGTAGCACCCATCTTAATAAATAAATTTTAATCTACACCGAAATAAAAAAAAATAATTAAATGTAGAAAAAAATATGTAAGCGTGGAGGTGGGGTATGTGGCTTACTTACGTGGGGGGGAGGGTTAAAACCACTAAAAATGTTTATGTAATGCTTGCAACAGGCCCTTATGGAATTTTTACATACCATAGCAAAAATAAACATTTTATGGTAGATGTGGAATATGTATGAACACATGTTAAGAACAAATATTGTTTAATGGTTCCTCCATTTTCTCCATGATTGGTGGATCAGCTAGTATTCCCTTATTTTCTTATACAATGTAAAGAATTTAAACATATAACTTCATATGACATGGACTGGTTATTTTGCTTTAAACATCAAAAAACAATGTTGGTTATAGTAGTATACTGTTAGCATATTGATTTATTACTTTTGAAAAAAGTATTAAGAAATAAGTTTATATGAAGTATGGGAAAATTAGTGTTGATTTAAAACAAAAGAGTTAATGATGCAATACTAGATTGATTTAATTTTAAAGAGTACATACATCATTAATTTCAAACAACAAATTAACCAAAAACACATTAACAGAAAAACCTAAAAAACTAACACTAAAAGTCGACTTTTGCGGAATCTCACATTATCAGTCTGTATATAATTCAACAATTATATCAAAAAACAAAAACAAAATAAAAATTTTGCAAATATAAACCCTGACTACCACAAAACCTGAACAACACACTTCACCCTGGTTATCAGGTTTTACGTTTTCTAAATTTTTAGGTCTTTATTTTTTTTGTTGATGTAATTGTAAAATTATATACTGATTGATAAGGCATCTACTGAAATTTGACTTTTGGTATTAGTTTTTTAGGTTTTTCTGTTACTGTATTGGTGGTTAATTTGTTGTTGTTTGAGGTTAATTGGCACAGAGGCCAATTAACCTTGTGTTAATTGGCACAGAGGCCAATTAACCTTGTGTTAATTGGCACAGTATGTTGATGGGTTATTTGAATTTTCAGAAAGTTATTATATCATTAATTATCTTGCAATGACAGAATACAGGATAGTGTACATAGGGATTTCTACATTTTATGCAAAATATATGTCCAACTTAGGTAAAATTATTCCTTAAATGCTATATCTAATTCAGTTACAAAAGGAAGCATTTTATTATTTTAAGTTGGTTTTTTCAATATGAAACAATTTTTTGTCCATGTAATTTTGTATATCAATTTTAATTACAAATCTTTTTCATTACTTTAATCTTAATCATTGCAGAGTTATTAACAATTTAAAATTACTTGCAAAACAATTAAAAATAATTAGAATGCAAAATGATATCAGAAACTACAAATGTGATGCACAAATCACATTTGTTTGTTGTTACTTTATCCTACAGATAAACTATGAGATTTATAATAAACATTAAATTTTTTAATGATAAAATAAATTGTTATAGTAGAGAAATCATACCATATGTGAAAAAATGGACTTTTCTTTCTTAAAAAAATAAAAAATAATTAATTCGTCTAAAGGAAGGACAACCCTTCCCATATCTGCAATACATTGTAGGCCTCTTAGCATTTGAAATACTTTTTTTAATATTGGGTATAAGAATTTACATTTCACCCTCACACTCTCTATTCTATTGTTTTTTCTCACAACAGTAGATTATACATAAATATATATAATTTAGACTATTGGTTTTTACCATCTGATTTTATTTTTATTGTAACTGTATAGTGTTGTAGTGTATAGTGTTTGTGTGTAAGGTTTTGCAGGCCTTAGTGATAAACACTGATTGAAATCTATTAGTAGAGTTCTACCAAATATTTTTGGTTTTTTTATATGCCACTTATACATACAAGATTAATTGATTTTGATTTATGCACGGATTGATAAATATAGTTGGTCAAAAAGAATAAGCACATTTGAAAATACAAATGTTATATTTTAAATACATACACATGTACATAAACATATCAATCTGATCTCCATGGAGGAATGATAGCATCTCTGCCTTTTATTCCTAAGTTTTGCGTTCGAATCTTGATCAGGTATGTTATTTTAACACACTACAGGAATTCATCACAATCTATCAGTAACTGTTATTGGGAATCAGCCTGTTGCTGAATAAATAAATATTTTCAAAAACTAAATTTAGTATTTCTTCACCACTTTCTTGTTTTAGACATTGTATGCAGAAGATGTCCTTCTTCCATCTTAATGCAATCTTGCAATGATGCAAAATACTATGCTTGACTCTAAAAGCATGATGCTAATTTCATGCAGATCTCTCATTTAACTTATCTACAGCTTGAAGTTTGATGAAAAAACTCACAATATATTATTAGGAAAAAAAAATGACCAAGAGAACTAGGGAGAAAGCTGAAAACAGAATATTGATTAAATGGGAGAGATAAATGGCTTGATACATGTTTTGTAAAATGATCATTCTGTCTATTAGTTACACCTAGCAGTTTGTAGTTATGCCCAGCTAGAAAAACAGCTATTCAAAATTCTTGCAGGGTTTGTGCTACCGTGAACTCGGTTAGCTAGTTCAGAGAGAAACGATGTAGAATATTCAAGATGTCCGGATGAGGCCTACAGCGAAGGCAAAAGTTGAGTTTAAAAATACAGATGCAAATATTTACTTAGGCATTTACATCAGTGGCATCCCAACAAGACCTAGCTTACTTATTATTATGAAATGTAAAAAGACGACTTCTGTTAAGCCCATCAGGGCTAGGACCGAGGATAACGAGGGTGGTGGTGTGGCGATCATCGTCACAATGTGGGTGTCTTCCCCTATGGGGTTGGGATGTTCAAAATTCTTCATTTCTTGGAGAAATGGAAACATTTACTGTTTTAAAAAAAGTACGAGTCTGTGATTTATGGAATGTTAAGATTTTGCAACATCCTGTTACTGTAGGAAAATATTGTAGTCTTTAAAGGACCTGCCATGTATTATTTATAGCCTAGTATAAATAATTTTGTTTATTTATATCCTTGTCAACATAATGATTAGCCTTATTGCTCTTGAACAATTTTTATGTAGACAACAAAATTTATTTATTTTACCTCTAGACATCTTCAAAAATCTAGGTGTTTATTGTTGTCAAGCTCACTCAATTTTTTAGTAGTCTGGTATTTTGTAAGGATATAGTTTCAAAGTGAGCAGAGCAGAATAGGATACAAATAACACAAGACTCAGATAATTCAAGGATCTGAGCAGATTTTTAATTGAGCTTATAGAACCCTTGATGAACTAATTCCTGTGATTGGAATTTCAATTTTAAATTAAATGCTTAATTCAAATGAAAGACATTTTCAAGGGTTCTTGTGGCTTATGCTCTTCTATAGATTTGTTATCCAAAACTAAATCTGCAGAATAAAATTTAATATTCCATAAAATAATCATATTATGATTTGGGGCATTGGGGAATTAAAACACACACTAAAAAAAAAAAATTCAAAGAAAAACTTGTTACATTCAACATGGTGTTGCATAATCCACTGATCCATCTCACTCCTGACTGATGAATTTGGCTAAAAATAAAACCCGTCTGGACTTTCTTTCCCACTACTTCCTATCAATCTTAGTAAAATTACACCAGAAAAATGTGTTGGTAATCTATAATACATCCAGTTTATAAACACGTACATATGTATGTACCAAAGATATTTTTCTACTTCTTTTTCATCTACCTTACACTAGAAAAATATATCTGTATTTCATAATGAACTATTAATTCAAGAATATTAACTTACTCTACGACCCTGATACACATATTGTGCACGTAATCGTCTTCTTTTTCGCTGTTTAGCAGTTACACCAGGGTCTGCAATACACGCCATAGTCACTCCCATCAGATACATATCATGTTCTTCTTTTGTTAGTTCTGCAATATTTAACCGGTGTCTAAAATATAACAGACATATTTACATTATTAAACTGCATAATTTATTGCAGAATAAATTTTTATGCCAAATGAAACGAGAACTGACAGTGAAGCTAGTTTTATTTTATGGTAATTTGGGGAAAAAGACATGCACAGAAATTACATGAGTGGAGTAAGAATAATTTTAATGACATTCTTAAAGTTTCTAGATATCTAGTTAAGTTTTCTTAATTCAGAGCCCAGAAACAGCTGGATCCTAGTCTGTGTGATAAGGTACTAGTAGCTTGTTACATTTTTAAATAAAAAAACCTGAATGTTGTTAACTAGAATCAGTAACAAAGTGATGGCAATAAAAAAAAAGCATACCAAGGAACTGTTACTCCTGAAATACAAATGGTTCAGCCAGGGTCTTGAGCTATTTATCTCTAGTACAGAAAGGAAAGCCATAACTACTAGCACTTAAAAATAATAAGATTGAAGAATAAGATAGGAAGGAATGTAAAAAAGTAACACTGTTATTGTGACGGGGGAAAGAGTATATGTAATATAATTTTTTTTTTTTTTATCATGACAGAAATAAGGACTGTTACAATGAGAAGAAAAGGGAAGGCCAAGTCAGACCTAGAGGAAGATGAATGTCAGGATTAATGACATGACTATGTAAAAAATAATTAAATTTTAATGCTAGGTGGCTTCAACAACAAATTTTCTGTTACATACTTGTAATGGCTAGTTTCAGGTTTTAATTAATTACTATTATTTTTAACATGTGTTATATAGAGAATAATTATTTTTATCAAAAATTAGATAACTGAAAGTGATACAGTAACCTTGTTAGAGTTCTGGTATTTTTTTCTTTAATGTTAGCACAAATGAATGTTGTATATTTTTTGTCACTAGTAGTTTTTTTATTTTTATCTTTGTTTTATACGATATGTCCACAAATGTAGGTGAACAAGTTTAAAATTACACCATATTTTATTAAACTGTTTTCTTCAGTGTAGTTTTCAATTGACAATAGGATAAGTATTGGTGATGAAGGGTAAATTGAAGGGTGCAGATGTAAAAAAAATTGCAAAACGGCTATGCAAGGTCTTTGGAGTCGCAGATGGCCGTTTGAGATGAAAAATTACAAAAACTTGGTACTTTTGAAATCCAAATTAACCTACTAATTAAACCTATGCAATGTATGATAATAATTTGATTACAGCACGACTAAAAAGTAAAAGCAAGTTTTTAAAATTTTTTGTATATTGTAATATTATTATTAATATTAAGTTTTATAAAGAAAAAAAATAAATAAATGCACTTTCAGAAATTGATCAGATTTTTAACAACAAAACAAAGCAAGAGATATTTATGGTTACAAAAATGTACAATTCATCTATAAAAATGCACCAAGTTCGTTTACAAACTTATTAATTTTGAAGGCTGAAAGATAATTACAACCATAATCATATTTCAATTATTCTGCAAGCAAGTAATGAGTGTAAAATTCATTCCTAGAAATCATAATCAATTATGAACAAACAAATTTACTCTAAACTCCAACTTAATCCCTAGCACAATATGAATTTATCACTATATGCGAGCAGTGGTTCTTGATGTAATACTGGATTTTTGAATATTATCCACTTTCAACTTGTTTTCTTCAAGTCAAATACTATATTATGATGGGATTTATAACTGGTATCACTGATTGAATAAAATTCATACAGACTTTTGATTATATCATGAAATTATATATTACGTGCATTTGATTACTGAAAACCAATTAATTATATTAGCATAATTATACAAACTTTCTTTCATTTAATACTAGATTTAGTAACTTTTAATACTGTATATAACTTTTTCCTTTCTTTACTTCTAAATAAGAATAAAATTCTCTTTTCATAGATAATTATACGAGGTGCTACCCAAAAGTTCTCTCGCACTTTCGCGATGTTTTCCGGTGTTACGCTTGTTGATGGTCTTCCTGAATGCTCATCATCATCGACTGTCGTTTGTCCATCTTTGAATCGTTTGTACCACAAAAAAGTTATATTTTTACTCAGACCATTTTCACCAAATGCTTCCACAAGCATGCGGTAGGTTTCTGCATCGGTTTTTTAAGCATGAAACAAAATTTTATACAGGTTCTTTACTCTTTAAAATCTACCATTTAGAACTTCGCCGAAGCAGTAAGACACAACATTACATAACTGCACGAAAGTCAACAATGCAGCCTCTCACCATCACAGCTGTTGAAACACTGATTCACAAACTGTTAGCCACATCTAGTGGCAGCAGGTCATACCAGCAATGGTTCATGCGCAAAATTCAAATTCCCCGATCTTTTGGGTAGCACCTCGTGTAGCATAAGGTTAAGGATTTTTATCATATTATAATATAAATTATTTCTTTTTTGAATAACATATTTATGCCAGTTTAAAGTACTACTCAAACTAGTACTTAGTAATAATAAGTTCATGTTTGGCATAGGGTTATAAAAAAAGGAGTGTTGAAAATTTATTTCTTTGCCACATATGTAAAAAGCCAATTTATATCTTCAGGTAATTATTTTTGAGCTATTAAACATCCCTGTTTGACAGCAAAATAGGGTTCTTCCTCACTAGAAGGATGACATTTTGAACATTTTATTATTTTTTATCTAATTTTTTAACTCCTTCCTTGTTAGTAATTACAAAAACTGACTTCTAATCAATCTGAAAATATAAAAATGTTTATTTTACTTTAATATGTTGAGTTTATATTGGGATGCAACGAAAGAATGCTTGCAAATTTTGCATGATGTGTTCATGAAAGTTCAAGTGGGGGAATGTTCA
Organism: Lycorma delicatula; assembly: GCF_047948215.1. Taxonomy (NCBI): domain Eukaryota; kingdom Metazoa; phylum Arthropoda; class Insecta; order Hemiptera; family Fulgoridae; genus Lycorma; species Lycorma delicatula. Next base: position 126,062,102 of record NC_134455.1, read on the forward strand.
TGAAAGAATTAGTTTTGTTCTGAAGAAAGATAAGGATTATAGTATTACTTTTTATATCTTTCAAGATGTAAATATGACTTTTAAGGGTATACGATGACTTTACTGAATCAACAGCACATAATTTAAACGAATAGTCCCCAATCCATTTGTTAATCATGTATAATTAACTTGACTGGGAGAAACTAGAAACATGACAAAAACCACTGTTTACTGTTTAAAGTTAATAAAGAGTAACAATAGTATTTTCAACATTTTTATGGATAAAAATATGAGATGAAAAATGTTACACCTAAGCTGAAAATTGAATTAAGGATACACAGTTTACCAATAGGTATAATGCTATAGATGTAGTATACTCTATATAAACATGTATGGAGTGCTGTGTTAGTACGAAAAAAAATTGTAATTTACACAATTATCCATTTATAAAATATAAAAAGAGAATTCTAGATAAAAAAGCAGATACTCTGTTTATTAACTAATAAAAAGATTGAAAAAAAAAAATTGCAGATTGTATAAAATACTTACTTGTATACATTTTCTGCATTGAGTCCTTTAAAGCAGCAATCATCTTGACATTCACAGCCTAACTGAAATCTCGCACGTACTTCATGAGCACTATCTTCTATACCTTCTGTGTTTTGTTCATCTTTCTGTACTGTAAAATCTTTTTTATATCTTTTACGTATTGTTTTTTTTACAGATTTTGTATTCTTTTGGCTTACTGTAGTCTGATGGTTGTCAGGTGTATTTGTTTTATTTTTTTTTTCAGTTTCAAAATTTTGGTGGGTATTATCTTGTGTGTTATTTGAACTTTGTAATAACTGCAATTATACAAAATAAATAATTACTAATAAATTCTTTCAATTAGGAAGTTATTTTTTGAATAAAAGTAAACATGTACATAATTTTTTTTTTATTGCAACAATCACAAATCAATTTAAAAATTTTATAAGATGAGAACAAGAATTTGATAGGATTATTTTAATGTGGGACTAACTGATAACAACAGTCTTTCTCTAATATGGGAGATGTTAGAGATGAAGAGAGAAAACTTTTGGAACAGTTGTATGACTAATCCTTGAATGTAAGGGCAAAAAAAAGTGGTTTCTGGTAGCCTGTACAAAACTTAATGTACTTCACCATATCAGCATGCCAAGTCCTTTGCAATGCAACTGATATTCATTTCTGGAAGCAAAATCTTTGCTCTGTTAATCACAAGGATTAGCTGAATAATTGGCATCAATATTTTCAGAGAAAGCATCGTGCACTAATGCCACTTCTCCCACCGATTCGTAACATATGTTGCAGCCATAAAATAAATAATGAATTGAGGTACAGTTTACTGAATATTACCTCGACTCATCAGGAATAGTTTTCAAGGAAGACCAGAGAATGAAACTGTTGAACCATTACTGGTTGATGAATAAAAACTGGTTTTATAACAATTTTATTCCATTAATTATTTTTTCACAATGCAACAGTAAATGAATCATTTTAATCCCACTTTGTACACTCTCAGGTAGAATCAAGTTTCAAAATGTTCATAAATTCTAAATAGAATGTGCATTATTCATATCAACTGCAGCATGTGAATCATAAAAATAATGACTAATAAAACCTATACAAACCAACAGAATTTATTTAAATAACAATTTTATTCTGATCAATTTATAATAAATTATACTATTCACATGCGGAATGGGTATGTGTCCTACTCCACAAATAATAAAAGAACCTGCTCAAGCATTTGTCGAAACAGATCAATAGGTTTTGACATAGTTCAGATCAATGGGTTTAACAAGAATTTTCCTGTCATAAAAAAAGAATGAGATAGTTAAAAAACATATTAAAAATAAAATAAAATAATATATGTAATATAAATAAAGAAAATATATTAAGTTATGATATCAATAAAATAAATAATAAGTCAGAAGGTATTATTGAACATAAAATATTAATAAATTAAACAAAAATGCAAACATTAAGAGATTTTTAAAAATAAATACTAATATTTTATTGGCAGAATAATTAATATTGATTCTGTAGAAGTATTTTTTTAATATCATTTAAAACAAATTGGTGAGTAGATCTTATAAAGGACAGGTACTTGATGGGGTAAAAAAAGAGGGAGATAAGAAAGCTGAAAATGAAAAAGAATTCTTCACTTTCACCTATGAATCTGAAAAAAAGGGTCAGGAGGATATGATGAAAAACAAGAAAGTACAGAAAATTCAAAATTTAAGTGTGTGGCCCTCTGCACTTAAGCTTAGGAATAAATTAAAAGAAAAAGTCTTAATCTTAAAGGGTGCACTGAATATTCTGAGAGTTTCAAAGTAAAGAATGGAATATTTTTGGCTGTAAGTGTAAGAAAAGAGAATGTAATTAATATTCTTGTTAATATCCTTAGTAACAATAAATACATTAAATGTCAATGAAACCAATAAAAATTTACGAGTGTTTTTATCATTTGATTTGAAGATTTGATTTATTAAATTCATCTTATGTTATCTTTTGGTACTGGATATGAGGTTTCCCTAAAAAAAAAAAAATCATTGCATAAATCAAGGGAACATTATTTAGTACAATTCAAGTTTCAAAATTATAAGTACCTCAGTTCTGAGAATACCAACCACATCTCTCTTTGCTTGGAGTGTACAGAATAGCATCAAGTTGCGATCCCAAAATTCACACTTTGGCTAGCATCCAATTAGTTTAAAAAAAACAAGAATAAAAGATAATAAGGAAATTCAGTGAGGAGAATAACATTAAAAGGCAAACTTCTTTATGGGAAACTCCTAATTAAAAAAAAAAAAATTAAATGTGATCTAAAGGATTGAATTGGAGTTGTTCATTAAGGATTACTATGGGAATGATTACTAGCGATTGGTAAATACCCAATGGACATTCAATAAAAAGATTCTGTTGTAAGGGACAGGCTCTGCAATCTGAAAAATCAGTAATGCATTCCCTACATTTATGCGTTCTATTCTATCTAAACGTTTTACTAAACAAACAAAATTTGCAATAATTGAAAATATTTACTTGGAAAATTTGTCCAGGATCCCTGGACAAATTCATAGGCAGAGTTACCCTTCTAAAAAATCAGCTGGATTTCTTATACACTGGTGACAGAAGAGTGGCATCAAAGGTAGGGCCATTGTAATAGATAAGCCATACCATACCAAGGAAGGAGGATAAAGAATGCAGGAGGTCAGAGGAAGAGGATGATATATTGCCAGCCCATCTAGAGGCAGTAGAAGATAAATGGTTGTACCATCCTGAACTTAGGATGAATAACATAGAATATTAGGATGAACAAAGAATATGAATGAAATAAAATGTATTTACTGAGAATGTTACTTCTTGATATGAAATACAAAAAATATATATCGGTAAATAAAAAGTACCTGTAATGTTTGTTCCTGTGTTAATGTCTGATCAACATCCAAAGTTAGTGTACCTTCCCAATCACCATTGGCTTGATAATTATCTGTATGTCCTAATGTAGAAAATACTGACTGTTGTAATGAATTATTCCACTGTTGTCTTTCAACTGTCCTTTGATTATCTTCTCTACAATCAACAACTACAATCTGCACAGAATAAAAAAAAAAAAAAAAAAAAAATTATAGTATACAAGATTGTTGACTGTCATTCAGTGATCAGCATGATAAAATGTCACGACAAGTAATGTAGCACATGGCACTCACTTGTTGGAACACCCATCCTAATTAATGTTTAAAATTGTCTAATGTAATCATTATCATCTTTTAATTTCACATTCCACAGTATTTCTAAGTCAGGTCTTCAACTACTTCTTGTCTCTCTACCTCAACTTAAGTATGTGTATATATATATATATATATATAAAACATGTCATGAGTGATTCATAATCAATGCCCACAAAAAACTATTAAAGATAAATTGATGAAAATTTGTATACACATTCGTCTTATGGTATAAGTGCACATAAAAAAAAGATTTTTTAAAATTCCAAGTTTAGAGGGTTAAAATAGAATAAAAATTACGATTACTATTTTTTGAATATCTAAGTAACAAATAAGGATATTAATTTCATTTTTGTTCTGAGTAATTTTCATGTGAATATCTAACAACCAATTTTTTAATTTTTTGAAACTCAAGAGTTTAAAGGGTTAAAATGGATTTTTGTATTTTTTTTTAAACTAGACAATTTTTTTAATTTCTCGGTAACAAATGAAAAAATATCAACTTGATTTTTGGTATGTGTTTAATGTTCACTTGAATATCTAAAAATCAATTTCTATATTTTTGAAACTCGAACTTGAAAGGGGTGAAGAAAGGTAAAAAACAAGTTTTAAGAATAATTGCAAATTTTCTCCATTTCCGATTATATTAAATGAGATATTCTCTAATTAGATTTGGGCTTGCAAATACTCTTCAGATAAATATCTAAAAACATTTTCAGGTTTTCTAAATTTCAAATTTTTAAGGGTTATGTTGTATGGGGTGGTGGCTCAACCAACACATGCCACTGTTACTACACGTTCAAAGCAACCGCAGATGCATACTTGACTAAAAAGCATTAAAAAAAACGAGAAACAGAATAAGGTTACCTCCTACTGGTGTTTAGTAAACAAAATACTATTTTACCTGTAAGATGGATGGGAAACCAGCTATAACTAATATTTTTAAGATGGAGGCTGATTAATTTGAAACCCATAATCTTCAGATCACTCAAATTTTCAGGTCCTGTACTGACTAAACTGTTGCTCTGAAGAAATTACAATAAACTGATATTTTTTTAAAATTGAACAGGCTTTAATTTTTAATTATCATTATTATTCTAACAAGCATAAGTTTAACGAACACATGGTGGTCAAGAAGGGCAGACCCTCCTGGCTAGCAGGGAAGGGCAAGTAAAGCGAGCCCTCACCTGCTAAATATTTCCATTGTGATGGGAAATGCAAGTAACCATATAATATGGGCTAAGCTGCGATGGGGATGCTAGTATAGATATATATGTTTTTTATTTATACCCATAGATTAAGATTAGCCATTACATACATTAATGATGTATCCATTTTTATTGCGAAACAATGTGTTATAAAACACCAACTTGGCCAGAGAATATTGATTATACAATAAATTAAAACAAATTTGTTTTTTAATACGATATTAACATTTATATTTATTAAACTATAAATGAAACTGAGTACGTACAAAAAAGTGTTACACCTAATGAAGCCCTAGTAGCCAGTAATTTAACTGCTACATAAGCTCATCAGAAATCTGAAATACTCTTTTCTTTAATTATAATAATTTAGATATACTGACATAATTTAATAAAGACAAACTATAGGGATGTGAGTTTTTCTGTTATTTTTTTTAAATTTCTAACATCTTGCTTGTTAAGTGTATTTAACAATAAAATCAACTATAGTTATTAGAAAAATGTCAAACGGTGTGGTAATTATCATTAAAAGATATCAATTAAAAATATTTGATTTCTAATATTTTGTTTACTGAACTATAATAAATATAGAATCAAGTATAATAATCAACTTCTTAAAAGTTTGTCTAATGAATTTGACATTTTCTTCTCAAGTTCAACTTTTTTTCAATATTAAAGAAAATTAAAAAAATTATGGACATTTTTAAAGAAAAAAAGTATTTTTTCTACATCAAGCATGAGAAGATGTTTGGGTAAAGATAAAAATAGGAGCCCAAAAAATTTTTGCTAAGGATTACAGGAAATTTTTTTTCTATTGAGAAGTGGTTTTTGTAAAGAGGTTTGTTAAGAAGCTAAATCAAATTTTTTTTTTAAGGCATTTATCAGAATACAGATAAGTAACAGTATATGTATGTTTAAGAATTACACACTTAGATACTTATTTGTCAATATTTTTCTTTTGTACATCTTATACTTCCTTAAACTTTTTTTATATTGAGAAACAATATTTTTGAATAAGACATTCATTAACCATTTTGAATAATTTGTTCAAAGGTAAAATACATAATTAAGTGAAACTTCTAAAACAATCAATATTTTTCATTTTGGATGGAAGAAAAATCGTAAATAATCCAAAACATAATAAAAACAATTAGAGAAATAAAAAATAATTTTAACTAATTATTAGACTAGCCTTAGATGAAACTTATAATTTACTTAATTAAAAGGTACCTGTTGCATTTGGCCATGCAGCTGTTGTACAGGCTTTTCAATTCTTTCTACAGATAACAAAGAGTGTAATACTTCACTTGCTTCTTTCTCAGCATCATCAACAGAATCTATATTCATTATTTACATACACTGCAAAGATCCTGCAAATAATATCAATAATTAAGTAAAAATAACATTTTCATAATGTTTCACACTAAATTCCTTAATAAGTAAATATCTTAATTTAAACAAAATCATTTCTGTTAAATATATGCACAATAGAAAATGCAATACCAAAAAAAAAAAAATGAATATTTCATATAAGAATCAAAATAAATGTAATTTACTGAGTAGAGTTTGTGATAAAATCTTGGATCTGCTACAGAAATTAATCATGGAACAAGTAATTACCTTCTTCACAATATTTGACAATTCACATGTATATTTGTAAACAAAAAACTATTTAATCTGTTTAATAGATTAGTAAATTATGTAATTATGGCAATTTCATGATAATTTCAGATGTAATTACAACTTTTAAGCAAAAATTAATAAAGTGAAAATATGGTTAAAGCAAACCCAAATATTCACAACAAAATTGTGAAATCAAATCTGTGCAATCAAAATTGTTACACAAGTTCTATCACCCTCAAAAAGTGTTATAAATTAAAATTATTAATGAAATAAATAACTTTATCTAATACATTTAATATAAACTATCATGTTATTTATGTTAATTTAAAAATAAACGAACAAATTTTCATAAATTTGTTTTAAATTTACAAATAAAATTTGGCCATTTTAATTATTAATTTCATTTAGACTATAACGAAAAATTATTGTTTAAACCTATGATAAGACTTGATTTTTAATAACAAATAGATTATCACTGTGGCAATTCGCAACTGGGAAACTTTCAATCTTATAAAATTGTTGCTAGTTGTACAGGTTAACTTACAAAATTTACCACATTAATTTACTTAACGTGAAATAAGTAATTTTTAATAAATATATATATATATATATGTACATACATTTTGTCTTTTGTTTTTAAATTAGGCTTCACTCAGTATAGGATTGAGAACGTATAGTTCCCTGTTAAGCAATATTGAACCTTATTACAACGTCTAAAGGTATATAAGTGCTTGTTAAACCCAGCAAAACTAAGCTTTATGACAATGTACAGAACTAAACTAAACTTACCTTTTATTTAACGTAAAGCTGTCAAAAACGCTTCCTTTTCTTGAAAACTGAACTGAAAGATCACCTTACTGAAAAATGACTCGTTCGTATACCACTTTCAACGGAAAAACGAACATAAAAAATTAAAAAAATAAATGGCAAAACAGTATACACAGCCAAGCCAATATGGCGCAACCTAAATTACACTTACTGCGCATCTTTTCGCGTCGGTCATTCCCGTTCGATAACATGACTACGAGAGCGCGTAATTTAGTTTTAAAAACAAAGCGTCTTGGAAATAAACGTTCAAAATTAATAAAAGTAAAAGAAAGTTACCAACCACTCATCATCACGAAGACGGACATTCAAGAATAATAAAACGAAATTGTCAAATTAAGATATTCAGTTATAATAATTTAAATTCTAACATCTATTGATTATAAACTGAAATGTTTTCGCGACCTTCCATGGGTTCGGAGCGCGTGTGTAGTGTGAAATGTAACCCCATAGAAGTGCAAGTTAGCATTATGGCTGAAGTAACTTAAGGACCTAGTCCTGATCCTTTTTGTAATGAAGAAGGAATAAGCAGTCCTTTTATAAGAAGAAATAAGCTCCTTTTATATATATATATATATATATATATATATATATATATATATAAAATTATGACCTTGAATTTTTATGTTTATCCGATGTAACTAATATTAACTTGGAAAACAGACTTTAATAAATGCTCATAAAAAAATTCTACTCATTCATAAATTTTGACTTCTGAACTCTGCACTAAATTTAAACAAATAACTACCAATCACTTACAAACCCTTAATTTGCTACCTTCCTCAAAAAGACGAAATTAAAGAATGAATAATACCACTTTTTAAAGCCCTTTTACGTCTATTATAATTTTAAAGTATATTTTATTACACATTTTTAAATATATTTTTATTCAAAAATGGATAGCGTTATTAAAAATATCTCACACAATCAAAAAAGTCGTTCTTAAAGAACGCCAGGGGCAAGAAATCTTATTGTAAAAACAAGAAAGGGAGTATACAGATAACAATTAGCAACTAAACTGAATGTTTGATAAGGCTCTGAGGAATACAAAAATATATTTATTTTTTGAGGATGCTTTTCGTTTAATTTTCTAAATTATCATGCAAAAATAATACGATTATTAGAATAATGTCAGTTTTATAATAATGCTATAAATATAAAATGTTAAGCAATGATGTTAACGAAAAAAGAAAAATATATCTTCATATTTGTATTAAGTGGATATAATTTTTATATGAAAAAAAATTAGAGATGGAATTAAAAAACTTACTGTTTTGTGAAGTCGGCTGACAAAAATTACTAACAATTTACAAATCTTTATTTTAGCCTGGATTTCAAAAAGTCGAGGTTAAAAAAAAATATTTTTTACTTTTTACAACGGGTTTTAAAATTAGATTTACTTTTATAAAGTTGTTTTTTATATTTTTAACCACCTTTAAAAAAATTTCCAATTTGACCCTGTATATTTAGAAGAAATTTTTGCATGTTCATTGCAAAAGGAGAAAAATCTGTCTTGTTAAAGAAAAGTATTACAAGTAAAAGACGTACAGAGACTACTACCGAATGCGAATTTAAATTCTCTTAAATCAATATTTATTGAAACAGAACCAGTATATCGAAACAGGGTAACGATTTCTTTGAATTAAGAAGAAAGTAAAAGAACATAATAATGGAAAGAATCTAGAAAGCAAGTAAAAGGGGTCCTTTTCTCAGGCTAACAGGTCCGTTTTAACAATCTGTTCTTTGTGGTACAGACAATGGCACCCCCAATAGTTGTTATTCGACGAGAAGGGTTACCGGACCGGAATAGGAATTCATGGGAAAATGTACGAGGGTAAGTCAATTATTATCCTCAATTTAGTTATATTTTTGTTTATGTTGGTAGTACTATCGTGTTGCGTAGATGACGCATGCGTGGTTTAATTGTTGTTATGTCTGTGTAGGTTTAATGCTGCTAGGTTAGTTCCATTATTGCTGCCCTACCGTTAACCATGGCTGCTCCGCTTTCAGTTTGCACCAAAGAAGAGCAACGTTCGGTGATCCGTTTTTTTTGTGGTCGGAAGGTGTATCAGGAGCCGAAATTCATCGAAGACTTTCGGTACAGTACGGGAACAGTGTGTTGCCGCAACGGAGAGTCTACGAATGGATTGAAGAATTCAAAAATGGTCGCACAAGTATTACGCACGAAGAAGGAGCCGGACGACCGTTTACCGCCACAAATGAGGAAAACATTAAGCGTGCACGTGACATAGTTTACTTAGACAGACGGTAACTATCGATGAAGATCATCTGAAAATTAGTCACGGTTCTGCCTACGAAATCGTCCACAACAGACTTGGGTTTCATAAAGTCTGTGCAAGCTGGGTCCCAAAACAACTCGCACAGTTGCATAAACAAACGCGCTTGGACATCTGCCAAAAACAATTGGATCGCTATGGTAACGAACGGGATATCTTCTTAGACAGAATCATCACTGGTGACGAAACATGGATCCATCATTACGAACCGGAGAATAAACGGCAGAGTATGGAATGGAAAAATCCAAATTCGCTGGCAGAGCTTTCTTTACTTTCGGTATGGAAAACAAAAAAAAAAAAACAGCAAAAGTAGTAATATTTCCAGAGAATGGAATTGTATGAACTTTAAACTTATCTAATCTAATCTTGTTGTAATGTAATATTTGGTGTTAATATTAGCAGTCATTATAATGTTTCTAGTAAATCTTGTCCTTATTTCAATTACTATTTTGTGTGTCATATTATCATTATTATTATTGATTTATATATTATTAATATATATATATATGACTTCTATATTATATTAGTATTTATATTAGTAGTGTATCATTAGGAATTATGTGTAATTGGAAATGAGCTAATATTTAACTTTTAGAAATAAGCTTGGTCTATATAAGGAGAAACTTGATATATTGTGTTTTATCAAGAACCCTGTGTTTTAGTTTTATGCTAAACTATACTGTATATTGAAATACAACTGCTTAGGATAATTTTATACAGAGAATAGTAAAATAAATAGTATAGATAATAAACAAATAGTAAGAGGAAAATTTAGAATTTAAGATTGTTATACTTATAAATATTTTTTCTGACTTTTCTTGGATATCCACTTATTTATTTAGCGTATGGGACAAAGACACGACCAGTTACAGTCAAAAATTACAAACAAACATCTTACAAATTAATAACATACTGATTCTGGAGTCGCCATCAGGAAATCTTCAGAAATCCCTTCATAAGCTTTCATAGGGCAAACTTCTGTGATGTGTTTAACAGTTTGATTTTCACCACAATTACAAAGGGGCGTCGGTGTTTTACCCCATTTATACAGGAAATAGGCGCATCTACCATGCTGGATGTTCACTGATATTTCAGAATAAATATCTGTATTCCAATTTTTGTCATCTTATATTAAATGCTTAGTTATATGTATTACTATATTTTTATAGTGCTCATTTTGTTAATTATTATTCTCATTTAGTATTATTCATGCCTCTAAAAATTTATGTAATACAACAAACATGTTACAAAATAGCATCTTTTTGAAGTAAGTAATTTACTTTAAAATTATATCATTTATAAAAATGATATTTAATGTATAGAATAAATATTATATTTGAAGGATTTAAAATAAATTGCTTTTCTCTCAAGTAGCTTGTAGCTAAAGAGATAATTATTTGTACTGCCGTGTAAGAAACTGTATTTGTATTTAAGCAATAAAAGAATTTTAATTTGAATTATTGTTATTATTATTACTACCATTGTTATTAAAATTATTTATTCTATTTTCTATGTTTATAACTTATTTAATTATTCAATTGAAAATATATTGAATACTCATACATCACGTTATGTTTCATAACATAATAGATTCTTCTCTAATAATGATCATAAAAATAAACAATTTCTTCATATCTTTTATGCAGACAATATATTTTTATTTTTACCTTCAGTTATTTGAAAAACCTTACAACTGGGCTTACTAAAAGAAAAACATGATCATCAAAATCGGTCTATCTGATGAAGAATAAAGCTTGACAATTCAAAAATAAAGAAATACATACGGATCAAATTGGTAACCTCCTTTTAAATCAGTTGAAAGATATTATTAATTTATCTTTAAATAGGTAGATGCGTTGCAGTATTATGATGGCTACCAGAACTGTATTGCTAAGAATTCTTATCAGTCACTAATGTTCATCCTAAGTAAGGATACTATTTACCAGTATCCTTCTTTTTCTGCTCTTCATTACTCTTTTAAGATTTCTATCTTCCCTTTTCCTAAGGATCTCTATCTTGGAAACTATTGGTTCTTGTTTTAATTATGCTCCATTATCATACTTTGTTTTGTCTTCTCAGCAACTCGTCTAAGAAACCTCATTTGCAGCACCATTATTTTGCTACAGTGTTTATTTAAAATTGTGACGCTCTTTGTTTCATAATATAGACCTGGCAAAAAGATTGCGTTCTACACTCTCATCTTTTCTTCTTCTGTGACTTTTTACTTTCCAGTGATTATGTGATAAGGTGAGTAACGTACCAGTTTTGCCTTAAGTATTCTGATAGAATACTTAAGGCAATACACTCTTTCATTAGATTTAATTAGTCTTCCAAAATAATTCTGGAATTATAGGAAATAGGATCTTACGGGAATTGTTTTGTTAGTTTTTTTTTGTAGGGATATAATTTAATATAAGATACCAGAGGAGAATTAGAATTTTCTTACAAATCATTACTTTCTTACTGATTTGAAAAATTACAGATTTTTATTTCAATCGATGAGCCAAGAGTTGTTTCTATATGTTTAATATTTATTTTTACCAAATTAACCAATTTAGATGATCCCATTTTAATGTACAGATTATAAGATTCTTATAATAAGATTATAAGATTCTTATAAGTTTTTTCACTAATTATCAAAAAAACTTATTTATAAGTTTTTTGATAATTTTTTAACGAAATAAAGTTTTTTCTCCTATTTCAAATTTTATCAACCCATGTAATTTCAATTACCCTACATAATACCACATTTCAATTGTCTGTATTCTTTCTCTTTCTATTTTTCTATTGTTTATATTTCATTAATACAAGGGCTAGAATTCAAGAAGTATTTTCTAGAATTTCTTTTTAATTTTTAAATCTACAAGTATTATCAAAGTATGGCAACAGGTAAACATAGATAATGAAATTTAGTAGATGCTTCTAACTAAAAACTACCTATTTTTCGGTATGAGTTCACTACACCCAAGCACCCATGGGGAACAACTCAAAAATTTTAAATGGAAGGAGGAAGATTGTGAAAAACCATTAAAATAATTGTCATAATTAACTTCAGACAAGGCAACCCTTACCAAATTGGGTGCCATTTAATATTTTCCACAGCTAATCTCAAAAATGGTCTGCAATAACTCTTGTTCCTACCCCAAAAAATCCGTTTTCCTGTAAAAGATAACTGCTTTGTCTGAATCTTTAGTTTTCAGTGGCTTTTAAAATGGTGTTTCATGATCCTACCCTTTCCATTTAAAATTTTTGAGTAGTCTTCCTAGGAACCCTCTGAGTGCTTAGGGTGTAATGGTTTCATATTAAAAAAAAAGGCCATTACGAGGTGGGAGAGCAATTATTAAATTTCATTTTTCTATGTTTAGCTGCTGAAAAGTTATTTAGGAGGTTGCATATTTTTTTTTAACATTCTGCATATTTGCATACATGCAGTTTGCTTTTGATCTTGGCATTACTTTGTCAATCTATATATATAAAAATGAATGTTTGTCTGTCTGTATGTCTCTTATGCCTTCCTAAACCGTTCATCCGATAGCGATGAAACTTTGAGAAATGGTTGGACGCATGCCAGGGAAGGTTTCTGAATTAGTTTGGACCCGCTAGGTGGCACTGGCGTCGAGATATTTCGAAAAATTGTATTTATGGTCCGATTTGCTTCATATTCAGAATACATGTTACGTACGTAGAAAGAATTATATTTACAAAAAATGAACCCACTAGATGGCGCTGGGGTTGAGATATTTAGAAAAGTTATACAGAGCGTTTCATAATGTTCTTCGGAGTTTCGAAAATTCATTAACAAAAAACTATTTCACTCATAAGAATAAAACAAGTACTGTACGAAAGAGTACTTCAAATAGTTTTTTTCCCACATATACTAGACAGTTAGTAAACCATTTTCTCTCTAGACGTCGACAGTAGAGAAAATAGCTGACACGGGAAGCGAGAAGTCGTTTTGTGTGTTAGAATTTCACTTGTCAAAGTCAGTAATTTCTGTGCAACCTGCGTTTCGGTTGAAATTTCATAAGGAGCCACCAAGTGACAATTCAATTCGTGCATGGTATAAACAATTCAGTGAAAGTGGTTGCTTGTGCAAGCGAAAATCAACTGGTCTTCCATCTACCTCAGAAGTCTATGTCGAACGTGTGCGTGCAAGTTTCATTCGCAGCCCGTCAAAATCGACTATGGCTGCAGGCAGAGAATTAGGAATTCCGAAAACAACAGTGTAGAGAGTTCTCCGAAAACATTTATTATGCAAACCGTACCATCGTCAATTACTCCAGCGTCTTTCTGATGGAGATAAAACACGTAGGCTCGATTTTTGTTTACAGTTACAGGAAAAGATGTTGTTAGATGAAGGTTTTGTAAACAAGATAATTTTCAGCGATGAAGCTATTTTCCATATTAGCGGCAAAGTAAACCGTCATAACGTGCGAGTTTGGGGAACTAAAAACCCACAGGCTTATGTAGAACACATTTGGGATTCTCCGAAAGTAAACGTTTTTTGTGCGATCTCTCGTGAGGCAGTGTATGGGCCTCTTAGACAGTGTTTGGTTTCGTTTTTATGGAAACGACAGTAACCGGCATGATATACCTGGATATGTTACAATTATGGCTTATGCCTTAGCTACTCACTCAACTACTTCATTTTCCAGCAAGATGGTTGTCCTGCCCATTTTCATAACGAGGTTCGACAGTATCTTAACACAACATTACCTCGACGCTGGATAGGACGTGCGTCTGAAGAAGACCAACACATTATGCTGTGGCGACCAAGATCACCAGACCTCACGCCATGTGATTTCTTTCTCTGGGGTTACGTGAAAGATAAGGTGTTTATCCCATCAATGCCGCATGATATCGCTGAGCTAAAGGATCGCATAATCAATGCAATCAACACTATCAAAAATGACATGTTAGAACGAGTTTGGCAAGAGCTAAACTTTCGTGTTGATGTGTGCCGTGTCACCAGAGGAGCACATATTGAACATTTATAGATTTTAACAAAAACTGTTTGAGTCCCTGCATCACCTCATACAACTTTCATTTAGGTAAGTGAAATAAGTTTTTTGTACTGAATTTTTGTAACTCCTAAGAACATTATGAAACGCCCTGTATTTATGGACCGATTTGGTTCATATACAGAATATGAATATTAGCTACGTGAAAAGAAATATTTTTGCAAAAACTATACCCGTTAGGTGGGGCCGGTGTCGAGATATTTACGAAACAAACAAATATACAAACAGACTATTGTATTCTATATATATATATATATATATATATATATATAAAAGGCATGTTCGTATGTGTGTCCGCTAAAGATAAAAAAACTAATGGACCGATTTACGCGCGGGCAAAAGAAAAAAAGGGGAAAATGTGGAAAGAGAAATGGGAAAAGGGTAAAAAGGAAACTGGGAGAGGGGTGAGGGAGAAGCTTGATAGGGAAAAGGGGAAGGAGAAAAGTGAAAGGTAAAAATTGTGAAGTTCAGTTTTTTTATCAAATTTTCAATTGTGTTCATTTAAGCTCTCTCTCTCTCTCTCTCTCTCTCTCTCTCTCTATATATATATATATATATATATATATATATAGCAATAGCGAAGCATTGCCGGGTCTGCTAGTTTTTTTATAATTTTAATACATATATAAAAAATTCTTTCCCTTCCGGTTTATTATTTTCCCTTACCTTGAAATTTAATTCTTCATTATAATTAGCTCTGTTACATTTCACTTCATTTGTTTTAGTCTTATTTATTTTCAAAGAAAATTTTTCCTCCAGCAATCCAAGTGCAAAGAATAAATCTGGATGAATATAGCATAATGATATTATGTCGAATGACTTGCTTGATTTCATTTGAAATTTAGAGTATTTTCAAGCAAAAACACAAATTCATTCAAAAAAGCATAAGCTCACGTTCAGTAGTTTCTCAATTTGTTTTGTAAAGGCAGGTTTTTTTAGGCTTAATAATATTTTTTATTTTGTATTAAAATAAAATAAAAAACCAACATCTAAAAGATTCAAAAATATCCTTTTTCAATACGTTTTTAATTTCTGACTTCTAGAAAATTTCTTTAAATTAAAACAACAGCAATAATAATAATTATAATTTTTTTTATGGAGGGAGGTGGAAATGCATTTTTACACGGAATGTCGAGCTCCAACTAAAATGATGGTATTATTCTAATCACCATCAGCAGACTACCGACTAAAACCACCCCCCTTTCTACCAGGACTCGACCCGGAACCGTTTAATACATTACTTCCGGCCGAGTCCTCCTATACTATCCTGATAAGGCTGATACCTAATCTTCAGGACTATCCAGGTCACCCTTCTTGGTCCTGAGAATGCTGCCGACGAATCGGGCTACACTCTCCCAGATGCACAGGTTACGGAGCATCATCACAAACACGTTGTGGAGGCTCAGTGCTCCGAGATCCGCCACTAGTGTCCTTCGATCTGCCGCTCACCGAGCTCATTTGAAAAAGCTGTGCTCGGGGTCGTCCCGTACACCGGGGCAATAGAGGAAGTCGGGGGACGGCGTTTTTCCTGGAGGTAAGCGCGGAAGTACATCACCCGTTAAAAACTGGGTCATGTAGTACTCCACCTCTCCATACCGCTGCTCCGTCCACGATCTGACCAGAGGGATAAGCCTTGCGGTCCATCGTTCTCTGGTCTCGTCGCAGGCCTTTTGCCATGCGAGAAACGTGCGACTGCGTTCCTCGTTGACAATGGTTTCACGGTCTTCGCCTGCCCGTCGCTTCCTGTAGGTCGCCTGACGTTACTTGCCAAAATAGCAATGGGTATGACGCCGGCGACCACCAATACTGCAGGCTCGGAAACCGTCCGAATATTAATAATAATAAAATAAATTTATAAGTCTTTAATTTGACGCTAACTTAAGAATTTAAAGTTTAGTCTTTGATGGAATCTGAGCCGCTTTTTTCTCTCTTTATAATATCGATAAGATCTAAGTGCCGCTTAGATTCGAAATTTTTTCAATTCGAACTAAAATGTTAATTATAAATTTTTAAAAATACTCTTAGTTTTTTGTCTTAAGTAAGAATTCTTTAAGTATTTACATAGTTATGATTTAATATTAACATTAAAAACATCCAGAATTAATAATTTTTTGTTCTTGAAAATTCGTAATTCTAACTTATTTTCTTAGTCACGTTGTTTTTCAGAACGTTATCGGAATCATTACTGCAAGGAAAGGACAAGAACGAATCCTTATATTTTGTGATCAACTACACTTTAGTTTGTAATAATGACCAGAAAAATATCATTGCTTAACTTGATAAACTTCAGTAGATATTTAGCCTATCTTATAACTTAGTCGTGTGTACTTACCTACTTCCATTTTTTGCTGTTTGATTTTTTTTACGTACTGAACTTTTTATCGTCAATATGTTTATCAATTTCATCATCAGTGTACTAGCAATGGCATCAAGAATAATTCACTACAAAGTCAGTATAGAAAAAAAATGTGATTCTATATACAGTAGAAAACGGAAATAGATCAACTGCCGGAAATTTCGACTAACATTTGTTAAAAATGTTCGTCGATGGCTTAAACAACGTGATTTGATTTTTATTTACAAATCTATGACCAAGGGATTACAGGATTAAAAAATAGGAAGATTTTCTCAAGTAGATGACTGTGTTGCTCAATTTATAAAAGATGCTCAATTTAAGTATTGCCAGTTACAATACAAATTGAAGATAAGAGATTAATAGATTTAGAATTTAAATGAATCAAAAGGCTAATGTAAAAATTATTAAAAGGGAGGGATTTTCTCTTTTCATAAATTTTTTTACAATTCAATCTAAGAATTTCAATCTACCAGAAACTTTCGGCGGATTTTTAAAATCGCCTAGTTTCAGCAAAATTTCATTTGACTTCATGAAAATATTTATGAATTTAAGAATATTGGAAATGCAGATAAATCCTCCACCTTTGCTTTGATATGCTGCGTAATTAAACAATAAATTCAAAGGGTGAAAAAGAAGTTAAAATGATCCCTTTCGCGAAGCCGGAAGTAGATTTCACCGGTGCTAAGTAGAGGATAAAAAAGATTTCCACCTTAAAGTTAAGAAAAACTTCAAATTTACTCAGTACGACAATGGTTACATGTCAAAAAAAGTTTCACATGTTTAGCATACGACAAGCCTTCTTCTTTCAATTCCAGGAAGGTTTTGATCATCCCTTCCCGTAAGGGTTGGTCATATCAAAAATTGTTTCAGACAAAAGATCTAGGTAATGTCTAAAGGACTAACGACGACTTTAAACCGATTCGATACTGTGCTTATTAAGGAAGGTATGATTGCTTTTCCCTTCAAAGCACCATTTTTTCCACCCCTGGGCCAATGTTTGGTGACATCAAAAAACTTTACTTCGATAAGTTTTAGTTCCTTATCCAAAGAATAGTAGGAACTTTAAACGAATTCGATATTTTACTTAATAAAAAAGTTATAGCGATATTTTGTTTTTTCGAAAAAGCCCCACCCCCATTTTCACTCCTATGCTCCGATTTTAGCCGTTAAAGAACTTGACCGAGATTTTGGGTCGTTATATTTAATGTATCAGTTTGAAAGTGATTGGCGCAAAATTACGGTAGTTATCGTGTTCAAAAGAAAGTGAAATATATATGTATTTTATATATATATATATATATATATATATATACATATAAACTTTTAAACTGTTTGTGGTTTTGGTGTCTGGGGGATGTGGAACGTGAAGATATGTTGGAATTTTCTGGAAGTCGAATTATGGTACCCATTATAATAGGTACCTTTCTTATGAAATTTACCTAATAGTACAGGATACGAAAAACGTTTCTCTGTAGTGCTATGTATTACGGCAGACGGCAAGACATTATTTCAATTACTAATATTAAATAGGAAATTTCGAGAAAAAACGAGAAATTTCTCCATAATGTAATAATCCGTGCTTACAAGAATTTTCGGATGACTTACGAAATTGTAGAAGATTGGGTAATGCCGTAAGGAACTAAAGACCAGGAACTCTTCACCAAAACCTTAAAACATGCTTGTAACGAAAGCATTTAAAAAAAATTTAGCGGATTCAATGAAAAAAAAATTAAAGAAAGAAAATTTTCACTTGATGATAATTCCGGGAGGGGGGTTTGACCAGCCAATTTCAGTCACTCTATGTCTGTATTATAAAGCATTTCAAAGACCACATAAGAAAAAATACGAATAGTAACCCTGGTTACAACAAATCATTCTCTAACTGCTTCCAGAAAAATAAAAAAGGGAAGTTCTTCAATAAAATTCTGCTATTTTATTTTCCAGGCGCTAGTTCTTTTATCGCTTGGAATAAAATCCTGAATGAAATAATATTTCATTCCTTTAAAAAATGCATCACAAATGCAATGGGTTGAATAGAACACGACCTAATGTGAAATAATAATGACGTAGATATGGCTTCCAGAGTCTGAAGGTACAGTGAAAGTGACTGTTTCTGATTGTAATTAATATTTATTCAATTGAAATTACCTACACGAAATTAATTCATGTATTGCGACTTTTTATTATTTAAATTTTATTTTTATTAGTAATTAGTTTATCAATTTATGTATTCTTTAATCCTTTTAAAGTATTATTATTTTTTTTGTGATAGATTCTTTGTAAATAAATCTTAATATTGTTCTTATTTTTATTTATCAACTTTTTTCAAAAAAACCTTTTGAAAAACAATGGTGCGACTTAGAATCGAAGCTGATTAGATTCGAGTAAATAGGATATATTTGAAAAAGTATTATTTTCTAATTTTTAGTTAATCATTTTAAATTTCGGTTTATTTTTTAATTTATTTTATTGGAATTTTTACTCGATGTTCCCTTCCGTGTAAGATATATATTCAGTTATCAAAAGAAAAAGTGAAAATAAATTCATGATTTTAAAAAAGTTCTCATAAAAGTCAGTATAAAAAGAAAAATTTTCTTACCTCTGATTTATTTATAAAATGATATTAACCCTTTAATAAGATAATAAAGTTTTAAATAATGTGATTTGGGCAAAATACAGCCACTCTGAAAAAAAATTATAATGTTTTTTTAAAGAGCAATTTAGAACAGTATTACGTAAAAACAATTCTATTAAAATTATTATAAACGTGTCCTCATAGAAATAATTTTAAATTTCTTCATAATGTGGACAAATAATTTGTTAATATACAGATTACAAAAGTGAAACATTTTTGAGAATTTAATATTCAAACTGAAATTTAATATTTTACTAGGTTACAAAATTTATTGCGGTTGACTTTATTTTAAAAAGTCTATATTATTATAACAAAGTAATTATAATAAAAAATAACGATAACATTTTGTTATTATTTTTGCGGTTATATAAATTCTCAAAAATAGTGTTTATATTTCTTTAAAAATTATACGAGTATAACTACTCTAATAAAAAAAAATTCCTTTCGGCACGCCGGAATGTGAAGGTAGATTTCACCGGTGCTAAGTAGGAGATAAAAAAGATTTCCACCTTAAAGTTAAGAAAAACTTCAAATTTACTCAATAAGTAATGGTTGCATATGAAAAAATTTTCACATGTTTAGCATACAACAAGCCCCATCTTACAATTCCAGCAACATTTTGGTCATCCCTTTCCGTAAGGGTTGGTCATATCAAAAATTGTTACAGACAAAAGATTTAGGTAATGTTTAAACGACTAACGACCACTTTAAACCGATTCGATACTGTGCCTAATAAGGGAGGTATGATTCTTTTTTGTCTTCTAAAACCCATTTTTTCAACCTCCTGGGCCAATATTTAGTGATATCAAAAAACTTTACGTAGATAGGTTTTAGGCCCTTATCAAAAGAATAGTAGGAATTTTAAACGAATTCGATATTTTACTTAATAAAAAAGTTATAGCGATCTTTTTTTCGAAAAAGTTCCCCATTTCCATTCCCATGGTCTGATTTTGGCCTTTAACGAACTCGACAGAAATTTTGGGTCGTTATATTTCATGTATCAATTTGAAAGTGATTGGCACAAAATTACGGTAGTTATCGTGTCCACAAAAAAGTTAAATATATATATATATGCGTATATATAGTAATATATATAAACTTTAGAACTGACGGTGGTTTTGGGGTCTGGGGGATGTGAAACACGAAGATATTTCTAAATTTTCCGGAAGTCGAATCATGGCACCCATTACAATAGGTAGCTTCTTATGAAATTTACCTTTCTTTTTTTCTGTTTAGCCTCCGGTAATTACCGTTTAGATAATACGTCGGGGGATGAATGAGGATGATATGTATGAGTATAAATGAAGTGTAATCTTGTACAGTCTCAGTTTGACCATTAATTAAAACCTAACCACCAAAGAATACCGGTATCCATGATCTAGTATTTAAATTCGTATAAAAGTAACTAACTACCTTTACTAGGACTTAAACGCAGGAACTCTCGACTTCCTAATCGGCTGATTTGGGAAGACGCGTTCACCACTAGACCAACCCGGTGGGTTTATGAAATCTACCTAATATATATTTTATGATTCTGTGATGCCTTAGCATCGTTTTCTATGTGAATATTGAACATTAATTTTATCCTTTTTCCGTCTGTAGTAGGGTTGGGTGCGAAGCGGTCAGGGGTGCAGTCCCTTAGTATATATATGTATATATAATAAATTCCTTTTTTTTCTGTTTAGCCTCCGTTCTGTTTAGCCTGTTTATACCTTTCTTTTTTTCTGTTTAGCCTCCGGTAATTACCGTTTAGATAATACGTCGGGGGATGAATGAGGATGATATGTATGAGTATAAATGAAGTGTAATCTTGTACAGTCTCAGTTTGACCATTAATTAAAACCTAACCACCAAAGAATACCGGTATCCATGATCTAGTATTTAAATTCGTATAAAAGTAACTAACTACCTTTACTAGGACTTAAACGCAGGAACTCTCGACTTCCTAATCGGCTGATTTGGGAAGACGCGTTCACCACTAGACCAACCCGGTGGGTTTATGAAATCTACCTAATATATATTTTATGATTCTGTGATGCCTTAGCATCGTTTTCTATGTGAATATTGAACATTAATTTTATCCTTTTTCCGTCTGTAGTAGGGTTGGGTGCGAAGCGGTCAGGGGTGCAGTCCCTTAGTATATATATGTATATATAATAAATTCCTTTTTTTTCTGTTTAGCCTCCGTTCTGTTTAGCCTGTTTATACCTTTCTTTTTTTCTGTTTAGCCTCCGGTAATTACCGTTTAGATAATACGTCGGGGGATGAATGAGGATGATATGTATGAGTATAAATGAAGTGTAATCTTGTACAGTCTCAGTTTGACCATTAATTAAAACCTAACCACCAAAGAATACCGGTATCCATGATCTAGTATTTAAATTCGTATAAAAGTAACTAACTACCTTTACTAGGACTTAAACGCAGGAACTCTCGACTTCCTAATCGGCTGATTTGGGAAGACGCGTTCACCACTAGACCAACCCGGTGGGTTTATGAAATCTACCTAATATATATTTTATGATTCTGTGATGCCTTAGCATCGTTTTCTATGTGAATATTGAACATTAATTTTATCCTTTTTCCGTCTGTAGTAGGGTTGGGTGCGAAGCGGTCAGGGGTGCAGTCCCTTAGTATATATATGTATATATAATAAATTCCTTGAAAATTGAAATACTTTATAAACATAGTAACCGCTGTTTTAGTTGATATAATATTATAAATTAAATAAATCGATTCTAAAACTGTGTTTTGGTGTTCATCTAAATTACAATATGACTTCCTCCCCTTCGCAGCTTCGCCCGCACTATATGGTTACTTGTGTTTCCCGTAGCGGTCAATCTTTTTATAATATGTTTATTAGTCAAGAAACCGGAGGCAGGTGCAGCGTCACCATAGAGTAACGGTAGTAATGACTGTGTTGGTCGAGTCACAGCGTATAACTTCCACCCCTTAAAAAAATCAGAATTAAAGAAAAACCCGAAATTAGTTTTTAAATATATATCTGAATACTATTTGCAAGCCCAAATCTACTGAATATCTCGTTTACTATAGTCAGGATTGAGAAAACTTACAATCATTGTTCAAAACTTTTTTTACTTTTCATCACCTTGTTTCTAGGTCGAACATCAAAATCATCTTGAGATAGGTTTATTGATATGAAGTTTACAGTCATAAAAAATCAGGTTAATTTCTTCGTTTGTTACGAGAAATTAAAAAAGTAACAGGGTTTCAAAAATATATTCAAAAATCAATTTTTAACCTTGAAACACGAAATGAAACTCAAAAAAATCTAGAAACTGGTTTTTAGATATTCATAATAAATCAGTTCAACCCCAGCTCCCACAGTGATAGATATTCACAGTTCACAATTCATTAAAGTTTGTGTTTCAACCGGTAAATATCCATTAATTTTTCTTTTTCTGTTTAGCTTCCGGAACTGCTGTCAGGTATTACTTCGGAGGATGATATGTATGAATGCAAATGAAGTGTGGTCTAGTACAGTCTCAGGTTGACCGTTCCTGAGATATGTGGTTAATTGAAACCCAACTACCAAATAACACCGGTGTCCGGGATCTAGTATCCGTACAAAAGTAACTGCCTTTACTAGGATTTAAACCTTAGAATTCATGACTTTTAAAATCAGCTGATTTGCGATGAGTTCACCACTAAACCAACTCGGTGGGTTAAATCTCCACTAGCGCATTTTATATATATATATATATATATATATAGAGAGAGAGATTTTTTCGAGATGAAATATATTCAAAAATCATCTCAGTTATCCCAAGAAACATGGGTAACAATTTAATTGTGTAAGATCGGGGAGTATTTTGCTTATCCCAAATAAACTAACTCTTCCTTTTTATAAAGGTGTTTCTAAAATGGTGGGCTGGCTATACTTTTTTCTTTTTTGGATTCTACTTGTAACATTAACAAAAAATATCCTCAGGAAAAATGGCGATTTCTCCTTCGACCTCCCCCGTCCGCTATTTTTTATTTTTATATAAAAATGTATACCTCAAGTTCGGGTACAGGAATCACATTAATATTTGTAAGCGTCTTGGTAATAAAATTGTAAAGTTATCAAAAAATAAAAAGATTTTAATACCATTGAAAATTACAAAATGGTGGCCATGTTTATTTTTCAATCCGTTGTATCTCCATAAAAATAAGTTTTATCAAAATGTATGTTTGACTAAATAATTAAGCCTTTTATTTTGAACAAAATGACATTTTATTTTTTAAAACGGTTAACAAATAGCCGAGTTATTGCAGAAAATTGATGTTGTAATTTTGTGTCTGCTATCATGTCCACCACTTTAGGTTCAATTCGATTAAATATTAATTGTTTTTATTTATTGTTAATTCTAATATCGTAAATTGTCAAATTAAGTAATAATTTTCTCACGAATCCATTTGAAATAGTTTCGGCGTGACACTGTACGTACGTACGTATGTATCTCGCATGACTCAAAAACGATTAGCCATAGAACATTGAAATTTTGGATTTAGGACTGTTATAAAATGCAGTTGTGCAGCTACCCTTTTGATTGTAATCGACTAGACCAAAAGTGTCCAAAAAAGTCCAAATTCCAAAACAAACTGGATTTGAACTTTTTCTTAACTGCAGTGAATAAGTCCTCATTGAGAACATTTCAACGATATATCATAAGTGGTACTTATTTTCATTGGTTCCAGAGTTATACCCATATAAAATTTTAACTAATGAAATATTTGGTTTCTACAAGGGTAGAAACAAAGCGGCACATCGGTTCGAATTCAACTTCATTTCCTTTTTTTTAACTTATTTTTTTAATTTAAATGTATTGGACTCATTAATAATTATTAACCTGTGATTGTAAACATTTTTTTACAATAAATAATAATTCAATATTAACAAAAAAAAGAAAAAATCAAAAGTTATGAGCGAAATAAAATTTTATGTACTTTTAAAAATATGTATTTGTAATTTAATAGGCGTACAAGGAAGTCTTGTGGTGTCCACATCAAATTTTTTTAAAAATATTAATGTTCAGGCAATAAAGTTTTAATTTGTTTTTTTAATAAATAAAAACCTACGTGCAAATTCATCCTCTCATACGCACACATATATACCACCTAAATACAGAAATGCATACATACATAAATTGGTATTTATGAATCTATAGAAGAAATGTAAAGAATTTTATTGAAAAACAAACAGAAATTGAAAAATAAATTAAAATTCAAACCTAATTAAGCGGAAAAATAATAAAATAGAATTATATATTAATGTACGCAATCAAAAATGTTTTGACGTACCGTTCTGCGGCAGTTATCAAAGGGCTTACTAGAGCATTGTAAGAAACATGAGTGAACCTGACGTCTCCAAAACGCAAACGAAAAAGGTCAAGCTATTCATTGCGATTGGTTCGTACAGAAACAGAACAAATCTATGGCAGTAATAAAGTCAAAGTTAGGTGGAAAACGCTGCTAAACTTCATCAGAGCGTTAGAAGTTAATAAGTCTCCATACTAAAATAGTAGTAATATATTTAAAAAAAAATGTTACTATTTATTCCGAGTGACTTGAGACTTAATTATTTCCGAGTGATTTAATAAATAATTATTTATTTATTCAAAAAAAAAATTATAATAATTCGTTTTTATCCAAATAATTCAAAAGATTTTCATTAAAGTTTTTTTTTTAACTTTTGAATAACTTAGGATTACGCAGGATTAATCTTCGTTAATTTCATTAGTTTGTTCAAATCATTATAGAACACTATTATTATTATTTTTTTTTTATAAGAAAATAATAAAGGTTTTAAGATATTCTTACTAGGTATTATATAGCTAGTAACCATATCGTTAGTAGCTGAATAATATTTGACAAAATTAAATAAAAAAGCCGCTAAGAATAGATTTTCAATTAAAATAACATTATACTCAGAATATAAAAATATTTCAGTTCAAAAATATGATAAAGAGAATTTTACATTTAAATTATATTAGAAGATACTGGAGTAGATATAAGCTGCTGTTCAACGCTTTACTCTGCTTTCATATTTTATTTAATAAATAAATTCTTAGGATACAGATGAGGTAGAGTTAAAGGGCTTAAAGATTTTCCCAACCCTATTTGATACTGTATTAAACTACGATGTTTGATTTTGTGATTCCTTTATCAGTAAACCATAAAAAGAAAAAAGATATGAATAAGCTTAACATATAAGCTGTTAGTATATCATACTTTTATTTTACACATACTACTGAAAAGATTATGGATAAAAAAAAATTTATGGCATTTAGAAGATTAAAATTTAAAATTTTTTTATTTAAAATATATAGTGTAATAATCTTACAGTAACTTTATTTATTTTCATTCTACTAAAATAAAAAAAGCTATGTAATGATTTCTGAAACTGTATATATATATATATATATATATATATATATATATACATGTATATATATATATTCTATTTTTCCGGTAATATCGTCATAATTTTTGTATCGGGTACAATTATCTACATTCTTAAGTTCCTCATAATTAAACCATATGTAAACGCATTTCAGATATAATCCATTTGAATAACTCATGAACTGGCTGCATTTTACTCATTGTAAAAAAAAAAAAAAAAAACACTAATTAAACATCAATCATCTAAATTTTACACTCTAAAAGAAACTCTATCTTAAGTTATCGTTATAAATTTTAAATAAGATCATTTTTTGGATGTATGAATAAAAATTTAACTTTAACAAGTAATTTCCACTTTAAAAGTTTAAAATTACTTCCCTTCCCTTGATACCGCTTTACTAAAAAAAAATTATTTCAATTCGGTGGGATAAGTTTTAGAAAAATCATGAAAATAAAAATTTATTTTTAAGAATGGAAGGGCTATAATTTTTCAAAACCATTTAAAATATATTAAAATCGTATTTTCCACGATATAATTACTTTCTCGGCATTTAATTTACAGTAGGATAAATATTATAATAAAGGAGAATATGGCAATTGTCCCAAAAAACACTTTACCGGATTTTTTTTTTCAAGAATCGCTGTAGGAACGATCATTTTGAATTAATGAAATTATTTGTATAAAAATTTCGTGAAATATACAGAATAACTTATGAAATGAATTTCTTGTACAAGCATTAAAAATAATTTGATGTGGAGACCACATGACTTCCTCGTACGTATATGTGTAAATTACATTTACACATTTTTAAAAGCATATAAAATGTTATTTCACTAATAACTTATGATTTTTATCAGATTTTTCTTTTTTTATTCTAATGTTTTTTTTTTTTTTTACAATCAGAGGTTAACAATTGTTAATAAATCAATATATTTAAATTTAAAAAAAGAAGTTAAAAAAAGGAAAATGAAAAAAGGAAGAAAATGTTAAGAACAAGGGAAGAATAGAAAAATTAAGAGAAGATGATAAATATAAAGAAGAAGTAAATGTTAAAACCAAAGAAAAATAAAAAGATTAAGAGTGAATGATAAATATAGAGGGAGAGCATTTGAAAATTAGAGAACGTGTACACAAATTAAGATGAGTAGAACTACATCAAACCAAAGAGCGATTAAACGATTAGCAACAAAAAACAAATAAAATAAATAAATGATGATCAACTCCGACTTAGGGAGAATATTGTCCAACAATATCAGAGGAATAAAGAACTAAAAGATAAGATTTTTCTTGCAATTTATGCAAGATCGGGCATGTAAGTCACAATGTATATGTTGTTCTTGTGAGGGTCTATTTTTCAATCACTCTGTAGTTAACTTTAATGTAGATAAAATTAAACAGAAATTCCAGAAAAAGTAAATAAAATTAAACAGAAATTAAATTAGAACATCCAAAAATAATACGATTCTTAATTATAATTTTCAGTTAATACTAAATAATCAGTTGTTTCACCAACTCTATTACATATACGCATAAGTAAGAATGTTAATTAAATTACATATACACGTTTTTAAAAGTATATAAATTTTATTTCACCATTCATTTTTTTTTCTTATCATTGAATTATTATTTATTGTAACTTTTTTTTTTACAATCACGGGTTAATAATTATTAAACCACTATATTTAAATTTAAAAAAAAGAAAAGTTAAAAAACGCCTATGGAAATGAAGTCTGATTCGAACCGATGTGCCGTCCCTTTAAGTTAAAAATATTCCGTTAATTAAAATTTTAATTTTACTTTCGATTGCAATCAAAAAGGGAGGTGCACAACTAGATGTTACAACAGTGGTAAATCCAAAATTTCAACATCCTATGGCTAATCGTTTTTGAGTTATGCGAGATAAATACGCACATACATACATACGTACGTACGAAACCACGTCTCGCCGAAACCAGTCAAAATTGAATCAGGGATGGTGAAAATGAATATTTCCGTTCAAATATGAAAACCGATATTTTTCGCGATCGCAATACTTCCTTTACTTCCTACAAGGAAGTAAAAACAGGAGGAGAAAAGATTATGGAGGTAAAAGCATTCTGTTATTTTGGAAGTAGAATTACTACAGGTGGACGAAGTAGGAGTGATATAAAATGCCGAATAGCACAAGCAAGACGAGCTTTCAGACAGAAATATCATTTTCTTACATCAAAAATTAATTTAAACATCAGGAAAACATTTTTGGAAGTATTAGTTTGGAGCGTAGCTTTATACGGAAGTGAAACTTGGACGATAGGGTTACCTGAGAAGGAAAAATTAGAAGCTTTTGAATATGGTGCTGTAGGAGAATGTTAAAAATGAGTGGGTGCATAAAGTCACAAATGAAGAGGTATTTCGGCAAATTGATGAAGAAAGAATCATTTAGAAAAATATATTTACAAGAAGAGACAGACTTATAGGCCACATATTAAGGCATCCTGGAATAGTCGCTTTGATATTGAAGCGACAGGTAGATGGGAAAAATTGTGCAGGTATGCAACGTTTTGAATATATAAAAGCAATTGTTAGGAATGTAGGGGTATACCGGAATGAAACGACTGGCACTAGATAGGGAATCTTGGAGAGCTGCCTCAAACCATTCAAATGACTGAAGACAAAAAAAAAGTCTGTATTTTACCATTAGATTTTTTCTGGAACTAGATTTACTTGGTAAACTTAAAGGAATAATTACAAAAAAGTCTAAACTTTTAGAAATTAGTAACAGAGCCGGTAATTTTGTTACTGAACTTTTCTAACACACGGCTACTTTTCTCTCATAGATAAAGCTGAAAATTGAAATTTCACTTCGCTGACTAAAGTATGACTGTAAGGAAAGGAAGAAAAACTTGGTTAACTATCTTTTGTTCTTTTTTCATAATTATTCTAGGTAGATATGCTCAATTAACAGTCAGGTTTTTTAAAATATTTTAATAATTATTTTATTTAGCGCTTTTTTGTTGTTTCCATAATTTTACCATACAATATATTTAGTCATCTAGATACGATATTAATATAATTTTTTTTGTATTTTTACTTCCTTGTATGAAGTAAAGAAAGTATTGTGATCATGAATAATGTCGGTTTTCAGATTTCAACGGAAATGTCCATTTTAACCATCCCTGAATCAATTTTGACTAGTTTCGGCGTGACGTCTGTGCGTATGTTTCTCGCATAACTCAAAAACGATTAGCCATTAATGTTGACATTTTTGATTTAGGACTGTTGTAACATCTAGTCGTTCATCTCCCCTTTTGATTGCAATCGACTGAACCAAAGGTGACAAAAAAAGCCAAAAATTAAAAAAAAATTGGATTTTGGAATTTTTCTTAACTACAATAATAAGCTCTCATTGAGAGCTTTTCAACGATATATCATAAGTGGTACTTATTTTCATTGGTTCCAGAGTTATAGCCAAATGAAATTTTAATTAATGATATTATCATCTTACCAGGGGAAGGCACATCGGTTCGAATCAGACTTCATCTCCTTTTTTTTAACTTTTTTTTTAATTTAAATATATTGATTTATTAATAATTATTAACCTTTGCAAAAAATGTTTTATGATAAATAATAATTCAATAATAAAAGTATGAAAAAATATCAGATGTTATTATTGAAATTTTATGTACTTTCCATTTAAAAAAAAAGTGTTTATGTAATTTAATAGGCGTACAAAGAAGTCATGTGGTGTCCACATCAGATCTTTTTATCTGAAAAACTTCTCAATAAGTATAAAATTGTAAGTGATTTTTTTTTTATTATCCAGTCATAACAGTTTTTTCTGTTAAAAATATAAAATTAAAATTAAAATTATTTTATTTAAATCAATATCTTGTTTCCCAAATTATTTGAAACAATTGACATAAATCTTTTAAAATTTAATTTACTTAAAGGAGGCACTAGTCTACTTTTCTTTTTTCTGAAGTTAATGATGTTTACTGTAAATCTAGTTCTTCATACATCTAGAATGAAGGTGTCATTAGTAGGACTGAATAAAGCCAGATTTACGATGGGGTTAATATACTAATATGCAACCATATATATATATTGCTTAGTGAAGAGAGAAATGCGAGCCAATTCACTCCTCAACTTCCCTAGTAGCCTGGCATGCTTATTGACAAAGCCAAGGATGGTTATGTCGTGTTTAGGAATAACTTGTGACTCACGTCAGGTAATGTACAACTGTGACAGTTTTGGCACTTAACTTACGTAAAATGTTGTTTGTGGTTAAAATAAAATAGCAATGTAATCAGTAATATAAACTGAAACCGGTAATAATTTTAGGTCGGGTGACAATATAACATTCAACTATTACTTTTGCAAACATCCCCCCCCCCATAGGAGGGTAAATTAAGGGTACAGGTGTAATAATTTAATATACTTCCTGACATTACCTATTGATGAAATTTTACACAGTTCCTAAAGTCGGGTGACAGTATAATATTCCTTAATTACTTTTGCAAACATCCCTCTGTACAGGAGAAAATTAAGGGTGCGGGTGTAAAAAATCTTTTGAAATCCAAATTAACCTAGTAATTAAATTCATGCAATGTATGATAATAATTTGATTAAAGTACGACTAAAAATATAAAGCAAGTTTTTAAAAATCTTTAAAAATTTTTGTAATATTATTTTTTTTAAATACATTTTACATTAATTTTTTTGTTCTAGGCCAAAAATGGTGTCATTTATGATGATGGTATTTTTTAGAGAACTTTAGTACTCTTAGAATAACTTAGTAGTAAATTGAACCAATACTATTTTTTAATTTTTACTACTTTACTTAATTATTATGCAACATTTATTTATTAGACTTTTTCTTTCTTTTGGTAGAAAGAAAAACATTTATTTTAAAGAATGGTCCTGGATCCTCTCTATAAATGCAGTGTTTATGACCAGGATGGTATTTACCAAAGGATTGTTTATAAGACAAAATTTGAAATTCTAAGATTTATTTTAATCCCAAATTGTAAATTAATGGAAAGTTTTTTTTTTTTTTTAATTTTAATCTCAAATGAAGCATGCCGTTTAACGTTATGAGGAAATAATATTTGAATTATGAATATTTTGTATTTACTTTTTGACTTTACATTTTTTTTTGTGTTTTGAAATGTAAATCGAGGTTCCGTCCCTTCCCATGTAAATGTATACCGGGTGATATTTAATAATGGAAACAGCTTTATACTGCATATCTGAGGTATGGAGGTAGAAAGAAATGGGGTTCCAAACAGTTAAACAAAGATCTGCATGATGGTGGGTTTTTAATCTTTGTCCACCATATTGAACCAAACTTAATTTTTTTAAATAGGAAGGTAGAAAGTTACAAATAAACATATAAAGGTAGAAATATGACACGTGATTTCGATTTAAAAGTTTACAAAGAAAAAACAATGGTAAAATTCTTTTGCAGATTTTTTTTACTATGAGAACCCCATTTCTTTCTGCCTCCAAATAACTCAGATATACAGTATAAAACTGTTTCCATATTTAAATATCACACTGTATATATATATATATATATTTTTTTTTTTTATCATTTTTTAAGTATATGGAAATTTTAACGAAAATATTTCCTAATTCAGGAAGTTATACTACCCATTTATGTAAATATGAAATAAATATTTAAATGATAGACTGATGACAGTTTTATTTCTATTATTTGTTTGAAAACGATTACAGCAGTTGAGGTTTTTGTGGTTTTTTTTTTTAGAACATGACTAGTTTAATATTGATGTTGTGGTCAATAAATAAATATATTTATAAAAACTAGATGTCAGTATCCAATGGCTATAAAATTCGTTGGGAATTATTTTGACCTAATTATTTGTATTCTTCTTTATCTAGATAGTTTAGAATATAAATTCTTAAACATTTTTTTCTTAGAAAAATAAAACCTATTAAAAAAAGCTTATTAAAAATCGGAATTATATTTTTATAGTATTATAAATCAGAAAAAAATTATTTTTTATTAAAAAAATCCGTTTCAACATTTTGTTTGTACTTTAGAGAGGAACTGAAGATTATGTATGTACCTGGGAAGGGAGTATAATAATTTTAAAAATAAATTGTCTCAAATTCGTATGTTTTAAAATTCGTAATTAGATTAAAACGAACTGTTTTAATCTAATTACACTGACAAACATAGTTTTTGTTCCCTAACATGCGATTCATGATTTTAATCAAAATTTTAATGCTGAAAACGATTATGAACTCAGTATTTCTATTACTCACCATTCTTGAAAAATTTTTAAATTTTAATTAAATGATTTTTTTTTCATTTTTCAATGAATAGTTAACATTTCAAGCTGCTATATTATATTTTGTTAGCTTCATTTTTATTGTTTAACTTTGTTAACATAATTTGTAAACTATAAATAAAAAATACTAGAAAATAATATCATATCATATTCATATATTATGACATCATATTTAATACTGAAGAGTGAGCCTTCATGGACAACATTAATCATGTCTGTGCAGGTCAAAATATGTAGCAGAAAACACAGTTGTGTTGTATGTATTAAGCACTGGATTTAGGAATGAATTCATTTTGTTCAGACTTATTGCTGTCTTAAGTTTGTTAGCAGTGCAGTGTCATAATGCCTCGAAATTGTGTAAATGATGTGGATGCCTTTTGTTAAGTATGTGGTAAGTTTACCGTAAAATCAAATAGAAAAAACATTACACCTTTAATTAAAAAAGCATATCATTTGTAATAAAATATAATATATTACTGTACTATAATATTATATATTATTTGTGATGTAAAATTGGTGAACAGAATAAGTCATGGGCTCTTCATATGGTATGCACTAATTATTCTGTATATTTAAGAGGATGGCTGAAATATACATAGAAGGCTTTGCCATTTGGTGTACCTATGGTTTGGCGTGAACCAAAGGATCATGTAACCTACTGTTACTTTCGTTTAACAAGTCTGTCTGAAATTTCTAAAAATATTTAAACATACTGTAAAATATCCTACATTGCAATCTACAATCAGAACTGTACCTCACAGAAAAATTATTCCCGTTCCTGAGCCACCTGTGAATGTATGTTTCGAAAGCAGCGATGAAGAATCAGGCAGTACTGAAGAAGACAACAATGATTTTGATTTTGAATTATCTTCCAATAAGCCACATCTTGTATCACAAGGTGAATTAAATGACTTGGTTAGAGATTTAAATTTATCAAAAAATCAAGCGAATTGTTAGGATCAAGACTGCAAGGTTGGAATTTACTTTAAAAAAATACAAAAATGTCGAGCTTTTGAAGCCAACAAAAAGAACTTTCTCAGTACTTTATTAATGAAAATAATTTCGTTTATTACACAAATATTGATGAGCTTATGTTGCACTTAGGACAAGTTCATAAATCTGAGGACTGGCCCCTTTTCATAGATTCGTCCTAGTATAGTTTAAAAGTTCAGTATAGTTGATTCTACTACACAACGGTAACAAATATCCTTCGATACCAATCGCTTAAGGTGTTAATTTGAAGGAGACATACGATGTGATGAAAGATGTTCTTGAAAAATAAATTATAAAAAAACGTTGCTGGAACATATGTGATGATTTGAAAGTTATAGCTGTTTTGTTAGGCATGCAGTTAGGTTATTCTAGGTACATGTTTTTCTTTGCGAATGAGACAACCGAGCTAGGGATAAACATTATGTTACCAATGAGTGGAAGAAACGAGACAACGTGGGGAAAATATAATTCATGAGCCCTTATTTGAACCCAAAAAAATATTTTTACCCCCTCTCTATATCATGTTAGTACTAATGAAAAATTTTGTAAGAGCAATGAAGAAGGATAGTTCCGGATTTTTGTACATTAGGGAGAAATTTCCGAATGTAAATGAAGGAAAAATTAAAGAAGAATATTTGTTCGTCCTCAAATAAGAGAGTTTGTCAAAGATGATGTATTTAACTCAATGTTAAATAATGTAGAAACTGCAGCTTGGGCTTCATTTAAAGACGTTTGCAAACGTTTTCTCGGCAAACAAAAATCCGACAATTTCAAGTAACAAGATATTGTTAATCAACTTCTTACTTCATGTCTTTGAAAATACATTTCCTCCACTCACATCTGGATTTTTTCCGGACAACCTCGGAGACGTAAGTGACGACACAGTGAACGTTTCCACCAAGATACTTCGGTGATGAAAAGCCGCTATAAGGGGAAATGGAATACTAACATGCTAGCCGATTACTGTTATACATTAATTTGGGATGTGCTTGAGGCTATTAATAAAAGAAAAGCATTAGCGAAATCATTCTAACACAGATATGGCCATGCAAAATTATAGGTACCGTGATTGGACTTCCGGAAAATTTCGACGTATCTTCTGGTTTCATATCCCACAGCCACCAAAACCACCGTCAGTACAAAATTTTATATATATATATATATATTTCACTTTCTTGTAGACACGATAACTGCCATAATTTTGCGCAAATTACTTTCAAATTGTTCCTTAAAAATAACTCGCTCCAAAATCTCGGTCGAATTCTTTAACGGCCAAAATCGGATCATGGAGGCAAATGCGGGGCTTTTTCGAAAAAGAAATTTTCTTATTAAGTAAAATATCGAATTAGTTTAAAGTTCCTACTATTCTTTTGATAAGGGCCTAAAACCTATCTACGTAAAGTTTTTTGATATCACTAACTATTGGCCCAGGGGGTTGAAAAAATGGGTTTTAGAAGACAAAAAAGAATCATACCTCCCTTATTAGGCACAGTATCGAATCGGTTTAAAGTGGTCGTTAGTCCTTTAAACATTACCTAAATCGTTTGTCTCAAACAATTTTTGATATGACCAACTCTTACGGCAAGGGATGACCAAAATGTTGCTGGAATTGTAAGAAGATGGGGCTTATCATATGCTAAACATGTGAAACTTTGTTTCACCTGCAACCATTGTCGTAATGAGTAAATTTGAAGTTTTTCTTAACTTTAAGGTGGAAATCTTTTTTATTCCCTACTTAGCACCGGTGAAATCTACTTCCGCCTTCCGGTGTGCCAAAAAGGATTGTTTTAAATGAATACACATAAATAATAATTATTTAGGAAGTATTGTAAAAGCCGAAATTCATATTTTAACAGAAATATCTATATTTTCTTTTGTATAGAATTAAATTAAATAACTTTGTTTTTAATGTTAAAAGTTAGATATACTGATTTGTTTTCTACGTATCTGAATAGAATTGTGTTTATTATTATTTTTTTGTATTCTATAATTTAAACAAATTTCATAAAAAGTTTTTGTTAAAAAAATATATATTTTCAATATTTGAGTACGATTTACATTCATGAACACTTTACATTTATTAAAATACGGTATACTGAAACAATAACCTTTTTGTCTGAAGACAAACAGTGATAATTTTGCTAACGATATTTGTACTGAAATTTTACGACTTTTTGTTAAGGTTATTATTTTTTTTAATGAATAATTTCATGTCCTGTTACAAATTAGTAAAAGTCTACAGATTTCCTATTGCCTCAGTTTTACACAATAAATTTTGCAACCTTGATCGTTCGGTATGGATTGTCAAAAACAACACAGTCATACCGGATTTGCATTTTTGTATTGACATATAATTTTAATATATAATTATTGTTACTATTTCATCAGTTATAAATGTTTCAGAATGACAGACATTCTGAAACATTTAAGAAATAAAATAAAGTAAGATACAGAAAACAAGTCCAAGTTTTTCGAAATATACAGAGGGAATCCCAGAAATAAAAAATCTGATATGGATACCACATGACTTCCTTGTTCGCCTATTAAATTGCATAAAAACATTTTTTAAAATGAAAAGTACATAATATTTTATTTCATTAATAACTTCTAATACTTTTTTTTGTTGTTGTTACTACTGAATTTGTTGTTATTTATTGTAAAAAATTTTACAATCAGAAGTTAATAATTTAGTAAATCAATATATTTAAATTAAAAAAAAAGTTAAAAAAAGGAGATGAAGTTGATTCGAACTGATGTACCTTCCCCTTGTAAGACCCAAATATTTCATTAATTAAAATTTTATTTGGCTATAACTCTGGAACCAATGAAAATAAGTACCACTTATGATGATATTTCGTTGAAAAGCTCTCAATGTGGGCTTATTACTGTAGTTAAAAAAAGTCCAAAATCCAAATCTTTTGGATTTTGGGCTTTTTTGGACACTTTTGGTCAAGTTGATTGTAATAAAAAGGGGAGGTGCACAGCTAGGGGAGGTTACAGCAGGCTAAATCCAAAATTTCAACATCCTACGGGTAATCGTTTTTGAGTTATGTGAAGAGAAAATAACCCTTTTATGAACATTTTTACTGGAAATCAAAAGTGAAAAACAGTAAACTACTCCTATAAAAAAATCACTAATATACTGATATAAATCATAAATGAAGAAAAAAAACATTTTGTTGCAAATATTTTGCTCTTTTCGTGAGTATTTTTTGACAGACCGTCTTAAGCATTGTCTGCGTGCATAGATTGATTTTTTGTGTTTACTTGTTTTGGATACATGTTGCAAATTTTTTTGTTAGATATGGATCTATATGGATCATTTTTTATAAAATATGGATTTTTTTAAAAGTTTTTAATCACAAATATAAATAATATCATTTTTTCAATTAAGTGAAAATTTTTTTACGAAGTATACTGAACAAATTATTGATGCAATTGCTTTTAATGATTAAATATGATATAAAATACAAAGTCTACAAAACCATAAGGTCTGAAAAACATGTAAAAATTGACAAATGATTTTTCGCGGTTAACTTGAATTTGAGAGAAATATAAATAGAATAATGAAGGATTTGTCGTAACATAGACTGACTAGATTAGATTGCAAGTAATCAACAGTAATAATAGTAGTAATAATAATAATAATAATAATAACAGTAGTAGTGTTTCTATTGTGTGACAAAAATGAGTACTGAACATACAGTATACACCATTGAATATGAGTTGTGCCTGTTTTTGAACAGTACGTTGCATAATAGAACTAGGGTGGCGCACAGAGCGGTATCTCGTCAATACAAAGCTCTCTAACCTATACACACCCCTACCCCTTTACAATCACTTCAGCCAACAACTGACATCCTCCCACGATTACAATCTCTTTAATTCAGAAATAGAGTGAATGCCCTCTTCTCTAAAATATTTAACAATATAACAACTACAATTTTATAAATTTAAATTTATTTTTATTGTATAATAATTTTTAAATGTGCATGAAATTGAAAAAAAATCTATTGTTATTTAAATTTTAAAATGAAGTTAATGATCAATATACAAAGTAATTTTCTCTTTAATTAATATTACTATGATCTACAAATCCAAATTCAAATTATTTTAAAATGAAGTATTGTAATCGCGAAAAATTTCGGTTTTTAGATTTCAACGGAAATATCCATTTTGACCATCCTTGAGACATTTTTGACTACTTTCGGCTGACGTCTGTATCTATGTACGTACATATGCATCTCACGTAACACAAAAACGATTAGCCGTAGAATGTTGGTATTTGGATTATAAACCCTCATTGAGAGCTTTTCAATGATATATCATAAATTGGTACTTATTTTCATTGGTTTCAGAGTTATGGCAAAATAAAATTTTAATTAACAAAATATTTGGATCTTACAAGGGGAAGGCACATCGGTTCCAATCAGGCTTCATCTACTTTTTTTAACTTTTTTTTAAATTTATATACTGATTTATAAATAATTATTAACACAATAATTCAATAAAAAAATAACAAAAGTTTTTAATAACATAAGAATTTACGTACTTTTTATTTAAAAAAAATTTGTATATGTAATTTAATAGACGTACAAGGAAGTCATGTGGTGTCCACATCAGATTTTTATTATAACTCTTATGAAGTCAAATTAAAACGGGGTCCCAAAGGAAATGATAGCAAAGAAACTTGTAACTTAGCAGGAAGATATTTTCTTTAAGTAAACAAGTTAAGAAAAAACCACAACACAGTCATAATAACTGAAAGTTTAAAAAGGGATTGTAGATAACTTTTAAAAACACTATGTTTGGAATATTTATTCCAAAAATACTTAGATTTTATGTACTTATAATTTAAGTATGTCAAGTAATGTAGGTGTGACCACCTACCATTACTTACAACCCTCGACTATCAAATTAACCGAGAATTATGAAACTCATTCCTTTTGGCAAAACTCAAAATATTTTTTTATACAGTGTTTTTGGGTTTCCATCTATTATTGTTATTATTAGTTAGAATTATTGTTTTCCTTAATCACATTTCTCTTCTGGACTCAAGAGAAGCTTACATTTTTTCACAGATGGAAACCCGAACACTGTATCAAAAAATATTTTGAGTTTTTCCAAAAGTAATGAATTTCATAGTTCTCGGTTAATTTAATGGGTTGTTAGTAATGGTAGGTGGTCGTGGTTGAAAAAAGCCAAGCAAGGCGATAGTGTGTAAATACACTGATGGAAATGTCTGCCGAGGCATTTCTATCGGTGGCATCCTGATAAGAGACTAAACTGATAGACTGACCAAGCTGATGACTGCTTGTTATCAGGTTTAGAGGGTCTTACAGACGACCTACGGTAAAACCCATCAAGTCTAGGAAATTAGGGGGGGTAGAGTGATGACCGAGATCGTTACAAGGCGGGCGTCTTCCTCTATGGGAATCAGGATGTGTATTTTGTAATCCAACTGCAATAGGAATTAAGATTCAATACTGAAAATAATTCTAACAAATTCTGAAAAGAAATTGTGGCTTCCCTTCAAATTATCACTAAAAGGGTGAAACGTGATAAATAAATTTCCTATCTCCTGAGCAATTTTAAAATTTTGAGTAGTAACTTAAAATTTGGAATGATAGCGATTACGTAATTTCTATGAATATTTGTTTCAGGATTTCCCTTCAAACAATTCTTAAAAATCTGATGTGGACACCACATGACTTTCTTGTACGCCTATTAAATTACATATACACATTTTTTTAGAATGAAAAGTACGTAAAATTTTGTTTCATTAATCACTTCTGATATCTATTCATATTTTTTTAAATATTTTTATTGTTATTATTGAATTATTATTTATCGTAAATTTTTTTTATAATCAGAGGTTAATAATTATAAATAAATCAATATATATAAACAGTGGTGCTCAAACTTTTCCGATTCGCGGCGCCCTTTTTTAATTAAAATTTTTCCATGGTGCCCTACCCTAACCAAAGTAAAAGTTTGACTACTCGTAAGTAAGAGATAAAAATAAAGAAAACTCGTGTATCTTCATTATTTTTTTTATTTTATTAACATTAAATTAATAAATATAAATGTCTTGGTTCAATTAATTATGAAGCTTTTACAACATTCGCGGCGCCTCTGTCAAGAGGCCGCGGCGCACAGTTTGGGAATCACTGTATTTAAATAAAAAAATAAAAATAAAAAAAAGAAGCTGAAGTCGGATTCGAACTGATCTGTTTTCCGCTTGTAAGATTCAAATATTTCATTAATTAAAATTTTATTTGGCTATAACTCTGGAACCAATGTAAATACGTACAACTCATGATATATCGTTGAAAACTCTCAATGAGGGGTTATTACTGCAGTTAAGAAA
Source organism: Lycorma delicatula (assembly GCF_047948215.1). Taxonomy (NCBI): domain Eukaryota; kingdom Metazoa; phylum Arthropoda; class Insecta; order Hemiptera; family Fulgoridae; genus Lycorma; species Lycorma delicatula. The sequence continues at coordinate 126,101,857 of NC_134455.1, forward strand.
AAGTTCAAAATCCAAATTTTTGGATTTTGGGCTTTTTTTGGACATTTTTGGTCCAGTTGATTGCAATCAAAAAGGGAGGTGAATAACTAGATGTTATAACAGTCCTATATCCAAAATGTCAACGTTCTATGGATAATCGTTTTTGAGTTATGAAGATATATAAGTACATAGTACGTACAGACTTCACGCCGAAACTAGTCAAAATGAGTTCAGGGATGGTCACAATGGATATATGAAAGCTGAAAACAGAATTTTTTTGCGATCAAAACTTCCTTTACTTCGTACAAGGAAGTAAAAATGGATATAATAATTTCCAAAATCTAAAATAAAACTCCAAAACTAGAAGTATTTATCAAAAATAAATATTTGTTTAAGGAAAGAACTTAAACACCAGATTGTCACTTAAATACTCGTATTTTAATCATAGATATAATTCTCATATTTACTATATAGTCACATTGATTGTGTTGCCAACTTTGTACGTTACAGTTTGCTTAATGAATTGCAGATAAAAAGATGTTCTTGGAGCTGGAAAAGAGCAAAGAAATAAAAAAAAGAAGTTTAAAAATTCAGGATTTTTACTGAACCTTTACAGGATTTGTTCAGGCTCTTACTGAACCTTCACCAGCAGAAAAAGTACTTCATTCAGATAGCCAGGAAATAAACAAAAATAAGTTGACTATATTATAATTAAGTATTAAAAAAATCTTGAGTTTGAGCAATTACAATTTTATGAATAAAACCTTTCTATTTTTTTACATATCCCTTCTAAATTATTTTTTTAGGAACTCATAAAAAGAGCAAGATACTTCCTTGAATTAAAAAAAAATAAAAAATAAAAACCAGTATGATCTTTTGCAGTTGCTTGTTGCAATTGTTTCCCTTGAACAGCATGAAGAAACAAAATAATATTTAAAATTTTTAAATGTAATGATTCATTCAGTTTATTTCTTCAAAAGCCTTCCGGAGTCAATTATTTTCTTCTTTAGTAGATACTTCAGCGGTACTTCATTGAAAGAGGAAATAGGAGAACGTAATTATATCTAAGAGAATGAAGATAAAATGAAAATCTATTATTTTAAGAAATATTTTACGTGAAATAAAATTAATTAACACCGTGATAATATAAGCAATGTAATGAATTGCTGTTATACAAGGAAGAAGTATTTTTCTTCTGTATAATTTTTGAATTCAACTTAAATTTACACCAATTGAAACGCAGAAAATAATTATAAAAGTCTACCTTAATAACTGCTTAATATATACATGTAAATTAAGTATCGCGAAATCAAAAAAACTTTTAAAGATTATAAGTATTTCATTTCAAATTCACTAAGAAAAGTGAAGAATGAAGTGGTTTTTTGATACGTTTCTCACTGATCCAAACATACTGATGTACATCTGCATGCCAAGCTCACAAAAACGCATGATACATTTAGCTATTTAGAAGATACCTTTACTCTGTTCACCACAGGAGGTGACTATATAGTGAACATCATTACTCTCGGTGAGAGTAACTTTGTTAATGTATTTTATATTGTAAATTAAGGCCTTTATAGGAATCACAATAATAATAAATATAGGGACAGACAGTATAAAACAAACAGATTGATATATATCTTCTGTTGAGAAACAATGCGTTACATAGTTGCCTTTATTTAGTAGGGAATAAACTGCTTAACTAATATTTTCTCATTTTTTTTTATTCTATTTGGACGTTTAGACGTATTTAGACGGATGGATAACAATTAATCCTGACAGGATTAATTGTGAAAATAAATAAAACTAAAAACTTGTTATCGTTTTAAAAGAGTTTAAATAAAATGTCTACAATAATTTATAAAAGTAAGATAAATGTTAAAATAGAATTCTAATGTAAGATGTATTAACAACACGAGTTAATCTATTGCAATACTACCTAGTCGGGAACATGTCTTTACTATACAGTCTAAGACAATGCCTTAACTGCGCCAAGAGATAGATAAAGAGCTTTATCTAAAGAGCTTTATGCTCTACAAGGTATGGTTGTTATTTTATATATAAATGAAAAAAAAATTTACCTTTTTCTGAAATTTTCTTTCTTTTTCTGTTTAGCCTCCGGAACCACCATAAGGTATTATTTTAGAGGATGAATGAGGATTATGTATGAATGTAAATGAAGTGTAGTCTTGTACAGTCTCAGTCGACCATTCCTGGGATGTGTGGTTAATTTAAACTCAACCACCAAAGAACACCAGTATTCACGATCTGCATTTACTAGGATTTGAACCTCAGAACTTGAAATTTCGACTTCGAAATCAGTTGATTTGCGATGACGAGTTCAACAGTAGACCAGCCCGGTGGGCTACCCAGTAAAAACTGGATGATTTGAAGTGTCTGGATAAGGTGTAAAAAGAAATTAATGACAGAAAATTTTGTAGGTTAGCTTCCCACAGCAGTGCGGTAGGAGGCTTTTCCCTTAGGTAAACTACTAATGTCGGTTGAACAAAGCAACCGCATCAAGAAACTCCTACATGGTCTCACAATGCGGCTCTCGCTAGATTGACTCGCCACTTGTGAGTGGTCAATTTTCCCCTTGATCTCTAAGTTCCAGGGTGGCCCGGTCTCTGGTCCCCCCAAGAGCAGGGCAATCAAACATCAGGTGTTCATTTGACTGGACCTCCCCGCAGACGCACAGCTCATCAGCTGCCAGCCGGAATCGAAGCAGATATTGGTTTCACATTAATATTTGGTAAGCGGTCTTGGTAATAAAGTTTTAAAGTTAGGAAGCAATCAGGACTTAAATACCTTCGCAAATTACAAAATGGCGGCCATGTTTATTTTTAACCCGTTATATCTTCATAAATATTAGTTTTATCCAAATTTATGTTATTTAAAATATATTCAGCCTTTTATTTTGAAAAAAATGGCATTTTATTTTTTTAAATTGGTTAACAAATAGTCGAGTTATGAGAGAAAATTAATGTTGTAATTTTGTGCCATAATTACTTGATCTATTTTTGTGAGAAAATTATAATTTCATTTGTTATTAATTTACAATATTAGAATTAACAATAAATAAAACTAATTAATATTTCATCGAATTGAACGTAAAATGGAGGACATGAAAACAGACACGTAATTTTAACATCAATTTTCTATCATAACTCGGCATAAATTCGAAAAAGTATAGCCAGCCTACCATTTTAGAAACACTCTGTATATACATTTATAAAATATTAATTTGAATTATTTTATTGAAGTAAAGAGAGCGTGTATAAAATCCTGTTTTCCTGGTTTTTTTTAACCAGGAAATTATTTTTTTTTGTTCAAACTAATGTTTTTTCGTTAGCTAAACTATTAAAATCTATAAATATATTTGAATGTTACTTTGAAGTAATTTCAAATATTTACAGACGAATATTTCAAATTTTACACCCATAAGATGATTGTAATTTTTTAATTTAAAAAGATTGTTATAAAAATATATTTTTGTGAGAAATAAAGTATTTGAAAGAGATTTAATTTATTTTTGTTGCGATTATATTAAAATATGAGATAACTTTCATTGTATGTATTGCAACTGTTGAAATTTATGTCAGTCTCACACGGTTTTACTTTATTCTCTCTAAAATAAATTATAATCCGATCATTTATTCCAGTTTTACAAAATGAAGGAAATATCTCATCAATTTCATCACCCCGTGATAGATTAAAAACAAAAATAATATCGCTAATAGTTTTATCTCGATTTGTTTTTATGACATGCCAGCTGTTACAAATGTACAACTTTTATTTCAAAATTTTATTATATATAAATTTACTTAAAAAATAATTGCTTTGGCTTTATTCTTCTAACTAAAATTTTACCCACAAAAATTATATTTTATAATAAATATTATTTGAAATGTAATTTGTGTTGTAAATGTTTTAATGCTTTCTTCCACTTTTTGCATTTAATTAATTCAATAAACAAAGAAAATATAATATTCTTTTACACAGATTTTTTTTGTTAAAATGTGAATAATTAAGACGTATATCTTTTTATTTAAAATTTTAGTTTTTATTTTAAATTAGTAATCTGATAAAATTATCCACAATTTTCTGTGGTTAACTTCTCATTGATCGATTTGTGTTATATTTCAGAATCTCTGGATAATTTTAATAGCATTTTTGTTTAGGAAATATAGAAAGCTATGTTTCTTGATTGTACCATGAGTGGAACTATTAAATTTTGTATTTCTTAATTGTTAGATTAAGATGTGTTGTTAATTTGAAACAATATAATAGAAGTTTCTACAATTCGTTCACTCTACGCGTAACAGCTAAATATTGATCGGTCATTTTATATTCCAAGAGCAAGTAGGAACCAAAGAGCTAATAATAGTAGAAAATTGACCTTTATATTTTTAAATGATTTTAAATATTCAAATAAAACTTTACCCTAAAGGGTAAACAAATAATTAAAAAGCTCACAAAAAAGCCATATATTTAAAAAAAATTCTAGCGGTATTTCTAAGCATCCTAAAAACTTCAAATTTGATATTGGAGAAGTTCATAGCCTTAAAAATTCTAGAAAATTTGAAAAGTTTTTAAACTTGCTGGGTGGCTGAGGGGAAGAATTTGCAAAAGAATTTCAGAACAAATGCAAAGAACTTAGCAGTTTTAATTTTCAATGTCACTGATGGAATTGTTTGATTCTAATGAAACAAAATAAAATTTGGAATTTTGACTTAATTTGTATTCTTACATTATGTCAAATCTACGAAGGAATACGATTTGGCTTCTTAGCAAAATCTTTACTTCCAGAAAAATCTGATGTGGACACCATATGACTTCCTGTTAAATTACAAATACACATTTTTTTTTAAATTAAAAGTACATAAAATTTTATTTCATTAATAACCCATGATATTTTTTCATTTTCTTTTTTTATTGTTATTATTGAATTATTATTTATTGTAAAAATTATTTTACAATCAGAGGTTAGTAAATCAGTATATTTAAATTTAAAAAAAAGTTAAAAAGAAAGCAGATGAAGTAGCATTCGAACCGATGTGCCTTCCCCTTATAAGACCAAATATTTTATTAATTAAAATTTTATTTGGCTATAACTCTGGAATCACTGGAAATAAGTACACCTTATGATATACCATTGAAAACTTCTCAATAAGGGCTTATTACTACACTTAAGTCCAAAATCCATTTTTTTTGAATTTGCACATTTCTGGGCACCATTGATCCAGTCGATTGCAATCAAAAAGGGAGGTGTCCTAAATCCAAAATTTCAACATTCTACGGCTGATCGTTTTTTGGAATGGATATTTCCGTTGAAATCTGAAAACCGAAATTTTTCGCGATCACAAACAATACTTCCTTTACTTCCCTGTACGAAGTACAGGGAAGTAAAAATCCCGCCTAATGTTAGATTTAAATTACAATGTAAGAAATCTGAATAAATATCAAATTCATTACTGTTGAGTGCATGAAGTAGTTTAAAATAAAATAACATGTGTGGCTTATATAAAAAGAATTTAACTCTTGTACGAATTTAAAATGAACGGTCAATTTAAATTGTTACGCGTAGAGTGAACGGATTTATGGCAGGTGCTCGTACTATTCCATGAGTACTAGAATACTCTAGGCTTCTCTAGTCATTTGTGTAACAAGAAATTTTTAACAGCAGTTCTCTTAATATTCATCCTTGAAACTGCTACATTCAGCTTTCACATATCATTTAACAAAAACTGGATACATAAGTAATTTTTATTACTAATTTTATTAGTGTTGTGTAATGATGAACTCAAGTAATTAGTGTGTAAATATTAAAATATTACTAGTAGTGTGTTTATAAAGACACATTTTTAATATAAAAAGGTAGTTTTTTCATATTTCAAAATAATATTCTGTGTTATACAGAATTATCCAAAAAGAAATTTTTTTCTGAATTTTTTTAATAATCGATTTTAATAATAAAAATAAAAATTCATTTTCTCAAGATATCTTAGACGTAAATCTTGTATTCAAAAAACAAATTATAATGAGATTGTAAACCGTACGGTAAGAGTCTCGCAGATATCATTTCTTCCGCTCAAAAAAAAAAAAAACTTTCTGTAATATAAATAAAATTGTTTTAAACAAAACGGTATTGATATAAAAAAAGATAAAACACTACATTTCTATTATCAAAATCTGTTATTAATTTAGAATTTTGATTAACAAAAATACTTGCTAAATATATGTAATAGATATGCAATAATAGGTAATATATAATGCTTAAGCGTTCCATATAATAAGCATATAATAAACAAAACTCTTACCGGCTCGATTTCATTTACACATAATACACATCATATTTAAAGAAATAGTACAATTCTTACGGCTATTCGTTGCTTATTAAATGAAATCAAGCCGGTTTTGACTTTTATAACAAATTTTTCTATTTTTTGCTTATTATATGAAACGCTTAAACATTATTTATTATCTATTATTGTATATCTCTTGTCTATTACATATACTTAACATGTATTTTTTTAAATAAAATTCTAAATTAATTGAAATTTTGATAATAAATATGTAATGTCTTACCTTTTTTGATATCAATATAATTTTGTTAAAAACAGTTTTATTTATATTACAGAAATTTTTGATTTTTGAGCGGAAGAAATATCTGTGAGTCTCTTAACGTACGATTTATAATTTCATTGTAATTTTTTTGGATAGTTCTAATTGTAAAATAAAAATTTTACCGATCGAATTTATTTCTGTTTTATCTAACAAATCTTTGTTGCCACATTTGCAACACTTTCCTACTGTTTGTGTTTTATTAGCAGCTGTAATCTGTTGTAAACTGATAGTTTAATTTTTTTTAATGATGTGATGGGAATTAAAAAACTTGTTTAATCTTCAGTACTTTCATTTACATAGCAGGATTTACTATTAAAACAAGCTGTAGTGTATTTTCTTTTAAATTTTATTACTTCAAGTACATTATCAAGTTTTTGTATGAGATCATTCGTAAATTCAAAGGCGCCGTTAAATACTGCTACCTACCGGCACTTTTCGCAAACCCAACTTTTTGAGAAATAAGTACTGCTACCTAGCGGCGCAATACGTAAACCCATCTTTTTGAGGAAAAGTGACACACTGGAGTCCCACGGTTCATCGAATGAAAGAAAAAATAATTGTCTAACAAAATTCGAGGTAGTTTTTTGAAATTACTCTTTATAAAAAATCTAATTGAACAAAATTATAACGTTTTCATGCTTATTTTTTAATTTTTTTCCCACTTTCATTTAAATTTTAGGTTAGGTTTTGTTTAGAACTGCAGACATAGTTCGTTGACTTCGCCGTGCTGTCCACGTTTGCGGACACTTACCGGCGAAGTTCTAACGAACTTCTTGATGAAACAAAGCAGTTCGTGTGGAACTCAAAGAGTAGAAACTTATAGTAGTACATATTATTTATTGTAAGTGTATGTATTTTTAGCCGAAGTTTTTTTAATAATTTTCTTTAAGTTTTAACAAAAAATATTTTAAGAAACTCAGAATGACACCTGGCTAAAGATTATTACTCTTAAAATGACTAAACACTGACAACTACAAAAAAATAAATATTTTCAAATCGCATGCTCGCAGTATAAATTTCGTTTAAAATTAAATTTACAACTGGACTGATAAAGAAATTTCCTTAGGGAAATTAAAAAAAAGAATCATCGAACTCTATCTACCTGATAACGAATCGAACTTGAAGATACATAAAAAAAGTGATGTGGACACCACATAACTTCCTTGTACGTCTATCAAATTACATATACACAATTTTAATAATAAAAGTACATAAAATTTTATTTCATTAATAACTTATGATATTTTATTAATTAAAATTTCATTTGGCTATAACTCTGGAACCAATGAAAATAAGTATCGCTTATGATGCATCGTTGAAAAGCTTTCAACGAGGGCTTATTACTGCAGTTAAGAAAAAGTCCAAAATTCATTGTTTTTAATTTTGGGCTCTTTTTGGACACTTTTGGTTTAGTCGATTGTATCAAAAAGGGAGGTGCACAAATAGAGGTTACAACAGTCCTAAATCCAAAATTTCAACATCCTACGACTAATCGTTTTTGAGTAATAAAAGATACAAACGTACGTACGTACAGGTATTACGCTGGAACTAGTCAAAATGTATAGAGGGATGGTCAAAATGGATATTTCTGTTGAAATCTTAAAATCGAAATTTTTTTGCGATCACTATACTTTCTTTAATTCTTACAAGGAAGTAAAAAGCTTTTCAATTTTTTAGGACCAAAGTTTTAACACAATCACTTCCTTTATTCTTGTAATTCATTAATGTGTATTTCAGATTTATGTTTAAAAACAAAAGTAAATATTGATTCCTTTTCCATGTTTTAATTTACCTTATTTAATTTTGTACAATAAAATTAATACTATTTATTAATACAGTAATAAATTTATGTTAAATCTTTCACTTATTATTAAAATAAATATTCTCTTTACTTCCTTGTACGACGTAGAGGAAGTATTGTGATCGCGAAAAATTTCGATTTTCAGAGTTCAACGGAAATATTCATTTTGACCATCTCTGAATCCACATTCACTAATTTCTACGTGACGTCTGTACGTACGTACGTATGTATGTAAATATTTAGATTTTGGACTTTTCTTAACTGCAGTAATAAGCCCTCATTGAGAGCTTTTCAACTATATAACATAAGTGGTATTTATTTTCATTGGTTCCAGAGTTATAGCCAAATAAAATTTTAGTTAATGAAATATTTGGATCTTACAGGGGAAGGCACATCGGTTCGAATTAGACTTCATCTCCGTTTTTTTAACTATTTTTTAATTTGTATTTATTGATTTATTAATCATTATTAACCTCTAATTATAAAAAAAAGTTTTACGATAAATAATAATTCAATAATAAAAAAAAAATAAAAATATATCAGAGTTATTAATGAAATAACATTTCATGTACTTTTCATTAAAAAAAAATTGTGTATATGTAATTTAATAGGCGTACAATGAAATCATGTAGTGTCCACTTCACATTTTTTTCATATAGTCAATTGTTATTTTATCTATATATAATATATTTATTTATTATATATAGATATTTATTTTATTCGTTTATGTAAAGTAAGGTTAAATATACTACTAATAAATAATAATATTTATTATTTTACTCTTGTCCTATTTTAGACTGATTTAAAATAATAAATTATTCCATTATTATTTTTCTTTCCTTTATAATTAATATTAAAGTTTATGTATAACATGAAAAGCTGAAGAAAACAGTAATTGACACAGATGGTGTTGTGTTTGGTTATGAAGTCTACATTATCTATCTATACTACAAAGGATTCCACGATAAAGTAATCGATGCAAAGTAAATTGCTTCCAGCAATCGCTTCTACTAGTATAGCTCTCAACATGTAGCCTAACAAAGAACTGCTATTAAAGAGTGAATACAAGTCTAAAGTCTGTATTCATTAAGATTTATACTGTACTGTGACACAAGATCATACTTATTTTCCTTTCAATACACAAAGAATTTTTTTTTCTTTTATACAGTGCAGAGAATATTGTTATTCTCATGGGTAGCAGAATATTTTATTTTATGATATCAAAAATAAGACAAATAAAATTTTATTTACTAAATAAAACTAAATATTTCACGTGATATAAAATTATGGTACTTTTTAATTTTATGCCACCCTCAAAATCACTCAAAAATAATTTTTATGTTAAAAACAATAATTTTTAGTCGAGAAAAAAGGTAAAAAAAATTTTTTTCAATTTTTTTTTAAAATTATAGGAATGTAAAATTATAATTTTACATTTGTCATCATATATTATAACAATCGGGGGGCTCCAACCCTCCAAACTTCCCCTGATCAATCATTATATTTCTTTGATTTTGGACATAAAAATAATTTTAAAATAAAAAAAATTGATAAAAATGTTTTCTTAAAAATTAAAAAAAAAAAACATTTTTCTTGCCAAATCAAATTGTGAACATATTAGGAACTCATTCAATGTAACCATTTATATTTATTTTGTTACTTTTACGACCACATAGGATCACTTTAGTTCAATTTCTGGACTAGTCCATTTTGTAATCGTTTCTTCTTATTTCCGAATCGTGTGAGTTGTTTTATTCTTGCTTCTTTTCTTTTTGCCCACATCTTTTTGAGGCATCTGATCTTTGGCGGCTGTCCTGGTCTGAATACACCCTGTGGGATTTCTTTTTGATTTTAGGTTCAAATGTTATCATATTAGTTTTAATTAGTTTATCGTATTTTTCAGATTTTGTGATTAGATCTTCTTTGGAGATTCTCAACTCTTCCATGTCTTTTCGGACTTCCTTTATCCATTTCGGTTTTGTTGTTCTTTTCCAGTATAAGTTAATTATTTGGCTTGCAAGTCTGGTGTTTTCTGCTATAAGTAGGTGCCCCAAGAATGAAATCTTTTTTCGTGAAGAAATTTGTTAGCGGGGTTATTATTTTATACACTTATTCATTGTTATTATATTTTTATTATTATTTTTTTTCATAAATATATATTTTAACCAAACTTAATCTACGCTTGCTAACCTTGACTAATTAACACAGTAATGTTTTGAGTATTTAAATAATAAATTCAGTAATTATTGCAATTATTTATTATATAGATATTCAAAAAAATTACTGTTAAACAGTTGAGGTTAGCGAGCGTAGGTGAAACAAATTTTTTTACATTTTCTCTCGCCTAAAAATTGTTTTTTTCAACATAATAATTATTAATTAACAATTAATATAATCCACCTTACAAGCACGTTGATGTGTACTCTAGATGATTCGGTACTGGAAAGCCATCATCAGGAGTTGAAATTAATACATTTAAAGTTAAAAGTTTAAAAACAGTCATGACTGTCCCGTTCCTATTAGTAAACTAAGTATTTTTAAGGAGTATACTAGTAGGACCCGGACAGTCATGACTGTTTTTAAATTTTTAACTATGATTTTTTAAACTTTTAACTTTAAATATATCAATTTTAACTCCTGATGATGGATTCCGGGTAGGCCGAAAGATCTAGAGTACATATTAACGTTCTGGTAATGTGGATTATATTAATTGTTAATTTATTCATTTAACATATCATATTTATGTTTGAGAAATTAATAAATTTTTGAGTGATTTTGAGTTGATTTGGCAAAAGGTTTTGGGTGGCATAAAACGAAAAAATAACAAATATAATGCCAAATTGTAATAATGTCAAATTTAAGTATTTAAGTGGCAAAACTTGCGCGATTTTGAAAGATGACGTATCATTAATTATTTTTAAAACGATTTTTTTAAAGGTTAGTTTATTTATTTAAAAGTTATTGGGACATAAAAATGAGTGAAGATAAAAAAAATTATAAATTCGATTCATTTTGAAATTTTATTGAAAAAGGAATCAGGCCTCTAAAAATAAAATTTTTGACGTTTGTGGACATGATACAGTATTAGTACGTGTGGCTCAAAACTGGTTCAAGAGTTTTAAATCTAGAAATTATGACAATAATGATCTACCTTGCTCTGTTCAGCTAACAACCAAAAATGACGATGAAATCACTGAAAAATTGAGCAAGAGCGGCGAAAAATTATCAGTCATGATATCAGTAACGAAATAAAAAATCTGATCTGGACACCACATGATTTCCTTGCACGCCTTTTAAATTCCATATACACATTTTGTAAAATTAAACGTAGATAAAATTTCATTTCATTAATAACATGATATTTTTGTTATTGTTATTATAGAATTATTATTAATTGTAAAAATATTTTTACAAGCAGAGATTAATAATTATTAAATCAATGTATTTAAATTAAAAAATAGTTTTAAAAAATGTGCGTTCCCTCGTAAGATCCAAATATTTCATTATTAAAGTTTTATTTGGTATAACTCTGGAACTAATGAAAATAAGTACCACTTATGATATATCGTTAAAAAGCTCTCAATGAGGGCTTATTACTGCAGTTAAGAAAAAATAAAAAATCCAATTTTTTTGGATTTTGGGCTTTTTTGGACACTTATGGTCCAGTCGATTGCAATCGAAAGGGGAGGTGCACAACTAGATATTACAACAGACCTAAATTCGGAATTTCTTCATCCTACAGCTAATCATTTTTGAGTTATGCAAAATACATATGTACGTACTTCCGTACAGACGTCACCCCAAAACAAGTCAAAATGGATTCAGGGATGGTCAAAATGGATATTTCTGTTGAAATCTGAAAACCGAAATTTTTGCGATTTCAATACGAAGTACAAGGAAATAAAAATTGACCGCAAAAAAATGTTACACTGATTAAAGAAGGCTAGATATAAAACTCAATGTTTAGGTGTCGCATGATTTAATAATGAAAAATTTAACAAATCGAATTTCAATCTGAATATCGTAGCTAAAACGGAAGGAAATGGAACCATTTTTGAAACGGGTTATTACGGCCGATGAAATGTGGATCATGTACGACAATATATAGAAAAGATCGTGGTGAAGCTCCGCAAATTATGGAAAGACAGAAATTGAATACCAAGTAAAGTATACACTTTACTTGGTAAAGTGTATAACTTTACCAAGTATACACTTGGTATACTTGGTATTCAATTTCTGAATTGAATATGGTATTCATGGTAAGTATTCCAATTCTATGGTATGGAATTGGAATGTGCGCGCGAGTGATATCGGAAAGGAATTGTTCACTACGAGTTGCTGTTGCCAGGTCAAATGACTGATACCAATCTCCACTGTCACAAATTGGAAAGATTACGCCAAGCGATCAACAGAAATGATATCTTTCATTAAGACAACACTAGATCCTCGCAGATCATTGGTGACTGGTCGAAAATTGACAGTGCTTGGTTGGGAAGTTTTGGTGGACTCGTTTTATAGTCCTGACGTTGCACCGACAGACTACAATTTGTTTCGCTCTCTATAAAAATCTCTTAACAATAGACTTCAAAAGAGATCTGTGAAAATCATTTATCACAATTGTTCGTCCAGAAAAAAGAGAAGTTCTGCTGTGACGGGATTATGAGTTTACTTCAAAAAAAAAAAATAAAAAAATAAAGAGGTAGTTTATCAAAACATATTTGGTTAAAAAAGATCATTTGAAATTAAAAAAAAAAAATTGCTTTACTTTTTCATTAAAATACCAAGAAACTTTATTACTAAACCTTTTCTTATAAACTAGCTCCCCGACATAGCTGCACCCACGCTAAATGGTTTATTGAGTTTTCCAAAGCGGTCAATCTTTTTATTTTATGTTTATCAGTAGTAATCGGAGGCAGGTGCAGCCAGTCACACGTACAGTATTGGTGGCAGTTGCTGTGGTGGTTGAGCCACAGTGCCGTATAACTTCGCACTGCTTAAAAAAAATCGTATTTAATAAAAACCCAAAAATGGTTTTTAAATATTTATCTGAAGAGTATTTGCAAGCCCAAATCGACTGAATATCTGGTTTACTATAGTCAGGGTTGGGAAAATTTACAATCATTGTTAAAAATTTGTTTATCTTTCTTCATCCCCTTTCAAGGTCGAATTTAATAAATCTAGAATTGATTTATTGATATGAAGATACACTCACCAAAATCAGGTTGATTTCTTCATTTGTTACCGAGAAATTAAAAAAAAACAAGGTTCCAAAAAAATATTAAAAAATCAATTTTAACCTTTGAAACTCGGATTGAATCTCAAAAAAACTAGAAATTGGTTTTTATGTGTTCATAATCAATCAGTTTAAACCAAGCTCATACAGTGATAGACAGTCACAGTTCACAATTAATTAAGGTTTGAGCTTCAAAACTCCCAATACTACATTCATATATATATATATATATATATATATATATATATATCCAAAAAAATTACAATAAAATTGTATTATAAATAAGATTGTATTTAACAAAACGATGTTGATATAAAAAACGGTAAGACACTATATTTTTATTATCAAAATCTGTTATTAATTTAGTTTTGTTTAAAAAAAAATGCATGTTAAATATATGTAATTTTTTTTTGTCTTCAGTCATTTGACTGGTTTGACTTGGCTTTCCAAGCTAATCTAGTAGTACTCGTTTCATGTGGGTATACCCCCTACATCCTACATCCCTAACAATTTGTTTTACATATTCGAAACGTTGCCTGCCTGCACAATTTTTTCTTCTACCTGACCCTCTAATATTAAAGCGACTATGCCAGGATGCCGTAATATGTGACCTATAAGTCTCTCTCTTCTTTTAATTATATCGCTTCTGCTTCGTCCATATTTAGTAATTCTACTTCCCAAATAACAAAATTCTTCTACCTCCATAATATTTTCTCTTCCTACTTTCACATTCAGTGGTCCATCTTCATTATTTCTACTACATTTCATTACATTCGTTTTGTTCTTGTTTATTTTCATGCGGTAGTTCTTGCGTAGGACTTCATCCATGCCATTCATTGTTTCTTATAAATCCTTTTTACACTCGGCTAGAATTACTATATAATCAGAAAATCGTAGCATCTTTATCTTTTCACCTTGTACTGTTACTCCGAATCTAAATTGTTCTTTAACATCATTAACTGCTAGGTCTATGCAAAGAATAAAAAGTAACAGGGATAGGGAACATCCTTGTCGGACTCCCTTTCTTATTACGGCTTCTTTTTTATGTTCTTTCTTTATTACTGTTGCTGTTTGGTTCCTGTAAATGTAAGCAATCGTTCTTCTACCTCTGTATTTAAACCCTAATTTTTAAAAAATGCTGACCATTTTATTCCAGTCTACGTTATCGAATTCCTTTTCTAGGTCTGTAAATGCCAAGTATGTTGGTTTGTTTTTCTTTAATCTTCCTTCTATTATTAATCTGAGCGCTAAAATTGCTTCCCTTGCCCCTATACTTTTCCTGAAACCAAATTGATCTTCTCCTAACACTTCTTCCACTCTCCTCTTAATTCTTCTGTACAGAATTCTAGTTAATAATTTGACACATGGCTAGTTAAGCTAATTGTTCTGTATTCTTCACATTTATCTGCTCCTGCTTTCTTTGGTATCATGACTAAAACACTGTTTTTAAAGTCTGACGGAACTTCGCCTTTTTCGAAATATTACACACCAGTTTGTATAATCTATCAACCGCTTCCTCACCTGCACAGTAA
Organism: Lycorma delicatula; assembly: GCF_047948215.1. Classification (NCBI taxonomy): domain Eukaryota; kingdom Metazoa; phylum Arthropoda; class Insecta; order Hemiptera; family Fulgoridae; genus Lycorma; species Lycorma delicatula. Next base: position 126,117,029 of record NC_134455.1, read on the forward strand.
TTCTACAGGTATTCCGTCTATTGCAGGAGCCTTTCTGCCATTCAAATCTTTTAATGCTCTCTTAAATTCAGACCTCAGTATTGTTTCACCCCTTTCATCCTCTTCTATTTCCTCTTCTTCCTCTATAACACCATTTTCTAATTCATTTCCTCCGTATAACTCTTCGATATATTCCACCCACCTATTGTCTTCACCTTTCGTATTATATATCGGTTTAGCACCTTTGTTTAACACATTATCAGATTTTAATTTATGTACCCCAAAATTTTCCATAACTTTCCTGTATGGTCCGTCTATTTTACCAATGATCATTTCTCTTTCCACTTCTGAACACTTTTCTTTAATCCACTCTTCTTTTGCTAGTTTGAACTTCCTATTTATAGTATTTCTTTATTGTCGATAGCTTCTTTTACTTTCTTCATCACTAGCATTCTTATATTTTGTACGTTCATCCATCAGTTGCAATATATGGTCTGAAATCCAAGGTTTTCTACCAGTTCTCTTTTTTCCACCTCAGTTCGCTTCTGCTGATTTAAGAATTTCATTTTTAACATTCTCCCATTCTTCTTCTACATTTTATACCTTAACTTTTTTACTCAGACCTCTTGCGATGTCCTCCTCAAAAATCTTCTTTACCTCCTCTTCCTCAAGCTTCTCTAAATTCCACCGATTCATCTGACACCATTTCTTCAGGTTTTAAACCCCAATCTACATTTCATTAACATTAAATTATGGTCGCTATCAATGTTTATTCCAGAGTAAGTTTTGCAGTCGACGAGTTGATTTCTAAATCTTTGCTTAACCATGATATAATCTACCTGATACCTTGCAGTATCACCTGGCTTTATCCATGCGTATATTCCTCTATTATGATTTTTAAATTGGGTGTTGGCAATTACTAAATTATACTTCGTGCAAAACTCTAAAAGTCGGTTCCCTCTTTCATTCCTTTTGCCCAGTCAGTATTCACCCACTATATTTCCTTCCTTGCCTTTTCCAAGGCAAATATATGTAATAGATAACAGATATACAATAGATAATAAACAATATTTAAGCGTCCATATAATAATAAAAAAAAAGAATAACATTGTTACAAAACTCTTACTGGACCAATTTCATTTATTAAACAACGAATAATCATAAATGAATTATTTCTGTAAATTTGGTATGTATTACAAACAGATGCAATCGAGCCGGTAAGAGTTTTGTAAAATGTTTTTCTACTTTTTTCTTCAAATCCTAGTTGAACCTTAGAGTTCTCAACTTCGAAATCAGCTGATCTTAAAAGACGTTTTCACCACTAGACCAACCTGGTGGGTTAAGTTTATATACTATTTCAATAAAGGTTTGCAGAATGAATAAGAAGTATGAATAGTAACTGAATGGTTATGATATTCATGCGATTTGATGGCTTGCCATTTTTCTGAATAATTGAATAACAACTATTTTCTTCAGTTCTAATGACCTGAACCGCCTGAAGCAACAATTAAAAATTCGATAGATTTTAAAGCTTGGTAGGAAATTTTATTGGAAAAAATGTTTAGTTTGTCGGTAAACGTAGCCTCGAGTGCGTAAGAGTAGAAGGACGATCTTTGAACACCCTCTATTTGTCTGTATTTAAAAATGGGATATGGACACCATATGACTTCCTTGCACGCCTATTAAATTACATATATATTTTGTTACATATTTTTTACATTTTTTTTTTTTTTTTTGTTATTATTGAATTATCATTTATTAATTTAATTTATCAGGGCTCGTTGGTATTGATATGTAATTTATTTAAATAATAGTTTCCACTTACCAACAATCTTTAATAGTATGTTCGAGCGCTTTCGAATTAGTAATCCATCCTCAGGAACATTGATTAGTTATAATTATAATTATTTACTTCAAATATCTTTAATTATACTAACTTGAATTTTAAAAACAAAATTTATAAATACAACAATTGATCGTCAAAAGGTAAAAAATGTAAACGTTATCCTTCATGTCAGTATGAAGGTCCAGTTGTTATAATATAACAATATATTATAATAAGAATAATTATAATTATAACATATTACTGTTCCTGAGGATGGATTACTAATTCGAAAGCACTTGAACATACCATTAAGAATTGTTGATAACTGGAAATTATTATATAAATAAATTATTATTTATTGTAAAACATTTTTTACAATCACAGGTTAATAATTATTAATAAATCAATATATTTAAGTTAAAAAAACAAAAATAAAGGAAATGAAGTCGGATTCTCGCCGATATGCCTTCCCCTTATAAGAACCAAATATTTTATTAATTAAAATTTCATTGAATTATAAAAATTAAATTCATTAAATTAATTATTTCATTAAATTAATAAAACTTTTATTGAATAATTAAAATTATAACTCTGGAACTAATGAAAATACGTACCATTTATGATATATCTTTGAAAAGCTCTCAATGAAGCCTCATTACTGCAATTAAGAAAAAATCCAAAAACCAAATTTTTTGGATTTTGGTTTTTTGGACACTTCTGGTCCAGCCGATTGCAATCAAAAGGAAAGGTGTACAACTAGATGTTGCAATAGTCGTAAATCCAAAATTTCAACATTCTACGGCTAATCGTTTTTGAGTTATGCGAGATACATACGTACGTACACACACATACTTACATATGTACCTATAGACGTCACGCCGAAACTAGTCAAAATGGATTCAGGAATGGTGAAAATGGATATTTCTGGTGAAATGTAAAAACCGAAATTTGTCGCGATTACATTACTTCCTTGTACTTCATACAAGAAAGTAAAAATAATAAAAAAAAAACCTATGGCCACTAATAATTTTATTAACAATTTTTTTTTTTTAATTATAAATTGGGGAAAGTGTCTTTTTGTCTATCCGGTGTCTATTTCTAGCAAAATTTTTAAAATAACATAATTAAGAAAGAAACAACTTTAACTTCGTAAAGAAACAGTTTAACAAAATTCTGGTTACGTTTCATTAAATGCATTATTTATAACTACGTGATGTAAAGTTTCACATATACTAGAACTAAATTTGTTGACCTTAATTTCTAATGCTTATAGTTGCATTGTGTGATGTCACAGCCTAGATAGTTAAAATGCATGACAGGTCACGCATTTCTTAGAATTTCACACCACAAAAAAAAATTAGTGTAAAACTTCATTTACATGCATTAAAACATTAAACAATCATTAAAATATTTTAAAATGCATAAATTATATAAATGGTGTGTGTATAATTCATATATAATGTTTTTCTTTTTTTTATCGATTACATCCTCCATATTATATGCTATTGTTTATCTATGGGGGTCGTTAAAGTAAGGTGATGTATAATGAAGAGCTCAAATGATTAGGCAACTTCATTTTGATAGTTTTAATTAGACTGAATTTAATTAATTGTAAACATTGTAACATTTATAAGACAAAAAAAAAGAAATCTAGGGGGATTAAGTGAATATTAAAAAAATAATATGTTTTGTCTTACTCATTTCAATAAAAGAAGGGTCTTCATTTTAGTCTTATATTTTTTCAAAAAAAAGAAAAATAGAAAGAAATGTGGGGAAGGCTACCGAACGGCCAATTGTCCCAGGAAGTACAGGAGCACTTCTGCAACCTGTGCTTTATGTCAATTTCACCAGCTGGCAAACTATCGGGGTTGAAGAGTGTACCAAGAAATATTAGAAAGGAAACAAAGGCAAAAGGCGAATCAGAACTCACTTACTTCAAGAGTTGAATCCGCTAGCCGTAGAGTAAACGGCCTTACTTTTGATAATAACAATTTCCCAACGTTGGGACATGAAGCACCTGGGAACGTCAGCGCGAAGCCTGAGTTTCTCCGTTGAACAATGCTGCGATGGATGGCTGTAATGGTGAGAATAATGTAGACAGGTTAAACAAGCTTAGCGTTCGTTCGTGCTTGCATGGATGGGCGACGGTGATGATGCACGGGAACTCTAAACACACTGAGCTCGAAGGCACCTCCTGGGGCTGACTAATGTTTAAATGCGGTTTCCGGCTTCGGGAGGCAATGATGGTGGTTGTTTAATCTGTAGGGCGCAGACTAGATACGCCGAAACATCTGTGGAACCTGCTAGCGAGCCCGACACTTTGTCCGTAAATGAGATTACTCCCTTAACCAGACGGGGAGAAAAAAGGTTAAACAAGCTTTCATCAAATATGCATTTCTTAGTTCATAAGATTGGAAGTCTAATAAACTTGCATATTCAGGTACTCTCAAAAATGTGTTAATGACAAGGTTTCTCCGCATCATTACATGGAACATTAACGGCTAACATTAATTAGAAACTATGTCAGTTACAATTCTCTGGACGTGATGCTGGTATCGAGACGCATTTACACTCCGAAATTACCTTAGGCTTCAAGGTTTCTCGATGGATATGTCAAATCACCACACGGGGGAACTGTGGTACTAGTTAAGAATTCTCTACGGCATCACGAACTTCCGGGTTTCTGCACTAACCAGACTCAGACAACAACAGTTGATGTTACAGACTGATTGGGACCTATAAGACTGTCCGCGGTGTACTGTCCCCCGCGCTATTCTATAAGTAACGAGTTATATTCTCCGAATATCTTTCCACACTACGATTCAGGTATATCGCTGGAGGAGGAACGCGAAAGACTCATTGTAAAGTCGCGGTTGATGACAAACAACAGAGGAAGGATGTAGAGGAGCTGTGTTCAAAATCCATCCTTGAACTTAGTGTTTTAGCCAACATACTGGCTTTCAAACCAGTAATCTGGGAAGATCCCAGATTTACTCGACTTTTATATCACCTTAACTATGTAATTTTCATACACTTTGATAGAAAACAACAATGGCTTGTCGTCGGACCACTCGCTTATTTTACTTAGAGTGATTACAACAATGTTGAAGAAGAAAAGGAGCTCTAACCTGCATACGAAAGGATCAGATTGGATCTCGTATCAGGAATGGATCGAGGAGAAACTGATTGACCCTTAGGAGAATATTGACCACGCAACATACTTTTTAACGATGGTCATGCAGGAAGGTGCAGAGCGGTCTACACCAAAAGAAGTACATTCGACCAGAGACAATACTTATCCGAAAGAGGCGATAGATCTAATTGGGTCAAAATGGTATCTCAGACGAAATTGGCAGGGGTTCAAGAGGCCTGAAGACAGAACACTACTTAAAAGAGCTGCGTGGATGATCTTGAAACCAGGGAAACCTGCACACGAGGTTTCTTCTTACAGACCAATTAGCCTCTTAACGGTCATACCTAAAGTATTTGAAAAGCTAGTACTTTGCAGACTTAGGCCGGTTTTGGCGAGTGATGAAGTAATCCCAGACCACAAATCTGGGTTCAAGTACGGCTCCGCTACTATCGAACAGTTCCATAGAGTCGTCAGTGGATGTTTGGAGGAAAGAAAATTCTGCTCGCCGGCATTCTTAGATATCAAACAAGTCTTTAACCAGATACGGTTGTTAGTGAAACAAAATTATGTGCTTTTCATTTTAAAATAATGCGTATAAGTAATTTAATAGGCGTACAAGGAAGTCATGTGGTATCCATATCCGATATTTTATGGACTATGAAGTGAATGTGAAGTGTAAGGCAGGTATATTTTTTGGTAATGAATTTAAAAAAAATTGCTTACTGATAACTTTTATTACGGATTCACTTATTATGGGAGTTCCTTAAGAGCCTCGTTTATTATCAAATGATTTATTTATAATTCCACTTACGAAATCGATTATAAATATATAAGTTGTAGAAAAAAATTCCAACATTAGGGATTAGTTTTAAAACGACAAGTATAGCATTATGTATTTCTAATATTTAAATTATTTTCGAGGGAAAACGCAAGAAAATTAATTGAAAACGTAGTAAGAAAATATATTACATATATCTCCGCTTCCTAAAGATCCTTATTTTAGGTTTAGTAACAGTTTATTCTCGCATTTTTTTTCATTATTTAAATAAAGATTTAATCAAGACATAAATTTCTTGCATTTACTTTCTTATAAACGGTTGTATTTCATACTGGTAGCGATTTTTCAAAGGCTATCCAAATTTTAAATTAAAAACTAAAAAAAAGTAAAATAAAATAAAACTGACTTCACCGATAAAATGATCTCAAAAGAAATTTTGAGATTCCTACTCAATTTAAAAATTGCTTTTGAAACCAGTGATTATTTTAAATATAGTAAATTATTCGCAGTAGCATATTTTAATTTAACGTCTAGTTCTACAGGTTAAAGTTTCAAAAGCAGGATTGAAATATTTTTCTTTTTAAAGTTAGTTTTTATTGCTTTCTCTTACGTACATTATATTACATTTTTGAAGATGCAATTTTAATTTTCAAATAAACCGAGGAATGTAGGATTTTGTAGATGTCATTACACACAATAATTATCTGCGTAATTTACTATCACTAACGATATAGATCACAGTTTACTGTCAATTTACTGTCAAAAACTTTTAACAAATTTCTAGCTTTTAAAATAAAATTTTTATTTAACGTGTTCTTTGCTTCATTCATATTATTCATCTCCTGCAGGATTTCCACACGCTATACAATTGTTGAAATGAACTAGATTGATCCTTTGGAAATCCTGTATCTATTCTCTTAATTTCTGAATGAAAAGTGATTTTTATTGAAAGACTAATTGTTGTCCTCGGCTTTGGTTGCGTGGATTTTGAATTTTCACGTAGAATAAATTTTCAAAACAAACATTAGTTTTTTATTAAAATTCATAATTTAAAAATTTCAGTTTTAATGGGCATGTTGACAAATTGATTTATTTATTTTGGTAAGAATTTTGGTGTTAGGGTTAAGAGGCTACCACCGGGTTGGTCTAGTGGAGAACGCGTCTTCCCAAATCAGCTGATTTGAAAGTCGAGAGTTACAGCGTTCGAGTCCTAGTAAAGTCAATTATTTTTACACGGATTTGAATACTAGATTGTGGATACCGATGTTCTTTGGTGGTTGGGTTTCAATTAATCACACGTCTCAGGAATAGTCGAACTGAGAGTGAACAAGGTTACACTTCATTTACACTCATACATATCATATTTATTCATCCTCTGAAGTATTATCTGAACGGTAATTACCGGAGGCTAAACAGGAAAAAGAAATAAAGGGTCAAGAGGATAGCAACTGAAAAGAAATTTCTGCTCGTTATATCAGCGCAGCAGCATTTCTCTTCAATTCAGATCCCTGATATGAGAGTGAGTGACAATTGCTAGATGCCAGATTTATTTAAATAATATTTTTAAAACTGTAATAATGTTATTTAGTATCTGTGTAAAATTTAGTAAAACCACTTTGCGCCAATCATCTTACAATCAGGAAACAAGTAACTTTTCGTCTTTTTTTTTTTTTTTTTTTTTTTTGATGAAACAATCCGTCTTTAAATATTTGCAGATATTTACAATTAATCATTTATTTTAAATTTAAAACATAAAAAATAATTATTAAAAGGCACATTTTGATCAATGCATGATGATGGTAAATAAAAAAAATTAATAAATAAAAAAGAATTTAATGCTGTAAAAATAGACATGTAAAACGTCATTGCTTTGAATCGGTAATGAAATTAAATGATTGGAAAGGGTTCATATGCTGGATCTTAGGTATGGTCGTTGAAGATAATAAATAGTTTTTTCGGTTCTATTTTTTAACATATACTGTTTACTATTGTTTTATACTTATTTTTGTTGTTTTAACGCAATTACTGTTTAATGCTGTTTATCTACTTGTGTATATCTTTTGTTTGATAAAAGAATATTTATCTTTATCTATATTTTATATTCTTTATCTATACCTTTATCTTTTATTTGATGCGAACTGAATGTGTTGGACACATGTAGTTCATAATTGGACAAGTTACAGAACCTAGCAGTGATAATACTTTTTACACGTTCAGTGCTTATTGGATATTACCTTTTACTATTAATATGTTTGTTTACCTGGACGATTATGTTATTATAATCATTTCCTCTTTGTTTTCATGGGGAGGGGGGTCATCATTGGATGACAATCTCCCATGCAATATTTTTGAGATATTATTTATTTAGGGTTTCGTAAGGAGAAATCGATTATAATTTTTATTTTGTTTTACAACAGAAACAAATCTGGATATGGATACCACATGACTACGCCTATTAAATTACATATAAACATTTTTTTTTTTTTAATGAAAAGTTCATAAAATTTTATTTCATTAATAACTTCTGATTTTTTCATAATTTTTTTTTATTGTTATTATTGAATAATTATTTATTAATTTTTTTTCAATCAGAGGTTAACAATTTTTAATAAAAATTTATTTAAATTAAAAAAAAAGGTTAAAAAAAGGAGATGAAGCAGGTTTGAACCGATGTGTCTTCCTTCCCCTTGTAAAATACAAATATTTCATTAATTAAAATTTTATTTGGCTCTAACTCTGGAACCAATGTAAATAAGTACCACTTATGATACATCGTTGAAATGCTCTCAATGAGGGCTTATTACTGCAGTTAAGAAAACATCCAAAATCCATATGTTTTTGATTTTGGGCTTTTTGGACATTCTTGGTCAATTCGATTGCAATCAAAAGGGAAGGTGCACCACAACTAGATGTTACAATAGTCCTATCCAAAATTTCAACACCCTGCGGCTAATTGTTTTTTAGTTATTGCAGATACGTACATCCGTACGTAACGCTAACGTCACGCTAAAACTAGTCAAAATGTATTCAGGGATGGTAAAAGTGGATATTTCCGTTGAAATCTGGAAACCGACATTATTCGTGATCACAGTACTTCCTTTACTTCGTGCAAGGTAGTAAAAATGCTGTGAAACTTTCTGTTCAATTAATCGCCTGTTAAAAAGAGATTTTTTAAATTTATTAACTAAAATAATACTAGAACAATGAAGAATCTTCTCTTAATAGATACATAACTTTCATATAGATACATTAGTTTTTATTTTTTATTTTTTTACTTTTTAATCTTTACATAGAACTAGCAGTTAATTATGTTAAAGAACAATTTAGATTCAGAGTAATAGTACAAGGTGAAAAGATAAAGCTGCTGCGATTTGCTGATGATATAGTAATTCTAGCTGAGAGTAAAAAGGATTTAGAGGGAACACTGAACGGCATGGATGAAGTCCTACGCAAGAACTACCGCATGAAAATAAACAAGAACAATACGAAAGTAATGAAATGTAGTAAGATGGACCACTGAATGTAAAAACAGGAAGAAAAAAGATTATGGAGGTAGAAGAATTTTGTTATTTGGGAAGTAGAATTACTAAAGATGGACGAAGCAGGAGCAATATAAAATGCCGAATAGCACAGGCGAAACGAGCTTTGAAAGTATATGTTTGGAGCGTAGCTTTATATGGAAGTGAAACTTGGACGATTGGAGTATCTGAGAAGAAAAGATTAGAATCTTTTGAAATGTGGTGCTGTAGGAGAATGTTAAAAATCAGATGGGTGGATAAAGTGACAAATGAAGAGGTGTTGCGACAAATAGATGAAAAAAGAAGCATTTGGATGAATATAATTAAAAGAGGAGACAGACTTATAGGCCACATATTAAGGTATCCTAGAACAGTCGCTTTAATATTGGAGGGACAGGTAGAAGGAAAAAATTGTGCAGGCAGGTAACGTTTGGAGTATGTAAAACAAATTGTTAGGCATGTAGGATTTAGGGTGTGTACCAAAATGAAACGGGTAGCACTAGATAGGGAATCTTGGGATGCTGCATCAGACCAGTCAAATGACTGGACAAAAAAAAACTTCCATATTATTTAAAAATTATTAATTTATCTGGTAAAACGCGTTTTGTTTTTTTAGTTATCAATTTCTGAAATGTTTAATAATTTTTTTAATGAAGTTATCAGCGGTTAAAAAAATCATAAATTTAATGTTTAATATTAGCAGTGTCGTTTTTATCATCTTAATAATAATAATAGTATATAATAAAAGTATAAATACAGACATATATATAATATTTTATTTTATTTATCTGTTATAGTTCATTAATCTTATAACAATTAATCTTACTTTTTTAAATTAGTAACTAAAAAAATATAACAATAAAAATGGTACGTTAGATTTAGCGATTTGTTAACGGGAAATAAACTTTTTTATACAGTAAAACATAAAATTAATATTTTTTTACAACATTAATTCTACTAATTAAAATTATTGAGTATATTATTCAGCTTTTACATTATTACTTTTATGTCCAATAATTGGAGAAAAAAAAGTTATTAACCAGACTGGATATACTTTACCGGCCAAGGAAATCTGGCCTTAATAGAGGGTGCCGACCCCATAACAGCGGGAGAGGATAGCAATGCATAAGCGCTTATAGACACTACCGATACCTCTTCATCAACCGGTAAATCACTCTTGAATAACTGAATTAAACTGTAATACAAGTATTGTATAATTTTATAAAATTTAAAATAAAGAATTGAATTAAAAATTACACTAAATTTTATTATCTATTATTAGTAATTCGGCAATAAGTATTCATAAAGTCATCGATAGAGTTATTTGATAATATCAAATGAGTATTGCGGGGGAAAATAGATGAAATAACGAGGAGATATTGAGAGGGTTCATTATTTTGAATCGAGTTGGAATTAATATAAATTTTACCTGTGCATTTTTTTTTTTAACAAAACAAAATATGAAAATTAACTTTGCAAATAGAAGATTGAAAAATTATGAAAACCCTTTCATAAAAGCAACTCCTACCCCGACAAAAATGATTGATTTTTTTTTAATGAATTTTTCTAGTACCAATGTAGTGACTTGAAATTTTTTTAATCTTTTTTCTGAATTAGATGATAATTTTTATGTTATTAATATAAAATTATCTTTATGTAGAATTTTTCCGAAGTAAAGTAGCTTAAGATTTTATGATAAACTATATTATTTAATACTTCAAGTGGAAGTATGTTAATTCAAGAAAAAATTGTGTTAAATTTTACAATATATTAAAAATCATTTAAAATATTTTATTTCATAAATATCAATACGCAAATAAGTTAGGCTAAAGAGTTAAAATAATTTTTTAATTTTATTATAGAGGATAGGTATTAAACATTTTAAGCTTTATACAAATTTCTAGAAATTTTAGTAACATTGTATCCAATATTTTTAAAGATATGTACTTATATCTCTTACAAATGAAACCGTAATTATTTTCGTATTATAACTGAAATTAGATAAGACAAAAAAATTATTGTACTCTCACATATTATATGTAATAAATTATAAGTTTTCTACCTGTAAAATAATACAATAGTGCACATATAAGGAAAAAAATGTATATATATTTCATTTTGATGTAAACATAGTAAAATATTTTGTCACTTACCTGAAGATTCACCGTCCAGTAGGGAAACACTTCTTCTTTTAAACTCCTCCATGTCACATGTGTTGTTAGTATCTTTATCTCTAATCCTATCAGTCATTCTATGCTGTAATGATATTGCTAATAATTAAAATTAAAATCGAATCGAATTTTAAATTGACCCCCGTATGATTAAAACGAAAAAATCTTAAACATTTTTTTCCCAATTTTTAAAAATTTATCCAGTTAAGTATATAATAATATTTTTTTTAACTTAGTCGGATGTACGAAAAAATAAATGTTATTTAGATTTATAATTTAATAAAAGGTTATAATTAATACAAAAATTTAAGAAAACCAAAGGATGAAGTTTCTGTAACTTTATTTATTATTGTTATTTTAAATTATAAGTTTCCTATTCGATGGATACAAATAAACGTCTAATTGACAAAGGGTATATAATAATAATAATAATATTTTAAATTAGCACTGACATTAATATAAAACCACATATTAATATATGCAGTTTTTCTTTTTAAAAGGTAAATAATAAAGTTACTAAAGTGCATCATCATAATACTTCATGTGCAATTACAATTAAGTACAACATAACGGAGATTTAAAGATTTACAAATCCACCACACGCACCACACCCACACGCGGTACCGCGCCATATTGGACTGAAGCCAAGCAACAAATCGGCGCAATGCGCAAACGCTATATACAACACTATCTACCCCTAAAGAAAAGTACTACTTTACTTGACTCTGGTTATAATCAATTTATCGACCCCTCAATATAACCGACGCGTGCCAACAAATAAATATTATGAGATGTTTACACTACTTAATCACTCTCCTCCCATTTACTTGATTTATTATATCGATTTATTTTTTTTAACTAAATACAACGATAAATTTTCCTTTCATCAGATATTTAAAATCTAAGTCCTGATAATTTTAATTGTTACTGCACTTTTATACACGTATTTTTTTCTGTTTATCCTCCGGAACCACCGTAAGGTATTACTTCAGAGGATGAATGATATATATGAATGTAAATGATGTGTAGTCTTGTCTCAGATCGATTACTGAGATGTGTGATTAATTGAAACCCAACCATCAAAGATTACTGGTATCTGATTTAGTATTCAAATCTGTATAAAAGTAACTGCCTTTACTAGGATTTGAACCTTAGAATTCTCGACTTCAAAATCAGCTGATTTGCGATGACGAGTTTGCCAATAGACCAATCAGGTGGATTATACACGTATTAATCACATTATAAATTACAGTATTAGTTTTAGTAAGCATTAGACTTAACTGAATTTTTTTAAAAAAGTTCAGTTTGGAGTGGAAAAGTAAAATTAATATATTATCCCCTGTATGCAATATAGGGGATAGCAGGTTAACGATCTGTAATTCATTCCTTTTTTTAAGAGACAGAAAGTTATTGAGGCAATTGCTGAGCTCAAAACTAAATTTAGAAATTAGGACTATTATTATTATTATTTTTTTTTTTTTGTATTTTACGGGCATCGACTGCTAAGGTCATTAGCCTATTCATTCTTAAAAAAGAGGTTAGTATCACCGTCATATGTAAGGGTGTAAAGGGCCCTTACATTTTATTTAAAAGCACATGCTACACAAAAACATTAAGACACAACAACAAAATAACAGTTATGGGGTGTAAAGAGCCCCGATCTTAAAATTTGAGATAAAATTCTCAAAGAACATGAAATTAAAAAAATATACGTCTGTAAAATACCATTATCTACTTCTACCTGTCTCGTTTATTAATTTGTTTAAGCACCCTCGCACCCTATAAACAGTCCCGTAGGACTGTAGGACGTAACCCATCGGGGACCTCCCAGCGTCATAAGAGCTGTTCAGTGTTTGACCAACTGTTCAGGACGGCCAAAAAGCCCCTCGGCGGGGAGGCTGTCCATCCCGGTCCTGACCTACTTGGCTACAGGCATGAATTGCGCTTACCCATAGCCTCGCGCCCTAAGTCCACCTTTGAGGGTCTCCTATGTCATCATTGGACACACCCCGACTCGCTGCTCTTGCATGCAGGCGAGCCAGGGTGGCCTAGGCAAGAGGCTACCTCCCGTCACTATACGTGCCACTCTTCGAGACTCTCTAATATATATAAAACTACTTCTTAGTTTGTTTAACACAGCTTTTATAGACTTCTACGAAGTCCATAGGCGTGTAAATAAGCAACTATCTTTTCTTCATTTCCATTATGCAGATCAGCAGTAATATCAGTTCTTAACAGGAACCTCTTTCTGAGGTCCTCTATATGGTACACTCTTCTATTAGATGCTTAATTGTAAGTGTTTTGTTACAAATACCGCACATTGGTCTCTCTTCGCTGCTTAACAAACATGAATTTGTTATTCGCGTGTGACCGATTCTATTTCTGGTCACAGCAACTTGTTCTCGGCGAGTCAACTTCACGTCGCTTTTCCATTTATACGGAGAAGTTTTGATTGAGTTTAATTTTGTATTTAAACTCCTTCAATCATTATTCCACTTGTTTCTTATTATGTTAATTAGACAATTCTTAACATCTGCTACCCTTACAGGAATTTCATCCAAAACATTGCAGACCGTTGCCTTTCTGGCAGCTTCGTCTGCGCTTTCATTACCAGTAATACCAGCAAGCCCTGGAGTCCATAAAAATACGCATCGCTGTCTTCGTTGATTTAGAACGTACAAAATAGACAGGATGTTTGCAATTAGGACATGATCCTGTGTTTTTGATCCGAATTGCAACAACCGAAGAGCTTGCTGTATGGCAGTAAGTTCTGCCGTATAGACACTGGCCAAATCCGGCAGTTTTCAAAAATGGGCTTCTCCATTTACATATATGGAGCATCCAGCACCATGTTCGGTTTTAGAACCGTCAGTATAAATTCTAATATGTTCTTCGTAGCTACTGACGGCTGCTAAAAATTCCTGTTGGATGATCACTGCTGGCTTCTTTTTTATTTCTTCCTGAGAGAGATCCAACCTTGTATTTACCGCTGGCACGGCCATGGCGGTATTTCTCTCGTAGAAATTGCTAATGTATCTGGAATAGCAATTTCGTGTTTTCTTCTTAATTCGTGGTACCTAATTCCAACTGGTCTGGAATAGGTAGCACGATGTTCCTATAATGCAACCATAGGATGATTGTTAAAAAGTTTGTTATTTATATGGGCAGGAAAAGCTCATATATTTGCTGCATATCTTAGCAAAAGGATCTCTCTTCTATAATATAGTCGCAGTATTCCGGCTTCGGACATTAGACTAGGCCGGACTTGTGCGGAAAGCGCCTGTCGCATATCTTATTCTGCTATTATGAATTACGTCTAACTTTCTTAAATGCGACTTCCTAGCGGATGAATATAGACTACATCCGTAGTCTAGTTTTGATTGTACCAATGACATATAGTCTCAATAATATTTCTTTATCTGAGCCTCAATTGATGTTCGATAAACATTTTATAATGTTTAGGGCTTTTTTGCATCTATCACTCAAATCCTGTATATGTAATCCCCACGTAAGGGATTTATCCAATACCAGTCCTAAAAATCTCACATTGTCCTTATATTGTATTGGATTGTTGCCGATTGTCAAAATAGGACTATGGTGAGGAATTCTCTTCCTACAGAAGTGTACACAGCACGTTTTTTCTAGTGAAAATTGGAATCCGTTTTTCCTTGCAACTTTATTTAGAGCGTTAATCGTTCTTTTCAATTTGTATTTCACCATAGCAGTCTTATTGATGGCATACATTATTGCCAAATCATCAACATAGACTCTTTTGCTGATTTCTACTGGAATGGCTAATATCAATTTATTAATGGTTATCGTAAACAAGGTACCGCTCAACGGCGAACCTTGTGGTATGCCATTTTCCAAGCTTCTTTCAGATGAACATTCATTGTTGACGCGTACTTGGAAAGTACAGTCATTTATATAGTTGCTGAGTAAAACTGGCAGATTGCCACGAATGCCCCATTAATGTATCTGGAGCATTATTCCATGTCGCCAGGTCATATCAAAAGCCTTCTGAAGATCGAAGAACACTCCGACACAATGTTTCCGTGTAATATTGTATATAATGTTCTCTAAGTTGATCATTTGATCAGTGGTAGAATGGTATTGCCGAAAACCTGCTTGATATGGTGATATCAGGTTTTCTTTTTCTAAAAGCCAAACGAGTCGATTATTAATCATTTTTTCAAGTAATTTTCCCATAGCGCACGTCAAAGAAATAGGACGGTAGCTATTGGGATCTGTTAAATTTTTCTTTTTCGTTGGTACTGGAACAACATGGAACAACACTGATGCGGGTACATTCCATCCCGCCATATTTGATTATATAGTTCTAGTAATCGGCGTTTTGCAGTGATATTCAGTTGCCTGATCATATTACAATGGATTTCATCCGGACCAGCAGCTGTGTTTCCTGCTTTCTGCAACGCTTTCACGAATTCTTCCATTTTAAAAGGTACATTGTATGAATAATTATACTCAGTTCTGAAATTTAGTAGACCTTCGAGTTCTACTTTTTCCGTCCGTAAATCTTCATCGTAGTTAGCCGTTTTACTGGCCTTCTCAAAGTGATCGGATAATAACTCTGCGGTTTCGTTTGGAGTGTCCTTAATTTTATCTTCATCTTAAAGGCTAGTTATGGGAGCCTAAAAGTTTTGACGCCCACAGATCGCCTTCACTTTCCTCCAACCGCCGAATGCAGTAGTAGTTCTGTCAATGGATGGATATTGTTGCCAGGATCGTTTTTTTGAATCTATCATGAGTCGTTTTGCATACGCCCTGTATTTTTTAAAAGCAATAAGATTATCTGTTGTAGGACGTTTCTTAAAGGCGTTATACGCTCTTTTCTTTCTTTTTATAGCTTCACTAATTTCATCTTTCCACCATGAAATGGGTTTCTTCGTAAGTTTCCCAGAAGTTTTGGGAATATATCTCAATGCCGAGTCAAGTATCGCATTTGTTATAGCGTCGACATCATCTCCGATAACTCCAGTTGTTTCAGGGAGTATCACCCTAGCTGCGAAGCTCGTCCAATCTGCCTTATCAAACAACCATCTTTTAGAGATGGCGTAAATTTTCCTTGTAACATCAGTTACAGTTTACACCGGGAAATGATCGGTTCCATGCAAATCGTCTAACACATGGAAAGTGTACTTAGGTGCTTTCGATCCGCTTATGAGAGCAAGATCTATACAGGACGTCGATCCATCTCTGGCATTGAAAAAGGTTCCTGACCCATCGTTTAAAAAATAAGTTCGGTATGCATTAGGAACCTTTCCAATTCTCTTCCGCAGGGATCTACTCGGTCCGATCCCCAAAGACAATTATGAGCATTAAAATCACCCACCAGTAAAACAGGTGGGGGAAGCTCAGAAATTAATCGCGATATGTCATCCTCCTTCCAATCAGAATTCGGCAAGTATATGCTGCAGACAGTAATCTGAATCGGACGCTTCATTCTAATGGCGACCGCTTGTAGGTTTGTATTTAGATCAACCGCTTCGACAGTAACTCTAGTCGATGTTCATATGGCTACTCCACCTCTAACTCATACATTTGGCGGTTGATCTCGCCGAAATATATCATATCTTCTTAATTTAAAATTTTCATTTCGGCAGAAATGTGTTTCTTGAAGGCATATACAAATCGGGTCTATATCATGTACCAAGCGTTGGAGCTGATAGATGTTTGAAAAACATCCATTAATGTTCCATTGTACAATCGACTCGCTAATTTAAAATTAAATTATGGCCTTGGTTTACCTTTCGGCCAGCCTTTTTTTATTTTTTTCTCCATTCTGCGAACAGCTTTGTGTTCGCGGTGAACGTCGTCGCCCGTATAGCTTCCGGTCTCCGAATCGGAGACCACCGAAGCCGCCGACGACGACGTACATGGATCGGCGCCGATTTCAGGCGCCGATTGAGAGGCGGAAACCTTACCGACCCCTGACACAGGAATCCCACCAGTCACCGCCCCTGAAAGGGGGGACACTTGCCCCTCTGTGTGGTTTTTTGTGGCCTCTGTGGTTTAGAGGCCACCTCAGTTGCAGGAGGCTTGGGAGGCTCCATAACAGATTCTGTAGCAATCACTTTCTTCTTACTATCAAGGATCTCGCTAAGACGGACTTGGCATACTGGTTTGACGTCCGTTTTATTCTGAACAAGAGCAACTTTCGGAGATTTATCTTCAGGAGGCTGTACTAATATCTTTGGCTTAACAGGTTATTTACTATTCAAAGGCTTCATTTTATTTTCAATAATTCTTTCAATCATGTTAGCCAAAGTGGGCGCACGTTTGCTGATGAGCTAACTTTCATCGACAGCAACTGGAGCAGGAACAGGAACAGTAGCCGCAGCCTGAGCATAAGTTGTTGTTGCTCTAGGTTTGTGGGCGTTTACTAACTTTTTAGCTTCGAGGTAGCTGACTTTCTGCAGGATTTTAACTTCCTACACAGCTACCTCGTCTTTGTAGACAGGATAATTCCTGGATCTACATGAATGCTGTTCCTTGCAATTTATACATGTAGGAGGCTCCTTACACGGCTCTCCTTCATGCACGTCATCACCGCACATGCATATTTGCGGTCTGTCACATCTAACAGCGGTGTGGCCAAAGCGTTGGCACTTGAAGCATCTCATTGGCTGGGGGACAAATGCCCGCACATCCAATCGATGTATTCCCGCTCTTACCTTCTCCGGCAAAGTAGGCCGGTTAAATGTGAGAACATGAGAGGCTGAAGGTATGACCTCGCCATTCCTTCTCATGTTCAATCGGCGACACTCTATTACTCCTTCTGATGCTAATTCTTCAACAATTTCTTGCTCTTAAAAACAGTTTAAAAGATCCCGACATACCCTAACACCCCTTGAGGTGTTGAGCGTGCCATGGCGATCGACGCGTACAGCGAATTCTCCAATTTTTTTCCGTCCTTGGATCTTCTGAGACTGAGTATCATTTATAGTCTCCACATGAAGTCCAGTGAAAGTTTTTCTAATTTCCTTAACAGAACCTCCAGCACATTTATTTATTTCCCGAGCAATGAGAAAGGGACTCACTCTCGAGAAATTACCGTCTTCCTTTGTAATCACTAAATATTAAGTTTCGGTACGTTGCTCTTGAAAAAAGCTTTTTACAAGCTCTTTCTTGCCTCAATCTAAATACGACGAGATTCTGCACTCTTTCTCCGTTTCGACTCAGGCGAAACGGCTGGTTCTAAACGAGGGTGTTTTCGTGAACACTGCCACATTTGGTTGTTATTCAAGATTATTCATGTGTGTTTATCCCTTCTGTAGCAAGGCTAGCCGCCGAAGTACACCCCCACTCCAGGGCTACTAACCTTGGAGGTCCGATCCGGTACTCCGGTGGAACCGGCATATGACCTGGCAGAGAGCGGATGCGCAATCTCTGCACTGACTCCAGGCTCCTACTCACCGAAACTTTCAGAGCTCCCATGGACCGACATACATGGGCACCATTGCTACATGCTTGCCATCGCAGGGGGCATGTGGACAACGGAAGGGACTCCGTTACACCTGCAATAACCTGGCCGCCACATCACCAGCTCTAAATTGTGTGTGACTCCATTTCCAAATCATTTAGCTGTTCATATCCTGCAGGTGGCCGAAAAATCCAATCCATGTGGATTGGATTTTTCGGCCTGAAGGTGGAAACAGGTCAAAAGAAAAGCATATCTGAGGAATTTACTCAGAACCCCGTTAGCTAGCTAAATGTATTGTACATAAGTACAGCTGTTGCTACCCAAGATGTGGAACGTACGTGTTGTGTTCCGGACGTGGGGATTATCTACCTCAGGGCATTATTATTATTATTAAATTTTGTAATAAGCAGAAATTTTGTAAAAGAAAAAAGGTTTCCCTTTTTCCTAGAATGTCTATCAGTGAAAGAGGAAGGCTGCTGGCGGAGACAATGGCGTCATTAGATATGACATTATTAAATATGGCCTCAACACACAGAGAGTTCCTACTTTTCTCAGAGGAATGTCGGAGTCCGTCTTCGACCTGGAATTCATCACTGATAGTATGGTGGGTGCTTGGCGATGGCAGGTTCTTGAGGAGGAGACGCTCAGCGATCACCTATGTATTGAGGTGATCTTTGAGCGGCGAGAGGTATGCCACGAGGATCAGAGTTGGCCATGGATTTGTCGGCCTTCGAATACTCGACAATTACTGATGGCCTTTATTGAGAAACTGGAGCAGGAGCAACAGGAAGATGGAGAGGATGTGAATCTTGATGTTGTCATCCAGGAAGCTTGTGCATATGCCCTAGACAGAAGAATGGTGCAGGCATGACCGAAACAGGTTTATTGGTGGTCGGATGATATTGCTGGGCTGCGAAAAATATCTGTATGTAATAGACACATTCTCATCAGAGTAAGAAGAGTGAACAGGTGAGGACAGAATTGAAAAGCTCCACTAGTACCTCAGAAGGGTTATACAAAGAGCCAAGAAGGAAAGTTAGAGGAAGATTTGTGACTAGCTGAATGAGAACCCCTGGGGACTAGCGTGCAAACTAGTCCCCAGGAGTAGCTGACGAGGAGGCTAGGGAGGTCCTTGCCTAGGGTCCCTAAGGTGTGTTTAAGAAAAAAGCTGTTAGCATTGTTTCCGAGGGACGTAAATCCAAGATGGATGGAGTTGGCGGTTACTGTGATAATGCACGTCACGACTACCGAATTGCGGTATGCGGTATCTCGGTTACGCCCGAAGAAAATCCCAGGGATTGATGGCGTAACAGCAGAGACGATAAAGCCGTTGGTGGAAGCCTATCCCTCCAGGCTGATTGTACAAGGAGCATATATCGATGCCGTGGAAGACTGTAAGGGTGGTCCTCCTGCCTATAGGTGGTGGGGGCGAAAATGGCTCACCAGGTTATAGACCAGTTTGCCTTCTCAGCAGGCAAGCTGCTTGAGATTATACTGGCGAGAAGGCTTCAGGAGGAATTGCAGAGGACTGGCGGACTATCAGACAGGAAGTATGGCTTCCGCAAGGGTAGAAGCTCGGTTGACGTGGTACAGAGAGTGGTAAATGTTGTGGATAGCGTGGCCAGGTCAAGCCATTTTAAAAGGATTCCTTTTGTTGTCCTGCTAGACGTCGTCAATGCATTTGACATAGTGAGATAGGAATCCACCCTGCGGCTATTGGAAGGAAGAAGAATTGCATTATATCTGCTTAGACTGATACAGCAGTACCTCAGTTGTAGACACCTAAGAGTAATGTCTGAAGAACGGGAGATGGTCGTTGTAGCCATACAGTGTCGAGTGCCACAAGGATCAGTTCTGGGCCCCGTACTGCGGAATGTGGTGTATAACGACTTCCTTCGGAATGCGTGGCCACCAGAAGTGGAGGTGGTGGCCTATGCCGACGATTTGGCCGTGGTGGTGGCGGCAAAGGAGTTGAGTACTGTGGTGACGACGACTACGGAGACAGTTGAGCAAATCAAGATCTGGCTCCAGGAACAAGGTCTGCAGCTGGTGGTTAATAAGACCGAAATTAGAGTGATGGCAGGAAAGCGGCGCTTGCCTCAGTTCTCAGTTAAAGTGGATGGTGTTGGGATTACTCCGAGAGATGAAGCTAAGTAGCTCGGCGTATGGCTCCATAAGTCTCAAAGAAATGCCTACCATGTGCAGCAAGTGAGAATGAAGGCAGAGCGGTTGTTCTCGGCGCTGGTTAGGCTTATGGCCAACGTTGAGGGCCCAAGAACGTACAGGCGTTGATTGATAACGTCGACAGTGATGTCGGCTATGTTATATGCAGTAATAGTATGAGTGGAGGCTTTCAGGATCCAAAGAAACACCCAGAGGTTAAATAGGATGTACAAGAAGTTGGCGTTAAGGGTGGCACAACTGCACAGAACGGTCTCCTTTGATGCGGCACTGGTCGTGGCGGGATTTCCGCCATTAGACTTCGTGGCCAGGGAGAGATTGGACAGAGCCACAAGAGGAAGGGAAGAGCGAGGACACAAATGCTTACAGAGTGGCAAAAGAGGTAGGATAGAGCAAAGTAGGGCAACTGGACTTATACATTACCTGATATTACAGCGTGGGTTACCAGAACGCATGGGGAGGTGGACTTCTGGACGGCTGATTGGCTGACGGGTCACGGGTCGTTTGGGGTCTAACTCCGTAAAATTGGTAGAAGACAGACAGATAGCTCCCAATACTGCGGTGCGGTTGATTCTGTAAGCCATACGTTTTTAGACTGCTCTAGGTGGCTGGAGGAGAAACCGCAGGAAGTGGTTTTTTAGGCCCTTATTCAAAGAATAGTAGGAACTTTAATCAAGTTCGATATTTTACTTAATAAGAAAGTTATAGCGATATTTTGTTTTTCGTAAAAACACCCCATTATTTCACCCTCATGGTCCGATTTTGGCCGTATATGTTAACTTTTGAACTGACGGGGTGGTTTTACAGTCTGGGCGATGTGAAACGCAAAGATATGTTGAAATTTTCCGGAAGTCGAATCATGGTACCTATTACAATAGGTAGCTTTCTTATGAAATCTACCTAAAAGACTATTTATTAATTTATTTTACTTAATAAGAAAGTTATAGCGATATTTTGTTTTTTCGAAAAAGCCCACCCATTCCACCCTCATGGTCCAATTTTGGCCGTTAACGAATGCGACCAAGATTTTGGGACGAGTTATTTTTAAGGAATGTTTTGAAAGTGATTTGCGCAAAATTACGGCAGTTATCGTGTTCACAAGAAAGTGAAATATATATATATATATATATATATATATAACTTTTGAACTGATGGGATGGTTTTAGAGTCTGGGAGATTTGAAACGCAAAGATATGTCGAAATTTTCCAGAAATCGAATCATGGTACACATTACAATAGGTAGCTTTCTTATAAAATTTACCTAAAAGACTATTTATTTATGTACTTTTCTGAATATATCGTAGTTTAATCTTTGTATGTTTATAAATTTAGAGCGTTCCAAAATCCTATTGTCGTAATACATGATGAACTAGTTTTTAATAATATAAATTTAATTAATTAGAAATTAATATTCCTGGCCTCTGATATGCTCTGTTAAAAGCTTCGTTTCTGCAGTTTCAACTTGTTGCAAGGAATTTGGTTTTAAAACCTTCTGAATAAGAAGATCAAATTCCTATGGTTTGATGCTGGAACAGGCTTTTTCCCTAATCCGTAAAGAAAAAGAAGAAGAAGAACTAATAATAAAAATTAATAATTATTGAAAAGAGAAATCTTGCTAAGGTTGATTTCCCAAACCTGAAACATATATATATCTTCTTTTTTTTTTTTTTTTTTTTTTTTTTTCACTCTACTCCCCTGGGCCGGTCCGACTGGTTGGTATTGCGCCACCCAGGGGAGTGTCTGGTAAACTCTAACGAGCCTCTCCGCCTACCGGCTGAACGTCCGGCATGGCAGGTCGGCTCGCCGGTGTTAGCTCTTTTGAGTGATTTTCTGTTTGCCCATTTGGAAACCACGACATACCTCAAATAGCCGTAACGTGGCACCGGGTCTTTTCTTACTCTTCTTCTTCATCGGAACCTATCTAAACTCTTGGAGTCCTCAGTGGATCATTGAGAACGACACACCTCAGCGTGCCGTCTCTCACCACTGAGGCTATCCACCCTACCCTATTCTACACTAGTAACCTAGTCGCCTTTCATCTATATCCTTCTCTGTTAATACTGCTACTATAAATTCCGTAACCTTCTTCCAGTTTATTTCGCTCCTCAACATGTGCTCTAGGACCTCTGCTGGGCTCATACCTATTATGCCACAGTTCCTCCTTTTAATTGCCCACCTCTCGCAGCAGAAAAATGTGTGTTCTGCATTGTCAATTCTCTCACAGTACATACATTCTGGACCTGGCCTTCTTCCAACACGATGGAGATACTCATTGAAATTGCCATGACCTGTAAAAAACTGCGTGATATGATAATTTAACTCACCATGTTCCCTGTCTAACCATAGTGTAAGATCTGGAATCAGCTCCTTCGTGCGTCTGGCTGGTCCATTCTCCTGCCATCTATTTTGCCATCTATGTCTATCTTGTCTATGTCTATGTCTATCTTTTGCTTCATTTGCTTCGAGGCCTTGCGCCCTCTCGATTCTATTTAGGGCCATTAAGTCTATTGGTGGCACCCCAGACAACACGCACAATGCCTCATAGGAGACCGTCCTGTAAGCTGAAACAACCCCCAGCAACAGCCTCCTATGAGTACTAACCAGTCTGTTCAAATTTCTTTTAACCCTGACTGAGTGCCACCACACTGGTACTGCATATAACATCATAGATGTCACTGTGGATGCTATCGCCCTTCGCTTAGTGGGTCTTGGAGCTCTCTGCGAAGACATTATTATATTCAAATTCTTAGGCATCTGTTCACCTTTGGCACATATGTCTATTATATGCTGGGTGAACCGGCAATTCCTCTCATAAGTCACACCCAGGTATTTAATCTTTTCGACCTCTGTTATTTGTTGGTTTCCAATTTGGATGGCCGGACGGTCTAAAATCCTCTTCCCTGTGAACATAATATATTTACATTTTTCTATTGCCAGCTGGAGTCCCCTCTCTTTCAACCAATTGTCTATCATCCATAACGTGTTGTTAACACTCTCTTGTACATCGACAGTTGTTTTACCCTTGATGAGTATCGCCAGGTCATCGGCATAGGCAATTACTTGTACCCCATCCTGATATTTTAGTCTTAATATCCCATCGAAGGCCAGTATCCAGAGTAAGGGTCCCAGTACAGACCCCTGTGGCACACCGCCATAAATATTGAAATGTAGGCACTCACTCTGCGTCTCCACCAAGCATTCTCTATTTGAGAGGTATTCCCCTATCTGCCTTCTTAAATAAGGACTGATACCTTTTTCCACTAATGCCCTATTTATTGATTCCCACTTGATAGAACCGAATGCATTTTTTACATCTAAAGCTATGAATAGGGGAATACGCCTCGTTCTCCATGTGCCGTTCCTAGTATCCTTAGCCCAGTCGATCACCTTGTAGCCGCCTGTATCGTCGAACGACCCTTCATGAATCCAAACTGATTTCCACTAATGCCTATTCCTTTCTCAAGTTCCTTAAAGATTCGGCCAGCGAGCATCTTCATCATTACCTTCGCCATGGTATTTAAAAGACTCAATGGTCTGTATAAAGGTTCTCCATTCTCATTTGTGCCTTTTGGGATAAACACCACCCTAGATTCCTTCCAGATTCCTGGAAATGTCTTGTTTTCTAATCCATGGCTGGCAACATCAAGCATTTCATAAGGAATTCTCTTTATCAGCCCTTTAAGGAGTGCCGCTGGAATTCCGTCTGGACCCGGGCTCTTCCTATTACCCAGTTGTGCTACAGCCAAGTGCAGTTCAGAGAACGTGAAGCGTCTGGGTTTGCAATCTATAACATTTCCTGCAGTTTCTACTCTACCGGGGAATAGCTCATTAAATTGTTGTTCTACCTGCTCATTATTTAATATGGGCAGACGCCTTCCAAATCGCTTAGTGATTATTTTGTATGCCTGTTCCCAGGGGTCTCCGTCTAACTCCTCGCAGAGTCTGTGCCATTGTTTTTTCTTAGACATACAAATAGCTTTGTTTAAGGCCTGTCTGGTCTCTTTATAAGCCAGAGATGCCTCCTCGTACTCCTGTCTGCCTCGCATTCTGAGTCTCTGCTTCCTTCTTCTGCGCGATTGTAGGAGCCCTCTCAGTGTTTCAATCTCCATATTCCACCAATACACTGAGTGTCTATTGGCTCTTCTGTGAGCTACTCTGCCCATTTCTTGTCTTGTAACGTTAGTCAGGGCAACTGAGCCTTTTAGTCTGAGCCTTTTATGGTAATCATAGTGTCATGATGGTCACTCGCCACATTATGTGGTAACACTCGCCAGTACCAGTGTTCCCTACTCCATCTATCGTCTATGATTGTTAAGTCCAAGACTGACAAGTGTCCTCTCGCCTCATATGTAGAGGTGCCATCATTTACACAATGACAGCTAATTGCCCCCATCATATCCGTAAGGATCTCACCTCTGCGATTGGTGTGTGCGCTCCCTGCTGCAATCGCTTTACTATTGAAATCACCTAGAATAATGACTTTCTTCCTAGCGTTATTTACTACTCCTTGTATTATGTCTAGTCTTCTAGTAAATTCATGTATGTCACAGTTTGGAGACACATAGGCACCAATCGCTAGTGTTGAATCCGACTCCACCGCCAACATGCCTCCAGATCTGGAAGTCAATCTCCATGCTATCCTGCCACTTACATCCATAATTGCCACGTCACCATTTGTATCCACCATCCAGCCTGATCTAGCAACAAAGTACTTGTTCAGCTCCGTGATTATCAGTAAATCAGCCCTCTGCTCTATGACCAGTTCACTAACCAAATCATGAGTCATGGTGCTTCTGTTTGCGTTAACTATTATCACCCTAAGCATTTAAATGTTTTGAGCACCCCCAGCCTTCGGTGCGGTGTTCTTGGCTCCCACAGTCCAGGCAGCTACTATGCTCCTGGCATTCAGCAATCTTGTGGTCTCTGCCTCCACAATTGAAGCAGAGATCCATTCTGTCAGGGCCCTTGCACTCATGTTTACGATGTCCAGTATTCCAGCATCTGAAGCACTTTTCCTCTGATTCCCTAATATATGCCCGACAATTTACCCAGCCAATCCTCAACCTTTGTTCCACCAGCTTACAGGCAGCCCTATACGAGGTGATAACTGTAACATTTTGGGTCTCTGCGTACCCTTTTCTAATTGACGATATCTTGATGTCCTCATCAGTACCTACTCTTGCAGTAATTGCAGCAAAAATTTCTGTCTCAGTGGTGTCATATTTTACATCCCTGATGTGAACTATTGTGTGCCTTCCCGCTCTTGTACGCAGGTCAACATGCAAATCTGCCGCCTTATCTCGTAGGTTACTTGTAAACTCAGCAGCTTTCTGCGCTCCCTGAATTCTCACGTGGAGTTCTTCATTCCTGCCCTTACGTAAGGAGATGACCTCTTTTGTATCTTCGCTACTTACTGCAGACTTCATCGTTTTAAGTAAATCAGAATAGGATTTTCCAGCTGCTTTGATAACCACAGTACGACTGTCAACTGCCAGTGGTGTCGACTTTTTAATATGGGCTTGTCCAGACTTGCCTTGTATAGCTTTACCTTCAACTGGGATCGTAAGCACTTTAACCGCTACTTCCTCGTCTCTCCGCAAATAAGATATTAATTTCTTCATATAGAACATATATATATATATATATTACACAAACACACCCTCGAATTTATATTATACTTTTTATAAACATATATAATTAGCATACTGTGAAATAAATGAACCAATTTACTCTTGATAAAATTTGATTAAGAATGTCGGTTGAAAAATCTTGATGACCAAGCGATTCTTGCTTTTATGCGAACATCTTTCGAAGCAGACTTACTTAACAGATGACATCAGTATAGTCAGATTTTTATATAACTATATATTTACATAGGTGAATATTATGGGTGTTTATTTGCCATATGTGGACAGCTTTACAGAAACAAACTATTTTTTCACCTAATTGCTATGTAGAAGAGATAAATTACATCGACAATAATTTCTGTTTTACAAGAAAACTATTCGGGCTACCAAATTAATTGACTTATCCTGATGTCCATAAATAGTAATGATTTTAGTGTAACGCATAATAATGTACTGTAACATTTGGCTCGGTGTACGGTAGTTAAAGTTTTTATCTTGAAAGGTATTAGGTAGAGTTCATAAGAAAGCTTCCTATTGTAATGGTTACCATGATTCGGCTTCCGGAAAATTTCAACATGTCTTCGCGTTTCATACCACAAAACTACATGCATAAAATATAACGACTAAAAATCTCGGTCGAGTTCGTTAATGGGTAAAATCGGACCTTGGGGGTTGAAATGGGGGAATTTTTTCGAAAAAAATATCGCTATAACTTTCTTATTAAGTAGAAATTCGAATTCGTTTAAATTATCTACTATTCTTTGGATAACGACCTAAAACTTATCTAAGTAAAGTTTTTTGAAGTCACCAATCATGGGCTCAGGGGGTGGAAAAAATGGGGTTTCAAAGACAAAAAAAATCTTACCTCCCTTGATAGGTACAGTATCGAATCGGTTTAAAGTGGTCGTTATTTCTCTAAACATTACCTAAAACATTTGTCAGAAACAATTTTTGATATGACCAGCCCTTACTGCAAAGGATGGCCAAAATATTGCTGGAATTGTAAAAAGATGGGGTTTGTCATATGCTAAACAAGTGAAACTTTTTTCACATTCAACCATTGTCATATTGAGTAAATTTGAAGTTCTTTTAAGGTTACTTAAAAGAACACTACTTTTTTCTTTCTTTTTCCTGTTTAGCCTCCGGGAATTACCGTTCAGGTATTACTTCAGAGGATGATATGAATGAGTGTAAATGAAGTGTAGTCTTGTACGGTCTCAGTTCGACCATTCGTGAGATGTGTGGTTCATTGAAACTCAACCAACAAAGAACACCGGTATCCACGATCTAGTATTCAAATCCATGTATAAATAACTGACTTTACTAGGACTTGGAACATTGGAACTCTCGACTTCCAAATCAGCTGATTTGGGAAGACGCGTTCACTCCTAGACCAACCCGGTGGGTTTGCTTATTGTCCACTAGTTGAACAGATTGCAACGTATAAATTAGGAATAATAAAAATATTTAATCTTATTTTAAATAATTACAAAAGAAAAGCTATTTTAAAACTTGCCAAATTAAATTAAGTAAATATTTTTGACTTTGAATACATTAAACATCATCATAATTTTAATACAAAAATATCGTATCTGCAAAAGAAGTTGACAATTATCTCTCTATTAATTTATTATATAAAGAAAAAATGCGATAATTAAATCAGTAAATATGTATAAGTGAATAATTTTATCATCGTTTATTTTCCAACACCATTTTTTTATTTATTTTACACACTTTAAATAAGAATTAACATTTTTTTTGTCTGTTAAAATGTGAGATTTTATCCATCGCGATACAAAATTTTATCTCGGTATAATAGTAATAATAAGTGGCATGCACACATTTTTACATTACATTCCTATTTGTAAAAATAATAAAATGGTGTATTTGTTATAATTGAATTTTTTCACACAATAAATGAGAGTAGGGTGTCATTAAGTATAACATATATCAGTTAATTTCTTGAAATCAAAATTTATGTTTTTAAAGATTATAAAATTCCTCTGCTTGAAAATTTCATATTCAGAAAAAAAACAATTGTGATGAGGGCTCACTTATCCCATCCCATTATATCGTTACGGTTCAATCATGTTTATTATTTTTAGTAGTTTTCAAAATATCTGTAGAAATCGCTACGGTCTGTAGAAAGCGCCCGGTCAGATTTTCTAAGGGGATGTTTGAGGGAAGGGGGACCAACATTTCTTTAACATTTTGAAGTCTCCTGAACATGATTCTGCAATGTTTATATACATACGTAGGTGTGAAAATTTTTTCATCCGCTCTATCAGATGCAAGTCTCAGTCGATTTTGACGAAAATTGACGGGATAATGTTGGGAATACTGAAAATATTGGGGATAATACCTATCAGTCCTATTGATTTTAAAACGAATCGGTTTACATAAACCGAAATTAGAGCCAAAAAACAAGGTTTTCGGATTCATTTTCCGTATTTTCGTTCTACTGGGCTCAATCTTTAAACGATTTTGATGGAACTTGTTAACACAATGTAAACCTAGTAGAAATAAAATACAATTGATTTTCAAGCGAATCGGTTCACAGGGACCGGCGTAAGAGACAAAAAACTGGGGTTTTGGGCATGTTTTCAAGGTTAATTAAAACCAGAAATCCACCCTACTGACGCACCACTTATTGTGATAAAGTTTTTCATTTTTATTATTCTTTGAAGTTAACTTAATATTTATTCTTTTTTATTATAAATATGTTTTATTCTTCCTAACAAAAAAACCAAAAAAACAAAAAAAACAACGTATATATTCTAACGTATAAACAGAAACAGATAATTTTCTTCATAATTTTTCCTTATAATTTTTCTTTTTTTTGACCTTTAATTAATTTTAACTTAACTATGCTGCTGATGTAGTTTCTCTATTTTCAATTTTCTGTGAGTTTTTTATTCCTATTCTTTTGTTTTTGGGAGATTTCTTCTTTTATAATTCTTCCTTTTTCCTTTATTTATAATTCCTTTTTATTAAATTATAAATAAACCTTTTATATTGACCGACTGCCACTATTTTTTGAGTAAAAAATAATTAATATTTATACCTACTTCTACCAGTAATTAAAATACAAGTGAATTAAAAACGAAATAACAGTCAGTTGCTTAGTAACCCGACTGAACAATATTGATTGGGAAAAAATTAATAATATAAAAGTTAAATTTATATTATGAAAGTTAAATACAAAGAAAAAAATCCCTTTCGGCACGCCGGAGTGCGGAGATAGATTTCACCGGTGCCAAGTAGGGGATAAAATAGATTTCCACCTTACAGTTAAGAAAAATTTCAAATTTACTCAATACGACAATGGTTGGATGTGAAAAAATGTTTCACATGTTTAGCAAACGACAAGTCCCATCTTCTTACAATTCCAGCAATATTTGGGCATCCCTTGCTGTAAGGTTTGGTTGTATCAATAATTGTTTCAGACAAAATTTTTAGGTAATGTTAAGACGATTAACGACCACTTTAAACCGATTCGATATTATGCCTATTAAGGGAAGTATGATTTTTTTCTTCGAATCCCCATTTTTTTCTACCCTCTAGGACAATGGTTGGTGATATCAAAAAACTTTTCTTTATATAAATTTTCGACCCTTATCCAAAGAATAGTAGGAACATTAAACTAATTCAATATTTTACTCAATAAGAAAGTAAGATATAGCGATATTTTGTTTTTTTCGAAAAAGCCCCTCCGTCATTTCCACTCCTATGGTCCGATTTTGCCCATTAACAAACTAGACCGAAATTTTGGGTCGGTATATTTTATAAATAAATTTTGAAAGTGACTGGCGCAAAATTACGGCAGTTATGGTGTTCACAAGAAAGTGAAATATAAATATAGAAATATAATTATAGTGAAATATAAATATATATACATATATATAAATGTATATATAAACTTTTGAACTGACGGTGGTTTTGGAGTCTGGGGAATGTGAAACGCGAAGATATGTCGAAATTTTCCGGCAAGGGATGCCCAAATATTGCTGGAATTGTAAGAAGATGGGACTTGTCGTTTGCTAAACATGTGAAACATTTTTTCACATCCAACCATTGTCGTATTGAGTAAATTTGAAATTTTTCTTAACTGTAAGGTGGAAATCTATTTTATCCCCTACTTGGCACCGGTGAAATCTATCTCCGCACTCCGGCGTGCCGAAAGGGATTTTTTTCTTTGTATTTAACTTTCATAATATAAATTTAACTTTTATATTATTAATTTTTTCCCAATCAATATTGTTCAGTCGGGTTACTAAGCAACTGACTGTTATTTCGTTTTTAATTCACTTGTATTTTAATTACTGGTAGAAGTAGGTATAAATATTAATTATTTTTTACATACAATATGTTTTAAGACACAATGTCTTAACATAATAATGTAATAACACATGGTTAAGTGCAAAATAATACTTTCTACCTCTATTGAGAACTAATCTCCATTTGAAACTTATCATGGGAAAAGAATTTGTAAATACTAAAATTACAGATAAAATTTTTTCTCGAAATATATTTAAAAACTTATGTTCTGTACCATTTATTTATTAACTAAAATGTAAAATGAATTTCCATGAAAACATGTGAAAATCAAGATAAATTTTAAATTATAACTTTTTCATTTGTGATAACGAGTAAAAGAGATAATTAAAAGATAAGAAATAAATTTTTAGTGAAATTTTAATGTTATCTGACTGCCGTCTTACATCCTTTCTGCTCTTATTTAGGAGAATATAATCTCAACGAAGCAGCGCCAAGAGTTCCGTTTTCTACGAAACTCATAACTTTACATCAACCTCGTCATCCTCTATCCTTCCCACTCTGTAATTTTAGTTTCCTTGCACTCTACCTCCGTTCTTTCCACTCTTACAATTCAACACCAAAACCCTCCTTCCAGGTCTGGGAAGAAAGATCTTTGAGGAAGGATCCGGGGCTGAATTTTTTTAATATCAATAAAAATGTGGGTCCTCTTAATATATATTTTGTTAATCATTTAATAATGCTTTCACAACCATACAGGATATTTTTATATTTCAGGTGAAAATGCCAAAGTTAGTTCTTGTTGAAAAGCTTTCCAGACATTGTACAGTACTTGACTGAATATGTTATGTTATGCGATTTTTAGTAAATTGTAGGAATGTCTGTTATAACGAATATATATTATGTTGAATGCATCGTCATTTGAAAAACGTCTTCGTTAAAAATCTACTAGTCCACAATAGATACAATTAGGGAATTCCCTTCACCGAAACCTGTAGAGGTAAGATCCGAATCCTCCGTGACCAGAGAGAAGCTGGCAGATGTAGTAATCAGCGTCCTCATTCTTCCTCTCCAGCCTTTCCTTCAGCCTTGGAATCATCCGACGGGTCCAAGCTCCCGAATTCGCGGTATCCCATCTCTCCTGCCACTCCTGAAGTAGGTGGGCCGCAGAATCAGGCTGCGACATTCCTTCATAGATTCGCTTCAACTCCGGTCGCCACTACTACCCTCCCTCGTTCATACTGATGGCCTTGTAGAGCCCTCAGTCGAACTGACGAGATACCCGCCACGACTCCCGCAGCCTTCCCTGTATTTAATATTTAAACTGTTATTTTGGAGCGAAATATTTTAATTTTAGTTTTATATATAAGTTAATGAGAAAAGTTCAGTCAGAGTATGATATAAAAATAAATGTTTTGCTTTAATAATTTTAAACAAAATGGTACATGAGTTTAGACATTATTTTAATATGAAAAAAATAATATTTTGGAGTTTACAATTGACTAAAAATCAATTTTAAATAATTTTCATTTGATAAGATTAAAAAAATTAATATGTGAATTAAAAAAAATTTGCAGGAGTTCTCAATTTCATCGAAGTAATATTTGTACACTATCATCATTCTTAGGTGCAGCGAGTATTGTTCCCATAGAAAAAATTAAAATTAAATGTAAAATAAGTACAAATCTTATAACTTTTGTTATGATCATTAAGAATCATTTGAAGGCTGTTAGATAAGGGAATGCTTTCCCACAAATATTCTATTTTAAATTGTATATTTCAAGGATGGTTTATGGTTCATATAAATTTTATTATAAGATAGTGCTCTAAGGTGATAAAAATTTACTGACGAAAAGCTAATTTGCTAACGAAAAGCTTTTAAATCAGTATAAAAAGTGCGTTTACATCAGTATAAAATTTTTACATCAGTACTATTTTAACAATAAAACAAAAAATATGATATAGACCACAAATGAATTCCTTGTACGCCTATAAAATTACATTTACACCTATTTAAAAAAAATAAAAGGTAGATAATTTTTTTATTTTTTTTTAATGCTTTTATTTATAGCCGCATCAACAATTATAGACATTAGCGACTACAGTAACACTATCATGTAGTATTACATAAAACAAAAAAAATCATAAAGAACAAAAATAAACAATAAAGAAGTAGGAACAATAAATAACAAACATAGAAAAGTGACAACAATAAAACAAAAAAAAAAACACATAAATCAGAAAAAAATCACTAAATCGTATTCTTCATTCCACTGAAGGAGAGGAACCGCAACAGACGTTTTATACCTTCTTTCTGGTTTAGTAGAAATTTCATATCTGAACCCAGGTCTAAGTTTTGTCGCTTGGTTCTAAAGATTGGGCAATCAAAGAGCAAATGGTGCACGGACCATTTGACCTTGCAAGCCACTTCTGAGGAGAGCCAAATAGATGAGCGTGGGTTAACCTGGTGTGTCCAATCTTTAGCCGAGTTAAGATGACTTGGTCTCTTCTGTTACTAGGGGAAAGAGATATCTCGAGCACATTCTCCCGGATGTTATGTAATGCCGTGGGAGGACTCAGCAGCCAGAACCTATTCCACTGAGCCCGCAACTTTACACGGATTGATCTCATGAAGTCTCTCTCACATGTCGATTGTACTCGGATACCATATATTGCAGCTCTCTTGGCAGCCTCGTTCGTTCTTGAGGATGCTACAATACCAGTACCACAGTATTATTTATCTTTGAAAGGATATCATGAATAATCTGAACGATGGGTTCAGAACGTCTGCAGGTCAAGCTCTCAAGTACACTCCTAGATTCGGTAATTACTAGGAAGCTGTCATCTCTACAGGTTTCAATAACTTTCAAGGCGTAGTAAATTGTATAGACCTCGCAAAAGAACACAGAAAAACAGGCATTAAGCTCATTTAACATCTCGGTGTCAGGGAGTACAATAGAACAGCCGCATCCGTCGGCCGAGACAGAGCAGTCTGTGTAGATGAGAGTGTACCCACTGTACTTCTTAGCCATTAAATTGGTCTCTAGCAGACTGGAAACCTGGGTCCCGTTTATGACTTCCAGATTGTAAGTATACGATCTCTGGAGACGCGCCTAACCAAGGAGCGCCGCATCCTATTTCCTTTTCAAGGATCTTCGGGGCAGGCTGATTTAGTTTTTGGAGATAGCGAAGCAGTCTGAGGCTGAAAGACTGCGGTAAGGATGTCCTTCCTTCAAGTAGCGAAATACGAGCGTGTCTGGTCATTTGCCGTGAGCAGTTGATCGCGTGTTTGATAGTCTTGTATTTCCTCCTGTAACGCAATGGGAGTTCATCGGATTTCACCAGTAAGTTTGGTGGTATAGGGGAAGTGGCGAATGTCCCTATTGACATGCGAATGCAGGTGTTGTGCAAGGGGTCAAAAATGCCCTTAATTATCTCTTTCGCAGTCATATAGTACAGACCCGTATTCTAGCTTCGAAAGAACAATGCTTCTGTACGTGTTCAGAATGATGGATTTATCCACACCCCAGTTGCAAGATGAAATGATAAGGACATTCATTCTCCTTAAACATTCAACCTTGATATAATTATTGTGGCTCAAAAAGGTCAGTTTCTCATTTAAAGTCACACCAAGAAGCCTAATCTCGTTTTTTTTCTTTATCTCGTCTTCACATAAGTGCAGTCTCACCAAGTGTTTGCATCCGACTGGTTCCCTAGAGAAAACAATAAATTTACACTTGGTTACCGACAATTTGAAACCACTATATTGTGGCCATCTGTGCACCGAATTTACATTTTTTCCTTTGTAATTCCAATTTTCTTACCTCTGCAGGTGATAATAGTGATATCATCAGCGAAGATACATTTCTTAACTAGTAAAGTGATAACATCAGCCAGCCCATTGATAGCAACCAACAAGAGCAGAACACTTAGGACAGATCCCTGTGGGACTCCGTTTTCAATTTTGAAGCTATTTTAAAGGACTCTCTTAGCTCTAACACGGATCGTCCGTTTACTCAGAAAATTAGCAGAAATTTTATTTCATTAAAAACTTCTGATATTTTTTCATATATATGTATATATATATATATATATATATATATATATATATATATATATATATTTTTTTTTTTTTTTTTGTTATAGAACTATTATTCATCGTAAAACCTTTTTGCAATAAGAGGTTAATAATTATTAATAAACATATTTAAATAAAAAAAAACGTTAAAAAAAAGGAGATGAAATCTGATTCGAACCGATGTGCCTTCCCCTAAGATCCAAATATTTCATTAGTTAAAATTTTATTTGGCTATAACTCTGAAACCAATGAAAATAAGTATCACTTATGATACATCGTTGAAAATTTCTCAATGAGGAATTATTACTGCAGTTAAGAAAAAGCCCAAAATTCAATTTTTTTGGATTTTGGGCTTTTTTGGATACTTTCGGTTCAGTGGATTGCAATCAAAATCAGAGGTGCACAACTAGATGTTACAGTTCTAAATCCGATATTTCTACATCTACGGCTAATCGTTTTTGAGTTATGCGAGATACATACGTTAGTACGTACAGACGTCACGTCAAAACTAGTCAAAATGGATTCAGAGATGGTCAAAATAGATATTTCCGTTGAAATCTGAAAACCGACATTTTTCGCGATCACAATACTTCCTTTACCTCGTACAAGGAAGTAAAAAGACCATATTAATGTGAATATGTGCGCAAGTTTAATTTTTTTTCGTGTAGATTTTAACAATAATTAGTTTTTCAAATGTTAACTTTACTACTTTATACTATCGGTTATTCATAATTAAAGGATATGGTTGATTAAAGGAAAATAAAAGTTTTGATTACAACAACAAAATATAATTTAAAAAGGAAAACAGGTAAATTTAAAAAGGAAGTCTTATCACAGAATTAATCTCTTTTTTATTCTAAGGGCTTAAGGTACTTAGCTGTACCTGCATAAGCACTTGTTTAAAGCCTAAATACCGTAAAATTTTTACTGGTCTTCAAGAAACGATGCACTTAGAAAAAAAAGACGGATAAAAACCTCTTGGACAATATTTTTTCTTGATTTTTTCAGAAGATATTATTTAAGAATTATTTTCAGATTATTTAAAAAAAATAACGGCTTCTATTATTATAATATATATAAATATAAAAGCTAACAATACAGTTGTAGGTCTTACCCGTCACGAGACTTTTTTCTGATGCACGGCTTACACATCATACATACACAACTTAATTTAAAATATTTATAACTGGCAACCCCCGCAGCGGCTTCGCTCGCGCTATATGGTTACATATAATTAATTGTGTGTCGACAAATATTTTGTCGTTTTGGACAAATGTGAGGCAAATCAAACCATAAATACAATTTTTCGAAATATATCGACCCAAGCGCCACGTAGCGGATCCAAACTAATTCAAAAAGCTTCACGGGCGTGCGCACAACTACTCACAAACGTTTAATAAAATATTGTTATCTTAATTACGCAACCGTATGCAAGTTTGTTAAACACTTTTTTATTTTTTTCACTTTATTCACTAATGCACTATTTCAAAGTCCTTTTTCTGAACACTTAAGGAAAAGTGTAAAAACATAAATACTTTTTTTCTGCGAGATCTACAGGTTTTTTCTTTTTTCTTAAGTATTTTTTTCTTGGGAAATCTTACAGATGAATTTAAAAAATGTACAATTTTGTAATATGTATCTTGTCCGCTAGGGTAATCTTCTATGTATATATAAAAAGAAAAAAGTCTGTTTGTATATTTGTTTGTGTTTTCGTAAATATCTTGACACCGGCATTACCTAGCGGGTACAGCTTTTGCAAAAATGTTTTTTTTTCAAGTAACTAATATATATTTTGAATGTGAGCCAAATCAGACCGTAAATAGAATGTTTCGAACTATCTCAACCCCCAGCGCTCCCTAGCGGATCGAAAAGAATTCAGAAACTTTCGCGGGCGTACGCACAACTCACCAAAGTTTCATCGCAATCGGAAGAATGGTACAGGAACGCATACGAGAAAAACAAACAAACTTTCATTTTTATGTATATATAGAAGACTTTACATGGAAGTCAGTGCTACACTATCGCTCCTTGTGTTGACAGGGGGTTACTATTGTTACAGTATACACACTTAGCCACTAGTTTAGAGCATTTTTTGGGATGGTTGTGCGATTTTGTAAAACCCTTTAGCGAATATTATTCTTTATTTGTTAACAAATGTACTTAAGAAAAATAAGACTTTAATTATGCGTAATCTTGTGATATTGAGGGTAACCTTATTCTATATCCTTACCCTTGACCTTTTAAGTTGAAAATTTAATAGCATCAATGTTCCATATACAAACGTTATCTGACCAAGTTTTGTTAAAATCGGTCCTGTAGTTCTGGAGGAACACACACACGTACATACGAACATCCGGAAAATTTTCATCCGTTCTTTTTTGTTTTTTTGGGTTCCTTAGATATCAAAACTTCAAGATCAAGTAAAAACACCCAAATTCGGCTAATTACAATACATTCCCTTCTATAGCTATTGCTCTGCTATAGCGCTAGACGGGAAATTAATATATACGAGGGTTATTTTTTTTTCAAAGTCCGATCGGTCGCGAAATAAAAACCCCCGCAAAAATCGAATGAACCTTTGCGCATATGTGTTGTGCATGGTCTCTAGTATGGCCTTCAATCACTTCGTTTAGTTCTGAACACGAAGCTAGCACGTAAACATGTCTACAATAGCATCTCCCGCCAAGTGTGAAGTGCGTGCGGTAATTCGATCTTCAGGCTGAGGGGTGTAATGCAGCTGAAATTCATCGACGAATTAGTAATGTGTACGGTGAAACTTCAATGAGTGACAGCAAAGTGCGACAATGGTGCAGGAACTTTAAAGCAGGACGTGCAGATGTTCATGACGCAGGCGGTCAGGGAAGGAAGCGAGTGTCAACCGATGATCTCATTGAGCGAGTGGATGAGGCAATTCGAGAAAATCGTCGGTTCACAATTTCTGTATTGAGTGATTCGTTTCCTGAAATTTCAAGGTCAGTTCTCTACACCATTGTGAGTGAGAGACTTCAGTACCGCAAACTGTGTGCGGTGTGGGTTCCCAAGTTGCTGTCCGACCATCACTAAACAATGAGAATGGACGCCTCCCTAACGTTTCTCCAGCGCTACCACAATGAAGGAGAAGATTTTTTGAACAAAATTGTCACACGGGTCCATTTCGAAACTGAAGAAACAAAAGAACAATCCAAACAGTGAATGCATTCTCATTCTCCCAGTAAATCAAAGAAGTTCAAGCGAACCTTCTCCAACAGAAAATATATGGCTACTGTGTTCTGGGACTGGAATGGAGTTCTCTTGGTGGAATTCATGGAATGTGGCACGACCATCACTGCAGTCTCATACTGCGTGACTCTACAACGTCTACGAAGAGCAATTCAGAATAAGCTGAGAGGAATGTTGTCCACCATACAGCCCGGACTTGGCTGCATCCGATTTTCCCCTCTTTGCTCACATGAAACGCTGGCTAGGAGGACAACATTTTGGCACAGACATCGAGCTGCAGACCAGCGTAGAAACATGGCTGAAAACACAGGCGGCTCCATTCCATGACGAGGGTATTGGAAAGTTGGTACCACGTTACGAAAAATGTCTAAATCGGAGTGGCGACTATGTAGAGAAATAGAGTAACTATGCAAGTAGTTACATAGTTACAAATAACAAATTTTTTATTTTTACTGTGGTTTTAATTTCGTGACCGATCGGACCTTGAAAAAAAACCCTCGTGTATATATATATATATATATATATTTATTTATTTATTTATTTAATGAGATGACTACGGGGCATTTACCCTTATTTATTTATTTATTTAATGAGATGACTACGGGACATTTACCCTTTGTGGGAGGGTACAAAAAATTGTGAATCTCATTTTTTTCTATATGATTAATTTTTTGTGAGTACACGTCATGGAAAGAGTAGTTCTAATATTGCAATATTTTAATTTTGTTAATTTAGGAGACTAATGAAGTTAGGAGAGTGAGTGAGGAAACAGAGGGGCCTAATACTGCTTTCTCCGATATGGTATTTTATTTTTCTGAAAGCAGAAAGAATTGTTATAAAAAAAGATTAAATTAAATTTTTAAGTTATTTTAATTTTATTAAAAAGTAAATCGAGAGAGTCCTGAAGGAATTACAGTAGTTTAATCATCTTTTCAATCCCAGTGATGAAACGATTATGGCCATAATCAATCATTTTAAAGTTTGTAGGTTGTAAGATAAGACCCACCGGGTTGGTGTAGTAGTGACCGCGTCTTCCCAAATCAGCTGACTTGGAGGTCGAGAGTTCCAGCGTTCAACTCCTAGTAAAGTCAGTTATTTTTACACGGATTTGAGTACTAGATCGTGGATACCGGTATTCTTTGGTGGTTGGGTTTTAATTAACCACAAATCTCAGGAACGTTCGAATTGAGACTGTACAAGACTACACTTCATTTACACTCATACCTATCATTCTCATTCATCCTCTTAAGTATTAAGGTAATTACCAGAGGCTAAACAGGAAAAAGAAAGAAAGAAGGTTGTAAGATAAACGCTTTCTCACAATCAGACTTTATCTACAGATAAATTTTTATTAACCATACGATACGAAAGTGGGCAAATTAGAAGAAACTTCTAAATTTGGCTTATTAATAGTAATTAATATACGAAATATATAATTTACTGCGGTAGGAGTAAAACAATTTTGAAAATTTTTTTATCGGTAGAGAATTTTTCAAGATTATCCGGAATAAAATAAGTTGCGTATTATTATATAATAGTACAGATATAATATAATAACAGATAGATTTACAGATATATTGGGTATTATATAATAGTACAGATAGTTAAATAATTGATTCAGGTCCTTCTTTTTATTAATGTGGGTAGAGATAAATTCTAAATTCTATAAACTGTAAATGCCAACAAAGTTTAGCTACATCTTTGCCAGCTATATTTTAACAACTATGACATACATTTCAAACACGTTACTATCGAAAGGCGAACCTTTTATGAAGTCATGGCCAGATCCAGTTTTAAATACATATACGAGTATGTAATATTAATTAGTAATTATCCAAATGATCCCGGAGACAACGTGATTACGGTTTTATTGTTAATAATACAATAAAATAAAGCACAATACACAAATAAAACCCGTATTTGCAATAATGTAGGTGGCCTTTTTAATAAATTGATTTGATATCCTGCTCGTATGTAAGATTGTTATAGAACCTTTAACCTTTATAACTTTATTCAAGGTAAAAACATTTTTAGTTACTTTTTATTAATGTAATTGCTTCCTTTATAATTATATTTTCTTTTATATATTTTTATTACGGATTTTCTACATCCATTTATTGTTTTGATAAAGTAAACTTATAGATGGAATAAAACAAATTTAAAAAGAAAATATACATATATTCAAATTCAATTTTTAAAGTTCGGAGACGAATTAAAACTATTATTATCATCAACTTACAAAGTCTACTTGACACCGCTTACGAAAAATCAAAATTTAAATAACTGAACAATATTAGGTACATTTCATAAGAAAGCTACCTATTGTGAGGGATACTATGATTCGATTTCCGGAAAATTTCGAACCATCTTCGCGTTTCATATCCCCTAGACTCCAAAACCACCGTCAGCTCAAAAGTTTAATATAAATTTATATATATATACTAGCGGATCCGACAGACGTTGTCCTGACGCGGCATTATTCTGTAATAAATGCACACACATAAATATACGTAACTTAATTAAGTTAAAATTAGCAGGAATGTGTTTTAAATTTCATTAAAATGACTATTAGTATAATATTATCAGTTTGTGGATGTTGTATTATTGTAATGGGTTTATTGATTAATTATGTGTAATATGGTTAATATTTATTTTCACTAAATATTAAGATGTCCGATGAAAATTGAATTAAAAAATCGGAACGTCGTAAAATTAATAATCAGTGTAATTAATACATTTTCATCCACATTACTACTAATTTTCACTTAACATCATCTAAGAAAGTAACTCCTACATATTTTTGTTTTTATTTAATAATTTTGATGTTTCATAACCATGTAACAGCTTAATTAATCAATTAATAAAAAAAATTAAGCACTGTAAAAAAGCAACGTAGTTAAAATTTTAGTAGAAATTTTTATCATTTTTCTCATTCTTTATTTTAACATCTATTTAACCAAATTTTATATAATTGTAAATTAAAAACCATTTTAGAAAAGTTTGTATAAAATTAATCAGCCAACACATTATAAATTCAATTTGTTAAATATACTTTAAACTATATTATAAGTAACTTATATTTTATAATTTTATAAATGTTATAATTTATTTTACAAACTTAAATTTTTATTTTCAAAGAGCCGTTCAATACTTCATAAGTTGCATAGAATCAAATGAGAACTGATAATTTAAATTTGTAGGTGCAGTTGATTGTTCTTGAATGCACGTGTATAAATCATTAAAATTCATGAAAAATCATGTAAAATACTCACTTCAATGCTGCCCCTTACAAATTTGCACAATGTACATTTTTTAATTAAACTTTAAAACGTTATTTCAATAAATAATAATATAATATAATATTCTCAATAAGCGCGCAATTCTAGCAGACCCGGCAATGCTTAGCTATTGCTAGATCTGAATATACATACAGATTAAATGACAACAATTTAAAGTTTCATAAAACCTTAAAAACTGAACATTAGTAATTTAACAAAATTTAACCTTTCACTTTATAAAAGTCACAATGTAAATAAATCCAAATGGCAAAACAACAGCACTACCTATCGGATTTAATTAACACCATTCTCTAATCACAGTATTCGGTGGAAAATAATTTTTTAACGAAAAGTGTTGTGGCTGCAAAATCATTACAATTAATACTGAACATTAAGAAACTTACAAAACATTACGGAACCTTATAAAATTTCACCTTTAACTTTATAAAATTCATAATGTAAATAAATCCAATTGTCAGAACAGCACTACCTATCGGATTTAATTCAAACTATTCTCTAAATACGAATTTTAATGTAAGAACAACACTAAGCTACGACGCAAGTAACTGATATGCGAAAAAGCAACAAAATAAAAAAAATTCCTAGAATCCGATCGCAGCACCAACTACCGGGTTCGACTGATAAACCAAAAATTAAAATTAAAACTTCTAAAACGCGATCGCAGCTCTGCCTACCGGACCCAATTGTGAACCTTAACCATCCCAAGATCAACAACACATAAATACATTTAAAAAAACATTTTCCTTTCAATACTGTACCTTACAAATTTGCACAATGTATATTTTTTAATTACACTTTAAAACGTTATTTCAATAAATAATAATATAATATGTCTCAATACGCGCACAATTCTAAACGCGATCGCAGTGCTGCCTACTTGTTACTTAATCAGTTGTGATTTTGTTTACATTGGCAACGGCCATACGGGCTCTTTGTGATTGGTCGTTGTGTTTGACAGCGGCCATCTTGGATTGATCTGATTGGTTTTCCTTTGTTTACATTTCCATCTGATTTATTAGCCTCTTATTTATTAAAAAACTCTCGCGATTTTTTGTAACACAATAATAACACAAAATTACGAAATATTTTTCTCAATTTGATCGCAGCACCAACTGTGGGGACAAACTAAAATTAAAATAGAATATTATTGAATATTCGATACTGCAATGGTAGTGCAGCCTGTCGGATCCAATGTAAAACATTCCAAAATCAACAACTACTTATAAATAAAAAAATAATTAAAAATCATTTTCCAGTGGACCAAATTATGAATATAAATCATTCTCGAATCCCCTTGAACACACACACAAAATTTCATCAAAATCAGTCAAGCCGTTTAGGAGGAGTTCACTTTTATACACACGCACACAAGAAATATATATATAAAGATATATATTTCACTTTCTTGTGGACAAGGTAACTGCCATAATTTTGTGCTAATCACTTTCAAAATTTTTCTTAAAAATAACTCGTCCCAAAATCTCGGTCGAGTTCGTTAACGGCAAAAATCAGGCCCACGGGGGTGGAAATGCAGAAGCTTTTTCGAGAAAACAAAATATCGCTATAACTTTCTTATTAAGGAAAATATCGAATTTGTTTAAAGTTCCTACTATTCTTTGGATAAGGACCTAAAACTTATATAAGTAAATTTTTTTAATATCACTAATCATTGGCCCAGAGAGTGAAAAAATGGGGGTTTGAAGACAAAAAAAATCATACCTCCCTTAATAGGCGCAGTATCGAATCGGTTTAAAGTGATCATTAGTCTTCTAAACATTACCTAAAACGTTTGTCTTAAACAATTTTTGATATGACCAACCCTCACGACAAGGGATGAAACTAAATATTGCTTGAATTGTAAGAAGATAGGGCTTGTCGTATGCTAATCATGTAAAACATTTTCACATTCAACCATTGTCGTATTGAGTAAATTTCAAGTTTTTCTTAATTTAATCCCTTACTTAGCACCGGTGAAATCTACCTCCGCCTTCCAGCGTGGCGAAAGGGATTTTTTTTGTTTTCGTGTCACTTTATTTTATTTGGGCCGGTTTTATTTTTAATATGATATTTTAATTTGAAAAATAATATAAATAACCCTATAAACGCTAAACGTATTAAAATAAAGCTATTCTTAAAAAAAAGCAAATATGATATACTGACATCAACATTAAAAAAAAAACTAAAATAATTCATAACAATTTAATAACTACCATTCTCCATCACCCGCGGTATATGCGTACCAAACTTCAAAAACTGGAAATACGTTTTAGTAATTACGTGTGAGCTCTTGTTCTCAGAGATATTGCTATTCACACCTTTCAGTTAAAATAGATTAATTTGGATGAATAACAAATTTTCAGTGAAATAAAATTTCCTAAAACCTGATACAATAAGAGAAGTATTAAACTTCTGGATAAATTATATTTCTTGTTTT
Organism: Lycorma delicatula; assembly: GCF_047948215.1. Taxonomy (NCBI): domain Eukaryota; kingdom Metazoa; phylum Arthropoda; class Insecta; order Hemiptera; family Fulgoridae; genus Lycorma; species Lycorma delicatula. The sequence goes on from NC_134455.1 coordinate 126,160,990, forward strand.
ATCATCCCTTGGTATTAAGATTATTTGGCTGTTAGGATTTCCAGTTCTGAAAAATTTTACATATAATTTGGGGTGGTAAAAACACTCTGAACGGAAATCCACTCCAATGTGTTTGAATGTTTGTCCTTATAATTTATTAATAGTAATAGTAAAAGGAATTCTGGCGGTGAATTGATGTTTAAATTAAAACAGAAGATATGTAGGATCACAGGAATTCGATGAATAAACGCAGTTTCTCCTTTCTCTCGCCCAATAAGAATTATAGCTTCAATGAAGCGAGCATTTTGCATAGTTCCGATTTATAGTCTGGTACCATTACAGAGACTGGGAAGTTGAAGGATATGTAATAATATAATTGGAGAACCAACTTCTAATTTCAGTGAATGAGATGGAGATCCTGATGGATTGAGATCATTAAGACACTCTTGTCGATAATGAATTACCCGTTAAAATGTTTCAAGAATAATTTTATTTTATTTCTTCTGCCGTTTTATTCCTTGACGAAATTTCTTCTCTTTCGCACAATCGAAAATACGATGTATTCAATCATTGTGAAATATCAGCATAAATTACAAAATCAAATTACTGATTGTAGTGACAACCTTACCTATCTTTTCATTGATAGTTATATAATCATCATCATTTTCTATAGTTCCATTACAAGTTTTCAATTTATGGAAGGTTGAACTCGATTCTGATTTTTTATGTACTTTGCTCTGCAAGTCTATGAGAATATGAAGCTTTTGGCAGAAGAACGAGTTTGATGATGACGAAGGGCTCTATCAGCTCCTTCCTGGCATGGCCAGGAAGGAGCGGATAGAGCGTTGACAGGAGAAATAGGCCGTATCAGAGGTGAGCATCTGGATGAGAAGGCTGGCTACCAGATATCTGGCGTTGGCTCAGGCATAAGCACGTTTGAGCTAACCCAATTTCTATCGGGTTAGTTGTCGCATAGGTAGCTTTAACAGCTACCTATGCGACAGGAGAAGACGGTCGTTTGAGAACTGTCAGTATTGTCGGGAGCGGGACACCGCAGAACATACTATCTTCCAGTGCCCAAGGTGGGAGGAAGACAGGTGGGGCAGTTGGGAGAGTTTATAGTAGATAACATAGTGGAAGTAATACTCTATGGTGAGCGGAACTGGACAATAGTCAGCAAGGTGGTTAGGAATATCATCCAGAAAAAGACGCTGGAAGAAGTGGAAGGTGGGGATTGTTAGCGTTAGGACAGGGCGAACAGCCCCGTTCAGGAGGGGTGGGATGATCCGGTGTTCTACCTTCAGTGATTGAACGGGAACTCCTGGGATCCTTAGGTGGGAAAAAAAGGAAAGGACTGAGACCTGGTTTGGAGACCCCTGTAAGCGGGACTCCGGATTAGAGGTAGGCGCTTAAAAACGACCGAGTCCTAGCCTCTGGGAGGTGCTAGCCGTGCCTGGCATGGTCTACCAGAGGATTAGAGGCAACTGCACCCTCAAGGACATGTATTGAAAGTCGAATCAATGTCAGTTATCTGTATGACTTACCCTGATGGAACTTATTAGTTCAAGATATACAAATCTACAGAATGCTGCTTCATTGAAGATGTGTACGAATGAGTTCTCGTGGGTCGCCGCTAAATTCAACAATGACATAATTTAGTAAAACACATACGAGTTATAATTTTCTGATGAAGAAAAACTTTACTGAAAGAGTAAAAAATGCTCTAAGATATTATACATACTTTTTTTTTATTTCTGATTTATATAGTAGTGAGATCGGTAGGGTTTTCTCAGTGGTAAACATTCCGGAGGTCATAAGAGGGGCACAGTTAAAATTTAATAATGATTAAGTTATTTAGAGTTCGCGGTTATCGCTTCTTTATGTAGCAGAAGCTACTTCTATTATAAGCTTCTTTTTATAGTATGTTGCTTTTTTATATAGTAGTGAGATAACAGTCCATCAGGTAAAAAAAATAAGAAAAAGAGTGTAGAAAAACGATAATAAGCAAATACTATTGGAAATGAATTAAGGCTGTCTGGATGCAGGAAATGAATTCTATTGCTTTAAATTTTTGACTGATATTCTTGAAGTTTCACTTAGAAATAATTTAAACATCAGGATTTGAACCTCACTACTTCGGCTTATATATCATTGTATTATAAAAATTAACACTGTGCAAAGATGAAAAAATAAATTAAAAACCTATTCAAATCGTTTTTATGACTACATAATTTTGCAGTTCCATTTAAGATGTCTGGAAAACTTTTAAATTAGGCCAACCATGGAACTTCCTCTAAAAAATAAAAACAGAATGATTGAAATCAGGCGATTTGGAAAACAGTATAGTTTGAACAGTAAGAAAAAAAATGTATTTATTATAAATAAAAGCGTATAAAAAAGGTAGTTCAGTATGTCGGTAATATGTTCCTAATATTAGTGAAGAAAAAATTCATTTTGTGTTTCTTAAATAGAAATTGTTATCTTTGGAATGGATTCAAACAATTAAACAAAATTTGAGATGTCACTTTAGAATAATATTCTTTACGAAATAAATAAATATGGAAATTTTATGTTAGTAAATTTAAAAATGGCAATTATTTTAATTTTTCACGCTACCATTGTTCAAGAAATATTAATTTTAAGAAGTAATGGTTCATTAAAATAATATTTATGTATATCACTTCGGAAAAATGATAGCTTGCTTTTTCACATCTGATTTCAAACAGCCAATTTTTATGAAAAACTATGAATTTAGAAGGTTAATGCGAATAGAGAATAACAGACATAAAATTATTTTTTAATTTTGAACATAGAACAAATGGTGGACAAATGGATAAAATGTGTTTCTGGGCCTATATTTATAGGAAATTATATATTTATGTTTTTTTTTTAGACCGGTTAATAAGTCAACTTTCTTTTATATGATATAATTGTATGAAATTTGTAGACATAAATACATTAGCAACAACGCGAACTTGTTCTTTCATTCACATGCATTGAAATTTAACTTTGAATAAAATTAAAACTAATTATAATTTAATTAATTATATAGAAGCATTTTTTTGAAACCTTTATACAAAATATTTTAGAAATTCTTCAAAGACGAATTTGCTCCTCTAAATACTTAGAGGAGCAAGTAAGAAGAGAGCTTAAGAGCTGGAGAAGAATATTGAAATTCCTTGAACGATAGACTAGAAAATGAAGAAATACTATCTAAGGTGTGTAAATACAAAATTGTTGATTCAAGCAGTAATGAGAGAGAGAAATCGTAATAATAATTATCAATGACTTCCAATTTGGTTTACCACCTTTCTTAAGTAAATAATGAAATGAAGACCATATAAGGAAAATATGATCAATATCAAGAAAGAAAGAAAACATGAGAAAGCGAAGGGGGTTAGTTTTAATACAAAATAAACTTAATTTCTATCAATCTCTCTGTTCAGAATAATATAAAGGTTTTTATCGTTTATTTAATTTTATTTTACATAAAGTGTATATTTTTTAACATTATAATTTATTAGAAATAGTAATGTTGAAACGGTTAACAAAGCAACTAAAATAAATTTTAAGATTATATATTAAATCAATGAACATAAAATAAAAATATAAATGATAATTTGAAGTTATTCTCCAAACAAAATATCATAATATAAATTAAATTAAAATATATGAGCTGAATATTGATTATATAATATTTTTTTTAAATTTGAATAAGTAAGATCTCAAAATCTTATCTCACAAATTTAACTTTAAATACACATTAATCTATAAAAGAGGCTTGCGTTAATCGTGGTGTATAGTTCTGATTGAGGTGTAAATGATATAGATATTTTTTAAAACTAAATCTCTTTATGGATTATCTAGGACAGCGATTATTTATTTATTATTGTTATTACTTATTTATTTTTTTACTTTTATTTCAAAATTTCTACTTTAAAAATATTTTCATAAAATCCTTATCCCAAAAATATAGTGCTATACATCTTTCACATTTTTAATGTTTGAAATTACTGACTATACTTTTTTCTTTTTTCAAATTTCTTTTACTAGAAAAATTTTAAACGTTTATCACTGCATAAAAATGTAAATTAATCATCATTACTTTTATAAATCCTTAAGATAAGGTACTTTAGCACATTATTTATCAATGATAATTTTATATTCAATATGTAGATGGTTTTTTAATATTATGTTCACTATGAGTAGATAGCAAATAAAACCCACCGGGTTAGTCTAGTAGTAAACGCATCTTCGCAAATCAGCTGATTTGGAAGTCGAGAGTTTCAGCGTTCAACTTCCAGTAAAGGCAAGTTACTTTTATACGGATTTGAATTCTAGATCGTGGATACTGGTGTTCTTTGGTGGTTGGGTTTCAATTAACCACACATCTCAGGAATGATCGAACTGAGACTGTACACTTCATTTACATTCATACATATCAACCTCATTCATCCTCTGATGTAATACCTGAACGATAATTCCTGGAGACGAAAATAAGAAACAAGATAGCAAATAAGACAACCAATAACAATAAAACCGGAATTAAAATAATAATATGCAATAATAAGTGAAGAACAAAAAAACGTTTTACAATTTAATTTCACCTTTTTGAAATCGACACCAAATTAAAAACAAAGTACAACCTACCATTTACTGACCATTAATTTCGTATCGACTTCAAACAGTCAAATTTTATTAATTTTAAAACAAAATATTAATAAAATTCGTCCAAAAGCATGTTAATATTAATGATAATAATAAACACAGAGTTCAACTGAGACCTCTATTGTCAAAGTCCCGTAAAAATGTATTTAATGACACCAAAATTTATGAATAATAATAACGCTAGGTAAATGATAACAGTTTTTAAATATATTACACTGAATGAAGTTAAAATAATTATAATGGCATATAAGAACTAACAGTAAAAATAAGAGTAAATGACAAGAATATATAACATTTTTTTTTAAATGCAAATATAAAAAATACATTACCTGTATATCCCTGAATCCATTTTGACTGGGTTGCGGCGCGACGTCTTTACGTACATATGTATCTCGCATAAATAAAAAACGATTAGCCGTAGGATGTTGAAATTATGGATTTAGGACTTTGTAACATCTAGTTGTCCACCTCCCCTTTTGATTGCAATCGACTAGACCAGAAGTGTCCAAAAAAGCCCAAAATCCAAAAACTTTACAAAAAAATTATTAAAAATAGGTGTTTCCAAAATAGGTTTACAAAAAATATAAAATTAAAATTAAAAATTATTATCTGTGACACGGTTTGTTTTCAAGTTTCTCTCTGTTGTTTTCATGAAAGGGAATATTTAATTTGGCCTGAAAAGGTAAAACCAATGCTACACTGAACATAACTGTATGAAATTTATAAAATTATATTTATGATTTTAGATGTAAGTATTCATAAATAATATTAAAAAATTAGCTCCAATTGGATATTTCTTGAGAGATACGTAAAAATATGAACATTGAAGAAAAAAAAAAGTTTTATTATAAACCTATTATAATCATATATTTACTGGATTTATTCAATTCTAAGTATTTAGAATTTTTGATAAAAGTTGAGACTCCTTTAATGACAAGACGAACGTATCTCTTGATTTTACTTACTTGACGATCAATAGTTATGTTTAATATACATTTTATTTTAATCTAACTCAGTTTAATATGTGAACTGAATTTATAATATATATTATATTAACGTATGTGCCTGAAGATGGAAATTATATTTTCTGAAAGTGCTAGAACATAATCAGTACTAATAATTGTTGGTAAGCGGAAATTATAATTTATAACATTTTTTTATGTATTATATATACCAACAGGCCATGCTAAATAAAATTAATCTAAATTAGAATTTTCTTATAACTAGCGCTTTTTACTCCCTTGTACGAAGTAAAGTAAGTATTGTGATTGCGAAAAATTTTGTTTTTTTCAGATTTCCATTTTGACAATCTAAAGTGTCCAAAAAATAACAAAATCCAAAGATTTTGGATTTCGGACTTTTTATTAACTGCAGTAATAAGCCCTCATTGAGATCTTTGCCACAATATATCATAAGTGGAATTTATTTTCATTGGTTCCAGAGTTAGAGCCAAATAAAAATCTAATTAATGAAATATTTGGATTATACAAGGGGAAGGAATGCACATCGGTCAAATCTGACTTCATCTCCTTTCTTTTACTTTTTTTATTTAAATATATTGATTTATTAATAATTATTAACTTCTGATTTTAAAAATATATTTACAATAAATAATAATTCAATAAAATAAAAATAAAAATAAAAATCAGAAGTTATTAGTGAAATAAGATTTTATGTATTTTTCATTTTAATTCAAAACTTTTTACAGAATTTAATAATTATTAATAAATCAATATATTTAAATTAAAAATATATAAATAAAATATATGTATATAAAGTCAGTTTCGAACCAATGTGTCCATGGTTACGGATCGGACACGTTCTCACTTAAACCACTTAACTACTTGAGCGACGTGAAAAAAAAATTAATATATAAACTAATACAAAATGCTGATACGAACACCAAAAAATAATGTGATGCAATGTGGTGTCAGTCATAATGCAATTGTGTAACTGTTCACTTTATTAAAGAATTAGAGGATACATCTCACTTTCAAATGAAATAAGTTTAAATGAAGTGCAGCAAAAATGTGTATGTTTTATTTAATAGACGTACAAGGAAGTCATGTGCTGTCCACTCCAAATTTTTTTATTGTAATCTATTTTAGAAGATTTCTTTATCAAATAATTTGAATTATAGTTTTCCTTTATTACATTTTTTAAAAATCCATAAAAACATTAAATAGAAATATTTTTAATCAGGAAAAATAGATGTCCCATTGAGCACAAAATATTAGTAATTAGTTGCTTCATAGTACAATCTGCAAAATCTGAGTACATGTAATGAAATATTACAAACAGAAATAATATGTGTTAAAAAATATTGTTTTTATATTAGAAAAAATGCTGCCAATATATTGAAATGTAACATCCTTTACTAAATATATATATAAACATACTCGTATATTTTAGTTTGTTTTCATAACGTGCTAAACCAGTGAACAATAAGAATGTCTACGACCTAATGCAATAAGTATAACATATATAACATATCAATGAAGTGTAATCTTGTTTAGACTCAGATCGACCATTTCTGAGACATGTTGTTAATTGAATCCTAACCACCAGAGTAGATCGGTAGTCACTGTCTAATATTCAAATCCGTTTAAATGCAACTACCTTTTACTAGACTTTGAACCTCAGAACCTTCGACTTCGAAAATAAGTTCTTAAACTGTTGATTTTCGGTGACGGTTAACCACCAGACCACCTTGCTAAGCTAAAACATTTTTATATAAAAAAACGGAAATATAAATATTCCAGTTAACTGGAAAATTGGGCATTTTTTACTTATAAAATTAAACTATTTTATAGAATTTTTTTAAATAAATTTAGTTAATTCATAATTGAAAGTGTTTGTGGCAGCTCTTGCATTTTAATAATTTTGGACATTTTAAATAATTATACTTTTTCCAAAAATATTTTTTTTTTTACTTAATATACAATGACCTAGATTTACGATCGTTTTTAATTTTTTTTTTTTTAGCAATTCCTGTTTTTTTAATCTGGAAACAATTAATTATATGCCTGAAACCCTAAGAACTTGTATAATTTACAAAAAATAACATTTATAAATAAAATAAAATTTAATTTCTACTTTTTTTATCTAAATTCAATTAACCATTTTTTTTAATTACATGTATAGTTTATTACTCGTATATACATTGAAATGAGTTATATATTTTTAAATTATTTTTTTAAAACATGTGAAAGAACAACCAGTCGGACTTTTATCAAGCTTACCAATATTGAAGTAAAGTCTCTATGTAAAGCTTTTCCCGCCTCCCCTAAGCCGGACTCACAGGTAAGTATAACACAGCTCAGAGGAGTGTCCTTTAACTCTAACGGATCTTCCCGCCCACCAGCTGTACGTCCGGCAAGGCAGGTCGGCCCGCCGGTTGGATATTTTTTATTATGCCAGCCTCTAACCCTCAGCGAGGAGACTTTAAATGCAGCTAAGCTGTAACCTTTATCCTCACGTCGAAAGTCGGATCTCGGTCTTGTCTTTGCCTATGTACAGCCAAGGCAGCACTAAAGACAACCCACTGGGTCTGGGTTGGTCTAGTGGTTATACTCGTCATCACAAATTAGCTGATTTCGAAATCAAGAGTTCTACGGTTTAAATCCTAGTAAAGGCTTTAAATCCTTTTACGGTTTAAATCCTTTTATACGGATTTGGATACTAGATCGTGGATACCGGTGTTCTTTGGTGGTTGGGTTTCAATTAACCACACATCTCAGGAATGGTCGAACTGAGACCGTACAAGACTGCGCCACATTTACATTCATACATATCACCCTCACTTATTCTTTGAAGTAACACATTACGGTGATGGTTCCGGAGGCTAAACGGAAAAAGAGAGAAAAAGAGAAAAGAGAGCACTAAAGATAATTCCTTGGACGTAATTTATGTGGTTAGTATTAATTTCTTACCCTTTTAAAGAACATACTTACATACATAGTAATACAATTAGTACATTTGTTTCTCAACCATGCTTATTGTTTTGTTAATTAACAGAACAGTATTTAGTGGAAATTAAATATGCTAAAAATAATAGTTGCATACACAACATAATTTTGGTCACACACGGTAATAAAATATAAAATATAGCATTATATATTAAAGGATTTAATACTGTAAAATCCAATTCTACATTGAAACTCATTTATTTCCTTCGGGAACACTGTTATATAAAGTACATTGTTGTGTACTGGGTCAGAATTAATAATAATATTCGCTGAGGTAAGTTACTCAGACAACGTTATTTTACTATAGTTTATCCTTTACGGCGGACCTAAACAACTGAGGTAATATAGATATTCATAAAAACTAAACATACTATGAGTTAGAAACTTTTTCAATCAAATTTTAACTTCCGACTTATAAACTTTTTAGTCAAATAGCTGACTGTCTAATTCTTTTCAGTACATTCAAATCATTATAGATATGAATCTTTAATCATAATAACAGATAAAACGAGAACTACTTTTTCATAAGTATCCATTTGTTTTTAAAACCTTTTTCTATTTAATTATATAGTCCTGTTATTTTTGCAGTTTGCTATGTGCAAATAATCCTTCAAACTTCTAATAAAAAAAAAACTAAAGAAAAGTTTTAAAATAAACATGAAATTGTACAATTACTATTACTCATAAGTTATATTTTCATCTAAAGTTAACTGATTTGATACATTTATTTATCCCTTCTACTTTGCATTAATCTGAATTTCAACATATTACGTTCTGCGTCATTAGTTATTTCATTTACGCAGTATAACCTTTGTCTTCTTTTATAGTTTTAACCTTTGACTCTTCCTTCTATTACTAAATTAATGGTTGATGAGTTATAGTCTACCAATCTAAATCTTCAAAAAAAATAAAAATTACGAAAGAGGAATCGACAACAGGATTGGTTACACGTTGATGTTATGTTCATTAAAACGTGCAAACTATACAATATATAGGAACAGTTTGTCATAGTAACTGAATGGCTGTGTTACCAAAGGTTTTGAGACAGAAACGACTGAACAGTAGGTTGATCTTCAACAATTACTCAGCTTCACGGTCTTTTCTTTTTCCTGTTTAGCCTCCGGGAATTACCGTTCAGGTATTACTTCATTGGATGATATGAATGAATGTAAATGAAGTGTAGTCTTGTACAGTCTCAGGTCGACCATTCCTGAGATGTGTGGTTAATTAAAACCCAACCACCAAAGAACACCGGTATCCATGATCTAGTATTCAAAAATCCGTATAAAAGTAACTGCCTTTACTAGGACTTGAACGCTGGAACTTTAGACTTCAAAATCAGCTGATTTGGGAAGACGCGTTCACCACTAGACCAACCCGGTGGTTTCAGCTTTTAGTTTTTTTCTTACCCTACTCCCCTGGGCCGGACATACAGTTAAGTAAAGCTTGGCCCAGGAGAGTGTCCTTTTATCCTAAGGTGGCCTCCTCACCATCTACCGGCATGGCAGCTCAGCCCCCCCCCCCCCGGTCGGCTCTTTTATTTTATGCCTGTCTTTAATCCCTGGGAAAGATTAATCTGCGCCCGACTACGTCGTTCTCGCCACCCCCCTCCCCCCTACAACCCCCGGAGATCGGGTCTCGGTCTGTATAATTTCGTGCCATTTGCCTCTAACCACTGAAGCAAAATGGGCCAGGCTTGACTACGTCTCCCCCGGACCCCTACCCAGTGGCCGGAACTCGGTCTTTTGTTTACCCCATGTACCTCTTAACTACCTAACATTCCTCCGGAGTCCCCACCCGCTCATCGGAACCGGCACACCTAAGCATGCTGACCCTCACGGATGGGGCTGACCACCCAACCACTACAATAAATCTCAGGTCCTATTTCGAGTGTACTGTACATCTGTACCAACACACTAGTGTTGGTTCACAACACTAGTGTGTTGTGAACCAACTTCACATCACTAACAGTGTTGTTTGGTATAGCAAAATGTACATCTCAATCGCTTTTTTCATTAAAAATATTTTAGTAAGCATTTGCCAAAGATCTCTACGATTTATTTCAAAACTTCTTCATTTCAAAAAAAAATCTGTTGTGGATACACATGACCTCCTTGTACGCATATTAAATTGCATAAACACATTTATTTTAAATGAAAAGTACATAAAATATTATTTCATTAATAACTACTGATATTTTTTCATATTTTTCTTTATTGTTATTATTTACTGTAACAAATTTTTTACTATCCGAGGTTAATAATTATTAATAAATCAATATATTTAAATTAAAAAAAAAGTCAATGAAGTCGGATTCGAACTGATGTGTCTTCCCCTTATAAGATCCAAATATTTTATCAATTAAAATTTTATTTGTTTATAACTCTGGAACCAATGAAAATAAGTACCACTTCGGATATATCGTTGAAAAGCTCTCAATGTTGGCTTATTACTGCAGTTAAGAAAAAGTAAAAAATCCGGGGTTTCTTTGGATTTTGGGCTTATATGGATAGTTGATTACAATCAAAAGAGGAGGTACACAACTAGATGTTACAACAGTCCTAAGTCCAAAATTTCAGATGGGACAAATTTTGCAGCAGGCAACGTTTGGAATATGTAAAATAATTTGTTAGGGATGTAGGATATAGGAAGTATACCAAAATGAAACGACTGGCACTAGATAGGAAATCTAAGAAAGCTAAATCAAACCAGTCAAATGACTTAAGACAAAAAAAATCCTCCTTTCATCCGCACTTCGTAGTTTATGATATTTGTTCACTCTATTTAAGTTTTTCTCCTGTCTCTGGATCTAAACTATTCAATAATTCTTATAATTCATTTTAATTTTGAATTAAAAGTATCATGAAGTTCGTTAGAACTTCTCGATAAAGGCAACGAAGTCAACGAACTACGGTTACAGTTCTAAACATGAATTAACCAAACAGTGAAATGAAAATGGTGAAAAACAAATAAGCGTGAAAACATTATATTTCAGTTCAGTTAAATTAGTAATAAAGATTACATTAAAAAAATATCTCGAATTTTGTCAGACAATGTTTTTTTCCCATTTGATGAACCGCGGGACTCAAAATATGTCATTTTATTCATTTTTTTAATGTACCTTTACGACTCGCGACGCTAGATAGCAGTACTTGATAGTACTAGGTAGCGTACAAAAACTTTATGATGTACTTGAAATAATAAAATTTAAAAGAAAATATACTACAGCTTGTTTTACGAGTAAATTCTGTTACGTAAATGAAAATACTGAAGATGTAACGTTTTTTTTAATTCTCATCACTTCTTAAAAAAATAAATAAAAGTATTAGTTTACAACAGATTATACTAGTTTTTTAAAAAAGGAATAAATAAAACAAAAATAAATTCGTTTGGTAAAATCGAATTTAACGATAAAAATCAAGGGTTACACACAAAGTAATAAGTGCAATATAACACCACGGATTTTCGATTCGTAGTCATTATGGTACACTAAATTTATTAAAAAAGGAAAACTATGATATGAAGTGATTATCAACAAAAAAAAATTGGCCAAGAAATTCAAACAAATTTTATTTGTTAGTTCTAGCAATAAATTTTAACAGTTAATCCATAAGATAAAAATCAGTAATTCATAAAAAAAAAAATAATAATTTTAACAAAAGTCTAACTCTAACAAAACGAGAGACATCTAAAAGAATTACAATGAAATTGTAAACCGTACGGTAAGAGTCTTACAGATATCATTTCTTCCGGTCAAAAAACAAAAAATTCTGTAACATAAATAAAACTGTTTTTAACAAAATGATACTGATATCTAAAAAGGTAAGACACTACAATCCTATTAACAAAATCTGTTATCAATTTAGAATTTTCTTTGATAAAAAAATACATGATAAATATATGTAATAGACAATATATATACAGTAATAGATAATAAAAAATATTTAAGCGTTCCATTCAATAACCAAGAAAAGGAAAACAAAAATTCATTTATATGTAATACATATCCCATTTACAGAAATAATTCTTATGATTATTCGTTGTTTAATAAATGAAATCGGGCCGGCAATAGTTTGGTAACAAATTTTTCTATTTTTTCTTATTATATGGAACGCTTAAAAATTGTTTATTATAAATTATTGTGTATCTATTGTCTATTACATATATTTAACAAGTATATTTTTTTAAAGAAAATTCTAAATTAATAACAGATTTTATAATAAGTTTTAGTGTATTATCTTTTTTGATATCAGTATCGATTTGTTAAAAACAGTTTTATTATATTGCAGAAATTTTTTTTTTTGAGCAAAGAAATGATACCTACGAGACTCTTACCTTACGGTTTAAAGTTTCATTGTAATTCTTTTGGATAATATTAACAGTCTTCATATCATTCATCAACTTGTTACATTGAAATGTATACTCCGTTTCTCAATTTCTCTTTCAAATCTCTTATTTCCTGTTATATACCATGTGAAGAGCAAGAAAATAGATTACATCTTGTCCCATTTCTTACCGAACTGGAGCTTCCCATCTTGGTCTTCTATTCTATTTACTGCATCCTAATCTTGTTTAAGCTCTAAATAAGTAACTTATCTTTTTTTTTACTTTTCAACCCTTTTTTTCTTGGAATCTTAAATATTTTATTTCATACTCATTATTATTGAAATATAACACTACTAGGTTTTGAATTGTTGTTGAAGATTTGAAAAGAATCAGACGCTAATACTTGTACGAATAGAAAAAAAAACATATTGAATTCATTAGATTTATTTATATTCAATAGAATTCAATCGTTACAATGACCATACATAAAGTATGTCCCAAAATGAGCAGACATTTTAATTTTCTAATAAAATACACTTTTTATTCGATAATTTAAAATATTTTTGTTTTAATAGAAAATAGTGACATGGAGGTTATGTGTGATACAAAACATTTGAAAAATGAACACCACGGTCTTTGCTACACTTGTTCACTCTTTTGAAAAAGTTTTATAAAACACATTGACATAGTTGCTGGGAAATGTCGGCAATGTAGTGTCAAATTTCTTCTTTTAGGCCTTCAATTGTTTGTGATTTGCTGATGTACACATTATGCTTAAGATAACTCCCAAATAAAAAAATCCAACGGTTTCAAGTCACACATAATCTTGGGGGCCAGTTCACATCACTTTGCTGCGAGAAAATACGACCATTAAATCTTTCTTGCAATAACCAGTTGGTTTCATTGGCATTGTGACACAGTCTTGTTGATACCATATGTCTTCCATATCCATATCATTAATTTTAAACAATAAAAAGTTTGAATTCATCCCACGATATCGAACTTCGTTGATGGTAACGGCATCTTCATTTTCATTTTAGTAGAAGTAAGGTGCAATCAATCCCCTAGTCCAAAATCTGAACCAAACTGTGACCCATTGAGGATAGGAAGGAAGTTCTTCAATCTTTTTTTTTGGATTCTCTGATCTCCAAATTGGACAATTTTGTTTATTGACAAAACTAGTAAGTAGAAAATGTGCCCCATCGCTAATAAAAATCATTTTTTTCGAAATCAATTCGTTATATTGTTATTTTTACAATTTCTACGCTTTGTTCAAGGTGTACTTTTCCATAATTTAACTACAATGTTTATTGATAAGAGCATATACAAAATCCACTCTGATTTCACCGCGAAAAGTATGGCGTCAAATTAAAAATATCAGCTCATTTTGGAATACTCCTTATAAATTGACCAATTCAAACTAATAAATAAATCTAAATAGGTAAAACTTATAAGAACTAAATGGATATAATAAATGGATACCTAATAATTAGACTTAAAAATGCAGCGATTAAAGCACCTGAGGTACAAGAGATATAATTCAGCTTTACTTTCTCTGAGAGTAATGATGTTTACTATAAAATCAGCTCTTGTGAAGTATTAAGTAAGACAAAATATCACCCGCGTTTCTGTGGGCTTTAATGCTGAAATATCACAGTATGTTTGATATAGTGAAGAAGGCTAAGCTACTTCACCCTTAAAAAAACTTACTTTCCCTAGTAAATGTGACATGGAATGTTGGTTATTCTTGAGGATAACTATGTTACTTTCGATAATGACTTTGATTCATTTCAGGTTATTTACAACCATTAAGATCATGGCACTTAAGATATATATTTTATTTAAAAATTTTTTTTTAATACTGCTCTGTATACAATAAATGCTGCTCTTAAAGAAAAAAGCGTTCTTAAGAAACACAAAGACGTGAAACATGTGAGCATGAGATTAATTCTCTAATTTATAGAAATATATGTTTTAGTTTATCCTGTGTTTTCCAAATGATTTTTTTGAATTTTTATTACAAATATCTGAAAATTGGTTGGCTATATATATATAAAAAGGGGAATATGTATATATATATATATATATATATATATATATATACATATTCATATACATATATATATATATATATATATATATATATATATAAGTTAGTTTTGTTAGTTTTTTTATCAACTTTTGCCTTTTTATCAGTAATTCTCTTTCCTGACGTAATTATTCCCTTACTTTTATTTATTAATTTTTTGCTGAGTTTACTTTTTATATTAACTTATATTCCTATGCCTACGTTTGGCCAAAATTTTAATTTTTTCAAACTAAAAATCTTTTAGTTTGACAGGTCAGTGGGTATATTTTATGAACCGTAATCTGGTTTCGAAATAACTCCCAACCACTACATTATCTATCTGATATCTACTTATACGAGATGTGTGAGAAAAGTAATGAGATTGGTAACCTGCGAACAATCTGGTAACGCTGTGTCTACCGGTCTGTGCGTCTAGCACAGACCGCTAGACACAGCTGTTCATCCCTACATGCTACCGGTCTACATGCTGTTCATCCCTTCCACGTGTTCAGTACGAGTTTCAACTCCGTTCAGCCAATACATTATTTTTAACAGCGCCATCAGTGAAGTAGTGTTTTTGTTGTGTGTTATGAAAATGGAACATCGGAATTTAGAGCGATGTTGTGCAATCAAGTTTTGTGTTAAACTCGGGGAATCCGCGAGTGTGAACTTTGAAAAGTTGAAACAGGCCTATGGGGAACATTGATTATCAAGAGCACAAGTTTTCCGCTGGCACAAATCATTTTTGGAAGGCTGAGAACACGTTGAAGATCTACCTCGCTCAGGGACACCTTCAACCTCAAAATCTGACGAAAACGTTGAGCTTGTGACGGTTCACACCGGTCACGCTTGTGACCGTGTCACACAGCCATTTCCATAAGGGAATTTTTGAACTCAGAACGCATTCCTACGGTTTCTCAAACCCCCTATTCACTTGATTTGAATCCTTGTGACTTTTTCCTTTTCCCGAAATTGAAAATTGTCTTAAAAGGACGTCATTTTGGAACTCTGGAGGATATTCAAAAGACTGTGACCGACCAGTCAAAAGTCCTACCAGTTGAAGCCTTCCAGAGTTGCTACCAGGAGTGGGAACAACGACTCCGCCGCTGTATAGCTGCCTAAGGGAATTACTTTGAAGTGGATAATATTGTTGTTTGAAAAAATAAAAACTTTGGTAAGTAAAAAGTCAGTCTGATTAGTTTTCTCAAACACCTTCTATTTCATACGTCTCAGCTTTGTTCTTCTTCTTTTATTATTTTTAAAAGGTTTTTCACAACTACTTAGGTAAAAATTCTGAAAGGTTCCGGGTTCGAATACCGGACGTGTATGACATTTTTCTTACGCTATAAAATTTCCATTTTTTATTCTCACGTACAGACTTCAAGCTGTATATGGTGAATTAATCTTTAAATTAATCTTTAAAAACAATAATTTTTATTTTCTCCTGAAGAAATTGTGAAAAACCTATTATATTTTGATATCCTTGCGTTTTGAATATATCCTGGCTAAAAAAATTCTCACTGTGCTGCTTGTAATAACAAACTTCTAATTTAACATTAACTATTATTTTTACACCTTCATTTCCTGATTTTTTATTAATTATCCTATAATTTCCTTAGCATTCAGAATGATAAATTCATAATTCTCGACCATGTCTTATAGTATCACGATTATCAGTTTCCGTTAGTATCAGTTTCCGTGATGTGATATCTTATGTGCCACTGGGTGTAGAATAAATCAACGACTTCATCTAATCCCAAAGGAAATTATATGAAGGCTTGAGATCAGGAGTTATGGTGACCATTCTGCTGGTCTGATTCGATCAATCCATCGTTTATCTTATGTATTATTTAAAAATTTATTTACAGTTACATTCAATGAAGAACAAATTATTACAAAAAGAATTCGTAAATGAGAAGTTTGTGAGACAACATTATTACTTCATGGCGATTATCTTAATTTAGCAACCATTTGCCTAGAATGGTTGAGGATAATAATTGTAGATTGTCAATCTTTTCTTTTGTAATGGTAGAAAGAAATTCTTGTAGCCTTGTAGAGAATACCTTATAGCCTAATGCCTATAAGATGCGGGTAATTTTTTCTTTGAGAATATGATTAGCAATCGATTTAATACGGAACGAACAAGCGACTTGTTCGCTAAGGATACATTATAGCTTCACTATGTAAAATGGTGGAATGAGTTCATTACTAATGTACGAACATACTCCAGAAAAAATTTCATGTTGTAGAGTAAATGTCAACCACAGAAATTTGGAGGATTTAATTTGATTTTCCATTTTCACCAGTCGGAAAAATACGTTTAATAATCTAGCAAGCTGAGAAATTAACGATTCAATAAAGTATACTGGAAAGAAGTGGAGTAACATTTTCATATCCACCACTAAGTTTTCTCGAAAAAAAAATGTTCATATGACTTGTAAAGGTTTCACTGAACCAAGATGTATTTTAGTTTTAATAAAACAATTGGTGAGATAAATATTAAAATAAATAAAATTTAAACAACATTCACAGATTTGTTTTTACAAGTTTCATTTCCGGATATTAAAATAAGTAGAATTGATAACAAGAGAAATACTGAAAGAAAAAAAAGTTGACGACAAAGATTTTTTCCAAGTTTTTAAGGGTATATTTTATGTATAAAAAAACAAATTTTTGGGAAAAAATCAATATCTATTGTTTATTATCAGATACATGAAAAATTAATATGTACAAAAAAATTTAATGTAACATAATCTATTTACAAATTTATATAGGCCTTTGTATACATATATATTTACTTATATATATATACAAATACAAACTATACAACAATATCTACCAATAAAATACGTTACTATATATAAAAAAATCACTAAGTTATTAAAATAATATTTTACATAATCAAAAATATTAAAATGAACTCTAAAATACACAGTTCAATAAAGATATTATTTTGTTGTATTGTTTTTTTTTTTAATATATGTTATTCTAGTTAATAATTTTAAATATATGTTTCTATTAACCAAGAGAAATTCTACAGAAAATTATAGAACATTTATTAACAGATAGCGTTTTCTAAGTGTCATTTCATCTTCAGCGTTAAACTATTAAAAATTGCATATAAATTCTTTTGTCTACTTTGTTTTCTTATAATAACTTTACGGTTTTGAAATAAATTCTATATTAAGTATAATAATACATGTTATTACTTTATCGAAGTAAAAATAAAATAATTAATACCGTAATAATCTACTGATGGGAAAAATTTTCTTAAATTACATCATAATATAAATTATTTAAAAATTTTTTGTGTGGGATAATAATGTATTTTAACATTATTATAAAATGTATGATACAATAATACTGTTATGAACTTCTACACAAATATAATACTTTTAATTCTTCTTTTTATTTTACTTTTAATTACAGAAGCCAAACTATGTATTTGTCGACGAGTTTAAAGCTTAATTACCATTTCATAATTACAGTAAAAAAAAAAATCTAGGGTGATTTTAGTTTTCTTTATTCATTTTCTGTTAACTGTATAGCCTAATTTAATTTTATAACTAAATTTTTTCTGCAAAAGAATGAAGAAAATAATTAATGAAAAGTGATTTTTTTATTTTATTATTTTTTAATCTAATTTGACTGTACATCCGTGTACAACATGCTAAAACAATTATTTAAATGTGCCCTAATAACTAAGCTCATCTCATAATCATCTCCAAATTAGGAAGATTTGGTCAAACGGTTGTCAATTATCGGCAACTTTTCACGTAATAGCTAATCCTGTAAGATGTTGTCATTTAACAAAATTAAAAACCTGTTATATTCGTTATGATAGCTTAAAAAGGATATGTGTATATTTAGTATTTACTCAGTGTACATATAATAATTTAAAGTAACTTTTATTATATGTAAGAGAAATGTAATGATATTTGAAAATAGATTCCTCTAAAATCTGCACATTAAGTGCTGCAGAGAGCAAAAATTGCTGGAAAGATTACGTAATAACAGAATAAACAGCCTTTATATTAGTTATTAAGGATAACTAATTATTAAAATAACATGTCACAATCATTTAGTGGCAAAAGTAACTTCATCCATACTGTCACTAATCAAAAATATTATTAAATTAAAAAAAATTTGATTTTTTATTTATAAATATCAATTCACTAGCGTCGAAATGGTAGATTTTTTTTTCTATTATTACACAAGTTTTCTTAATGAGCTTATAAAAATTCCATTTTTTTTTAATTCGTAAAAACAAATAATATAGCTGACTAAAACACTTTTTTTGAAGTTATGCTTCTTTTGGCGCGTTAGGAGAAATTGGTTAGAGTGTATTTTCAGCAAGTTATGGAAGTTGCGCGCGCCGATGTAACACACCATGAAGATTTACGCAGAACCTAGTGGATCAGTTTGTACGCACAAGCGTGTATGTCTAATTCAGTCAGTCGTTCAATGCAATTAAGTGATTAGCACGTGTTGTAAACGTAACAGATATTGAGTCGTAATAAATATGTATTTATGAAAACGGATATTTTAAATTGTGGCAGGGTATATACGTTTTTTTTTTTTTTTTTTTATTAAATCGTGTATCAAGATTTGTGATTATATTTATGTAGGTATTATTTTTTATAAGTAAAATTATATTTTTTAATGGCACAGAAAATAGCACACATCAAATAAATTCTTTATTTTGCATAAATAATTTTAAATTTACCAAAAACAAAGTTTTTGATAAAATACAATATTATAAAATAAAACTATTTAACCTTTCAACCTCCGGATGAAAGGCCGAGACGCTACCACTCGCGCCACGGAGGCCGGCTAGTTGTTACCTAAAAAAATGCTTTATAACTGAAAAAGTATTGGTTCAATATCTATAAAAATTTTTGGGGGGAGAACGAGAAATTTTCTTAATAGAATATTTTTTTCTATTTCCGGAGGTAAAATTCCAAACGTTTTTGTCACAAAAAATCAAAACTGGGTTAAATTGGGTTAGACAAATATGCCTTTTTAAGTAGTGAACATTCAAATAGATCTTTGCCAAATATTGAAAGAACTTTGAAATTTAGAGTTTCATGCAAAACATATTTTATCCATAGCAAATATCAATTTAGTGTTTAGTCCATGTTATCAATAGGAGCGCTGCAAACTCATCATGTGATTTGAGACTATACACAGCTGTGCTTATTAGTTACAGGTTATATTTGTTCCCGTTTTTTTCTTTTGTTTAGCCTCCGGAACCACCATAAGGTATTACTTCTGAGGATTAATGAGGATGGTATGTATGGATGTAAATGAAGTGTAGTTTTGTTCCGTCTCAGGTCGATCATTCCAGAGATGTGTGGTTAATTGAAACCCAACCACCAAAGAACACCAGTATCCACGATCTAATATTCAAATCCGTAAAAAAGTACGAATTAGATTAGAAAGGTAGTAGTACCTTTTCTAGGATTTGAACCTTAGAACTCTCGACTTCGAAATCAGCTGATTTGCGATGTCGAGGTTACCACTAGATCAACCCGATGGATTATGTTTGATTACCTTTTAAGTACAACTTTATGTTTGAGAGTGTTTCTTACTTTAAAAGTATAATTGTAATAGTAAATTCCCAAAATGGATAATACAGATGATATTGTGAATATTAGTGAGCTGGAAGCAATAAAATCAGCTGCTGGAAGAAGAAAAGCATTAAAAGAAAAGAGGTATGAAACTCTTAGGCGAGCGTTACTATTTGTTCCTTGCAAACTTAACATAAAACGTTTTTCATGAGTAAGAATCAAGCCTTACGATATAAAAGCCTTTAAATATAGGCTTTACGAAATTCCAATTAAAGTCAGACAGGATAATCTTATCTGTCAATTAGTTCATACTGTCCTTGTTAAACATCTTAGGGCTAGGCCTAGCAACAACAGCTAGGAACAAAGGCCTGGAGGTGGGCACAAGTACCATGTAATTTATTACTTGCCTTCAACCAATGATATAAAGGTTCCCTTATGTTTCAATTTTTTGTTCAAATTATGGGAATTGTGCGAAATAGGCTTAAAAATATTGCTAAAAATGTACATTGCAGAAAGTTAGTCATGAAAAGGCGGGGCGGGCATAGGAAAAATAATCGAATTGCCTTAAAGAGAAAAAGTGTCAGGGAGTTTATTAAGAAGTTAAGGGGTAAAGAGTCACATTACATCATAAATTTAAAAAAAATCTACTTTGATAGTTACCCGAGTATAAACAACACTCATAAAATGTATAATGAGCAATGTAGTGAAGTTCTGCTTGTAAAGCCCTTCATGTTTAGCCAAATAATTGAAATAGAATTTAACATGGAATTTAAATCTCCTGCTTTAGACGCCTGCAGTAGTTGCTGCTTACTACAAGAAAAAATTAAAAACGCTCCTCCTCAATCTGCAGAAAAAATGAAGCTAATGGTGTAAAAACCTGAGTGCGTACGCAATGAGCTAAAGATTTTTACCAGTATTTGAAAGAAAACGTGTCAAACTCTTTAAGTTTATGTTTTGATCTGCAACAAATACAACCCTTATCTAAAAGTGCTACAGAAGAGACTAATTATTTTCAAAAAGTAAGATTTATAACCTATATATCACAGATTTAAATACTACAGAGCCATTTTTTTATGCAAGGATTGAAGAACAGGCAGAACTGTTCTTATTAAATTATTATTATTTATTTATTCCTTTTCTCTCAGTTAGAGGGTTGAAAGTTTTATAAAAAGTTAAGTATGTTTGCATTTAACTGAAAAACAAACCATATATATATAGTGGAAATTTTTACTCTTATTCCTCTAAAGGGTTAAAGGTTATTCCCTTAACTAAAACTTTGGATAAAGAGGCAACTTTAAAGTTGATCAAGAGTACAAGTTTTGTGTAGAATGAAAATAAATGAAAGAACAATTAAGGAGTTTTGTAAAAATAAAAATGACAACCCTATAAACACATACAGATTAAAAAATTATTTTCATGTTTAGCTACTAATATTTTTTTAAAAATAATGTCTGATATAATCTTCTAATATGATAGGTGACCAAAATTTTAAATAAAACTTAAGTACAGTTATCGTTGATTAAATGAGAAAAAAATAAATAGAAATACATACTTCAAACCTTGCAGTGGATGAAAAACAGTTTTTTTTATTTATTCTCATTTATTGAACCAGTCCTAACTTTCCCTAATTTTTATGGAGCAGAAAAAGGAAGACGTAACAAAAGTGTAATAATTAAAAAACCAGACATAAAGAAAATGAAAATTATTCATACGTCTAGGTAGCCCGGAAAGATAGTGTAAAAAATTTAACTAAAGTAGAAAATTATAAACAAGATTTACAAACCCGTTTAAATTTATAATAAAATATAATAATTTTTTATATTGGCACTTAAAATTCTAGAACATACATATCAACTTTAATATAAGATATTGTATGTTAAAAAAGACGTTTGTATTAATATTCCATTATTTTCGATTGTATTAACTTCCACACAGAAAATAGCAAAGGGGTTGTGCTCCTTTGTTAAATGTATTAAACAACATTTAAAATAAAATTATGATTTAATAATACTGCAGTACAATCGAAGAATTAGACTATTAATTTGGAAAGTTAATTACCTAGAAAACATTATTACATAAAGAAGTGTCCAGGATAAATTAAATCCTCACGTCTATTGCCTAACAGGGTGGAACTGTTATGGAAACGCGTATCTTTAGATCAAATCTTAGGCTACTCAAATATGTTACCATGACAACAATTAACTTTACCAACCAATTACTAAATCAAGATCTTGTCTAGGATGAATTTCAAAAGAGTCAATAAAATGATAGCAATATTTTCTTTTTTTAAATATATTATAATAAAAATTTACATAATAACTACAAAATGATATAATCATATTAATTTAAATCAAAAATAATTAAGTGATCATAAAAAACCAGTGTAAAAAACTTTTTTTAAATCAGGCACACTTCCTGCTCGTTCTGTATGTCGATATAGATCACCGGTATCGAGATAAGATACATCAGCTTGATGTAATGCAGCTACAAGCGAATCTACAGAGAGGACTGGTGCTAAACGTCTAGGTGGTGGAGGTGTTGGAGGTAAACCTAATCGTCGAGTTAATGGACCCAACCTAGGACGACGTGCTGGTGGTGGTTGTTGGCGATATGTAGGTCTGGATGACGACTGACTTTCAAGAGTACCACTTGATGAACTCTTTCGTCTAATTATTTCGTTCTGAAACAAAAATAAGAATAATATTTAAGATTTGATAAATTTATTTGTTTTTATTAAAAAAAAATATTATCCCAGATTTTCCATTTGGAAAATTAATGTATTTTACAAGCCGGATATATCAAGCTATCAATTTTAATTAAAAAGCAGACATTTTAGGCGAATTATTCATATTGATTTTTGTTCTATTATTAATTTTAGTATTAAGAATTCCGGATTGTATTATTCTAAGAAATGTGAGGAAATATTTCAACATCAAAATGGAGATAAATAAACTGATAAAAAAAAATTAGAACCTTGTTAGAATTACTTCATTAACTGGCGGAACAGTCGTTAGGACATATGGAGTTAAGGAAGAAACTTGAAAATTGTTTTGTTCATAAAAATATTTAAAAAAATAAATAAGTGAAATGGAAAAATTGGATAAAAAGATGAAAACAAGAAAGAAAAAAGAATAATCAACAAAGCTATTTTAGTAGATATTTTTATGAATGAAATAGAAAACACCCTAATATCCAATACAAATAATAAACATCAAATTACTTTATATAAAAGTATGTGGATGACATCTTGATAATATACGAGGTGTGTGAGAAAAGTAATGAGATTGGTAACACTGCGAGCGATCTGGTAACTCTGTATCTACCGGTCTGTGCTAGACCGGTTTGTTCATTTCTTCCACATGCTCAGTACGAGTTTCAATTCCGTCCAGCCAACACATTATTTTTGACAGCGCCATCAGTGAAGTAGTGTTTTTGTTGTGTGTTATAAAATGGAGCATCGGAATTTAGAGCAACGTTGTGCAATCAAGTTTTGTGTTAAATTTGGGGAATCCGCGAGTGTGACCTTTGAAAGGTTGAAACAGGCCTATGGGGGAACATTCCTTATCAAGAGCACAAGTTTTCCGTTGGCACAAATCATTTTGGAAGGCCGAGAACACGTTGAAGATCAACCTCGCACAGGGACACCTTCAACTTCAAAATCTGATGAAAACGTTGAGCATATGAGGGTTTTTGTGAGATCAAACCGTCGTTTAACAATAAGGATGATGAGTGAACAGTTAAATTTAAACACTTTCACCGTACAGCAAATATTTGACAGACGATTTGGACATGCGAAAGGTTTGTGCGAAATTGGTGTCGAAAAACCTCACAACGGAACAGAAGGAAAATCGAAGAAACGTGTGCGTTGATCTTCTTGAGAGGATTGGCAATGACCATAAATTCTTCAATCGTGTGATCACAGGTGATGAATCCTGGATATTTGAGTACGATCCTGAATCAAAGCGGCAAAGCGAAGTGGCACACTCCGTCATCTCCTCGACCGAAAAAATGTCGAACAAGAAAATCAAAGATCCAAACCATGCCGATTTGCTTTTTTGACAGTAGGGGTATCGTGTATAAAGAATTTTCTTCCTCCAGGACAAACTCTCAACCAAGTGTTTTACGAAGTTGTCCTGAAAGGCTCAGGAAAGTGTGATACGCGTGAGACCAGACATTGCAGACAAGTGGAAGCTTCATCATGACAATGTTCCGTGTCACACGTCCATTTCCATCAGGGAATTTTTGACCTCAAAACGCATTCCTACGGTTCCTCAAACCCCCTATTCACTTGATTTGAGTTCTTGTGACTTTTTCCTTTTCCCGAAATTGAAAATTGTCTTAAAAGGACGTCATTTTAGAACTCTGGAGAACATTCAAAAGACTGTATACGCCGTTGTATAGCTGCCCAAGGGAACTACTTTGAAGGGGATAATATTGTTGTTTGAAAAATAAACCTTTTTATTTTTAAGTAAGTAAAAAGACTGTCTCATTACTTTTCTTACACACCTCGTATATCCAACAATTTAACAACGAAGAAAATACAATAATTACAGAAATGAATTCTTTAAATAATCATATTAAATTCAATTTAAACAGAGAAAATAATAATAGTACTGATTACCTGGACATAAAATTTAACAAAAATTTTATCACTAAAAAAATCGATATAGACATTTATAGAAAGCCAACAAAACAGAATACTATAATACATATTAAATCTTTTCATCATTGGATTCATTAATTTGTAGAGCATTAAAATATGATAATATAAAATTGAATAATGAAATGAATAATATTAAATTCATAGCTTTAAATATTGGTTATTATACTAAATTAACAAACAAATTACACACCAGAATAAAAAATAAAATACACATAAAAGACAAAATAAAGCTAACGATCATAATAATAAAATAAATGAATATGCTCCAATTGAATACAATATAAATTATAATAAATTTAATAAAATGTTGAAAAATTTTAAATTAAAAATAGCGTATAAAACAAATAATAAAATACATAAATAATTAAGATACTTCTATTACAATA
This sequence comes from Lycorma delicatula, assembly GCF_047948215.1. Taxonomy (NCBI): domain Eukaryota; kingdom Metazoa; phylum Arthropoda; class Insecta; order Hemiptera; family Fulgoridae; genus Lycorma; species Lycorma delicatula. The sequence goes on from NC_134455.1 coordinate 126,186,618, forward strand.
AAGCAAAATAATAATTATAATTTAGAAAAAACGGAGTATTTAGTCTTAATTGCGAAAATTGTGACTTAAAATATATTGGAATGATAAATCATTCGTTTGCCATAAGAATAAAAGAACATATTAATTGTATTATTAAAAATAATAAAGAAAAATTTCGCCAAACACATTTTAGAAAAGGGACATAATTATAACGGCAACGAATATATTAAAATATTAGAATAGAATAATAATTATTAAAAAAATCAGCATCTCAGAAAAATTTCATATATATATAAATAATAATAAATTGATGAATGAACAGGTCAGATTCGATATGATATTCTTTATACACAAATTATATAATAATTAATTATTAATAGGTTAATGCTATTTCATTTATATTTCATAATAGTCGCAAACATCTTACAAACATGACGTTACTGTCTTATTGAAAAAAATAAAAAATAAATTTGTTGGTAAGTGGAAATTTAATTTATACAATTGTATTAATACCAACCGTGCCAAATGCTTAGTAAATTAAACCTAATCAACAAAGTAGGAAAATACGAACTACATTTTTTCGTATTTTCTGTCTGTTTTTCGTAATTCTGTCCCTTAACCGAACCATTCCACTTAACTGAGTTCCCTCTGAAAAGGTTCAAACATCTTTTTACGTGTGTTGTGTGAATATCGTTCATGTTAGAAGACCTTGACATCAATCACAAGTCATTTCCGAAAATGAAATATCGATTTGTTGTTTGAAATATTTTGTGTTGTATACAAATGCAAGTAATAGTTTAAGCAACGAGTGCTAAAAAAAAAAAAAATAATAATTTTATCTCATTAAAAAAACATCTGATGTGGAAACCACATACTTCCTTGTACGCCTATTAAATTACATGTAGACATTTTTAAAAAAAATAAAAATACATAAAATTTTATTTCATTAATAACTTCTGATATTTTATATATATATATATTTTTTTTTATTGTTATTATTGAGCAATTAGTTAAAAGTTTTTTTTTTTTTTTAAATTAGAGGTTAATAAATCAATAAGTTAATAAATCAATACAATTAAATTAAAAAAAAAAGTTTAAAAAAAAGAGATGAAGTCTGATTCGAACCGATGTGCAAATAATAATAATAATATTATTTGATATTATTAATAATATCAAATATTATTGATATTACATTAATTAAAATTTTATTGGGCTATAACTCTGGAACCAATGAAAATAAGTACCACTTATTATATATAGTTGAAAAGCTTTCGATGAGGGCTTATTACTGTAGTTAAGAAAAAGGTCAAAATCTGTTATTGTTTTTTTATTTTGGGCTTTTTTGGACACCTTTGGTTTAGTCGATTGCAATCAAAAAGGGAGGTGCACAACAAGATGTTACAAGTTCTATATCCATAATTTCAACATCCTACGGCTAATCGTTTTGAATTATACGAGATACATTCGTACATACGTACGTTCAGACTTCTCGCCGAAACTAGTAAAAATGGATTCAGGGATGGTCAAAATGGATATTTCCGTTGAAATATGAATACCGAAATTTTTCGCGATCACAATACTTCCTTTACTTCGTACAAGGAAGTAAAAAACTGAACCATCAAATGAATTACGGAAATGAAAGTTACTTATATATTATTTCATTTTAGTTTTATCCTGCTGTAAACGGAATATCATGAACCTTTTCCTAATTTTTCGTTAAACGGTAGCGAATGATTAAGAGACTATGCAGCACTCTCACTTTCCGTGACTAGAGCTAGTGTTGTCAACTTGTTATATCAAAATATTAATATAAAAAATAAAATAAAAAGACATTGAAATAATTAATGTTTGTATACAACTAAACACCAATACAATGAGGAATATTTTAGACACCTAATCTTGTCACAGCGTTACATAATGGAAGTCAGTGTTAATATGAGGGGAAAAATACAAAAAAAACACAATAACTGGTTTATTTATTATAAAAATAACTGAAATAAATAGTATTCTTGTTCTAACATTTACATTCTCTTCAGTGTGCAAAAAGAGAATTACAGAAGATATAAGATGACATTTGTATGAAAAAAATCTGAATGCTAAAACTACGTAAATAAATGTTTAAGCAATCTTCAAAGGAAAGTGACAAAAAATTAGGTTATGATCTGTCATAACAGAGGTAAACTAATTGAGAAGTGAGTACTATATATGTGTCTCAGCTAAGTAAATAAGCGAAAAGATATGTGTTTCTGTATGTTATTATGTTATCACATGATAGTCAACTATATAGTTGAAGAGTGAAAGAAAAACGAAATAAAATTTAAAGTAATGATTACTTAATTTATGTCATATTTTCAAGTATAGAAAAATATGATTTTCCTCTACCGCAGTCTAAGTTAACGTAGCATATGGAAATATTTAAACTTACTGAATTAAACACTGAATTATCTTAACCTATCATTTTGATATTTTATATTTCCACTCTCTAGTGGAAGCGTTATCAGAGAAATAACAATTTTATATGATTGTATAGTGAAGGTCAGTACTTTTGTTTAACCTTTTATTGATCCAAGGCATGTAGTTGAACTTTTTTTGCATTACTTTTCTTTAAATAAGACATTGTTATAAAAGTGAAAACAGTTTGGTCAAAACTTATTAGATTGTAAAAAAGGTAATAAATCTCCACCGTTAAAAAGTGGGTTAAATAAATTTAAGTAATGTTATCCAGAAAATTCGCAACGAAATTATAAACCACAGATATCATTTCTTCCGTTCAAAAAACAAAAATTTCTGTAATATAAATAAAACTGTTTTTAACAAAACGGTACTGATATCAAAAAGGTAAGCCACTACATTTTTATTATAAAAATTTGTTATTAATTTAGAATTTTGTTTTAAAAAAACACATGTTAAATATACCTAATAGAGAACAGATATACAATTATAGATAATAAACAATGTTTAAGCGTTCCATATAATAAGAAAAAAAATTGTTACAAAACTCTTACCGGCCCGATATCATTTATTAAACAACAAATAATCATAAGAAGTGTATTATTTATGTAAATGTGATATGTATTACATATAAATGAAATCGGGCCGGTAGATATAAATGAATTCTATTTGTCATGATGTCCTACAAAGGATGTCAAAAAATATGTTGCAAAGGGTTCGAATCTGGCTTCAGGAAAATGGTGGACGATTCCAATACTTGCTGTAAGACATTACCAGTTGTGCAGAATTACATTCCATGAATCAAATGAAATGTATCTCTGTATTAGAGTCCATAGTAGAATTATAGGATATAGTATTATGACGTTCACTGTAATTATTTTACAGTGAATGATTTCACTGTCTAATAATTATAATAAAATTGAAATTTTTATCACTTTAAGAATTTAATTTCAAGGAAGATTTAATTTTAATTTTAATTAATTTCAAGGCAAATTCCAGGAATGTTTTTGCATCAGAATTATTAGATTTTAATAAGATAAAAAATTATAGGGGAAAAAATTGTTTTAGACCTTTATTTGTAAATAGAGATTTCTTGCAATTAAAACAATATTTTTTTATATTCCGTGTAATTTACTAAAATTAGAAAGATTCTGTTTTTTATATTTATTAGTAAATCCTTTATTCAAATTTTTTTTGTTGAGTTTTCCCCATCAGGCCATTTAAATGAATGAGAGAAATGTTAGGATATGATGTGTAAACTCGTAGGGGCTAATAAAACACACACACACACACAGAGAGAGAGAGACAGACACGCACACACACTGTAGTGCTTGTGGTCTGTTTAATATTATTATTATTACTATTGTTAAAACAAAACTGAATTAGAATTATGATTGCATGTTGTAATAATTTATACCAAAATAAAACAAAAATATTATTCTAACAAAAAAAAAAGTGAAAGTCTGTTGAAGGTTTAACTGAAGTTATTTTAGAGGAGAAAATATTGAAATAGTTGAAAGTCCATATAAAATTATAGTTAAACTAAATTAAAACTTGTATTTCATTTTACTGTTATATTACTATCTTTTTTATTATTATTACTCCTTCTTTTTTTTTAATGAAAAAAAGTTTTTTAATAATTAAATTTTATAAATGTCCTAATAACATAAATTTATGATTATTTTTTAATGCCTTTTAATTTAGTATATTTGTACATTATTCCAATAAAATTTGTTAATATGTATTTAATATCTTTTTAATGATCATAAACGAATAGTAATAGGCGTTTTTATAATGAAATATATGAATATATCTAGGATGAAATATAAATCATCCACAAAAATTGCCTTGTATATTTATCAAGAAATAATAAATATACTAAGCTAAGCGTATATAAGAAAAATTAGGATTGAATGGAATTGCTTGTTGCTTTCTTCACTGAATCAAAATACTAAATCCAAATCTGTATCAGAAAACCCAGATAAATATTTGCGTGCGTTTTATGTATATTCAAAATCTACTAATTTCGAATTATAATTTATTTAAACGTAAAACGTTTAATTATAAAATGTTATGAATTTCATGTATATTATCATCTTACTTTGTTTTACCACCTTGTACGAAATAAACCAAAGTATTATGATCACGAAAAATTTCGGTATCCAGATTTAAACGGAAATTTTGACTATCCCTGAATCCATTTTGATTAGTTTCGGCGTGACGTCTGTACGTATGTATCTCGTATAACTTAAAAACGATTAGCAGTAGGATATTGAAATTTTGAATTTAGGACTGTTGCAACATCTAGTTGAGCATCACCTCTTTTTTTGCAATTGACAGAATCAAAAGTGTCTCCAAAAAGCCCAAAATCCAAAAAAAAATAGATTTTTGACTATTTCTTAACTGCAGTAATAAGCTCTCATTGAGAACTTTACAACGATATAATATGAGTGGTACTTATGTTCATTGGTTCCAAAGTTATAGCCAAATAAATTTTTAATGAAATATTTGGATTTTACGAGGCCTTACCTTACATCGGTTCGAATAAGACTTCATCTTATTTTTTTAAACTTTTTTTAAAATTTAAAAATATTTATTTATTAATAATTATTAATTCGTGATAGTAAAATAATGTTTACAATAATTAATTATTTAATAATAACAGTAAAAATATCTGAAGATATTACGGAAATAAAATGTTATGTACTTTTAAAAATGTGTTATGTAATTTAATAGGCATTATGACGAGTATTTGCAATAGATTTTGTGAAACATCTGATTATTTAATATTAATTGAAAATTTTAATTTAGATTCGTATTATTTTTTGATTTTCTAATTTAATTTCTGTTTAATTTTATTTATTTATTCTGGAATTTCTGTTTAATTTTATTTACATTTAAGTTAACTACAGAGCACTGAAAAATAGACCCTCACAAGAACACATACGCTGCGTCATACATTCCCGGATCTTTAATAAATTGCAAAAAAATTCTTATCTTTTAGTCCATTACTCCTCTGATATTGTCGGACAATATTCTCCATGAGTCGGAATTGATCATAATTTCGTTTATTTGGTTTTGTTGCCAATCATTTAATCGTTCTTTGGTTTGATATAATTTTTCTGATCTTAATTTGTGTATACGTTCTTTAGTTTTTAAATTTTCTCTCCCTTATATTCATCATCCTCTCTTAATCTTTTTATTCATTCCTTGGTCTTAACGTTTTCTTCTTTATATTTATCATTTGCTCTTAATCTTTTTATTCTTTCTTTGTTGCAACATTTTCTTCCTCTTTATATTAATCATCTTCACTTAATTTTTTTACTCTTCCCTTGTTCTTAACATTTCCTTCCTCTTCATATTCATCTTCTTGCCGTTTTTTTGAGATATATTTCTTCATGTTATCTTTCTTTTTCCTGTATTATTGTTTCTTTTTCATTTTTGATTACTCACCAAATATCCAATAATAAAAACTGAATATTTTACACCTTAAGGTTGAAATTAACATTTGTAACCAGTATAGCGGAGTTCACTAAACGGAATAGTTTAATTATTATTAACTTCTATTTGTAGACACACCAGAAATCTGAAACTTTTGTTAATCAGCAACTCACGAAGATAATACGATTAATAAACGGAATTTTACTCTATCCTAATATTTCATAATAATTGTATAAATATTTGATGTTAATAAAAACTAATATTTCAGCAATTGTGTTACTGTCCACTTTATTATGGAATTGGGGGATCGTATCTCATTTTCAAATGAAATAAGTTTAAATGAAGCGCAACAAAAAATGTGTATATGTAATTTAAGAAATTTATGTAGTGTTCCCATCAGATTTTTTATTATTTATAACTGTAACAAGTTTTATACAGATTTTTGATTAGTCGTCAGTCAGGTTGATCTAGTGGTTAACTGATCATCTCAAATCATTTGTTTAACAGCTGATTTTCGTAATGAAAGGTTCTGAGGTACAAATGTAAATAAACTTTAGTTGATTTTATACGGATTTTAATACTAGACAGTGGTTATCGGTGACCTTTGGTGATTGGGATTCAATTAACCACACGTCTCAGGAATTTTCGGCCTGAGTGTGAGTCTTATATTACATTGGGACAGGAGGAGGAGTTGCTTTTATTCACTAACTGAACAAATTGCAACGTACATAATAGGAATTGAAATTGTAATAAAATATTTTACAGATGTTGTACAATATAATAAGCAGAAAACTTCCTTAAAATCTTTCTGAAAAAATGACACTAGTCTCCTAAAGTTTATTCTGTTTTGAGACCAACTTCCCACAGCAGTACATTGAATGTTTTTGTAGATTCCGATCTTTCATGGACTCTTATTTTGATTTAATATTTCATGAATGTTAAATCTAGGATATGTTGTCCTGGGATTTTATACAACAGGATGGATATTCCATTAATAAAAGAATAAATAAAAAGCAACGCTGTAAGAGAGTAGGGGGAAATATCTCAAGTTTAATTTAAAGGGTTCATTAAAAGTAAAGGGCTTACTAAGAGTAATATCATCAAAAATACAAAAAGTGGTTTCTAAACTTTTTTTTTCAGATAAAAGTTAATAAATAAATAAGTTTGGGTGACAGGGTCAGTGACACTGAAGTGTTACATTCTACGTGTAAGGAGTTTGAGGACATGAATTATATTAAGGAAAAGAAGTTGCAAAATGTGGGCGATATAATGATAAATTGAAGTAGTTTTTTCTACCTTTCTAGTTTTGAAATAATGTTAATTTTAAATCATTTGTTTTTTAAAACAACTTAAGATCAACTGTGGTTTTAGTTTTAGAATTTTATGAAGAAATTTATAAAACAGTCTATTAATTTTTTTATATATTTACTTAGTTAGTTTTTTGACAAAGTGGAAGAGATAACATCACCAGTTTAATGGTATCTGAATATCAAGTACTGAGTGATACTGGCTATTTTTATGTAGTGCCGAGATAAAAACTTTCATGAGGTTTGTGTACTACTTGAACATAGTTATATTAAATTTTGTCATTAAAATTTTGCGTTTGTAATAACACGGTGTCATTTTTATCACAAAGAATCGTTTAAAAAAATTAACTAATAAACAGTTACTTCCGAATATTGGTAGATCTAGATGAGTTACCGTGGCTTATAAAATTAAAACGGCCGCCAGCCACATTGAGATTTATTAACATAATAAAATTTCCATATTTATTTATTTCGTGCCGAATAATATTATTTTAAAAATAAGGCTATATTTGATTAAATTGGATAAACTCTTGAGGAGATAAATTTCTATTAAAATAAAAAATGGCTGACAGACGAACAAAAATGCTTCTGCTGATCTAAGTTTTTAGAGAATTTTTTTCCTAATATACTATATCTCTATATATTAAAAGATAAGAAAAACTTCAAATTTACTAAATACGACAATGGTTGCATGTGAAAAAAAAAGTCACATGTTTATCATACGATAAGCCCCATCTCCTTCCAATTGCAGCAATATTTTGGTCATCCCTTGCCGTAAGGGTAGGTCATATCAAAAATTGTTTCAGATAAAAGTTTTACGTAATGTTTAGAGGACTACCAACCACTTTAAACCGATTCGACATGTGCCTAATAAGAGGGGTATGACATTTTTGGTTTTCAAAACCCAATTTTTTCCACCCCTGGGCCAATGGTTGGTGATATGAAAAAACTTTATTTAAATAAGTTTTATGCCCTTATACAAAAAATAGTAGGAATTTTAAACTAATTCGATATTTTACTTAATAAGAAAGTTATAGCGATATTTTTTTCGATAAAGCCCCCCCCCCCATTTCCACTCTCATGGTCCGATTTTGGCCGTTAATGAACTCGACCGAGATTTTGGGACTAGTTGTTTTTAAGGATCAATTTGTAAGTGATTGGCGCAAAATTACGGCAGTTATCGTGTTTACAAGAAAGTGAAATATATAAACTTTTGAGCTGACGATTGTTTTGAGGTCTGGGGATGTGAAACGCGAAGATATGTCAAAATTTTCCGGAAGTCGAATCATGATATTCATTACAATAGTAAGTTTTCTTATGAAATCTACCTAATACTGATAAACACTGTAATTTATCTTAATACTAAAAATAAATTACAATTATATATTTTTTTCTGAGTGATCGGCCATGCTGGACTTTAGAAATGATTTATGTACGACGTCTTTTCCGGGTAATAAGTTTTCATGTTGAAGATTAATGATTGGTTTATAATGTCTTTTTTCGATTATTTCGTTCCATTAAGTTAAATATGTAGACTATATATTGTATTTTCTGCTATGATGTAGTTCATGCTGTTGAAGATAACGATTACTGGAGGAAAGAAATTCTTTTAACTGGTGGTGCATTACGTGACTGCAATTTACTTTGTAACATAATTAGTGATGCGGGGCCACGCTTTAGAAAAATATATTTTGTCTAAGACAGTATTTAAATTAGGCGTATTATTTTATAATCAGAAAAATAGTAATTCTTGTACAGCCCATACTATAGTTACTTGTGTTTCTGTTTTAGTTACATATAAATCAGGATCGATTACATTTTATTACAATAAACCAATCACTGTATTTTATCTGTTAATTATAACCAACAGAATTTTATTTCACATACCCTATATTCAATTCCACCAATACCTTATTTCGCAGGTAATTTTTCTTAATATTATTTTAAATAATACATTATATGATGTAATAATAATAAATTCATAAATTAATACAATTTTTCAATTCCCTTACCTTTTCAAAACATCTTTATTTCATACCAAAATACATTTAAAAAAATACTAATTTTAGAAAATCTGTTTACAAAATTTTCTTTACATTCAATTATTTTTACTTCCTTGTACGAAGTATTGTGATCGGGAAAAATTTCGGTTTTTAGATTTCAACGAAAATACCAATTTTGACCATCCCTGAACCCATTTTGACTAGTTTCGGCATGGCGTCTGTACGTACGTATGTATTTCGCGTATTACAAGAACGATTAGCTGTAGGATGTTGTAATTTTGGATTTAGGGCTGCTGTAACATCTAGTTGTGCACCTCCCCTTTTGATTGCATACGACTGCACCAAAATTGTCCAAAAAAACCCAAAATCCAAAAACATTTGGATTTTGGACTTTTTGTTAACTGCAGTAATAATCTCTCATTGAGAGATTTTCAACGACATATCATAAATAGTACTTATTTTCATTGGTTCCAGTGTTATAGCCAAACAAAAATTTAATTAATGAAATATGTGGATCTTACAACGCCGATTGAAATAACTCATTTAGATGGAAAAAAATTGTTAACTGGACTTTTATAAATAGAAATGGTAAAGGGCTTATAATAAACGTAAAAAAAATAAATGCCTGAGTGAGGTTGGTGGAGGGTTGATTTACGGGGTTGAAAAGGGGTAAAAAAGGTATTGCGATTTTCGGCGAAAATTGATAATCAAGTTATGGTTATTAAAGACACAGAAAGATATACTTTCACCAAGTTTCGTTAAAATTAAATTATTTTGACAGAAATGAAAAATAAAAAATGAAAAAAAAGATTTTTTGGATTTTTCTCGAAAATTTTGAGATTATGTTAAAACGTGATCTCTACAAAAGTTATAGATTTTTGCATGATATACAACTTTTGTATTGAAATTTTTTTTTCAACCCGCAAAATCACCCCTCCACCACCTCCGCACAGGCATTTATTATTATTTTTTTTTTTTTTTACGTTTGTTAGCCCCTTTACCATTTTCACTAATAATTTAAATGTATTAGTTTATTATTTGTTAATAATCTCTGATTGTAACAAAAATTAAGATAAATAATTAATTAATAATAATTCAATGATAACAATAAAAAATAAAAAATAAAAATCAACAGTTATTAATGAAATAAAAATTTATGTCTTTTCATTTAAATAAAATGTGTATATGTAATTTAATAGGCGTACAAGGAAGTTATGTGTGTCCGCATAAGATTTTTTATCTGTAATGAAATGGACGTAATGAAAATCTTTAAAATTTTCCATTTTTTCGTAACATTTATTATTATATATGTACGGTTGATTGATTTTATATATCTATGTAAAGTATCTTACATAGTTTTTATTGAAAAACTTCTAGACAATAGATAATATTTTACCTGCCTCCACCCTATTAAAAAAAATAAATTCCTTAAGAAACATAGTTATCTATTTTAGTACAACACCCTTTTATGTTGCACTAAATAAAGAAGGCGTTTATCCATTTTTTTCTTCAGATAAGTCTATTTAAGAAGGATTTATTACAGATAACTTTAAAAATATTTTTTAATATTCAAATTCTATTGCAAGTTAAAGATAATGTTATACGGTTGATTGATTTTTACATTCGTCTGAAATTAATAAACTTAAAAAATAAATTTTTCTATTTCTTAACATCTAAAGTTGGCGCACTGTATAGATTAAATTATTTATAAGACAGAAGTTAATACACATATACAAAATTTTATAAACTGGGTTGTAGACGTTTTGACTCGTAGGATCTCAGTAGGTTAATAAATAAGTAATCCCCGTGAATAGGTCACTTTTACTGATACCAATACGTTTATTCTGATATGTATTACAGACTACGAACCAGGAAAAAGAGAATATTGTAAAAATAAATATACACAACATTAGAATATTAAATTTTCAATTACTTTACCTGCAATGAAAGGAGTACAGAGTGTAAAAACCGAACAGTCCCTTCATAGTGCTCCACGAAATGTCAGATATTATATTTTACATGTACGTGAAACAACTATACACTTGTTTAAAGTTCCCACTCATTTTAATTAATATTTTCTTCCTTTCCCGACTCTTTTTCCATCGCATTATTGATTAAAATTAAGAAGTTAAGAACTTAACGGTATCATAAAAAGATAAAAAACTTCATATATTAGCTCAGAGCTACAGTACTGTCACGTATTTGAAATCGATCACCAATAAAATTTAACATAATATTTAAACAACAAATAAAATAATTAAGTCATTGAATGAACATGTTTTTATATTAGCTCTAAAGAAGACTGTGAAATATTGAAATCAATAATGGGGAAAACAAGCAAAAAACCGAGGTAAACTTTTATTCGTAATTCTGTTTAATTCTGATAGGTTTTCTTTAATTAGATTGTCAGTCACAAAAGACGTAACAAAAGAGAATACAAGTTTAAAGTGCAATATGAAGGTTAGATGATATAAATAACAATAACATTAATGAGCAACCAGATATAAGTCATTTCTAAAAAGCTATGGCCATTTCTAAGAATAATAAACATCCTATACAAGGCATCCCATAACTAGGCTGAATACATTATGGTATTTCATTTTGACAAACGTACTGGAATGCAGGAAATAATCGGCTATAAATGTTAATCGGCTACACAAGTTGAACTGAAGGTGGACCTTCAATGTTACTTGTTTACCATAAGATCTACTGAACAATGTATATCATTACTTTTAAAGAAAGAAACCCCAATTAATTTTTATTATACTTCAGATTATTTTCACGTGTTAAACTCGTAAAAAAGACTAGGACAGATAATAGTGAAAAAAATACATCAAATTATTCATTTTGACCATCCCTGAATCCATTTGGACTAGTTTCGGGGTTACGTCCGTACGGACGTATGTATCTCGTATAACTCAAAAACGAGTAGCCGTAGAATGTTGAAATTTTGTATTTAGGAATGTTGTAAAATTTAGTTGTGCATCTTCCCTTTTGATTGCAATCGACTGGATAAAAATGTGTTTACAAGGGGTTTCAATTTTAAAACATTTGAATTTTGGAATTTTTCTTAACTGCAATAATAAGCCCTATTTGAGAGCTTTTCAACGATATATATCATAAGTGGTACTTATGTTCAATGGTTCCAGAGTTATAGCCAAATAAAATTTTAATTAATGAAATATTTGGATTTTACAAGGGAAAGGCAAATCGGTTGGAATCCGACTTCATATACGTACATATTTTTTAAGTTTTTTTTTTTAAATTTATAATAATTCCATAATAATAACAATACATAAAAATCTGGTATGAACTTGTATGTCTGCTTGTATGCCCATTAAATGATATATTCATGTTTTGCTGCATTTCATTTAAACTTATTTCATTTGAAAATGAGATACGATTCTCCAATTCTTTAATAAAGTGGAAAGTTACACAATTGCATTGTGGTGGACACCAAATTGCATCACATGCTTTGTAGTGTCCGTATCAGCATTTTATATTACTTTATATATTAATTTTTTTTCACGTCGCTCAAATAGTTATGTAGTTTAGTGGGAACGTGTCGGTTCTGTAACCATGGACACATTGGTTCGAATCTGACTTCATATACATATATTTTTTTTCAACTTTTTTTTTTTAAATTTAAATGTATTGACTTATTAATAATTATTAACAGCTATAAAAATGTTTGAATGAAAATGAAAATTACATAAAATTTTATTTCACTAATAACTTATGTTTTTTATATTTTTTTATTGTTATTATGGAATTATTATTTATTATAATTTTTTTTTTTACAATCAGAGGTTATTAATAATTAATATATCGATATATTTCAATTAAAAAAAAGTTAAAAGAAATTATGTATATGAAGTCGGTAAAGGTAAAACCTTTGAATTTTTTCATAATTTTTTTAAAGTGGATATATTTTGGCAAAATATTTAAAATTAAAGGTTTAGTTTTTATAGAAAATAAACAAAAATCTAAAAAATTATTTTGTAAATAATATTTCTTTAAATTTCAAACTTAAGCTTTTTTCGGTGAAACTAATATAGACTGTATCGACAATATAAATAATTTATAGAAATATAAGAGGTACGCGGTTTGTCACAGGCAGTATCCAACGTGGTAGTGGGCGAGCCAAAAGAAGTGAGGGGAACCGATTGCGAGAGTAGAAGCTTTCAACGGCGGTTGAGATGTCTAGCTTTCAATACAAAAGTTCTACTTAAATACGTGAGGGAGATGAGTTCGCTTCAGGCAGAATGAGAACACAAAAACGGAGATCAAAGAGTGTTCCCTAAACATGGACGGGCTCGCTTGAACGATTGAGATGTTTAAGGACGTTTTAGACGAGTTTGGTACAAATCCTCAGGCAAAGCAGCCCAATCGACCGGAAATGATGGAGGAAGCTACAAAGATGCGTGTAATCTGAGGGGGCTGCGCTGCTTAAAGAGGTGGCTATTCAAACCCCAGGTGGGTGTCTGACTCAGATGCCTGATGGAGGAAGTGATCAGGGTGACTTACTTCAGGGCCTTCAGGAAGGGTCTCTGATGAGGTTCTTTTTCGACTGATTCAATGGAGTTGGTCGAAAAAGACATTTTGTTCTTCTACACTGGTGACAGATCCTGGGGAAATGGATGAGGCCTCTCAGACGTGGCTACTGGACTTAGCGGTGGATGTTGGCCACCCTCAACATTCTTCAGTCCTTCTTCGGGCACCTTGGGTTGGGAAAGTGGTTAGTGTAGGTGATCTACAGGCAGGATAAGTGCTTATCGATAAGTTACGCACCAATGTTTTATCTAGTGATACGGTTGAAGTTGGGCGTACCCCTTACGTTATTGTTGTTGACTCTGCCAAAGGGGAGAATAGGACGGTTCAAAGCCTTATGAAGGCTATCCCTGATGTGGTGATGGAGGATGGTGGGGGTGTGTTTTTGCTGATCCGCTGGACGGGGCGGTAGCTACTTACGCCGGTTAGTGGAATATTTTTGCAGATTGCAGGTGTTCCTATACGACAGGGCATCGAGTGAGCAGGTGCTAAAATGTCGTCTTCCAGAGAAGTGGTGGGGCTGACTACAGCGACCATTGTCTTGAAAGCAGAGGGGAGGCCCAATACGAACCTCATGTGAACAGTAAAGAACTACTATATCGCTGGGCGAGTCTGGTTTCCTCTGGGCCCGTCAGGGTCCGTGAGAAGACCTTCTCCTTCGAGTACGGGCCGAGGGGGACGATGCTGAGCGGCTCCGTAGGAAAATTGCAGAGAAGGTAGATGGTGTTACGACGGTTTTGGGAGGTAGGCGGATCCATGTCCTTATTAAGGATGTGAATGACTTAACCACAAAAGAAGAGTTCATGAGAGATCTTCGTCGTGTTACCGGTGACTCAATTACGATTGATGTGCTTTCAATGAGACCTGCTTACGGAGCCACTCAGGTAGTGACGTTCGCTCTGCCGCCCATCCTGGCGGATAGATTGCTGCAGGTCAGCCGGGTGGATTGGATGGGTGGCCTGCAGAGTAATGCGACGGTCGGCTGGAATAGCGAGCAGTGCTTCCATTGTTGGGATACGGGGTACCAAACGTTCAAAATTGTTAATCCACTAGCTGGATTGTGTAATTATTAGTACTGTACTTAATATTTTATTTATGTTTTACTTTACGCAAGAATTTGGTCCTGACAGGATCGGCCAATGTTTTAATTGCAGGGAGGTTAGCCATGTCAAGATGAATTGCCAGAAGGAAATCCACTGCACTTCATGGAAAACATCAGGCCATGCTTTGTGGGGGGGGGGAGGTTTCAGAAATGTACACCTGAAGTGAGATGTGCTTGCTGTGGGGCGTAGAATTATGGTGACTCCGACGCGGGATAGCCTCATCCAGAAGGGGTGGGACGCTCCGCCGTCTCATCACTGATCGTTGACGGGGACTCATGGCGGAGCCATGGGGATGTCAATCAGACCGTAGTACCGTTGGGTCATCCCTTCGGGGTTCCCTATTAGTGGCAAAGCGGGGGGAATGTAAGACCGTACTCCTGGTGCGGATCCCTCTGGGGTTTTCTCACTAGAGGCAAGGCGTAAAGACCGGAGGATCGGTGGGGGGATACCTTTGGGGTCCCCTAATTTGAGGCATGGCAAATAATCCAAAGACCGGGCCGCTACCTGGGTGGGTCCTTGAGTTCTGCCGAGGTAGTTTGAAGCGATGGCATCCACCGGAGCTATAGTTATGCTTAATTGCGGGTCCGGTGGGGGCGGGCTAAAAAAAAAACTAATAATAATAAAAATAATTATAAGAATTTATAGAAATAATTTTCTGGATTTTTTTTTAACGTAAAAAGATTCTTCATTCTAATAACAGATTAGGATTAAAAAAATGTTTAATTTAGCAATTAAAAATAATAAAGAAGTAGCCTATTATTTCATACTATATTCACTTAATACAAAAGGACAGCGGTAGCGTTTTCTCGTTACAAATGAATGGTATAAAAATTGGTGCTTTATAAAT
Source organism: Lycorma delicatula (assembly GCF_047948215.1). NCBI lineage: Eukaryota > Metazoa > Arthropoda > Insecta > Hemiptera > Fulgoridae > Lycorma > Lycorma delicatula. Next base: position 126,202,300 of record NC_134455.1, read on the forward strand.
TACTTTCTTAATTATAGTCCCTGCTGAAAAAATTATTAATCCACGAGCTGGGTTGTATAATTAATAGTACTGTACTTAATTTTTTGATTTATGTTTTACTTTACATAAGAATTTTATGAGTAAAAAGAAAATGTATATATAAAATAAACATTATAAATAACTGGTTTCTGTATAATATTTACGCTCAATTACTCTATTTTAACATTAAAAATGTATTATTTTAAATTATAACAGAATATGTGTGTGTGTGTGTGTGTGTGCGCCGCTGATTAATTTTCTTATTTAAAAAATAACAAATTACGTAACATTATGTGACGCAAATATTATGTAATAATAAACTGGGTTACCAGATTAACTTTGTAACATTATTTATTATTACTTTTTTATTTTAATTTGAAACTAGCGGAATACCCGGTAAATCCCAGTAGAGTGTTCGTGGACAAATTAAGAAAAAAATGTTTTCAAACAAGGCTGTTTTTCAAATTTTCTCCTTATTTAACTAGCTTCAAAAAAAAGGAGAAAGTTATCAATTCTAATCGTATATTAAAGCCTTGACATGTCCCTAAATAGATCAGTTTCTATGATTCTTTTATTTACTTACAGAAAAAAAAACCTTTGGTTGTTCCGTTGTAAGTTAAGACAATTTAAGTGAGCGATGTTTTATAAGAAAAATTCGTTGTGTTAAGGAAATTTTAAAATGGTTTTTTATATCTTTGTCTTCGTGATTGAATTATTCCAAGGAATGTTTATTTATTCAGAAGAGTCTTTACTCCTGTTTCTATACTCTTTTTCTAATCTTTATCAAGTTACAGAACTCTCACTTTTTCGCTTATTTCAGGCGGCTTTTTTTATCATATAGGAAACAACTTTTTGTTACAGGTTTAGTAATAGTTTTTATGGAAAATATAAAACCGAGCTCAAAAACTCGAATATAATTTTTTTATTAGAAATAATTATTTCATTTTTTCTTTGATTTTATTTTATTTTTACTTGAAATTTCTTTATAAATGAAAGATTAATATGAGATTGCAAATAACCTTTACAGAAAAAAGAAAACATATCTACTTATTTTTCCGTAAACTGTTTTGTTTAAATATTTTACGCGTGACTGAAGAACAAACAAATATAATAGTGTTAAAATTAGAATACATGTATTTTAACTCCCCTTAAGATTTTTTTTTTTTTTATTTAAATTGATTCAGTTATTATAAGATTAAATAATTAATCGTCATTACCAGTGAAGGCGTATAGGCACTGTGGAACTGCAGCACCCCCAATTTCCACTTGATATTATCGTTAACATTTAATACAATGAGACCTTATTTCTTTAATTCTTTCTTTATACTTGTACAATATATAATCCTTAAGCTTAGGTCAGTAACCATCCCCCAGTTTATGAAAAAGATTTAAAAAAATTTTCTGTATGGAACTGTGCGCTTCACAGTTCCAGTGGCGTGGTGTTCGACTGTTGCGCGCATAACTACATAGGAAGCTACACGCGAGGATGCGAGGGAGATAGAGCACTCTTGCCTCTGCAGTGCCAACCCTGGCGTTCTGATGGAAGGTATTTTTTTTTGTACTCCGCATGTATATAGAACGTTCCTTGTTTGTTCCCTTTTCTAATTTATTCGGTGTAAGGAATGTGAAAGAGGTTATTTGTTTTTTCAGTAGTGATCAAGAGATGGCGGAAAGCAAGGGCTCTTTGATTGCCAAATCTGTCCAAAAACACGCTGGAAGGGCGAAAGAGAAGATAATTAGTAAAAATTAATTATGTATTTGTTTCTGTGTACATAGAAATTTAAATTAAGCACCGTTGAATTATAGTGTTTTTAAGCGGACATTTTATTAAGTTATTATCTAATAATACTAAAAAAATATTATTAGTATTGACATTTTATTGTTTATTCGGTTAAACCGAATATTTAAGCACATTTTGCTTAAAACTCGTGTACCATATTCTTGAATGTGATAAAGGATAAAATTAGATTATTATCCTAGTTCCAGTTATTTTTTTCGGTTCTTTTATTTTACAGAAAATTTTAACCATGACCCTGAAAAGGCCCAGAAAAAAATTATGGAGCAGCATTCCCAATAATTTTAGCTACGAGCCGCCACTGGTCATTCATTACAAAATGAAATAATGGGTTATTTTGTCTAAGTTATGAAAATATTACTTTTTAGCAGAGTTATTACGAGGCAATTTTATTTCTACATGTACAGATTTCATTAAATATTAGATTTGAAAAAATATCAGAAGTTATTAATAAAATAAAATTTTATGTACTCTTCATTAAAAAAAAAAAAATGTGTGTATGTAATTTAATAGGCGTACAAGAAAATCATGCGGTGTCCACATCAGATTTTTTAATATTTAAAAACAGTCTTGTATTGCTACAATAATTTAAAAGTTGTCAAATGACAACCTTTCTTCATTAAATAAGGTGACCTGACGAGAGAAGCGGTGCAGTCATGCGTGTATAACTTGTGTGCCTACAGAGGTAGTTCTTCTCAGGATGATTTAGCAAAGAGAAAGTGAACCCGACCGGACATCAACTGTTTCCTTACGCTTAATTAAAAATTAAGAATAAAATAAATAATTTTTTTTTTTTTTTATACTGTATTGGAGTACATTGAGTATTACTATCTCAATATAAATAATAAGAATAATATTTTGTATGAATAATGTTATAATAAATATCATAATTGAAAATTAAAATTTAGATATTTTAGTTCTACCTTTAAAAAAAACTTTTTCATCAATTTATCTTTTCATAAATCGGATGAGTAGGCTTAAGGACATTTAATCCTCATGAATTTCTAAAAACCTAACATAAAATAATCAAGATTTCTTTTCTTTGAATTCATCGTCTTTTCAAAACTCCCATTACTTTTCAAACTGATCTCATTTCGTTTTGAATCACCGCTAGCCTTCATCATTTGCTGTGCTACAGATTTTTTTATAAAATAATATAAATAATTCTTTTCTTCTTGTATTTAATTATTAATTTAAAAAAAAACCTATTTTAAGAATTTCTTGAAAAATAAAAGAATAAAAATCATGTATTTTTAATTCTTTTCAAAATTTAAATTTTTAGAAGACGGTGTCAAAGTAAAAAAAGAATAGATAGATAAAATAAAATAACAATAAAATTTAAAATTACTTTATAACTCTTAATATTGCATTAATTAAAAGAAAATTTGAAAAGTAATATTTTTAAAACTGTTTTTAAGTCATTTAAATGTTTTACAAAATTATTTGGTTTGGTTTTTTTAATGTTACTTAAAAAGATGACAGTCGTACAAACGTGATATCATGGTTCCCTTTGAAAACGCTGTTTGCAATAAATGTGAAGGAGAGAAACCTTCGGTTTGATTAAAAAAAAGAAGAAAGCAAAGAAATGATTCAGTCACTTGTTGCCTGATGCATAAATTATGGGTCTCTAGAGTGATTATTTATTTTTTTTAAATTAATTTCACTGAATTTTTCCCGAGATTAATTTAAATAACAGAATGACATTAGACTAAACACCAACTGCTGTATCAATCCAAAACTTAATAATGTTGACGAAAAAATAATGGAAAATATCACCAAATCGTCTTTATAGACAATTAAAATTCAATAAAAACGATAACGTTGGATATTATGAATAAAAGGGCATTGTTTTATATATTAAATTTTATTATTTGGTAAATATTTTATTTTTCTATATTTATTCGATCTTTGGGTTAACCTAATACCTCCTGTGAGGGTTTCATGTACGGATCAGCTTTTAAATGTGGCCATTGATGAGAATGGTTCGATAACCTGTAGTTCCAGAGCAACATCGTCTAAAAACGTCGATCCTTATCGGCTTCTAGTAGAGATCCAAGAAAACAATTTTCAGTAATTTATTAGGGGCAATATTGTATTTGATGTATCAGAGAGCGAAACTTACAACACAGACCCGCATATAATACCTGTACCATGACAAACTGAGCCATTTTTTCCCCCACCTCCTCCAAAGTCCACGGCCGGACCCGCAGTTGAGCATAACACAGCCTTGGGAGGTGCCTTTGTCTCTAAACGCTCATGCGACCATGCCAGGTCCAGCTATCCCGTTCCGAGGAGACAATGGTCTATATGATGCCTCCTCCTGCGTCAAAACTCCGGCTTCGGGAGGAGAACAAGCCTGGCCTCCTTACAGCACCGAGGAAAACAATCCCCACTCCGGGCCTTGTTCATGGCTTCTAATACAATCCACTCTTTCTCTCAGCCATGCTCTTCACCAAAATTCCTTGTATTTCATCCAGATCCGGGATTCTATTTTATGTGAATTCTCTCTGCCGTCCATTTGAGTTCATCCAGCGTGAATCTTCTCTCCTGGACTTGCTTGGTCTCCGTCCAATCTGTTTCCTCCACTGGGAACAGCTGCATAACTACTCTCAGCGTCTGGGCCTTGGACAACATGGGGAGATGCCTACTAAACCTCTTATTATTAATATGGTATGCCCTCTGCTCGACAACCAGCCTCCATGGCAATGGAGGCTCGTTTATCTCCCAACTTTTTTTATTCTCCCTCTCCCTCGGGCCGGACATACAGTTAACTAAAACTCAGCCCAGGGGAGTGTCCTTTACTCTAAGGGGCCTCCCCCACCTACTGGTAGTAAGACCGGCATGGTAGGTCCGCCTCCCTGTTGGATCTTTTAATTCTTTATTGCCCACTCTAGTGGGGGTACTCCATTACTGGATACCCCCCACCGGAATCACATTGAAGTCCCACGAATTAAGTTGTGATTTAAACTTATCAAATCGTTTTCTAGACCTCCCATTGGAGGAAACCAATTGAAAGAATGCAATTAAACCGCCATCTTTAATCCTGTATTGTATCAATGATGCAATGCGGCTATACAAATTGTTCGAAACAATAGTCAATAAATCCGACTACAATATTAGAGTATTCAGCCCTAAACAATTACGTATTGTTTCAAAGAATGTGACAGCCTACAAAAAGACAACTGACTTGGTGAGGAAACACCAACTGATTGGCGACATTTCACCAGGAAGGATAAAAGAACCATTCGTATCGTTCTGAAAAACCTTCATTTCTCTCTTCCAATTGAGCTCATCACAGATGAATTTGAGAGTCACAGTCATGCAACCGATAATATAGTCAACACAAGGCATCGAATTACATAAAAGTCATTACAAACTTTCTTTGTTAATACTGAGCCAAGAGGTAACAAGAAGGAGGAATCTGGTTAAAATATATCACCAATTATGTGGTTGTCATTGAGGCGCTCAGACGGTCGCCAGGGCTGGTGTAGTGCATGCACTGTCAAAATTACAGCCATACGAGAAATAACTACGTGGACTTTTCTACTTGTGAAATGCAGTGAAGACCATAGGACTGCACTAAAGATAGGAACACTCCAGCTATTTCCGCAGTATACCAATGTAACTATCTGGCTAAATACCGAGGATGTAGCTTTGATAAAGAGATGCTACAGAGAACAAAAGGTTATATCGGATAGGAAAATTACTACGCCTGTTGGAAAACAGGATAGGAAGGCTCCCTCCTTCAATTTTGATAATGCAACTTTCCCATCATTAGGTAGGAAATCGAGTGGTGATTGATAATCCAGACTTGGATTCTTCAACTTGTCCAAGAACTAACACTGGTCCAGAATATTTCTAAGGACAAGCTAGGTTAGCAAACATACAATATAGAGTTCGTGCAACAAATAGAAAACATAATAGAACTTCTTATGAAAGTAATTATCAAACTCTGTTGATGACAGAGAGTTGTAACGTGGAATATTAAAGACAAGGAGGTTGGAGAGAACTAAAATCTTTATTACTTAGTGATTCTTTAGACACTGGCTTGCTTTCAGAAACGTATTTCACTGATCGGAGTTTCCTTCATATTCGGGGTTATCTATCTACTGTACTAATCATCCCGATCGAAGAGCCCACGGAGGTATGCGATCATAATCAAAATGGTCATAAGATATTATCAACTACCGAAGTACAAAACAGATCACTTTCAGGTGAGCTCAGTAGATATCCAGGACCACTGTAGATTGCACTGCAGACTGCAGTGTGTCTGCAGTATACTTTCTTCCTCGAGACGTGACGACGGTTACCTCTTTCTCTGATTTTTTTCTCAACTCTTGGGTCCTGTTTTATTGTTGGCGGCGACTTGAACAATAAACATCCACACTGGGAATCTCGACTAATTTCAACCAGATCCAGGGCTCTAAGGACTGCTTTACTAGCGTGCGTCTGAATCTGGTCTCTGAGATGCAGCCTATCTTCTGTGTGTCGGATCCAAATAAGGTTCCTAACTTGTTGGACTTTTTTGTATCATCAGGGAATTAGCGGCTATACACTGAAGTTGATAACAACTACGATTCGACATCTGATCATTCGGCTGTTCTGTTTACTGTCAGTACATTAGTAATTAAGAAGGCAAGTAGGCAAGAAGGCTGTAAGAAGACACTGCCTTCTTACAGTGTCACCAGTACTCCACACCAACAGGACAGACTGTAATTCGTATCATTACTGGATTGAGGATGAGCTGGTAGTGCCTGTTCGGTTAGGATGCTTCGATGACATCAATAACGCGACCCGGTACTTGACCTCAATTCTACAGAAGGCTGCTTTGCGATTGACACCGGAGGTTAAACGTGAGAATCGAGTGGATAAAAGAAACCGATGAAGGTTATAAACCTTACTGCTATCGAAAACGAAGCTCAGGAGAAGGAACGTTATAGGACAGTCGAGGATAAAGCATCTCTTAAACAGGTCCACTCGTAGATTGAATCAGCTATTGTAAAGCTGTAAGAATGATAGATTTAAGTGTTATCTTGAAAGACTGTCGCTTTAAGTAGAGACAGTTACTGTTTATCTAGGGCGGAAGAGCCTTCGACGAAGTCCATTTTCACATCCTCCATTAAAAGGTCTGGTGGATCTTGAACTAAGAGTGACAAGGAGAAGACTGAAATATTTGCCACTTACTTAAGCGATGTTTTTCAACTATTTGAAATAGGAAGTCCTCGTAAGCTACAAATCGTAGATTTTTTAGATATCCCGATCCCTGTGGGTTTTCCTATTAAGCCTTTCTCTATAGCTGAAGTTAATAGCTGAAGTCAACTGCTCGAGCGACCGTAAATATTCGTGGTTCCGAAACCAGGCAATCCAATACACGATGTAATTTCATACAGACCAATAAACCTGTATCGAAGGTATTCGAAAGGTTATTTCTTCAGAGGATGTGGCCTGTTTTGAAGGATGGACGTGTAATTCTTGACTATAAGTTCGGTTTCTGTTGTGAGCATTCCACAGTCTAGCAAACACACAGCCTAGTGAACGTAATCAACCGAATCCTTGAAGAAAAAAATTACTGTTTGGCAGCCTTCTTAGACATCCAACAAACAAGGTACTTTACAAGGTGTGGCATCCTGGCCTTTTTCACAAGTTAAAGATGAGTCTCTCTCAACCATACTACCTTATTCTACGCGACTACCTGGAAGACGTTTCTCTCAGGTGAAATATAACCAGGAGTTATCCATGTTCTTTGAAATTAAGTCGGGAGTTTCTCAAGGCTCTGTCTTGGAACTCATATTTATACTCCATCTTTATTGCAGACCTTCCAACAACAGACAAGGTCAGTGTTATTTTCTTTGCGGATAACACGGCTATTCTTGCAGTTGTTACCTGCCAACTATAGCATCAAAGAGCCTACAATCTGAGGTGGATTTAATCAACAGATGGTTGGGTACGAGGAGAATAAGCCTTAAACAAGCAATCGAACCATTTGATATTCACAATGAGGAGAGGAGACTGCCCATGGGTCTATCTTGATGGCGTTCTAATTTCAAAAACTGAGAGTACGAGATGCCTAGATCTGCATCTTGATCTTGACACGGAGACATAAGCTGATATAAAGTTCAAAGAAATGTTCTGACTGTTGGGCAGAATATTTCGTTTGTCCTACGAGACTTATACCAGTATAAGCTGCTGGTATACTCAACAATTCTAAGCTCTATCTGACTTATGGGATCGAACTGCGGGGTACCACAAGCAGAAGCAATGTTGATACCTTACAGCGGTTTCAGAATAAGCTGACGAGGTTTATAACAGAAGCGCCTTGGTTTACAAGAAACAATGAGATGCAGAATTATTTAGGATTACGGTCCGTGCGGGAGATGGTACAAAATTTCAGTTCAAAGTACGAACTTCCGCTTAACTACCACACAAATCACTTGGGAGTGAACCTACTATCCAACGGGAATGGTGTAAGTAAGTTAAACCGACTGCACGTTCTTGACCTAAGTGTCCCTATAGCGTCTTAATGTGTCTGTAGTAACTTCGCCTGTGAGTATTATGCATTACCTGTTCAACTTTTTAATTTCAAACTTGTTACATATATTTTTATTTCTTCTTTATATTTCTTCATCTTCTTTTTTTTCTATAATTTATGATATTGTTCTAGTGATGTTGAGTGTCATTCATAACTGCTAACTGTATGTGCTTCCCATAAACGTTTTTATAATAATAGTGTGTAACTCTTAAGAAGTTTCACTGAGGATTCCCTGTTATGTGATTGTGGATGTGTTCCAATTTACTAAAGGTTTTTATCAATGTAAGCGATTGTAAATAAGCTTTGAAACAATAAATAAAAGAAAACTTTTCACTTAAAGGAACCTTCCACTTAAAAAAATTAAAATGAGACCGCTATAGAAACTTCGACTATAAAAACAGAAAAACAAACAGATTAACTGAGTTGGCGAAGAGCAAAGGTTGAATATACATGAAAAATACATATATACATATCAAAATAATTGAATTGAGAACCACTTCCTTTTTTAAAACAAAAAATGACAGAATTATTATTTTTTGAACACTGGTAAGAGTAAAATTATTGTTAAAAATTTCATTCACTTTATTGTTTTGTAAAAAACAGACTCTTCCTTTAATAAATATTGGAAAGAAATTTAATTTAATCCAGTCGCAATTATATTAAAATATGAGGTAGCTATGTGTTTTAATTCGAATTTGTATGCATCGTTTTTGTCACAAACCTGTCTTTGTTTATCCCTCTCACTCTCTCACTCACTCTTTCTCTCTCTCTCTCTCTCTGTGTGTGTGTGTGTACACATATGTATATATATACGTATATAACTATGTCATCCTACCATTTATTCCAGTTTTATAAAATGAAATAATTTGTCATTTCAACATCTCTTGAGAAATTAAAAATATTACTGTTAATTCTTTTACCCCAACATTTTTTTTTGTGTTACTACATGTCACCAATTATAAAAGTTACATTTTTTTATTTCAATTATTATATGTATATAATATAAAATGAATATAAATAAGAAGCGATGAAAACATTCTTCTAATAACAAAATTTTATAGAAAAATTAGCTGTTTTTAATTTTAAAATACAATTATAATATTGTTTATTTTTATTTATTTCACGATATTATATTGTATAGTAATTTTATGTTTTATTTCATTAAATATAAACGTATAAGATTTAAAATAATATTCGATTCAAATGAAGAGCCTATTAAACAAAAAATTCCTTTCGGCACGCCGGAAGGTGGAGGTAGAATTCACCGCTGCTAATTATGGGATAAAAAAGATTTCCACCTTAAAGTTAAGAAAAACTTCAAATTTACTCAATACGACAATGGTTGCATGTAAAATCCTTTTCACATATTTAGCACACGATAATTCCCATCTTCTTAACCCGCCGGGTTGGTCTAGTGGTGAACGCTTCTTCCTAAATCAGCTGATTTGGAAGTCGACAGTTCCAGCGTTCGAGTCCTAGTAAATTCAGTTATTTTTACACGGATTTGAATACGAGATCGTGGATACCGGTGTTCTTTGGTGGTTGGTTTTCAATTAACCACACATCTCAGGAATGGTCGAACTGAGACTGTACAAGACTACACTTCATTTACACTCATACTATACAACAATACATATCAATGTAAGCGATTGTAAATAAGCTTTGAAACAATAAATAAAAGAAAAATTTTCACTTAAAGGAACCTTCCACTTAAAAAAATTAAAATGAGACCGCTATAGAAACTTATAATACTCAGATAATACTCTGCAGTATTATCTGAAAGGTATTACCGGAAGCTAACTAGGAATAAGAAAGAAAAAAGCCCCATCTTCTTAAAATTCCAGAAAAATTTTGGTCATCCCTTGCCGTAAGGGTTTGCCATATCAAAAATTGTTTCAAACTAAAGTTATAGGTAATGTTTAGAGGACTAACGATCAATTTAAATCGATTCGATGCTGTTCCTGTATGATTTTTTTGTTCTCATAACCTAATTTTTTCCACCCTGTGGGCCAATGGTTGATGATATCAAAAGACTTTACTTAGATAAGTTTTAGGCCCTTATCCAAAGAATAGTAGGAAATTTAAACGAGTTCGATATTTTACTTAATAAGAACGTTATAGTAATATTTTAATGTTTTTTTTTAAAGTTTCCCTATTTTTACCCTCATGGTCCGATTTTAGCCGGAGTATATATATAAAATTTTGATCTGACGGTGGTTTTGGGGTCTGGGGAATGTGAAACACGAAGATATGACGAAATTTTTCGGAAATCGAATCATGGTATTACAATAGATAGCTTTCTTATGAAATCTACATAAAAACTACAATAAATAACCAACCTTTTCGAGTCTATTATATATACTTCTGAAAATGTCGATATGTTCATATGAAAAAAAATTAACAAACTTAATTCCATATGTACTGGATTAAAAGAAAAGCATAATTTATAATTGATACAAGTTGTAAAATTGATTTTGGAGTTGACTTGAACACACATTGGGATCTTACAATTATTCTCTGAAAAACTAAATATTTTTAATATACTCATTCAAGATACATTTTTAAAGAATATGTAAATAATGAAATAAGAAAACCTAAATTTCTTAAAGTCTGGTAAAAGTATTGTATAAACTTTTTTTTTTAATTTTTAACGGAGGCTCTGACCACGTCGTGGAAGAATAGTTTCATGATTTATCTATGCTACTTGAAATGGTCGATTGGTTTATCGTATCTATAAAACATACACTTATTCCTTTACTTCTTTCTTTCATCAACAGTTCTTAAAAAACAATCTCATTGTGATATAATGCAGAATGTGCCATATTTAACATAATTATTTCTCTACAAAGAGGATATTTCAACCTTCCTGTTCAGCAATGTAGTAAAAACAGTTATATTCGTTAAAAACATTTGTAAAATAATTTCGCTACCGGTGTCGAAAGGTATTCGACAAATTTTTATGTAGTCTCTATGTCGCCGCCGAACGGTAACTTACTCTTTAGCCTGCTGTGAGTCATGAAAATTCCCTACATCAAGCAGTACTAAGCATTATATTTTTAAAACAAGTAAAAGCACATATTTTGATATGCTCTTTCGTAGATTATATTTTTGATTTGATTTTGAAAGTAATTTCCATTTCAAGATAAAATTTTTTGTATTAAAAAAATAGCTTTTCGGATACGTTTACTTCTAAGAAGGGATAAATTAAAATTTTTCTTGTTTTTATTAATTTTGTCCATTTTATTATTTTTTATACTTTGAACATTTTAAATACTGGTTATAAACGGCATTTTTTGTAACATTTTTATAAAATTCTAATATTAATATTCTTCAACTGATCATTAGCAGTAGAAATAGTTTTTAACCTACGATTTTTTTTTTATAATTTAGGGATTCATCTTTTATTATATTTTACGTTCTCTAAATTGTTTTTATTAGAGATAGAAATTTACAGAGGGATCGAATTGAAGTTAGCGTTAACAGTATATTTTTTCCTTTTATCAATATGCAGATGGTAGATCATTAAGTGTAGAATTACTTAATTAGCAGCTCTAGGCACTGTTGAATAGTGTTACCGCCCGGCAAATGGCAACAAAACTTTTCACAACGAATCTTTTTTTTTTGCCAATAAATCATAACCCCTGTGTTACCATCAACACCTTTATTTCGACATGACTTTTTTTTTGTAATTTTATAAATGATTAATATAAATAAGTTAGTAATAATGTTATGCACACACACACACACACACACATATATATATATATATATATATATATATATATATACGAGGGTAAGTCAATTATTATCCGCAATTTAGTTATATTTTTGTTTAGTTGGTAGTACTGTCATGTTGCGTAGATGACGCATGCGTGGTTTAATTGTTGTTATGTCTGTGTAGGTTTGATGCTGCTAGGTTAGTTCCATTATAACTGCCCTGCCGTTAACCATGGCTGCTCCGCTTTCTGTTTGCACCAAAAAAGAGCAACGTTCGGTGATCCGTTTTTTGTGGTCGGAAGGTGTATCAGGGGCCGAAATTCATCGAAGACTTTCGGTACAGTACTGGAACAGTGTATTGCCGCAACGGAGTGTCTACGAATGGATTGAAAAATTCAAAAATGGTCGCACAAGTATTACGCACGACGAAGGAGCCGGGCGACCGTTTACCGCCACAAATGAGGAAAACATTAAGCGTGCTCTTGACATGGTTTTCTTAGACAGACGGTAACTATCGACGAAGATCATCTGAAAATTAGTCATGCTTCTGCCAATGAAATCATCCACAACGGACTAGGGTTTCATAAAGTCTGTGCAAGATGGGTCCCAAAACACCTCACACAGTCGCATAAACAAACGCGCTTGGACATCTGCCAAAAACATTTGGATCGCTACGGTAACGATCTTCTTAGACAGAATCATCACTGGTGTCGAAACAGGGATCCATCAATACGAGCCGGAGAGTAAACGGTAGAGTATGGAATGGAAACATCCAAATTCGTCCTTGCACTCACAAGGCTCAGTACTGGAACATTATGAGGAAAGGGGCACAACAATAAACAGTGCGTGTTACAGTGAGATGCTTACTGCCAAGCTGAAGCCTGCAATTCGAAGCAAACGCCAAGGACTGCTGTCGAAAGGTGTTGTGTTGTTGCACCACGATGCCCGTCCACATACTGCTGCCCACATTGCTGAAACGCTCCAGAAACTCAACTTTGAAGTACTGGCTCATCCTTCGTATAGTCCTAATCTTTCCCCTTCTGACTACCACTTGTTTGGTCCACTCAAAGAGGCATTAAGGGGCTGTCGATTTACCTCGGACGAAACAGTGAAAGAAGCGGTGCATTCCTGGCTCGCAGCTCAACCGAAAACCTTGATTTATGAGGGCATCAGGAAGCTTGTGCAACGATGGACCAAGTGCGTTGAAATGCAAGGGGATTATGTTGAAAAGTGATGTACATGTAAATTTTCTATTTATATTGCAATAAAATATAACTATACTGCGGATAATAATTGTCTTACCCTCGTATGTGTATATATATATATATATATATATATATATACATATCGTTGTACATTGATTCGAAAAACTTATGTAATATTTACTCTGTGCACTCTAAACTTGAATTAAACAATATAATAAATTAATAAATAGTAAAGTAAATGTCAACTGGTGACTGAAATGTAACAACTTCATATATTAAGGAGTAAGAAGAAGGCAGTTCATTTAATTAATAGAAAAGAAATGATCTGAATCTGAACAATAGATTATAACAATCTGAACAATTATTTATAATAATTATATACAATTTATGCAAAAAGAATTTCATAGTAAATTAACTAATCCAGACTGGCACATGAGTATCGAATTACGTCACACAGGCGTTGAAGGTATTAATTTTTGTTCATAATTTCACAGATTTATATATATGTATATATATGTATTTATGTATGTTTGCGTGTGCGTGCTCCTGTGTGTTTGTCCGTAGAATTACTGATTACTAATTACTGAAGCAGCTGTAAGCACAATTTCTATGTATGTCGATTAAATCTTTTCTGAATTTGTATTAACAAGATAATGGTTATAAAATATATTTTTATTTTTCTAGAAGTTTGGAAATTTTGAACGGATAGGCCTATTTATTACCAATCCCATGATCTAGCGGAAACCATTTTTGTAATTTATTCGTCCCGGATAAACTCATTAAACCAAACATAATGATTTGCAATAATTAAACTACTGAATACCAATTAGATATATAATCTAAATGTCTTTACTCTCAGAAAAAGCAAACTTTTACCGTCACTTACATCTACATATATGTATATATGTTACTGTTTAAAGAAAGGCTACTTAGTGAAAATTAAAAAATTAATACAGCCCTTTATATGGAATACAAAGTATGAATTACATATACACTGTTTCAGTACCGTACGATCTATTGATGAACACCGGGAGATTACAACGTAATGAACATAAAAATATCAGTTGTAATTCAGTGTGTTTTGCTTGTAGGTATACAAAAAAAGATATTAGAAACCACTTCTCTCCTCAATTTTCCTTATAAATTGATGTATTATTCATGAAAATGGCTGTGCTGTTTGGGAGCATAGTGTTTAAATAAACGAAATTGATCAACTCCGACTTACGGAGAATATCCGACAGTATCAGAGGAGTAATGAACTAAAAGATAAGAATTTTTTGTAATTTATTAAAGATAGGGCATGTATGCCTCAGTGTATATGTTGTTCTTGTGAGGGTCTAATTTTCAATCACTCTGTAGTTAACTTTAATGTAGATAAAATCAAACAGAAATTCCAGGATAATTAAATAAAATTAAACTAGAAAATCCAAAAATAATACGATTCTAATTACAATTTTCAATTAATTAAAATACTCAGCTGTTTCATCAAACCTATTATTTATACACATATGTAATAACTCCTACGAAATTACATAAACACGTTTTTAAAAGTCCATAAAATTCTATTTCACTAATAACTTCTGATTTTTTTTCATATTTTTATTATTATTGAATAATTTTATTTATTGTAAAACTTTTTTACAATCACGGGTTAAAAATTATTAATAAATAAATGTATTTAGATTAAAAAAAGCTAAAAACAATAAATTTAACAAAAAAGTTTAAAAAAAGGCGATAAAGTCTGATTCGAACCGACGTGCCTTCCCTTGTAAGATCACTTTAAGAATATTTCATTAATTAAAGTTTTATTTGACTATAACTCTGGAACCACTGAAAAGAAGTACCACTTATGATATATCGTTGAAAAGCTCTCAATGAGGGCTTATGACTGCAGTTAAGAAAAAATCCAAAATCTAAATTTTTTGAATTTTGAGCTTTTTTGGACATTTTTGGTCCAGTCGATTGCAATCAAAAGGGGAGGTGCACAACTAGATGTTACAGGAATCCTAAATCCAAAATTTCAACATCCTAAGGATAATCGTGTTTAAGTTATGCGAGATACGTGCGTACAGACGTCACGCCGAAACTAGTCAAAATGGATTCAGGGATGTCAAAATGGATATTTCCGTTGAAATTTGAAATCCGAAATTTTTCGACATCACAATACTTCCTTTACTTAGACAAAGAAGAAAAAAAACATTAAACTGAAGAAGCCTAGATTTATCACCAAAAATATTTAGAATAAGAAAAATCTCTCTAAGATCGCAAAAAAATGAGAAACGCTAGGGCAAAGAGAAACGAAGCTATAAAGTAATGATATTTGACTGGTCTTTAGTCGGTCCTTTGGCGTAAAAAAAGATGGAAAATTATGAAGAAAAAGTAACAAATATCGATTAATAAATTATAATCAATACTTACAGAATCACGTGAAATGAGTATTTTAAGACTGTTTACAGAATATAAGTAAAAACTCCATCGATCTCCGCACCGGAGTGGTAGCGTATTGGCCTTTCATCCGGAGGTACCGAGTTCGAGTCCCGATCAGGCATGGAATATTTCATACGCTACAAATTTCAATTTTCATATTCCCACATAAAAGTTTCTTTCTAGGTTTCTGTGTAAATTAATTCATTGGTAAAAAAAAAAAATAATAAAACAATAAAATATTGCTATTTTGAGCAATCCCACAGAAATTCTAAAGTAAGCTCAAAAACTTTAAATCACTGAAATAAACAGTTCAATTTCCCCATTACGACTCAATTTACCCCCATTATGTTACAGGGATGGACATTATATAAATTTATTTACAAAATTATAGCGACTTCAAAAACTTTAAAACAACCAACAAAAATCTCTTTCGATTAAAATTTAAAGTTCTTATGATCGAAAAATTTCACTTAAAGATTTTGAATAAATATAAAATTGTAATAGGCTATTGGTTTGTTATCATTATTAAACAATGACATTTTTGCTTTATTATTGATAAAGTAAGTTCCTTAGCTATCTAATTGTTATTAATTAAAACATTTAAATAAATATCCTTTTTGGTAATAAAATAATATTATGATCAGTTTACAAGCAATCCTGGGCTGGACTCGATTTCTCTGATCTATATTTATAAATAGTCAAACGTTCTACTTTCAATCTTAGTTTGCCCTGTGAATCTTAAACTGAAATTATTGTTTGACAGCTCAATTTACGTTTAACATTTATAAATGTTTAAATCCCATAAATGAATAGATCTTTCAACGGATTTATTTTTATCTTGAGCATTTCTGAGGGCAGAAGCCGATTTATTAAATATAGCCACGACAACGTTAAAGTTGTGATTTTTTAAAACGACTGTTTACTTTGGTTTAAGGAGGAAATATGCAATTTTTGTCTATGCTTTCTCCAATCTTTCTTCTTTATTATTTTCTCATTATTTTATTTTTTATTTTATTTTTTTTCTTTATTATTTTTTATTTTGCTTTATTTTTTAGTGTCTTTGTTATATTTTATAAGGTTTCTTTAATAAAATCACTGAATTCACCTGGATCTTCATAATATTAATTTCCATGAAATAATTTTCTCTCAGAATATGATCAAACCGTCGTATTATCTAATTACTTTTTTAAATATCCGAGAAGCCATTTTTGAACGATTGGAGAACAAGTAAGCTCTTTTATATAAACTTTTTCATTGGACTATAAATGATCTCTAGATGTTTACTTCCAGGCAAGTTAAAATATTCAACAGACGCGAAGTACCACTACTAATTAAAAAAGACCTCATCCCTAAATGCTAATATTTTTTTATGTTTAGTTCGATATATGATAACTATTGCTTTTATTTATGTTTAAGCCGTATTTGTGTTTATTGTTTTGTTTTCTAACATTTTTATTTTCTTTTATTACTCTTTGTTTACCCCGCCTCCGAGAAGAACCCGCAATTAAGCATAAATACAGCTCCGGGGGTTGCCATCGCCTCAAACTATCTTGCCAGAACTCAGTCCCACCCAGAAGCCGGGCACGGTCTTTCGATTAGTCGCCATGCCTCAAATGAGCGGGCTCCGAAGGGATCCCCCACCGGGACTCCGGTCTTTACACCTCGTCTCTAGTGAAGAACCCCCAGCGGTCTAGTAGTGAGGAAGTGAAACTAAGGTCATACTTTCTCCCCTCCTTGCCACTAATGGGAACCTCCGAAGAGATCCCCCACCGGGACTACTGTCTTATTTACTCTCCCTATGGCTCCGCCAGGAAAGAAAGATATGTTCTCTAATATGTCTTTTTATTTTTATTACGTTTATATTTTATCACCCTTAGTATTTGATGATTACGTGTTTTTTGGGGTAATCTAATATTCTGGTAGTTATATCTCGTTTATGTTTTTGTTTTTGTGTTATTGTAGTGTTCTGTTTAATGTTTTATGTTCTTGTTTTGATGTTTAATGTTTTGTCGTTTTTCATATTTTTAATGTTTTCATTTGGGTCTATCTTTTGTTTCTGTTTTGATTTTATTCTCCTTTTCTGTTTACGTCTAGGTTATGATTATACATAATACATAGGTTTACATGTTTATTTATATTTTTGTTTTGGCAGTAGTTTAAATTAATTGTTGTGTAACAGTTGAATTTTTATTTTTTATTTTTTTTTTATTGTTTTAGATGTTATTTTATATTTCGGGTTATTTGAGGTTTATTTATAGTATGTGATTTTGTTTCTTGTTAACTTCTTATTTTGGTCTCTCAGTTTAGGTTATTCACATATTTTTAGTCTGTGTTTGTTACAGATTGTTTTAACTGCATTAGTTTAGTGTTTTACATGTTTTTGTGTTTTCCTTGTTCATCTTCTTTTTTTTTTCATCTGATATTGCGTGTTTAGCTCACCTTTAACCGTTTCCGGGTAGGTTAGGGTAGAACAGCTCAATCAGTATATTCTTATTTGGGACCATTGTAAGAACGTTCATTTATGTGTTAGCGCACCTATGGGAATGTCATTCGTGGCATTCGCATCGGTGGCATCCTCACTGAGGCGATCGAGACTGGAGATGTCTGTTGCTGAAGTACTAAAGATAATCTCCGGTAAAGTCTCTAAGGGCCAGGTACGAAGGGGATGGATTATTGTGGCCTAACTTTCATGGAGGGTGTTTTCCGTTCGGGGTCAGATCCGTTATATTAAAAACAATAAAACCTTGGTTTTAAAACCAATCAGGCAGCATTTTTCATTGCACGTAATATAACTAACTATTTATACATATTTGTAACGTTCTGTAATAGAATATAATGTTAGTTTATAATCTACTGGCAATAAATTACTTATGAATGTTGTAAAGAATTGCATTGTATCGACGGCTTAATTTTCTATGTATTACATCACTGTTATTTCAGATCGATTAATTCATTTTATTATTCAGGATTATTAATAGTTAACCTTATTTATTCATAATTTTAACAGTGCAAAATTACAATACATTGGTAATATATATATTTATATATATTTTATTCTTTAATATATATATATATATATATATATATATATATAGGAAAAAGTAATTTTTGAAAATTAATAATTATTTCCCACTGAAAACTATGAATAAAAAAAAAATTACCACGAGAAAAAAAGAAATATATAGGTAAATTTTTGTAAGTTAATTATAAAATGGGTCATTATATTTTATTACGTAATTATATATCAAAATAGTCTTGACCTAAATCATTCCGATAGTTGAAGGATGTTTTTCTTTTTGAAGGTTGTCACGAATTTTTAAACTTTGAGTACTCAATAGTACAAAGAAAGCGGTTTAGTAGGTGGATTGATTCTTCTTATAAATGCTTAACGAATAAAAAGTGGGCGCGCCGATTCTTCGTTTCTATTTTAGTACTGAACATCATCATTAAATTACACAGACATTTTATTATTTCTTTCATATCCTAGAAACTATAAATAAAGTATTAGAAGAATCAAATACCCTAACAAATAGTCATGAAAAAATTTTTAATTCGTTATCAAAGATTTAAAGAGAATAAAAATTCATTATACAATTAAAATATATTAACTATTTAAAATCCTTTAATGGATTTTTAAACACATTTTTTTATTTTTACAAAAATTTACATACTTAAGCCTTCACTATTAATTTGTTTATTTTCTATTATCCTTAAAATTAAGGGAATAAAAGTAATTTGTGATATATATTTTTTTAAATAACTGAAATAAACAATATTTTTTCAGCTCACAAATACCATTTGAAATTTTTAACAAAAATGCCGTTTTTCTTACGTTCAAAAACTACTTTAAGAATAAATATGTCAAATTTCACCTTTCAAAGTAATCCGGAAATAAAAGCTGTTGAAATGGACCGTTTTAGGGGTTACACGACCATTGGTTTAAAGCGAAGACCTATATTGGAAAGTGTAATCAGGTTCCTAGTGGAATGACATTTATGCTTTAACTTCTAGATAAAGAATAAAGCAAACATTTAAAATCAATCTGTGTAATAGCTTTAGGCAGTGAATTATCGTGGCTTGGTCAGAAATACTATATAATTTGATTAAAAAATCGTACAAAAAATGCATTTCGCAAGCTCTCAATGAAAGTGAAGATTATAATCTACGGTTAAGTGATTACGAAGATAATTGTAGTTCTATGTATGACGGAAACTACAGGACTTATGACATTAATTAACCTACAAACCTACTATAATTTTTATGATTTTAATTAAATATTTACAGTATAAACTGACTTACTGGCATTACGTAATGTTCCCTTCCTATTTTGAGCCAGCTAGTGCTGCTCTCTAGTTTCTATTAGCGCTGGCCTGCGAGCCAGTTCATACGTTCATTCGAGATAAGAATCCCGTCTGGCGAGCTCATGTACTTCGTCGTCTAATGTGATTTATGTTATTTAGTATTTTTAAGAATTAAATTCAATTACCTAGAAGAACATTGTCTGATTGTTTAATCAACAATTAATACAGTCCAACCTAGCTCTAAAGACTTAACACGTAAACAACAAATACGTTCAATTTTTTATGGTGATACTAATAAAATGCCAAAAATATATAATATATTTTTTTACTTTTTTCAATTTTCCAAACCTGAGTGTCCGTTGTACATGGGTGTATACAGTCCTACAAAATGACTATATTCTTTCTTCAAAGATTAATCACTAAAAATGTTAGCAGAAGTTGTTTAAGTAAAAATTCTGATGTAGACAACGTATGACTTCCTTTTACGCCTATTAAATTACATAAACATTTTTTTAAAAATCAAAACGTACATAAAATTTTATTTCATTAATAACTTTTGATATTTTTTATTTTTTTTATTATTATTGAATTATTATTTATTTTATTTTATTTTACAATCAGAGGTTAATAGTTATTAATAAATCAATATATTTAAATTAAATAAAGTTAAATAAAATTTAAACAAAAGGAGATTAAGTCGGATTTGAACCGATGTGCCTTCCTCTTTTAAGATCCAAATATTTCAGTAATTAAAATTTATTTGCTTGTAACTGTGGAACCAATGAAAAATAAGTACCAATTATGATACATCGTTGAAAAGCTCACTATGAGGTCTTATTACTGCAGTTAAGAAAAATACCAAAATCAAATTTTTTTAGATTTTGGGCTTTTTTTAATATTTTTGGTCCAGTCGATTGCAATCAAAAGGGGAGGTGCACAATTAGATGTTACAACAGTTTAAATCCTTCATTTTAACATCCTATAATCGTTTTTGAGTTATGCGAGACGATCAGACAGTAAGTTACACTCCCTCTATGAAACACATATAAGACAATCATTTTTTTTATTGAAAAAAAAATACATATTTCTATCTATTTTTTGACATAATAACCAGGCTTTTTTAAACTCTTTTCATACCATATATGAAAAGGGTTTAACTTTTTCAATTCTAATCTAATAAAAATTTTGTCCAGTTTCCTTCAACCATTTAAGGACCGCTTCTTTCAATTCATCATCATTAACGAAACACTCCCCTCCCCGGTTTCGCTTGAGAGGACCAAATAGGTGACAGTCGCAGGTTGCTAGGTAGGGCTGTAAGGCGGAAGAGACCACACTTCCCACTTTGTCACATGAGCTGAATGTGGAGTAGCATTGTTATGGAAAAAACGACCCCATCGCTCAGTCTTCCAGGTTTTCGATCTCTAATGGCTTTAAGCAATTTTTTTAAAGCCTAAAAGTAAGATTCGACATTGATTGTTGTTCTTCAGGACATAAATTCACTGTAAACAACTCCCTCAGAATCAAAGGTTATGATGAGGTTACAACTTCTCTCAGCATTACCTTTCAAAAATGTGGGGATGTTTTAATTTTTTTTGGCTGCGGTGAATTTTTGAGTTTCCATTCATGTGATGCTTGTTTTGTTTCAGGAGTGTAATGAAGCACCCATCTGTCACCCCCGGTGAAGATTTGTTTCAAAAACTGTGAATCTGTCCTGGAATAACTTTGAAGAAAAGAAAGAACAGACGCCAAACGTTGATGTTTGTGGTTGTCGGTCAACAGATGTGGCACCCATCGTGCACACTCTTACGGTAACCAAGCTGATCGTGGATAATCGCAAACACACTACCATAACTGATGTTTAGTTCACTTGCAATCTCCCTATTTTTAATGCGCCGGTTACTGAAGATTTAAGTAACCGGCGTTTCAGTTTCATTCACGCGTTCCGCGTTACCCGTCATATTTGCAATTGAAGGACACCCAGCACGCAGTTCGTCACACAAGTTTGTTCTTCCGTTTCTGACCAGCACGCAGTTCGTCACTCAAGTTATTTCTGAACATTTGGCGTCATTTTGTGATCGTGGGGCGTGACATTGCATTTTCACAGTATACCTCAACAATTTGGCGATGAGTTTCACGACTATTTTAATTTTTTGCCCACAAAAATCGGGCTACTGAACGCACTTCTATGCATGACGAAACATCTACAGGACAAGCCATATTGAGAACGACACTACACACGTATTGAATGTCGGACAGAATTGCTGCTGGGAGGGGTGTGAAGACAATGTAACCAGTGCTGCCACCACAAGACTTTAAAATATCCCTTTCAGTTCAAGAACACGGCAAGGGTGTGACTTATTTTTTTATCCCCCTCTCGTACATATGTACGTACGGACGTCACCCCGAAACTAGTCAAATAGATTCAGGAATGGTCAAAATGAATATTTCTGTTGAAATCTGAAAACCGAAATTTTTCGCCATCACAATACTTCCTTTACTTCGTACAAGGAAGTAAAACTAATTTAATTTAGCAACTGGTGATATATATTTTTTAGAATCTAGATTTTATAGAGGGATATCAAATGATAAACGATGATTTTACACAACTACTTATTGTCACATTGTCAAAATGTAATTTTATTTGATTTTTTTTACTTCAATAATTTTAATTTAATTTTGTTATCATACATTGTAACTAAGCGTTTGCTTTGCAATTGTTTTTAAAAAGATGTATTTATTTAAAATAAAACATTAAACTCTATTATAACTCTCTGATATTATAAAAGTAATTATTTTATATTTTATCAGTAAATTTATTTAAATAATTTTACATATTTTTTATTATTTATTTTTTTTCAATTAAAATTCACTGAATTGACCTGTTTTATTTTTCTTAGGAATATTATATTTGTATTTCTTTATGTTTTGTATTTTACTTTTACATTTTTATAAGTCTGGATTAAACTGAAAAATATTTATAAAGAAATGAGACTGAAGAACAACACATTTAAATGGCGATTATTTGCATAATAAAGAAAATTCTTCAGTGATTGAAAGGTTGTTTAAAACTACAGCTGAGTTAAATCGTTGAACGAGAGAGAGAGAGAGAAGTTAAAAAATGTATTCATTAGGTAAAAATAATAAAAATGAGGTGCCCTTATGAATATACTCTTTTGATTGAACTTTGTTTAACATTTTTAATAAGTTACAATCAATTTAAAAAAATGTTTAAGAGCTTTTAAACAGGGAGCGACTGAATTGATTTCATATTCATGAAAGCGTGAGCATTATATCCTCTAGCATGGAAGCGCTACAATCGGGGTTCTCCTAATTTTCGCACGCTTTACTCGCGCTCTAAGGACTTTGTAACTCAATTGGTCTTTACACATCAATGATCGCTTTAATTTAGAACAATCATTTCTTCACGTAGCTTTTTTTTATTACTCTTTTATTTTGTAGAATAGTTTTTATTTTTACTTCCTTCTACGAAGTACAAGGGAGTATTATAATCCCTAAAATTTTTGGTTTTCAGATTTTAACAGAAATATCCATTTTGACCATCTCTGAATCCATTTTAACCAGTTTCGGCGTGACGTCTGTATGTACGTATGTATCTCGCATAAATCAAAAACGATTAGCCGTAGAGTGTTGAAATTTTGGTATTAGAATTGTAACATCTAGTTGTGCACCTCTCCTTTTGATTGCAATCGACTAGACCAAAAGTTTCCAAAAAAGTCCAAAATAATAAAACAAATTGGATTTTGGACTTTTTCTTAACTCCAGTAATAAGTCCTCATTGAGAGCTTTTCAACTACGTGGTACTTATTTCTATTGGTTCTAGATTTATAGCCAAGTAACATTTTAATTAATGAAATATTTGGATCTTACAAGGAGAAGGCACATCGTTTCAAATCCGACTTCATTTCCTTTTTTTAAATTTAAATATACTGATTTATTAATAGTATTTAACTTCTGATTGTAAAAAAAAGTTTTACGGTAAATAATAATTCAATAATAACAATAAAAATAAAAATAAAAAAAACATGAAAAAATATCAGTAGTAATTAATGAAGTGATATTTTATGTATTTTTCATTTAAAATAAATGTTTATATGTAATTTAATAGGCGTACAAGGATGTATATCCATATCAGATTTCTTATATCTATACTTTTTACTGATATGGATACCGAACCCTTTGACACGGACACGTTTATAGATAAAATTTAGAACAGGCCAACAATCTGATGATTGAGAGTGAAGATTACAAAAGTAGAGTATTGAAGAAGTCATGTTTATTTTTGTTAGTCGTGAAATTCTTTGTATTGAGGGGGATTCTGAAGAAAAAAAGTCATTTTAATATTATTTATTTACATTTTACTAAAACGTATAACTTATATCTAACACTATGGATTGTATTAGAAATACCAGATACTAGTTCAGATTCCATGACAGTACTAATGGACGGTGATTGCTTGCATACACACTGGTACTAATATTTACCGATGCAAATACTAGTAGCAAACATATAAAGCATGCGCATATGCATATTAGCATACGCGCACTAAACTGTCTACAGGCGAGCGTAACATACAGTATGTATTGTAGCATGGTATATTTTTAGGAATGTTTAAAAGAGAACCTAAATTTTCAGTTTTGTTTAGGCTGAATGCTATTATAAATGGATCGTAAAATACACAAGTACTATGATTTTTTTTTTTAACCTCCGGGTCCGCAGTTAAGCATTTTTTCCGCAGAGGATGAGATGAATGCTTTGTAACGTGTATGAAAAATGCCATTCCTGACCGAGATTCGAACCCAGAACCTACGGGTGAAAGGCCGAGACGCTACCACGGAGGCCGGCAAGTACTATGAAAGACGAACGGATAAAGTACAATTGAAATCTAGCTTTAATCTTTTGTTTGAGTTAGTTTAAAGATAAAACCACAATTTTTTTATATAAATATATTGGAGTTTTCATTAACGCTGAATTTCAGGCTTCAATCAGAATCAGAATCCCTGATTATCCTTAGAAAATTGGAAGGTACGTTATTGATTATTCCTGAATCGAATTGGAAGGTAAATTTGATCAGCATTAATCGCTCCATGTGTACTGGATGGAATGTATACAAACGATAGAGTGTGCTTTTAATAGTCCACCGTCAAAGTGCTGGAATCGAGGTTACCCAACTACTACCTGGTAACCGGTTTCTGGTCTTTGTGACTGATTGGTCTATACTTGTCAACGCACGCTTTCATTAAGGATCGTTATTTCTTAAAGTAATTTTTATTTGAAAATATTAATATCCAATTTATTTTATTAAGCTTTTATTTACAAGTTTTGTATTTTACTTTTATTTCTTTTTATAGATAATTAAGTTTTTTTACTGATAAGGACAAAGAATAGAATAACATATAATTTATTAATGTTAATAAATAATCATAGAAATCAATACAATATATGTTACATGACTTCTCTATCAATCCCATCCACTATTTTAGGTCATACTCATCTACAAGATTTACGGTAACAGTCGCTAGCCAGTAATATATTCAACAGATCAACATAATTTAGCTAATCATAACCATTGACCTACTTGTAGGCTACCTTCCCTAAAAGTAGCATAGTCTCATAGTTAATATATCGGACATTACTGACCTTTACTTACTGAATCCATCAATTTTTCAACCATCTCAACACTTATTAATATATCTTTTATCAATTAATTTTTTTTCAACCTACCGGATTGGTCTACTGGTAAAACTGTCGTCACGAATCAAAGTCGAAGGCTCTAGGTTCAGATCCTAGTAATGATAAGTTACTTTTATAAGAGTTTGGATATTAGATGACAGTACATATTGATGTGCTTTGGTGGTTGAGGTTCAATTAATCACATTACCATATCTCAGGAATGTCGGCCTGAGTCGATACAAGACTACACCTCATTTAAATGCTATAGATATCATTTTCATCTCATTGGTTTATGGAATTTCTTATTGTTCACAGTTGGACAGATTACAACCTACACTTTAGGAATAAAAAATAAATTAAAATTTTTAATGTTGTTTCTAATGTTTCATTAAATTTTATTTTCTCTAATGCATATTTTTTTTTTAAATAAAAGATTCTGTTGACTATCTTTTTGATTGGGCTTACTGACGAAAATTTTTTTTTCAAAATAAAATAATTCATTTTTAATTATGAAATAAAATTGAATTCTATAAATTAGAATTATTTCTTGTATTTACGATTTTTTTCTGCTGAAATACGCAACTACAGTATTTTTCGCTACATGAAGTATCTTTAGTAATTAATTACGGTAAGTTACCAAAATTTTAATGGACATTCTGAGTAGTATACCTGCTGGTGGTCGGTTTATTTATCTATAGTTAAACAAATTTCTAGTTCATATACCCATCATTTTAGGTAGAGGCTTTGAAAATATGCCGTGAGTTAATTTATTCCGTAACAAAGGATGCAGTCAATGCAATGCAATGAACCCTCTATCTTCGTGCTGCTTGTAAGCGACGATAAGAGGTCACAGGCATGCTGCTTCTTCAGATCTCATGCGTGATACCAACCTACAGCAAATGAATTAATGTGAAATGCTAACAATATTTAATGAAATGCTGTCGTTAATCAGTCTATCTTCTGGTGGAAGTAAATGATGTGAAGTAGATTAACCTTTTCTGTAAATATGCGTGGACATATAGGTATGAGCTAATGAAAGAATTCAATTATTGAACAATTTTCCTCCTCTATTAAGGGTTGCTGTTATATTATTATTATTTATTAACATATAAAAAACATCAGCTATTAGTTGTGATAGTGGTGTATAAATACTACTACTGGATAAAAGTTATATTCGTTTTTAATGATTGTTTATAAACAATATAGTTATTCGTGGAAAACTATGTTAGCTTGGGATGGTATTGTATTGTTAAAATTAATTTTGGTTAATTATTAGGATTTTATTTTTATTTAGTTTGTAGATTACACCCATAATCTAGTGTAACATAAGCATGGATCAGCAGCCAACTGATCGATTTGACACAATTGATATTACGACTGGTGGAACTAACTTTGGTAGAAAACGCAGATCTTTATCAACTTCGGATTAAAATCCTAGGAAATTATAGCGGTTTAAGCTCATTGGAAACAACAGTGTGAACGTGAATGGCTCGGAAAATGAAGGTACTATTGAGGACTTAGATTCTGAATCATCGTCTTCGTCATGGCAACCGGTTCCGGTACTGCATAAGCCGAGGACGACACAGAGTACTCGTGACGTCACGAACTAGTTAACTTTGTCTAAAAGGTATGAGAAATTATCGATGGAGGAAATCAATTATGTAACATACGGGACAGAAGCCGTCAGATCACCTCCGATTGTCCTCTATGAAATCACGGATGTGTTACGTCTTTACGAACTAAATAGAGTCGGTCGTGTTTAAAAGCGATTACTATGTTAAAATTATCAGTGCCAAACAATTACGTGTGATGTCGAAAAACCAGAAATTTACAAAAAATAATAGAGTTGATTCGTGAACACAAGCCAATAGGATAAATATTCCCAATAAAGGATAAGCGTGCATTTCGGATGATTCTGAGGAACCTTAATTACTAAATCCCAACCGACATCATCAAGAGTGAAATTGAAAAGCAAGGACATAAGGTAGGAAGTATTATAAACGCCCGTTATCGTGTGACAAAAGAATCATTGTCTACATTTTCCAAAAACCATGAACCTAATGAGAACAACAAGGACATATTCAAAATAACAGAAATCGCGAACTGTAGCGTCACATGTAAGATACCCAGAAAAGTTCCAGATCTGGTCCAATAATGGGATGTTAACAATTCAGACGTACGAAAATAACAACAGGCAAACCTTCCGGTGTGTAAGTGTACAGAGGGACACAGGTTGCGGACTGTTGTGGAAATGATCAAAACACTCCTGTTGTTTGTGAACTTTGTCACTCAGACCATTCAGCTAATTACAGAGATTGTAGAGTTTAAAAGGGAGATCCTGGAAAGAAAACAGAAGTAGAAAGTGCTATGCTCAAAGGAACATGCTAGTCTACAAGAGGTTAGGTACGAACAGTCTATTTTATTTAATCTAGGCAACGTCAATTCCCCTTCTTTAGACCGAGAAAAGTGTAGAGATTCAAGCTCCCAATGAAATAATAATCTCGAGGACAGATTACAGAAATTGATATCCAACATAGAGTTTCTACTTCAGCAAACTGGAAGCCAGATAAGCTTACTCAGCAGGGTGAATTTGTCAATGGGCTGGATACCGGTGTTCTTTGCTAGTTGGGTTTCATTAACCACACATCTTAGGAATGGTCAACCTGAGACTGTACACTTTATTTACATTCATACATATCATTCTCACTCAACCTTGAAGTAATACTTTACGGTGAATCCGTAGGCTAAACAGAGAAAAAAAGAAGGTTTCTGATGACCCATCTGGAACGTCAATGGTCTTGCTGTCCGCAAACAAGAATTAAAGACGTTTATCTTGACAAAATCGTTAAATGTTGTCCTCCTCTGTGAAACTAACTTCACTAATCGGAACTATGTTCGTCTTAGGGATTACTCTATATTTAGACTGGCTTGCGCCCCTCGTACTATCATCATCTATTCGTCATCGCCATATAATTTCGAGTGAATTATTCTCTGAGTATTTTGCAACACTCAGCCCACACTTCGTCGCTCGTAAGAACTGGAATGCTAAACATGATCATTGGAGGTCAAGACTTATAGCGACTAGGGTCGAGCTTTAAAGGATTACATCATGAACATGCATTTCGATGCGATCTCCGGGTTACAACAGACTGGTCGTCGTTCAAAGATTCAGATTAAGGTTCTGGACTTACTGGATTTTCATGTAACATCCGTTATATCGTCTGAGTACACTTCTGTAAGGATTAGCTACGACTCAACGACTGACCATTCGCCTGAACTACTCACTATAAACACGGTGGTAATTAGTAAGAAGAAGTCCCTACCCTAACATCAATAGGACAGACTGGGAGTCCGTCCTACAGGAGCTGAGTCGAGGATGAATTGGTCATACTCATTGAGTTTTTTAGTGTTCGGTTGATATAAACTGTGCGACCGGATACCTGACCTCAGTGTTACAGGAAGCAGCCTGGGGAAAAAAACAAAGAACAAGGTGAAGCGAACTAGCCACCAGAAGTAATGGATCTCATTTCAACCAAGAGACAGCTCAGTAGGAGGTGATAATGTTACAGGAGACCAGAGGATAAGACTTCTTTAAATAGGATTGTTTGGAAGTTAAAACGAGTCCTAAAGTCCTTCAAGAAGGGAACATTAAAAATTACCTCAGTAATCTTTTACCTTCCAAAAGAGACAAATACTCTTTGTGGAATGCCACGAGGAAATTTCATCACCTCAGTTCCCTCCACTGATGAAGTCAGATGGCTCTTGAGCTAGAAGCGACAGCCGATGATTGAAGATATGGAAAGTAAAGGTTAATCAGAAGAAATAGACTCATACGATATTTGAGATGGGAAGAGGCTGCGCAGGAATCCATTTAGATGGGGTAATATTCCGCGAGCTAACGTGTAGGTATTTATATATTTACCTAGATCGTTATCTAACATGGAAGGTTCACATTAAAGAAAAAAGGAAACAGCTAGATATCAAATTTAAGGAGCTACACTGGTTATTAGGCAGGAAATCGCACTATCCTTATCTAACATCCTACTTTGGTACAAAGTGATTCTAAAGTAGGTTTGGACAACGGATTCCAACTCTGAGGTACAGTAATTACTAGCAATATATAAGAGATTATTCAGCATCTCCTGAATAAATTTTCCAGATCCATTACATAGGTGCCATGGTTCGTACGTAACAACGAAATTCACGAGTACTTAGAGTTACCGTGTGCTCCAGAGAAGGTTGATCAATTTGCAACTACGTACCAAATAAAACTTAACGACGTCGTAAACTATGTAACTGTTAACCTCTTAGACAGTGGGAAAGATGTTAATGTATTAAACCTAGGAACCTAATAGTATAACTCAGGATAAGGCCTCTCTTCTTAAGTTGTGCATCATCTAAATATTTACGTTTATGAATATGATGTTATATTTTTAATGTTATTTGTTCCTATGTTACTATTCTTTCTTTGTACGTTATGGTTTTATTCATAGTACTATTAATTATTATGATTTTTAGTTCATTACTGACTTATGCTAACTTTGTTTACTATTGATGTCTAGAATGTATTTAATTACGGTGAATGAAGGGTAACTTCTTTATAACTTGATTTTTCACATGAAACTTATGATTTATAATCTACCTAAATATAATTTGTGATAAAAAAAAGATTATTCTTAGTATTTGTATTAAAGTATTTTTTATTTAACGATAAAGATTTTCATTAATTGTATTTATTACTTCATAAAATTATATTTTTAAAATTTCATGAAATAGACATTTATTTTGTTCAGTCAATATGTTGATAAAATAATGATTAATATAATTTTCGTCAATTCTATATTTTTTTTTATTTAAACGTTTTTACTTCCTATATATTTATATATAGGAATATATTTATATTTCCTAGGAATATTTTATATATATTTATATTTCCTATATATTTTGACCAACTCTGAATCCATTTTGACTAGTTTCGGTGTGACGTTTGTATGTATATATGTATCTCGCATAACTCAAAAAACGATTAGCCGTAGGATGTTGAAATTTCGGATTTAGGACTTTTGTAACATCTAGTTGAGGACCTTCCCTTTTGATCGCAATCGACCGAACTAAAAGTATCCAAAAAAGCCCCAAATCCCAAAAATTTGGATTTCTGACTTTATCTTAACTGCAGTAATATCATTGAGAGCTTTTCAACGATATATCATAGCTGGTATTTATTTTTATTGGTTCCAGAGTTATAGCCAAATAGAATTTTAATTAATGAAATATTTGGATCTTACAAGGGGAAGACACATCGGTTCGAATCAGACTTTATCTACTTTTTTTAACTTTTTTTTTTTTTCATTTAAATATTTTGATTTATTAATAATTATTAACCTCCGATTGTAAAAAAATATTACAATTAATAATATTTCAATAATAATAAAAAAATATATATATGAAAAAACGTCAGAAGTTATGATTGAAATCAAATTTTTTGTAGTTTTCACTTTAAAAAAAATCTGTATATGTAATTTAATAGGCGTACAAGGAAGTTACGTGGTGTTCAACGAGATTTTTTCAATTATACTCTATTAATTATTATTATTTATATTGTATTCAATTACATCTAGTTCTAATGGTGTGAAATGGTATACATTTTACGTTTAAAGTTTATATACCCACATAATTATGAATGATGACAGCATTCATAAATTAATAATTATTTTTGAATAATCTAATCAATAATTTTTCTTTTTCCCATAACGTTTTTTTATTATTATATTATTTAGTTTTTTTTCTAATAGTGTGAAATGGGATAAACATTACTGTTTGCTGGAAAAGGTACAAACATCATCATGAATTTGTGTAAATTGTCATGTATTAACCAATATTTCATTTTTTTTTTTTTTTTTTGCTGCCACTGGTTTTTATGTACCTTTTTACCGTATTTGTTGCTTATTTCATTATTTTTTTATGTACTATAATTTAAATAAATTGGTTTTCTTGAAAATCTTCAATGGTCATTGACCTAACGTATTGTCAGTTTATGTCGAAATAAAGTGTCGTATTGCAAAATTTTATGTAAATAAAAACATGTTATTAACGCCATCGTTTTCATCATCATTATATGTTAGTGTGGATATGTTACTAATAAATCAATTCAAAATATATCTCTACCACTCTCAGAAGGTAAACTGGAAATACGAAGCAGTCAGCTTCTCAACGTGTAAGAAATACCTAAAAGAATCGATGAAGCCATGCTTATTTAACATGTACAGGAATGTTTAAATTCAACCTATTTTATCAGATTTGTTTGGGCTAAATGTTAACTTATTATAATTATTGTAACTGGATCGTAAAATACACACGAACTATGAAATCTAGCTTTGACCTTTTTTCAGTAATTTAAAGCAAGATTTTTTTCGTAAATATGTTGGAGTTTTCTTTAGTACATGTTAAAAATTTCGGGTTTCTATCATAACAAGTTTATATCGGAGTTCGTTAGAACTTCGCCGGTAAGAGTCCATAAACGACGAAGACAACAAACTAGGTTTACAGTTCAAAACATGGCTTAACCTAAAAGTGAAATGAAAATGGGAGAAATTAAAAAAATAACCATGAAAACATTATATTTCAGTTCAATTAGATTTTTAATAAAAATAATTTCAAAAATTACCTCTAATTTTGTTAGACAAGGATTTTTTCCAATTTGATAAACCGTGGGACTCAAATATGTCATTTTATTCATTTCTTTAACGTGACTTAATGAATCGCGCCGCTAGATAGCACTTCTTCTTTCTTTTTCTATTTAGACCCCGGAACCACGTAAGGTATTACTTCAGAGGATGACATGTAGAGTGTAATCTTCTACAGTCTCAGGTCGACCATTCGAGATTTGTGGTTAATTGAAACCCAACCACCAAAGAACACCGGTATCCAGCCACGATCTAGTATTCAAATCTATATGCCTTTACTAGGAAGTACTTGATAGTACTAGGTAGCGTTCAAAAACTTGATAATGTACATGAAATAATAAAATTTAAAAGAAAATATACTACTGCTTTCATGAAGTAATTAAAAAAAAAGAAAGATTTTTAACACTGAATTGTTGAAATTTACCAATAATTATTTTGCAGCATTCGTTTTGTACTGAAAGCACGAGCGCGTTGCGAATTGTTCGTGTGATTACGTTGTTAAGATTTTTTTTCAATCTTTTTGAAGTAAAATTTCAGTGATAAAACAAAATATTTATCTTGGATAACATAAAAGTGATTAAGAAGTACAACAATAACACTGTTTTATACTTTCTAATTATTATGAACCGACTTATTAAACTTTAAACTTATTAGAAAAACTTAGCACATCCAGTAATAAACTACCGTGTTTTACACAAATCGTTTAATGACTATTTCATTCAAATTGAGTCAGCAGTTTTGGAGTTACAGGGAAGAAATAAAATCGTATTCTCCTTCCGCAAACAAATAAAAAGAACTTGCATACTTCTGTACTATTTTTTTAATTTTTATTAGTTATTTAAATGTAATCCTACTTTACTTATACTTTGTATCCTAAACCGCGATATTCTTTTTTTAAATATCATATAACCTTGATGAACTGACTATTTCAATTGGTATAATAGTTTAAAATTTAAACAAGCAACCGAGGTCATTTAGGATAGAACCGCTCCACCCATTTCAGTCATTAACCAATAATTTTAAAAAATTGCACGTAAATTCTACCTTCGCAACAAAACTAATCATCATTAGTGAATGTCTTATTCCACCGATTTACTCTCGTAAAAAATAATCTTGTTTCACGTTCATTTACTACACTCGAAAAGTATAGTCGTGTATTATGAAATCACGAGATAAAAATAAAATAATGCAGATTACATGGTAATTAAAAATTAATTAACTATAATCAGTGATAATTATACTGTTACAATTTTAATAATGTTGCTTAATGTATTACAACTCCATTAATAAAAAAATAATGTCGGTTGTGTGCTTTAATAAATATGTTTGATTTTCTTTTTATTAACTTAAATGTAAAATGTATATAGGTATTATAACAATAAGAAAGAGATATTACACTGTTACATTTTAAACGATTTTAGAAATCTGACTACTTAAAAACCCGACATTGCAGTCAGTTCAGTGAAAATTTTCTAGTCAAAGGGATTTGAAAAATACTAATAAATGTTTTAAAAATTAAAATTTTCGTAAATCACATCGATACATCTTAATAAAAAAATCGATGTACTTCTAGACAAAATTAAAAATTTACTTTGCATAAAATTAAAAGTTTTACTAGGCTGTACTCGATCACGCTGATAGAACGTAGAAAGGATTAGACGTGATGGACCAATCGATTGACCACCACTATCACCTGACTTAACGCTACCAGATTACTTCATTTGGGGCTATATGAAAATGTATATCAACAAAAGTTAGTAATAAAGAAGAGTAACTAATTAAAATTCGAAATGCTAATGAATTTATACGAAACGCTTCCGAGATGATATAGGAAGCTACCCAAAATATTTTACTTCGGACAGTGTTGTGTACATTGTGAAGGAAGGAATTTCGAACAATTACTATAATCGAAGTTTGTAATTCTGTACTGTTTATCACTTCATGTATTTTATATTTTTTCTTCTGCTATATTAAGAATAATGTTTATTAGGTGCAGAAAGAATAATACGATTTTCGGTCTCTACCTGTTTTGCTTCAATAAAAACCCGATTTTTTAAAGTACTATATGAAAAATTCATTCATAAAAAACAGAAAAAATATATTCTTTACACTATATTTCATACAGAATTCGCATTAAGATATTTTTTACAGTAAAAGGTTTTCTACCATCGTAACTTTAACCATTATGCTTTATTAAATATCATTAAGAAGATTATTTATGCAGCGAGTCAGCGTAAATATTAATTAGAATATTTAGAAAGAAATTTTTATTTAACTAAAAATGGGTATACAATATTCCATAATTAATTATTGTATGATTCATCTTAGTATATTAGGAATGTAAAAACTCCACCATTTTTATATTAAGATTTTAGTATTAATATATTAAAAAGGAAAAAAAAAACATTGTGTTTTCTGTCAACAAATAGTTTTAAACCGTTAAATAAAAATATTACTTTAACGTAAAACTAAAAATTCTATTAAAACTGTAATATAGTTTATACAAATAAAATTAAACAGAAGTAAGAATTTAAAATCACCTCAAGAAAATTTAAAAAAAATAATACTTTTATTATGGTTTAAATTTTGATTTTTAGAAGTTGGCGTCACATTAACAATCAGTAAATATTACACATTATTAACACCCTTAGGTAAGTTTTAAAACAACAGCTTCTCCAACAGAAATTAAAGAACCAATTAAGAAGAGTACACGGGGTTCCTAAAGGAATAATCTCACCAATTACAGAATTGTGTATCATGTAACTATACAGATTGAGTCAAGAGTACGGTTAAAAACCCTCAACAACTTTAAAACCGTTCCAGATAGAATTCTGTAATTTTCAAGATAAGGTAACGGTCAACTATTTTACATTTTGACGAAAAGTATAATTTCAATCCCTTCTTGGGGGAAGCCCAGCGGTTGTAACTTAAATATTTTAAATCGTAACATCCTTTGTCTGATAGATCATTTTAAAGGTCTTGTTAAGACAACAAAAAAAATGGTATAAATTTAAAGTTAGTAAAATTGTTACTATAAGCAAACCAACCATCCTTTCCGAAATATATTTTCCACATTTATGAAACAACTTGAGTGTCTCAGCTCAGTAGAATTCGATAACTGTATACACCACTTGTTTTTCAGTTTTGTTTTCGAGTGGCATCTGATTCACGCATATAGAGCATTCGGGGAATTCAATCCACAAGAAAAAAAGTCGTTTAATTTGGTCCATGATGTAACGATTTATAAGACTTAGGGTCTGACACTATCTAAGATGGCAATAGACTGCACTCAGCAGAGTCCGAGATTTTTCAAATATGATGATAGTAAGAAAAAATGGCAAACAGACGTTTAACTCCATCGTAATTCGACTCATCGCCATTCAAAAATGGTATCTTTATAAAAGACTGCATCCAACTTTTTAATTGTTTCTATTTAAATCCTTTTTCAAGGACAGAGAATGAAGAAACCATAAACCAAAATACCAGAGCTATCATTCGCTGGGACTAGTCTACACAAAGGATCTACCCGCTGGGACTACAAAAAGTATAAACTTTGTCCAGAATCATGAAATTAATTTTAATTGAACATTTTCAAAATTATTTTTAATAAACTATGAATTTTTTCTTATTAATTCGCCACACAACTCTAAGTTTGTACACATTAATATGATGAGGAATGGAAAGTTTGTAATGTATGAAAAATGGCATTAAATGCTGACAGGTACTCGAACCCGGGCTTTCCAGATGAAAGGCTGAGAGGCTACCATTTCGCCACGGAGGTTTGAGGACTAAATCTAACTTTTATTTATATTTTTCTAGTACAATATTTTTTAAATACTGGACAATCAGAGTACATATTTATATTTGTTTTTAAAGAATATATTTATTTATTATTCCGATTGATGAGTTTAAAGCTTTTTTAATGTTTTTAGAATACGGTAACTACAACCCGCAATTTGTTCTTACGTTAGATCTCATCTCACTTAGATGACTGACACAAATCATTTGATACAAGTGTGTTCATAAACAATAAAATTCAGAATCAGTGAGTTCATCCTGTATTTAAATAAATAGTAAAAACATATTTTGAATAGTTTTCTCCAACAGAAATTAAAGAACCAATTAAGAAGAGTACACGGGGTTCCTAAAGGAATAATCTCACCAATCACAGAATTGTGTATCATGTAACTATACAGACTAAGTCAAGAGTACGGTTAAAAACCCTCAACAACTTAACTCTATCGCGATTC
Source organism: Lycorma delicatula (assembly GCF_047948215.1). NCBI lineage: Eukaryota > Metazoa > Arthropoda > Insecta > Hemiptera > Fulgoridae > Lycorma > Lycorma delicatula. Next base: position 126,238,916 of record NC_134455.1, read on the forward strand.
TACTCATCGCCGTTCAAGTATAGATCATTGTAAAAGGTGGCATCCAACTTTTTAATTGTTTCTATTTAAATTCTTTTCCAAGGACAGAGAACAAAATACCAGAGCTATCATTCGCTGGGACTAGTCTACCCAAAGGGTCTACACGTTGGGACTACACAAATTATAAACAAATTAACAAATTATTATTATTTTAGTAATAGTAAAAAAATTTTTTGAATAGTTTTCTTAGAATCTTTTTTATTTAAGTTAAGACATTTTATTGGAATTTTAATACCAGAAAAGTACAAATTTACCTTAAAAAGTACAATTTTTGGCTCGTAAATATCTTAAAACTGTAACTGTATGCCATATAATCTTTTAATCATTAATGAAGATGTAAACAAAAATTATACGTATTTTATTTGCGACCAATTAACCTAATATCATTGTCGTTATGCGGTTTCTCAACAATTCAAGAATTTGATTATGAGTAAAGACTAGGTTCTTTTTACCATTAATCTCAAATAAAACCCCTCAACAACTTTAAAACCGTTCCAGATAGAATACTGTAACTTTCAGGATAAGATATCGGTCAACTACTTTACCTTTTGACGATAAATAGAATTTCAACCCCTTATTATTACACACACTATTGTGTGCACACATTATAGCACAACAAAACAACTTTATTAATTGTCCTTTTAAAAATAATTAAGTTAATTTTAAAAGGTAAGAAATGTAAAAAAGATATGTAGATTTTAAAGAAAACTTTAGAAACTTACCTCTCTCGATGAACTAACGCCATCAACAGATGAACAACGTGACATTATTCTTGTATCAGAAAGAAAGTCACGTCTCATTTTTAACTCATCATCTTGTTGATAAAATTCGAAATCATCATTGGCAGCAGTAGTCGCTGAACAAACGCTGCGTGATGATAGGGTCGCATATAAAGGTTCTTCAGTCGAATCGACTTCAAATTCTTCATCAGAATCTCTACTATCTAAGTATAAAGATTCTCTCAACTGTTGAATATTTTGCGGGAAAGGATCAGGTTCTTGTCGAAGATCTGCTGTACTAAGCCGTTGTGTTAAACACTGTCCAGAAAGACGATCATCTTTTTGAGTTACGAACGGAGTAAGAGCCGATTCAGATTTATTTATTTCTGCAGCGATTATGTTAGCATGTAACTGAGAAGCTGCGTCAGATGGGTTAACGGACTGTGGATACCTTTGAGCCAAATTTGCATTTAAGCAATAAGGTGACAGCGCACTAGTCCGAACTCCTGTTAAAAAAGAAGAAAAATATTTATATGCCGATCAATTTTATAATCATTACAACACTTACCAAGTTATTTCTGGTCAAACATAATTTTGAAAAGCGAGTTCCTCAACAACAACAGTGAACTAGAAATGAGGGAAATAGTAGTTTTTGTAGGAAGTAGTTTTGTAAGAGGGAAGTTGCAGTTTTTGTTATGGAAACTTAATGCGAGTAAACGTGTTGTATGTAACTGTTATAAAAAATAAAATAAAAACGTGAAAAAATCTTTAACTTAAAAAGTGCAAAACAAGATTTTGGATTATTATTAAAATATCCAAGTCGAAGTTTTCTTGTAAGTGGATTCAAATTTCTCAATATTGGAAGTATGGCTGGATTGGATTAAAATATTTTGAGTTATGGTACCGCACAATTGTTTGAAAGTGATGGAATTTTTTAATAATTTCATAAATAAGCCCGAGTTAACAGATTTTTTTTGAACGCATCAGCTGTAATATAAGAATCCGGCTCTGTATTTGCTTCCTCTCTAGTGAATTTTTGATCGTGCGTTCAAGTCTGAGTATCTTCTCTATTGTAGCCTATCCCTCTCACGCTTTATAAAAACAAAAACTGTTGTTCTGAAATTAGGTTAATTTTTAATTAGATGTTTTATTCTTAACATTATCTACGAGATTTCTCAAAGATTTTACAATGAATGAGAAGTTGACTTATTAGTCTGGAACGGAAGGATAGCGAGAGATTTATTTTTCTACTACTACTGATCACAGAGCCTAGACAAATGTCCCTTGCTACTGTGTCATTCTTTTTATCGAGCGGATAATTATTTATTTGGCTGTTATATTTTAATTTGTTTTATTTACGGACGGAATTATGTATTGCTTTCTGATTATTTAGACCAGACTGAAAATTTACTGGGGCTGGTTATCGGGACATATTATTAAAGGCTGAACGCCTAATATTGTCAACGGTAACCGTACCATTTCACGGGAGGCAGCCTTGGTGATTGCAAACAACCGGGTTGGTCTAGTGATGAATGTGTCTTCCCAAATCAGCTGATTTAGTAGTCAAGAGTTCCAGCGTTCAAGTCCTAGTAAGGGCAATTACTTTTATACGGATTTGAATACTAGATCATGGATACCGGTGTTCTTTGGTGGTTGGGTTTCAATTAACCACACATCTCAGGAATGGTCAAACTGAGACTGTACAAGACTACACTTCATTTACACTCCATACATATCATCCTCAGTCATCCTCTGAAGTAATACCTGAACGGTAATTCCCGGAGGCTAAACAGGAAAAGTAAGAAAGTCTTAGTGATTGCAGGCGTGAAACCGATAGACTTGATTGCGTTTGAGAAGCAACAGCGGTATGATGCTATAAAGTCCGGTGAGTTGACTTCGGAAAAATTCGAAAATTGAACAACATTGCAATGCCTTGTGGCAGGCCAGATGGGATGAGACAGAGGGTGGGCGTTATACGCATGATCTCTTTCCAAATGTTGTTGGTTTGTGAGATGCCTCTTCCGTGCACCCTAATATATATGTGATGCAGTTTCTTTCCGGCCATGGTGCTTTTAGGGACACAGACTGCAGAAATTCGGCCTGTTAGATTCTGGGATGTGTCTTCAGTGTTGACAATTGAATGACACCTACCATGTTCTTTATGATTTTACAGCAGGTATAATGTTTAGCTTCAAGGCTTTATTTTTACAGTGGGCTACGTATTTATTCCTTTTTCTTTCCTAAAAAAAAAAAAAATCTAACTTGTTAATACTGAAACATTTAAAACCAATCCGAAAAATTAATAAACATAAAAAATATCAATCGTTGAGTGCTTTCAACATTTTCACACATTTCAACTCTGGCAGGTGAACCATGAAATGCCAATACAATAACTACCATGCTCTATAATTTAATTACAAATAAACAACTGGGAAAGTAAAATAGACAGACGTAATTGGAAGCAGAAGAAGCAACTGGTTTTAAATGATATGGATAAGATTAGCATTTAAAGAAGCAGAGAAAAAGCTTTTAAATTTATTTTATAAATAATTTTTTGCCACCTGTAAATATCATATATACCTTTACAACGACGATAATGATGTATGATGGGAATACGACCATCAAGACTCGTAAACAGTGAACCATTAGTGATCGGAAATCGTACAGTCTCAGTGGCAGGCCTCTGGCAATCAAGAAGGCTGTTGTTGAATGGTCTGAACTTTCCATGAAGTCCTGCAACAATCAAACAATAAGCAAATAAGTAGTTATAACAACTTAATTAAAAGTGGATATATAAAATTTGAGGTTTATCTGATTTTTAATATTCCTCAAGTTTTTATTAAAATATTTCATTTCATCTCATTAAGTATTTTTTCTTCAAAAATAAAAATATTTGATGTGGACACCACATGACTTCCTTTTACGCCAGTTAAATTACATATACACGTTTGTTAAAATGAAAGTTCATAAAATTTTATTTCAATAAATACTTCTGATATTTTTTTATTGTTATTATTGAATTATTGTAGATTTTTTTTACAATCAGACGTTAATAATTATTAATAAATCAATATATTTAAATTAAAAAAAAAAAAAAAAAAAAAAAAGTTAAAGAAAGGAGATGAAGTCAGATTCGAACCGATGTGCCCTTGTAAGATCCAAATATTTAATTAATTAAACTTTTAATTGGCTATAACTGTGGAGCCAATAAAAAATACCCCTTATGATATATCGTTGAAAAGCTCTCAATGAGGGCTTATTACTGTAGTTAAGAAAAAGTCCAAAATATAAAGAATTAGGATTTTTGGGAATTTTGAGGTTTTTTGGACACTTTTAGTCCAGTGGATTGCAATCAAAAGGGGAGGTGCAAAACTCCCGTAGGGAAAGACACCTCACCACCGTTCCTAGCCTGTTGGGCTTTTAACGGGGGTCGTCTATCGCCCTCTGACTTTTTACATCTTATATTAATAAGCCTGGCCTCGTTGGGATGCCACCAATGTAAATGCCTAGGTAGACATTTGCATCGGTGATTTATTACCTCAGCTTTTGCCTTCGCTGTTGGCCTCATCCGGACATCTTGAATGTCCTACATCGTATCCCTCTGAACTAGCTAACTGAGTTCGCGGAAGCACAAACCCCGCGTCTAGTTGTACTTATTATGAGCCAATTTCGTGAATGTCTCGGAATTCGAGGCAAATTAAACACAACATACCGCCAAAGATGTTGATCGCAACAACGAAATTTAGTCCTAGTTTCCCTTACTGAACTCAACTTTAGTTCAAACCCCAGGCTTAGGTTAAATTTATGTTAAAATTATGGACTCCGGTCTGGTCCATTAGGGAGAGACGGACAGACCTCCTACTCACACTCGGCTCCATCGCAGAGTCCCGCGTGACATTCACCTCATAAACCATCGTCGACATGCCGCTACACCTCACGGCTGCATGGTATCCCATGCCCATCGGTAGTGCAGTTGCCGTTCCGCCGACAGCTTTTGCAATTATAATACCTCTTGTCTAAACAACCGTGGCTCGCTGCCACAGCGCCTACCTTCGGCCAATCAAACCGTCCAGGCGGACCCTAACCACCCAGGTTCCTACCCTGCTAAGATGTTACAGCAGCCCTAAATCCAAAATTTTAAAAATTCTACGGTTAATTGTTTTTAAGTTATGTGAGATATATACGTACGTACAGACATCACGCCGAAACTAGTCGAAATGGATTCAGGGATAGTCAAAATGGATATTTAAAAAAACCGAAATTTTTCGCCATCTCAATACTTCCTTTACTTCGTACAAGGAAGTAAAAAGGTAAGTGTTCAGTTTCAGAAATACCACCTTTGGTATGTATGTCAAATAGCTGGAGATCGCATTCTTGAATTTCAGTAGCAAATAACTCTGAGGAATTCTAACAAAAAGTGGTCTTATACTTTAAATAATAGAAACTGCTACTTATGAATGGTAAAGATTTAGAAATTAATTAAATAAAATGTTTCCATTCAATTGGAGAATTTCATTTTTATATGTTTACAATAATATTTTTAAATTTCTGTATACCTAGTTTCATTTTTAAAATTGAAAAAAAAGTCAAAAATTTTTCGTACTGTAATTTTTCTTGTAGTTATAATTCTAGAAATGGAAATACTGTATTTATCTGCCTAAGAGATTTTAAAATAAATTATCCACAGTAAGATAATAATATAAAATTGTTTATTAAAGAAAAATGTAAATTAATACGTTTCAAACATCACAACATTAAACAACTAAAATATATCTAATACAAGTGCAGAATTAAGTCTTTATTTAAGGAGAAAGTAACGGAATACAACCATCCACAAAACTAATCAACATTCTTTAAACCACTTTTTTTTACGTCTGTAACTTCAAAAGTGAAAATTATTTACCCGAGAAAGTTGATTATACATATATATATATCAACAAAGAAATTACAAACATAATAATGAAATATGAATTAAGGATGTAATAAATTAATATTAATCTCACTACCTGCAAAGAAAGTAACCAATGCAACAAAGAATGATAAAGAAATTTGCTATATACTATATGTAAATAAATTATTATATCTTTATAAAAACAAAAAATTGTATTTTGTTCATATGTTTGCTTTTCCTACGGTTCAACATTATAAAAAAAAACATAAATACGATAAATTTATTTACTGGGTATATAAAAATAACGTCGGTGTAAATGTTAATGTATTCCTTATAAGAAAAAAGTATCATATGTCATAATCACTTAGATTATTGTCAGTCTGTTTCTGAACGTATGCTTGTTTGTACATGTGTAGTGTCGTCCTCTACTTTGGATTTATATCTTAACGAAAAAAGGTTTAACTTAAACTAAAAAATATTTGTGGTATAAATTTTGTATTAGAAGACTGAACCAAAAACTAATGATTGAACTACAAGAAATCTTTTTATGCATTCAAAAAATAACATTAAAAAATATAAATTTAAAAACTTTCACCATATTCCTTCACTCTTAATGATTTGACGATTTCAGTTGATTGACAAAAGATTTTCTTCTAAACAAGGCATTTTCAAATGAAGAAAATCTTTATATCATTATCAAAATGCGGTAACAAATAAAAAAGCAGGGGTTCTATTAGTTTTTTTGAAGTTTTGATCAACTCGAAATTAAAAAAAAATCTGATGTGGACACCACATGAATTCCTTGAAAGCCTATTAAATTACATATAAATTTTTTTAAAATGAAAAGTACATAACTCTTTATTTCATTAATAACTGCCGACATTTTTTCATATATAGGTATTTTTTATTGTTATAGAATTATTATTTATTGTATTTCTTTTACAATCACAAGTTACAAATTAATAATAATATATTTAAATTTAAAAAAAAGAAGGTGAAGTCAAATTCGAACCGATGTGCCTTCTCCTTGTAAGAACCAAATATTTCATTAATTAAATTTTAATTCGTCTATAACTCTGAACCAATAAAAATAAGTACCACTTATAATATATCGTTGAAAAGCTCTGGATGAGGATTTATTACTGCATTTAAGAAAAAGTCTAAAATCCAAATATTTTAGATTTTTGGGATGTTTGGCTACTTTTGGTTTAGTCGATTGCAATCAAAATGGGAGGTGAAAAACTATATGTTACAACAGTGGTAAATCCAAAATTTCAATATCCTAGGGCTAATCGGTTTTGAATTATGCGAGATACAAACGTAAGTGCAGACGTCACACCGAAACTAGTTAAAGTGGATTCAGGAATAAATATTTCCGTCGAAACCTGAAAACCGAAATTTTTCGCAATCATAATACTTTCACAATTACTTCGTACAAGGAAGTAATTATTTGTTGTCCTAGCTACATTTAGGCACTTGTCTCATCTATCTGTGAGCTTTCTTGTTCCAATAATAAAAAAACATTCACCTTGATATTTGAGCCATCCCTGACCTTCTGAACCGGCTGAACTCGGTTCATTGTAAAAACGTTTTGACAGGACAACAAAAAAATCTGATTATTCGTATATCTTGCATAACACAAAAACGATTATATAGCTGTAGAATGTTGAAATTTCGATTTTAGGACTGTTGTAACATCTAGTTGTGCACCTCCCCTTTTGATTGCAATCGACTGAACGAAAAGTGTCAAAAAATTGCCAAAATCCCCAAAAATTTGGATTTTCGATTTTTTCTTAACTGCAGTAATAAGCCCACACTGAGAGCTTTTTAACAATTTATCATAAAGTGATACTTATTTTCATTGGTTCCAGAGTTATAACCAAATAAAAGTTAATGAAATATTTGGATCTTGTAATTTGCAAATCGATTCGAATCAGACTTCATCTCCTTTTTTTAACCTTTTTTTTAGTTTTATATTCATTTTTTAATAATTATTAACCTCTGATTATAAAAAAAAGTACAATAAATAATAATTCAACAAAAAATATGAAAAAAATCAGAAGTTAATAATGAAATAAAATTTTATTTACTTTTCATTTTAAACAAAAAGATTATATCCACATCACATTTTTAATATCATTCCATCTCTGCTATAATAATTTTCTATTTAAATTATAAAAATATTTTCTGGCTCATTTGAGCAAACCCCATTCATTTAGCCCACTGGATGAAAGGTTTTTGGTTTAATGATTAAATGATTAGGTTTAGTGTTAAACTCATCGTCGCAAATCAGTTGTTTAACAGCTGATTTTCTTGTGCAAACCTTTGTGCGAAGTTGAAGGTTTTGAGGTTCAAATCTTAGTAAATACTTTCATACGGATTTGAATACTAGACAGTGGTTACCAGTGTACTTTGGTGAGTGGGGTTCAATTAACCACACATCTCTGGAATCGTCGGCCTCAGTTTTGAATAGACTGCACCTCATTTACACATGATATATATCATCTTCATCTCATTAGGGCGTGAAAGGGATTGCTTATTGTTCACTAGTTGAACAGATTACAACGTGCACACTAAGAATAGAAAAAAGCACATACGATTTTAATTTTAAAAGTAATCATTTCTGGTCTTAACTGAATTACCTTCAACCAGAAAAATAACTGGTAATTTGAAAAAATGTAGATAAAATAACGGTTAAATTGAGTGACAACATTTTAGAAAAAATATTACGTTGTTAGAATATTATTTTAGAACCATTTTTACGCTTTTAAAATTGAATTAAAGTTAATTTAAAAAAAAAGGTTACCTTTTTCATTTTAAATAATGAAATGAAATTATATTGGTTACAATTAGAATTTATGTTGGATATTTTTTTTGCCGTTATTTTAAAGCCAGTTATTAAAATTCTTGACGAATGCATATAATACAGCTACACAAACTTAACTTAAATCTTTATACACAAAAATAAAAATCTGATGTGGACACCACATGACTTCCTTACACGCCTATGAAAATACATATACACATTTTTTTTTTAATCAGAGGTTAATAATAATTAATTTATCGACATACGTAAATTAAAAAAATTAAATTTAAAAAGAAGGAAATGTAGTCGGATTCGAACCAATGTGCCTTCTTTTTGTACGATTCAAATATTTCATTAATTAAAAGTTTATTTGGTTATAACTCTGGAACCCATGAAAATAATTACCACTTATGATATATCGTTGAAAAGGTCTCAGTGAGAGCTTATTACTGCAGTTAAGCAAAAATCCAAACTCAAAATGTTTTTGGATTTTGGGGTTCTTTATTGGACACTTTTAGTCCGGTCAATTACAATGAAAATGGGAGGTGCACAATTAAATGTTACAACAGTTCTAAATCCAAAATTTCAACATTCTACGGCTAATCGTTTTTGAATTATGCGAGATGCATACGTACGTACAAACGTCACGCCGCAACTTGTCAAAATGGATTCAGGGATGGTCAAAATGGATATTTCCAATGAAATCTGAAAACCGAAATTTTTTGCGATCGCAATATTTCCTTTATTTCGTACGAGGAGATAATAATACAGTTATTAATAGTAGATGTAAAAATAAAAAATAAAAAATGATTTAAAAAAAAATTATTGTATTTTTTTCTGATAATAAGAAACCATTATAAAAGTTCAGAGTATATGAAAAAAAGTATATTTGTATCAAAAAATGACAACCTCCTTAAATTATAAATTAGATGATTGCTAATAATAAAAGTTGCAAATAAGATGATGAATATGATATAGAGAAATATAGTTTAAAAGAAAAAAGGGAAAAAAATTAGGGAATTTAGAAATGGGTTTACATTGAAACATGAATGATTGACTACAGGAATAATTTGGCGAAACGAAAACACGTTAAGTACCATAAATAAAAATATTAAACAAAGAAAAAAATATTAACAATATATAATAAATAATAGTATAATAAGATAAATTATTACTAATTTACATCAAAGAAATAATTTAAATTATGCGTAACCTATTTGTGTAATTTATCTGTCAAAATGTTTTTTAATAGACGAATATTGCTTTATTATCGGTTATATTATTATGTTGTAATTTATAAATAGGGAGAACACATGCGGTGTTATATATACTTTCACTTTTGTTATCTATGCTAATTTTATTTAATTAGAAGCAAGTGTGTTTTACTTTCTATATTGAGAAAGTATTCAAGTTATATTTTTTAAAGGGTGTTTATTTATCTTTTTTACGCTGAGCTATATATATATATAAAACAACATGTCGTAAATGATTCATAATCAACGTACAAAAAAAAGCTTAGCAATTTGTCTTCAAAAATTGATGAAAATTTGTATACAGTTCTTCTTACAGAGTAAATACAACTTACTTCCTCAAAAATCCGATACCACATGATTTCCTTATATGCCTATTAAATTATGTATACACATTTTTTTTAAATGAAAAGTACATAAAATTTTATTTCATTAATAACTTCTGATATTTTTTTTATTGTTATTGAATTATTTATTGTAAAACTTTTTTACAGAGGTTAATAATAATTAATAATTCGATATATTTAAAATAAAAAAGACGGTGTACGCTTCGGCGGCTCAATCAGCACAGCCGCTGATAATGTTACTGTATCTGCGACTCACTGGTTGCACCTGCCTTCGATATTTTGACTAAAAAACAAAATAAAAAAAAATTTACCGTGACGGGAAACGTAAATAATCATATAACGTGGGCAAAGCGCGATAGGAATGCTATTGCGCGCGCGCGTGTATATATATATATATGTGTATATATGAAAATTTAATCATATTATCTTAAAATTACAACTTAGAAGTTTATGGAACCTACTGCACGTACCATATTCATAGTAACCAAATATTAATCAGAATAAATTAATATGTAATTATTTTATTTATGACAACATTAATCTAAAATACCCAGTAAGCAATGGCTGAAATAAATGTTTATATTATTATTTTTATTTAATCTTAAAGATGGTTTTATATTTAAATTTACTCATATTCAGATAACCTTAAACGGACAGCGTATAGTGTTTTATTGCATTATTTTTTTTTTTAATATTAATATTTTGAGCTCCTAACTAGATTACGTTCTATAAGAGATATTTATACAATCACTAAACATAAAATTAAGAGAATAAGACTGATAAATTTTGTTTAAATATTTTATTTTTATTAAAATCAGGTAAATTTTTAAGGAAATATCAGTTATACATAATATTGTTATATAATTTTCATAGACAGATTACTGAAACCCAACGGGTTGGTCCAGTGGTGAACGCGTCATCGCAAATCAGCTGATTTCGAAGTTGAGAGTTCCAACTTTCAAATTCTAGTAAAAGTAGTTACTTTTATACGGATTTGAATACTAGATCGCGGGTACCGGTGTTCTTTGGTGGTTGGGTTTCAATTAACAACATATCTCAGAAATGTCGACCTGAGAATTTACAAGATTACACTAGACTTCACTTACACTCGTACACATCATCCTCATTCATCCACAAGGTGGATGGAGGACGGTGATTTCCCCAAAAAAATATAGATCATTTAAGACATTTTTTTGCTATACATATACGGTAAATGAAATTTTTTTTTTATAACAAGATTTATTTTTCCTCTGTTTTTGCGTTTTATTCAAAACTGAACCAAAACCCAAGTATTTCAATTTGCAACTGCTTTTTTGTTTGTATTTTTGTTTAAAAGCAGCTTGAAATATGTATTAGTAACCTACCAATACATTGGTAGTAATACTACCAATACCAATACACCTTCAATACCTAGAATAATCATATTCTTAGGATGGTCTTAGTTAAAAAAAAATGTGACGTGGACACCATATGACTTCCTTGTACGTTAATTAAATTACATATATTTTTTATTACATATTTTATTTTTATTTTTTTGTTATTATTGAATTATTATTTATTGTAAATATTTTTTTACAATCGGAGGTTAATAATTATTAATAAATCAATATATTTAAATTAAAAGAAAATAGTTAAAAAAGAAAGAAATGAAGTCGGATTCGAGCCGATGTGGCTTATTCTTGAATTATCCAAATATTTCATTAATTAGAATTTTATTTGTAACTCTGGAACCAATGAAAATAAGTACCACTTATGTTATATCGTTGAAATCTCTCATAGAGGTCTTATTACTGGAATTAAGAAAAAGTCCAAAATCCAAATTTTTAGATTTTGGGCTTTTCTTTGGACACTTTTGGTCCAGTCGATTACAACCAAAATCATAGGTTCACAACTACATGTTACAACAGTCTTAAATCAAAAATTTCAACATTTGTACGTACAGACGTCACGCCGAAACTAGTCAAAATGGATTTAGGGATGGTCAAAATGGATATTTCAATTGAAATCTAAAACTGAAATTTTTCGCCGAAAAAAAAATTAATTTGCCAATCCAAAGGTCTCAGGTTCGAATCCCGGTCAAACTTGGCATTTTTCATTGCTGTTTTCAAATGGAAAATTTACATATTCATATTCCCAAACTTCTTTGTAAGATTCTGCGATGAATTAATCCATCAGTTAAAAAAAAGAATTAACAATATTATGGTAAATTTTGAAAAATTTAATTCAATCAGGTGCATTTTAATAAAATAATTTTCAACGAAAATAAAACTTGTTTAATAAAAACTTCCTAATAATAGTTCATTTTTAAATAACTGCAATAATGAAACCGATTTTACGAAAATTCGTTTTTTAAAACAGTTAACGACAGATAAAACTCTGTGCTGTCATGTATTTAAACACTTACTTTTGATACACCTAATATCTTAACGGAATTAAATAACGTTGAAATTGAACAACTGTGATAAAAGGCAAATAACACGGAACATTTTACGCTTAATTTTCGATTATTCTTACATGCTTTCTTTAAATAGATTAAAAATTCGCAATACTAAAACAGAAATCCACAAGTAATAATACTGTATATAAAATCCATGTTTTTCTATTGACTCATCAAGCAACCTTTTTCTTGGTAACAGCGATTCTCAAAACTTTAATCCTCTGCGGCTTACCATTCAAAATAATTATCTTTCGTATTCCACCATACAGTAATATTCTTTTTCCAATTTCTTTTTTAAGATTGCAATTTGAATAATAAAATTGGTGACAAACAAAAAACCATAAGAAATCTAATGCACCAAATAAATCCAGATCACATAACTGTAGTGTCCCATTTAAACGCAGATTTTTACGGTAGATCTGTCTGACAGAAAAATCTGTTGCTGACCACAGCATGCAGAAAACCAATGCAAATATTCAGTTCATCATTAGATCCCCACTACTTTTAATTAAATGGGAAGTGTTGCTTATGAGTGCACCAGTAAAGAAAAAAAAACTGTTCATTTGGGAGGATTTTCATGTTATTTGTTTGATAAAAAAAGAAACAAGTATAGCCAAAACGTTGATATTTGGGGAAAATAAGTACTCTAATAAAAATACTATACAATATTTAACTAAAAGAGCTTTATGACTTCTATAATTATTGACAAAGATTTTAGATTTTATTAGAATATGATCGCTCCTAACTGAATGCAAGAATATTTTAACGTTAAGTTACTATCATACTTGGTGAGCAAATATAGGATTTAACGTCTTACGTTAAGACGTTAAGTCGTAAGACGTAGTGTAAGTTCCAGTGGCAGCTCGTAACTAAAATAAGTGGAGGTGCTGCTCCAGAAAATGTTTTCTGGGGCCTTTTCAAGGCTATGGTTAAAGTTTTCTGTAAATTAAAAGAACACAGAAAAAATTAATGAAATAGAATAGCTGGAAGCAGGATAATAATCTAATTGTACAATTAATCACATTCAAGAATATGGTACACGATTTTTAAACACATTGTGCTTAAAACCCGTATTCAGTTTAACCGAATAAAAAATAAAATCTCAATACAGGTAATATTTTTTAGTATTATTAGATAATAACTTAATAAAATGTCCGCTTAAAAACACTATAGTTCAACGGTGCTTAATTTAAATTACAATGTTCAGAGAAAGAAATACATATATAATTTTTACTAATTACCTTCTCTTTCGCCCTTCCAGCGTATTTTTGGACAGATTTGGCAATCAAAGAGCTCTTGCTTTCCGCCATCTTCTGATCACTACTTAAAAAACAATTAAACCGCTTATATTCCTTTCGCCAACTAAACTAGAAAAGGGAACGAACAAGGAACGTTCCATACACACACGGACTAAAAAAAGTAAACTACCTTCCACCAACACAACAGGGTCAGAACTGTGGGAGCGACAGTGCTCTCTCTCCCTTGCAGCATCAAGTGCAGCTTCCTATGTACGCATGAGCACAATACCCAAACACCACGCCAGTGAAACTCTGAAGCGCACAGTTCCATACAATGATTTTTATATCTTTTTCATAAACTAGGGGATAGCTACTGACATTAAGCTTAAGGATTATATGTTGTACAAATAGAAAGAAAGAATTAAAGAAAAAAGGACTCGTTATATTAAATGTTATCGATAATATCAAGTGTGAATAGGGGGTGCTGCAGTTCCACAGTGCCTATACGAGAGTCGCCACTGCGTAGTTCTATCACGATTGCTGACCTTGCCCGTTTGTTTTCGCGACGAATAGCAAGAAGGACAAATTTGGCGGTTACATGAAAACATACGTGGGCTGTAATGAAGATTCATTGGATGGACAGACCAGCCGTACAAATCCACATGTGGACAAACCTTTCTTTTCTCTTAATGTACATATTTCACATTCTTATAAAAGTATGCTCAGAATACAACATATCAAAAAAATCTTTTAAAGGATTATTACTTCCTGTACGAAGTAAAGAAAGTGTTGTTATTGCAACAAAATTCGATTTTCAGATTTCAACGAAAATATTCATTTTGACGATCCCTGAATCAATTTTCAATAATTTTAGCGTGACGTCTGTACGAACGTACGCATATATCTCGCATAACTCCAAAACGATTAGCGGTAGGATCTTGAAATTTTGGATTTAGGATTGTTGTAACATATCTAGTTCAGCATCTTCCATTTTGATTGCAATCGACTGAACCAAAAGGGTCCAAATGAGCCTTTTCATAACTGCAGTAATAAGTTCTTATTGAAAGCTTTTCGAGGTCTGTTCAAAAATACGTAGACTGTTTGAATTGCTCGAGTCCAGTTGGTTCCAATCAAATCCGTTTGGCGTCACCATGTCCGTACAGCTCAGCTGATTACAACGCAGTTTTTTTATTGCAAATATCATTTATTGGTTGCTTAGCTACGCGGTTGTTTGCGAAGTGTGTATTTTTCGTTTGGCGGATTTAAGAATGAGTGACTTGAACGAGCAAAGAGTTGCTGTGAAATTTTGTGTTAAACTGGAAAATCTGCGAGCCAAACTTTTAATATGCTCAAGAAGGCTTACGGCGACATTGATCTGAAGCGTGCGACATGTTTTAAGTGGCATGGACGTTTTAAAGATGGTGTTCAGTCGATTGAAGACGATGAGCGTCCTGGACGTCCTTTCACGTCAACTGACGACTCACACGTAGAGAAAATTAACACCCAGGCAAATCGATGTCTGACTATCAGAAACCTTGCTGAAGAGTGTGGGGTGCCAGTTGGATCATATTACGAGATTTTGACCGAAAAATTGAAGATGTACCACCTGTTTTTTATCACGACAACGCTCCAGCCCACTCAGCCCTCAGAACTCATGAGTTTTTGACCAATCACTCGATCACTGTTCTTTCCCAGCCACCGTACTGAACTGACCTCGCTCCTTGTGATTTCTTCTTGTTCACCAAACTCAAAAGAGCTTTGAAAGAAAGACGATTTGAGACGATTCTCAAGATTGAGGCAAATGTCATGAAGGAACTGAAAAACATCACAAAAGAAGCGTTCCAGACTGTTTCCAAAAGTGGGAACACCGTTGGGATAAATGTGTGCGTCGGGAAGGAGAGTACTTCGAAGCGGACCCAGACAAGCAACTTCTAAACAAAGTACATTTTGTTTTACGAAGTTAGTCTATGTATTTTTACGTATAACAGACCTCGTATGTCATCATAAGTGGTACTTACGTTCACTGGTTCCAGAGTTTTACACAAATAGAATTTTAATTAATGTAATATTTGGATCTTACAAGGAAAGGCACATCGGTACGAATCCGAGTTCTTCTCCTTTTTTTAACTGTATTTAAATTAAAATATTGACATTTATTATTAATTATTAACCTCTGATTTTAAAACAATTTTACAATAAATAGTAATTCAATAATAACAATAAAATATCTTTATATATATATTTCTTGTATGCGTGTGTATGAAAGTGAACTCCTAAACGGCTGGAATGAATTTAATGAAATTTTGTGTGTGTGTTCAAGGGGATTCGAGAATGATTTAGATTCACAATTTGGTCCACTGGAAAATGTTTGGAAAATGTTTTTTTAATTAATTTTTTTATTTATAAGTAGTTGTTGATTTTGGAATGTTTTACATTGGATCCGGCAGACTGCATTACCATCGCAGTATCGAATATTCAATAATATTCTATTTTAATTTTAATTTGTCCAGACAGTTGGTGCGATCAAATTGAGAAAAATATTTCGTAATTTTGTGTTATTATTGTGTTACAAAAAATCGCGAGAAAAAAGTTTTTTAATAAATAAGAGGCTAATAAATCAGATGGAAATGTAAACAAAGGAAAACCAATCAGATCAATGCAAGATAGCCGCTGTCAAACACAACGACCAATCACAAAGAGCCCGTATGGCCGTTGCCAATGTAAACAAAATCACAACTAATTAAGTAACAAGTAGGCAGCACTGCGATCGCGTTTAGAATTGTGCGCGTATTGAGAAATATTATATTATTATTTATTGAAATAACGTTTTAAAGTGTAATTTAAAAATAAACATTGTGCAAATTTGTAAGGTACAGTATTGAAGTGAAAATGTTTTTTTAATTTATTTATGTGTTGATCTTGGGATGGTTAGGGTTCACAATTGGGTCCGGTAGGCAGAGCTGCGATCGCGTTTTAGAAGTTTTTTTTTAATTTTTGGTTTATCAGTCAAACCCGGTAGTTGGTGCTGCGATCGGATTCTAGGATTTTTTTTTATTTTGTTGCTTTTTCGCATATCAGTTACTTGCGTCGTAGCTTAGTGTTGTTCTTACATTAAAATTCGTATTTAGAGAATAGTTTCAATTAAATCCGATAGGTAGAGCTGTTCTGACAATTGGATTTATTTACATTCTGAATTTTATAAAGTTAAAGGTGAAATTTTATAAGGTTCCGTAATGTTTTGTAAGTTTCTTAATGTTCAGTATTAATTGTAATGATTTTGCAGCCACAACACTTTTCGTTAAAAAATTATTTTCCACCGAATACTGTGATTAGAGAGTGGTTTGAATTAAATCCGATAGGTAGTGCTGTTGTTTTGCCATTTGGATTTATTTAAATTCTGACTTTTATAAAGTGAAAGGTTAAATTTTGTTAAATTGCTAATGTTCAGTTTTTAAGGTTTTATGAAACTTTCAATTGTTGTCATTTAATCTGTATGTATACTCAGATCTAGCAATAGCTAAGAATTGCCGGGTCTGCTAGAATTGCACGCTTATTGAGAATATTATATTATATTATTATTTATTGAAATAACGTTTTAAAATTTAATTAAAAAAAGTACATTGTGCAAATATGTAAGGTGCAGTATTGAATTGAGTATTTTACATGATTTTTCATGAATTTTAATAATGTATACACGTGCATTCATAACAATCAACTTAACCTACAAATTTAAATTGTCATTCCTCATTTGATTCTATGCAACTTATGAAGTATTGAACAGCTCTTTGAAAATAAAAATTTAAGTTTGTAAAATAAATTATAACATTTATAAAATTAAAATATAAGTTACTTAAAATATAGTTTAAAGTATATTTAAAAAATTGAATTTATAATGTTTTAGCTGATTAATTTTATAAAAAGTTTTCTAAAATTATTTTTAATTTAAAATTATCTAAAATTTGGTAAAATAGATGTTAAAATAATGAATGAGAAAAATGATAAAAATTTCTACTAAAATTTTAACTACGCTGCTTTTTTACAGTGCTTTAATTTTTTTATTAATTGATTAATTAAGCTGTTACATGGTTATGAAACATCAAAATTATTAAATAAAAAAAAAAATATGTAGGAGGTACTTTTTTAGATGATGTTAAGTGAAAATTAGTAGTAATGAGGATGAAAATTTATTAATTACACTAATTATTAATTTTACGACGTTTCGTTTTTTTAATTCAATTTTCATCGGACATCTCAATATTTAGTGAAAATAAATATTAACCATACTACACATAATTAATCAATAAACCCATTACAATAATACAACAATCACAAACTGAATCATACTAATAGTCATTTTAATGAAATTTAGAACACATTCCTGCTAATTTTAACTTAATTAAGTTACTTATATTTATGTGTGTGCATTTATTACAGAATAATGCCGCGTCAGGACAACGTCTGTCGGATCCGCTAGTAGATATATAAATTTATATTAAACTTCTGATCTTACGGTGGTTTTGGAGTCTAGGGGATATGAAACGCGAAGATGTGTCGAAATTTTCCGAAGTCGAATCATGGTATCCCTCACAATAGGTAGGTATATATATATATATATATATATATATGATAAAATATCAGAAGTTACTACTGAAATAAAATTTTAAGTACTATTCATTTTAAAAAATGTACATATCTAATTAAATATGCCTACAAGGAAGTCATTTGGTGTCCAGATCAGTTTTTTTTACGTCTCTATATCTAACAGCTTTTTTTTATTATATACTTTCTACCTGATGTTGTTTTAGTTTCTATTTTGTTTTCATTTCTGCAATACTCTGTTAATATGTTTCGTCAGTATGTATATTGTTTTACTAGTTCAATTCTGGCTTTTTTGAGGAGACACTCCTTTATTTATATTTACGTACCCTTAATATTTTGTTGTAACATTTATTTTTATTCCATATTCTGCTATAACATCTTTCAATTTTAAAATTATCAGGTGAATATCCAGTACTTCTATTTCTATGTTGATTATTGTTCATCTTGTACTGAATAGGTTTTGTACAATGTACAATGTAATACAATAGGTTTTGACAATGGAGTAGTTCCTTACGCGTCAACATATAATAAAAGAATGAAGCTACGAAAGGAAAACGGTACTCACCATAGAAATTATAGTGATCTTAGCAGAAACGATAATAGAAATTATTATCTTAACAACAATCCAATACTTCTTTTCCTAAAATCATCTTATCATCTGTATACTTTATGCAATCCATTTTTCTTTTTCCTTGGCTGTTAACTTCATTACCATGAACAGCAGTTTTGATGATTTTTTCAACAAACATATTAAACAAGATGGAGGCAAAAGCACCCTTGCATTTACTCCTCTTCCGAGGGTAAATCACTCAGTTTGTGATCTCCTATTTTCATTACTGTTCTGATTAAGATATGACTCTTTATATATGCCTCTATCTTTCTAATCTTAATTTGGCTTTAAAACATTTTATTGATATCCCATTTGGCACTTTCAAATGTGTTTCCATATCTTAAAACACGCTTTTTTCCTTTACCGATTTCTATACACCTGTCACCAATAGTTCATATTAACTCAATCGCATGCCTTGTGTTTCTTCTCTTCTCAATGCCATATTATTCTTTTGTAACCACTTGCTCTACTTGTTTTTTGTTAAATGTTTTATACAGAATTTTCAGAATAATCTTTGTTTAATATGAAATTAAAGTTACTACACGGTAATATTTCAGTTTACTGAACCATCTTTTTTGGCGAATGGAATCATGAATATTTTATGAAATATTCCTGGATACATCTCATTATCATTGTATATCCTATTATTATCTAA
The DNA here is from genome assembly GCF_047948215.1 of Lycorma delicatula. Taxonomy (NCBI): domain Eukaryota; kingdom Metazoa; phylum Arthropoda; class Insecta; order Hemiptera; family Fulgoridae; genus Lycorma; species Lycorma delicatula. Next base: position 126,258,507 of record NC_134455.1, read on the forward strand.
CTAAATTAAATTTCCCATTACTTTAACATACACAAATAGATTGGTGAAATTCAAGGAATAAGAAAATTCAAATACATCAATTTTTAACAGTTTTAAGATTTTACTTTTGTAATCATTTCACATAGCAATAGTTTCTACTGCTTTTAGAATTATGGTTTCTGTATATTGCTTTATAATGTACAAACTATTGATTAGATCAGAAAGAAACTTACTAATTGAAAAGAATATTTTTAAAATGTCCCTCCATCAGCACACTCATTAACAACAAATTATTTTTGCAATTTTTCCTTATTTAGCATTATATAAAAAATTCAATAGTGTAAATTTTTTTAAACAAAAGTCAAACTTCACACATTTTGTAACACTTTTTTCTTTACTGAGATTATTTCTAATACTGAGATGGAGGCCTCGACCCCATACTTAGTGAATTTTAAAATATTTCTTTATATATATCGTGTTTATAATATTTTTAACAACGTTTATTACCATCTAATAATGAAATACCTTTTTAAATTTTTTTTGTAAATTAGGTTAATCATTGTCAAATGGTTTTCCTATTTAAATAATTTATTAATTTTTTTAAAATGTGATTAATTACCTTGAAGTGGTTTAGATATATCTGATGGTCTGTGTCTTGTGTAAATTGCAGCAACTCTTCGTTGAAACATTTTATCTGATAATGCAAGTACCAATGGAAGAAGTGCACCTTCTAGTAGAGCTGACCATAAAGGTATACAATCCAATGGCCATTCTTTTGGAATTAGATCAGGAAAGAAATTGGTGAAAATTGACAGCACCTGTAACAAAAGAAAATCATTCATACATTTATTAGTGATGATACAACATATAAAAAGAAAATATGAATGTAATTATTTAATTTTTACTTCCTTGTACAAAGTAAGAGGAAAATTTCGGTTTTCAGATTTCAACGGAGATATCCATTTTGATCATCCCTAAATCCATTTTGACTAGCTTCGGCGTGACGTCTGTACGTAAGTACATATGTCGTGCGTCTTTATGTACGTATGTTACTCGCATAACTCAAAGACGATTAGCTGTAGGATGTTGAAATTTTGGATTTAGGATTCCTGTAACATCTAGTTGTGCACCTTCCCTTTTGATTGCAATCGACTGGACCATAAGTATCCAAAAAAGCCCAAATACCAAAACATTTGGATTTTGGAATTTTTGTTAACTGCAATAATAAGCCCTCATTTAGAGCTTTTCAACAATATATGATAAGTGGTACTTATTTTCATTGGTTCCAGAGATATAACCAAATAAAATTTTAATTAATGAAATATTTGGATTTTACAAGGGGAAGGCACATCGGTTAAAAATCGAATACATTTTCTTTTTTTCTTTTTTTTTATTTGAAATGTATTCATTTATTAAACTCCGATTGTAAAAAAATTTTACAATAAATAATAATTCAATAATAACAATAAAAAAAAAATGAAAAAACCTCATAAATTATTAATGAATTAAATATTTGTACTTTTCATTTTAAAAAACGTGTATATGTAATTTAGTAGTAATACAAGGAAGTCATGTGGTTTCCACATAAGATTTTTTATGTACTCAGATCCTACTAGTTAAATTGTTATATTAATGAATTATGTTAAATATGAATACTTGTTACGTAAATTTACCTTTACAACACATTATGATGGTACTTTTAAAATTTATTCTCATTTTGTCTAATTTGTTTATCTATTTTTCTTTTTTAATTCCATTGTATTATTTATAATAAATGTGATAGTTTGTATTAAAAGGAATTGTTTCTTCCAATAAATATAGTAATTATAGCATGATAACATTAGCAATAATAATATTACGTTTTTATATTATTATTTTTGTATTTAGGAGTATTTTACCTCTGTTAATATTACTATTAAAATCATTAAGTAGTATTCTTGTTTTCAGTGATAGTACTATTTTATTTAAATTCTCAAACTTTCCAGCTGAAGATTTTTAAATTAATCTCTAAAATGTAAGCTAATTATATGTTGTGAATTTTGGAATATATATTATAATTACTTTTATGTAAATAATATATATGAATTTAAAATGAAATAATATTGAAAATAAAGCATTTATTAGTGGTTTAAGAATTTTTTTTTTGTTCGAATAGGATAATGCATATTGTAACAGTTAATTGTATGTTTCCCAACACTTAATTACTCCTCTCTTGCAAAACATCTTCCCTCAGTTAAACAGTTAATATTTTTATTATTCTAATGTGAAATAATACAAAAAAAAATTATTATAGCCTTGATTTAATTACTTCCCGCAAAAAAAAGACATGTCAAATATGAAAAACATTTCACAAAATATATGTATTTTCTTTTATTTTTACTCGTAATTAAATTAAATACAACACATTGTAAAAATGGATAGTGTAAAAGTGGAAAATGTAGGTTACTGCAATGCGTGAGCTGAAAGTGTGCCCTCGCCAACTGCTGTGTCAAGTGTACTATAGTACATGTAAAATACAAAAGTGGGTCCTCCCTTCAAGCTGCCTCCACATACCTCCTCTACACCAATCCTACAACCTGTCATTCGGAACACGTGCTACTGTTTGTCACAAAAGTAATGCGTACCTGCTATTTAAAAATAATTTTCGTAATAACTCTACGCCACGTCAAAAAAAAAATCATAATATTATAGCCTATAATAAATAAACAACTCATTTCATATAATTTTTTATTACATCATTGTTACTGTTTATTTATAGAAAAACCTTAGTTTAATATACTTGAAAAAAAAACATAATTTTACAAGAAATAAATAAATAAATTACTCCATATACATCTTGAACAAAATATTACGTATAAATAATTCTATTTGTACTAAAAAAATTACCAGGACATATTCGTTACTATAATAGTGACGTCATAATTAAATACGGTGCAAGTCATTGCATGTGACTTTTGGAAAACATTACTTTGGCTACTGGTGTGAGAAGTCGCCGAATAATGTTAAGAGCAGTAGAAGGGGATGCTATAGCGTACTACAGACCTCCCTTCAGATGTTACATACTTTATAGTCATGTATTAAACCTGTTGTATTTGCATTATATATATAAGTATGTCATGTTATTAGTAATCGGGTGTTATTAACTGGTTAGATAATGCAAAAAACCCCGTTCGACCGTCCTGCCAAAGCTAGCCGTGATTTCGGTTGACAAAGACGGGGAAAAATTTCAGCTAACTTTGGTGTATTTAATTTAATAAAAGAAAACGTTATTGACATTGTTAGTCTTGTGCTAATAGTACAATAACTATGCCGATAAGTCTGAATATTAATAACATTATTTATTTATTACCAGGATGGTTTTATTATATTTCTTAACGGCTTATTTATTTACATACACGATTTAATTATCGAAAATACATTGAAAATATCATAGGGAAACTAAATGAAAATAGTTTTTCTACTACTTTTTAACCTAATTCAAATATATATTCAAGGAATTGCAGAAATAATTCTAAAAAAAAAATGATAATAAAATGCTCTATTATCTATCTTGCAACTATGTTTTTTGTCCTCTCGTTTCAGGTCTGGGTTATATTAGTGAATTATACCTGGGAAACATTACAAATAAAAAAAAATAATAATTGCAATTATTTTTTTTTAATTTTATATAAACCAGTATTGTTTATGTGTTATTATTTGTGTTTTTTATTTCCTTGTTACAAAGTAAAGGATGTATTGTGATCGCGAAAAACTCGGTTTTCAGATTTCAACGGAAACATCCATTTTGACCATCCGTGAATCTGTTTCGCCTAGTTTCGGCATAATCACATTCGTAGAATGTTGAAATTCTGGATTTAGGATTGTTGTAGCATCTAGTTGTGCATCTCCGTTTTTGATTACTACCGACTGAACCAAAAATATCCAAAAAAAGCACAAAATTCATGTGTTTTTATTTTTTATTTTAGACTTTTTCCTAATAAGCCCTCATTGAGAGCTTTTCAACGATATATTATAAATGGTACTTATTTTTAATGGTTCAGAGATATAGCCAAATAAAAATTTAATTAATGAAATATTTGGATCTTAAAGGGGAAGGTACATCGGTTCGAATCTGATTTCATCTCCTTTTTTTAAATTAGATATATTGATTTATTAATAATTCTTAACTTCTGATTGTAAAAAAAAAAAAAATATAATAAATAATAATTCTATAATAACAATAAAAAGAAATATATCAGCGGTTATTAATGAAATAAAATTTTATGTACTTTTCATTTTAAAAAAAATGTGTAAATGTAATTTAATAGGCGTACGAGAAGTCATGTGTTATCCACATCAAATTTTTTTATAAGTTAAATAACCAATTTATCTTTATGTATATATCAATTTCTTTTAAGAAATTTGCTGAAAAAATTGATGTCGTTTTAATTGTAAATAAAAATAACTAAATTCATTAATTTCAATCAGATTATGAAAAATGAATTATAATAATTATTTTTAAAAAGGAAATTATATCAGTAAAATAATAGTAATAATTACAATAATGATAATAGAAATAAATTAATATTTTTAATTTGTAAATATGGATTTTTTTCACATAAATATAGAATTTTTCACATACCCAAACCTAATCTGGCAGATAATAAAAGTCACGCCATACGTATGGAAAATAATTTTTTATCATTTAAATGTATTACATTACTGTTTTTATAAATTTGGTTTTTTTTTATTATTTTTTATTACAATTCTTTGTAGAATGAACATAATTTTGTTATTATTATTTTCCCGTTATTGTTACTTTCTTCCCAAATTTTCATCTGAAAGTTTTCCAATTATCTTTATTTTCTAAGTTAATAATTATTCAGTAAGAAATAGTTATTTTAAAAACAAAAATTCAATAGAAAAATATATTAATGAAAAAAAAAAATTATTTTACTTGATTAATTGATTTGTATAAATAAAAGCCTGATTAAATATTTTGCACTAGTATTATTAATGTAAAATAAATTCTCACAAAATAAAAATTTATCTACGGATTATGTTTACAACCATTGCAAAGAAAACAAAAAAATTGTTTTATTAAACTAAGAAAAACAAACAGCTGTTAAATGTGTAGTTTACTAAAGAAATCGCTAGAGTATATTTTTTTTCTTATCAAATACTGCAGCAACGTTTTTATAAGTTTTTTTTTTTAAATACATAAAATGTTTAACTTTCATTATATATTGATTTCATCATCATATATTGATTTTACCAGCTTTTTAAAGAAAAGTACAGCGCATTACTCTCGGTCGCATAGTAGAAAGCGGAGGGGATTGAAAATGAATTTTTCACTTTTAATTATGAAAAAAAAAAATATCGCTATAACTTTCTTATTAAGTAAAATATAGAATTCGTTTAAAGTTTCTACTGTTCTTTGGATAAGAGCCTAAAATGTATGTAAATAAAGGTTTTTAATATCACCAACCATTAATAGCCGTTTGTGGCACAGACATTCGGTCTTATGATTTCGGGCGACCGAATGCGGGAGAAATGCCAAGCCATGCAAATCAATAATATGAAGATATATGTTACGTTTTGTTATCTTTTTGTTATTTAATATTTCATAATTCCTTTTCTTTGTAAAATTTTAAATTAAAATGAGTTGATACAGTTTCAGAAGAAAATAGGGTAAAATAATGAAAAGTCATTAAATATAACGAAATAGTATCATAGTAATACCCATTAGAAATAGTAATTAGTACACTAGAAATAGTAATACTTTTCGGAATAATAACCAAAAGTCTTCTTGAGCAGAACTGCACACGATTTTTTTGTAATTTAGTTTTTTTTTTTTAATGAACATTCTTGACTTAAATAGATATTAGTTTATAAAGGTCATCAATTGAAAAACCTTTGTTCAAAAACTGTCAAAATTTATCGAAACAATCTAGTTTATGAAATAGACTGCATTTTTAATTTTTTAATTTATATTGTAACATTTTTTTGGTTTAATAAATCATTCCAGATTTTTTTCTTAAAAATAAAAATAATCTTAAGTAAACAAATAAATAAAAAAAACTAAGACTGTAATTATAATAATAATTATTATCATCAATTAGTTGGGAAAGAGTTAAATTTTAATCACAAAGGAAATACCAAGAGAAATCGGTAACATAATTATAAATTTAAAAACTAATTTATGTAAATACCTCAGTTTGTAAAGCAATGATTTCTATCGATATTGTCCCTTCATTATCATATTAATTCAACAAGTTATTGCAGAAAAGTTAAGTAAGATAGGTTTTTTTTTAATAAAAATATCTGGTTGCTAATGGGAGGTATGTTTATGAACAAGATAAGGATATAAATACAAGTTACTAAATAAAACTTTATTGGTGTTGCACAAGAAACATCAAAACGTTTAGTATAAAAAAATGTAATAATGTTAATAATAATAAAAAAATTTCCTATAACTTTTTTTTTTTTACCTACATTGTATAACTTGGTACGATTTGGTCAACTTTCATTTTATTCAAAAGTGTATAATTATTTTAAAGTAAAATATTTGTTATTCAGTCACTTTTGCTTTCTAAATTATTAAAGTATATCAAATACAAAAAATCAGAAGTTCCCAACTAAAACGACCCTCATTCGATCGGCTAAACCGATGATTTCGTAAAATTGTTACTCGAAAGGATCTTGTTACTATACTACGCACCTTCGGTGAATAAACCACGGCAGAGGTTCCGCCACTGTGAAAGTTGATTCCCCCATTTACCGATAAAAATAAAACATTATAAAATGTTTTAAAGAAAACATTCAGATGTTTCAAATTTTACTTTCATCCATTAAATTGCTAAGTAAAAAAAATCATTTATCTTAAATGAAAAAAAATTAGAAGGTTTACTTTTTACAACCTTGTATGAAGTAGAAGTATAGTGATCACGAAAAAGTTTGGTTTTCAGATTTCAACGGAAATATACATTTTGATCATTTTTTTATTTATTAAATGCGTACGTGTTCCTGCACACTACCGATTAAAATTCTACCCCTGACTACCCACCCTTCCTGGTACAGCCGATATGCATTACTTCAGGAAGGGGAGAATATGCCCTCACATACATTCAGATACCACAGTCAACAGACACTCACCTCATACGCCCACAAGGTATCTCACATCAAACTAAAATCACACCACACACTCCACGACATCCAATCATCACTCCAGAATACATACCTCACGCCATACACTCCACACATCACATCACATCAATCAATCACATCCAACCATATAACTAAACACTTCACAGGCAATTTTGACTTTCCCTGAATCCATTTTGACTACTTTTTAGAACATTTTAATAAATATTATATCTCTTTTTTATTTTATTCGTACTTTGACGATTGTTATAATAGGTTATTGAAGAAACGCACGAGAGTTGGTCAAAAAAGAACCATCCCAAATTTTTATTTCTCTTCATATTAAGGTTTCTTCTTTCAAACATTATAAAATTTGGTCTATAGAATTCTTTACGTGGGAATTAATGTGGATCACTAATTAGATCTATATTTCAGAAATGGTTTAACATGATAATGATGAAATATGGTATGGTAGTTTTTTTTACTAAGGAGGGATTCTACTACCCCCCAAAAAATGGATGAAGTAATGAAGATATATTAAAAAGGTGTATTATTTATATATTTGATTGTCTTACTTTATGTAAAAATAAATGATATTTGTACGTGGTTTTAAGCTAATTAATAAGTAAAATCATAACATAAGTAATTATTATTATAAATAATTTAACCTTAGATAAAAAAAACCGTACTGGTTATGTTGGAATAACCTCCCCTTTTAATCTACTTCAAAAATTGAAGGAGTTCATTTAGGCTATTTTTATAAATTTTTTAACTTTAAGTTTATTTTTTACCGGTTTCAATGATTCTTTTTACTTCCTTTTACGAAGTAAAGGAAGTATAATGATCGCGAAAAAGTTTGGATTTCAAATTTCTACGGAAATATCTACTTTGACCATCCCTGAATCCAATTTTACTAGTTTAGCCGTGATGTCTGTACCTACGTATGAAGTATGTATTTCACATAACTCAAAAACGATCAGCCGTAGGATGTTGAAATTTTGAATTTAAGACTGTTTAACATCTAGTTGTGCGCCTCCCCTTTTGATTGCAATCGACTGGACCAAAAATGTCCAAAAAAGTCCACAATCCAAAACATTTGGATTTTGGACTTTTTTTTAACTACAGTAGTAAGGCCTCATTGAGAGTTTTTCAACGATATATCGTAAGTATTATTTATTTTCATTGGTTCCAGACTTATAGCTAAAATTTAAATTAATGAAATATTTGGCTCTTACAAGGGGAAGGCACACCGGTTCGAATCAGAGACTTCATCTCCTTTTTTTGTTTTCATTTAAATATGTTGATTTATTATTAATTATTGACTTCTGATAGTAAAAAAGTTTTACAATAAATAATAATTTAATAACTATAAAAAAAATAAATGAAAAAAATATCAGAAGTTATTAATGAAATAAAATTTTATGTAATTTTTTATTTAAAAAATGTGTATATGTAATTTAATAGGCGTACAAGAAAGTCATGTGGTGTCCACATCAGATTTTTTGTTACTAGTTGAGTAAACGCTACAAATATATATTTTTTAATAGGAGGGAGAGGTACACTAATTCAAACTAAAGATAAGCAATATCAACATATGATTAAATCGATTGTTTCGATAAAACAGGTTGCCGTTCATACGTAATAAATAATCGTGTGTAAACAGATCAACGATTAATAATAAAGTTGTTAACATATTCGAGATAAATATATTTTGCTTGCGTACAACGGTGATTATCCTGATATTCCGTTGAGGCGATGAGACGAATGAACTTCCAGTCGAATAATACAATCCACATATACTCCTCATAGCACCGAATATAATCTTGCGAAACGAACGAGATATTTTCACAAAACCTATCTAATAGATATAAGTCGGTGCGAGTGTATTACCGTACCGGCCGAAGCAGATCGATGTCGATAAGCTATAAACGAGAAAAATACAAATTGGACAGCGTGTTGTGTAACTCTCGTCTTCGTTTACTTCGGTCGTAAACTCGAAATCTAAAATTCATCGATTTTTCTTTTTTTCATTATACAAGCGTAGTCTCTTTATCCATTTGAACAACTAACTAAAAATATTATGTGGCATTGGCATGGTAATCTATAACAACATATTTGGTCCAGTAAGAAGAAAACCAAAAACAACTTTGTTTCTCTTTTCCTTTACTAAGGTTAACATTGATTCTGGTTATTTTGGGACTATCTATGCCAACTTGGAGTACCACCTCTGTTTTTTTTTTAAAATTAAAGAAAATATTATTTTCTTGATATAAACAATATAAATGTTATTCAATCTGATTAAGTATTTCACTTACCTAATGAAAGTTGTACGAGATGATGCAGGGACTCAAACAGTTTTTGTTAAAAATCTATAAATGTTCAATATGTGCTCCTCTGGTGACACGGTACACATCAACTCAAAAGTCTAGCTCTTGCCAAACTCGTGCTAACATGTCATTTTCGATAGAGTTGATTGCATTGATTATGCGATCCTTTAGCTCAGCGATATCGGCATTGGTGGGATAAACACCTTATCTTTCACGTAACCTAAGAGAAAGAAATCACATGCCGTGAGGTCTGGTGCTCTTGCTGGCCACAGCATAATGTGTTTGTCTTTTTCAGACGCACGTCCTGTCCAGCGCCGAGGTAATGTTGTGTTAAGGTACTGTCTAACCTCGTTATGAAAATGGGCAGGACAACCATCTTGCTGGAAAATGAAGTCGTTGAGTAGCTGAGGCATTTGCCATTATTGTAACATATTCAGGTACATCATGCCGGTTACTGTCTGTATCTATTATATCATACAATAATAATTTACAGTATAAAAAATCCCTTTCAGCACACCGGAAAGCGGAGGTAGAGTTCACCGGTACTAAGTAGATTATAATAAAGATTTCCACCTTAAAGGGTGAAAAATATGGGAAACCTTTGAAAAAAGTTTCACATATGTAGCATAAGACAAGCCCTATCTTCTGACAATTCCAGCAATATTTTAGTCATCCCTTGCCGTAAGGGTAGATCATATCAAAAATTGTTTCAGACGAAAGTTTTAGGTAATGTTTAGAGGACCAACGACTACTTTAAATCGATTCGGTACTGTGCCTATTAAGGGAGGTATGATTTTTTGGTCTTCAAAACCCCATTTTTCAACCCCTGGGCCAATGGTTGGTGATATAAAATAACTTTACTGAAATAAGTTTTAGGCCCTTATTTAAAAAATAGTAGGAGCTTTAAACGAATTCGATATTTTACTTAATAAAAACGTTATAGCGATATTTTATTTTTTCGAAAAAGCTCCTCCATGTCCACCCCCGTGGTCCGATTTTGACGGTTAGCAAACTCGCCTGAGATTTTGGGACTAGTTATTTTTAAAGAACAATTTTAAAATGATTGGTGCAAAATTACGGTAGTTAACGTGTCCACAAGAAAGTGAAATTGTATACATATATATATATATAAATGGATATGTAAACTTTTGAGCTGAAGGTGGTTTTGGGGCCTGGTGGATGTGAAACGCGAAGATATGTTGAAATTTTCCGGAAGTCGAATCATGGTACCCATTACAATAGGTAACTTTCTTATTTACCAAAAACATAAAATTATATAAGATTGCAGTAAAAAATAATATAAAGAAATATTTTTGTAAAAAATGTTTATAACGATATCTACTAATAAAAAGTATGGCTTTTTTATATCAGGTTGTCTAAAAGTATTGAGCATTCAGAGGCCAAAATTAAGGATAAATTTTTTTGTTACTGGAAAATAACATTTAGACCACACGTGTACTATTTCTTTGGAGGACCTGCCAGTTTTCCAGCAACACCATAATGTCGTCGCTATATAACTTCTGTGGTTTCTGGTAAAAAAATTGACACGTAGTTTTCATACAGGACTCTTTTGAAACTAACTTATCACCATTCAGGGAGTTTAGTAGAGACAGAAACTGATGACAATCTGTCGGTGCCAGGTCCGGGCTGTACGGTATTTGTATTAAAACCTTCCAGTCAAGCTCCCTACATTAAAACCTTCTCTAAATTTCTGACGGGTCGTTAAAGATGTATGCGATGTGACGTTGTCACCGTGGTATACGTCACCCTTCCTGTTGACCAGTTCAGGCAGTTTCTTTTGAATTGCTAGATGTACGCGGTAACTGTCGACTGTACAGGTCTGAGGCATCAGCCAGGGAGAACGGATGGATGCACAATGGCCTTCCGGTCCCACCAAACAGACAGCATAACTTTTCTGGGCGTCAGTGTGGGTTTTCCCACAAACTGTGGAGCTTCTCTCGTTTGGATTACGATTTTTTTCGCACATTGTTCTAGTAGGTTAACCACATTTCATTGCTCGTGATCAATCGCTTCAGAAACGGGTCGATTTCGTTACGTTTCAGTAGAGATTTGCAAATAGAAATTAGATCGAGTAAATTTTCTTGTCAGAATCTAGTCAAAATGGATTCAGGGATGGTCAAAATGGATATTTCCGTTGAAATCTGAAAACGGAAATTTTTTGCACACAATTTTTTTTTTCATCACAATACTTCCTTTATTTACTTCGTACAAGGAAGTAAAAATTAGCTGATAAAAATTATGTTACAGAATTTAAATCTACACGCACGAGAATCTGACTTTTATCCTACTATATATACTAGCGTACCCAGTCGCGACTTCGCCCACAATATAGATGTAGCTTCACTCACAATGCTTTTTTAATATAAATAATTTAAGATAAACAAAACAATTTATTGCAATCCCAAATCTAACATACCCATCGCGGCTTCAACCGTGCTCTATGGTTAATTGCGCTTCCCGTTCCCATCAGAGGGTCATAGCTCGCTTCGCTCTGCCTTCACTTTTTCTCCCGTTTCCGTTCCCTTCTCTCTTTCCCTTACTTTCCCTTCCCCTATTTCCCTACCACCCTTCCTTTTTCATCTTTTCCCTTTCCCCTTTTCCCCCTTTTCCCTTTTCCCCTTTCCCCGTTTTCCCTTTTTTAATTTTTCCCATTTTCCCCTTCTTCCCTTTTTATCCTCTTTCCTTTTACCTTTTTACCTATTTCCCTTTTCCGATTTTTCCCTTTCATCTTCTTCCCCGCGCGTAAATCGGTCTAGTAGTTTTTTAGTCTATAGCGGACATACATATGGAAACATTGCAATGGAATCGTAAAATATTTATTATAGCTTATGTTGCTTTATGTCCGATAGATAGCGTTGTTAACACGAAATTTAGTTTTTTGTCGATTTGAACCCCTTAAAATCAAAATTTCGCAAAATCCTTTCTTAGTGCACGCCTACTTGCAGATATGAAGTTTCCCTGAAAATTTCAAGTCGTTTTCTGTAATAATTTTGATTGTACGTTGATTATGAGTCAGTGAATCAGTCAGCACATTCTGTTTTATATAAGAGATTAATCATAAAAAAAATAAAATAAAAAATAAATTTTATTTGCATTTTGATTTGTAATAAATATTTGGTAAAATGTTACTTCTTACAAACTCTAAAACCATCTGATGTGGAGACCACATGACTTCCCTGTACGCCTGTTGAGTTGCATATACACATCTTTTTTTAAATTTTTTTTTTTTTTTGTCTTCAGTCATTTGACTGGTTTGATGCAGCTCTCCAAGATTCCCTATCTAGTGCTAGTTTTTTTTAAATAATATACAAAAAATAATGAAGTATATAAAATTTTATTTCATTAATTACTTCTGATTTTTTATATATTTTTTCATTTGTTAATGAATTATTAAAAATTTCATCTACACTTTCATTTTTTTTTAGACAGACACAATAGTTTAATTAAAATCAATCTTCTACATTGTAATTTTATATTTATAAAAACTATATTATATTTTGCAATATTAATATTTAATCCAGTTACTGACAAAAATCATTATTGCTTTAATTTATTAAAAGTTTTTCCCGTGTTATCTGTTCATTATAGTACAAACCGTAAATAATCCCTACTGTAAAAGAAGATTTGAATTTATAACTAGCAGACCAGTCAATGCTTCGCTATTGCTAGTTCGAGTATATATATATATATATATATATATATATATATATATATATTGATTAAATTAACACAATTGAAAGTTTGTTAAAACATTAACAAAATGAACATTACAGAACTTCACAAAATTTAACCTTTTCCTTCTTCCCTTTTACTCTATCTCCCTTTCCTTTTTTCCCTTTTCCCAATTTCATTTTTACCATATCCCCTCCCCTTTCCCCCATTTGCCCCTTTCCTTCCCTTAGTTTTTCTTTCCCCATTTCTCTTTCCTTATTTCCTTTTTCCTCTTTCCCGTCTTCTTTTTTCTCCTTTCTCCTTTCCTTTTCCCCGTTTTCCCTTTTTTATTTTTTCAATTTTCTCCTTCTTCCCATTTTACCTTTTCCCTTTTACCTTTTTCGAGTTTCCCCTCTTCCGATTTTTTCCTTTCTTCCCTTTTCCCCGCGCTAAATCAGTCCAGTAATTTTTTAGTCTACAGCGAACACACATATCAAAAATATTGATATGGAATCTTAAAACATTTAGTATATAGTGTATTGATTTTACGTCCAACAGGTAGCGCTGTTTTTTTAAAAAAGGATGTTTTTACCTGCCACAGGTAATCTAAGTATATAAATGTAGGTATATAAAAACACGCGCGTATTCGAATGCAAGGTTGTGTAAAAATTTCAAAGCACTCGGTAAAGAACTTTCGAAAATTTAAGATTTTCAACAAACGAACATTTACATTTTTATTTATACAGATAACAACTTTCGTTAAACTTTACACGTTAAAGGCCTACAGTTAAATTTTTTCTTCACTAAAATCAAAACCTGCTAAGTACATATAAATTATATATTTTAATAAAAATGAAATGTTTAATAATTTAAACTGAAGAATAAAAAAAAACTTCATATAATCATGGCTAATAAATTTTACCTTTGAAATTATTACTTACGGCTAGCAATTGATCAGATTAGTTAAAATAGTGCAATATATTTATATATAATTTTTTTGTAAGCTATTGTGAGATTATGTTATAGATCTATGTTAATGTAAACACACGTATTTGGCTGTATACTGTAAATAATAATAACCGTATGCGTTTCATGTGATTTGATCGTTAATTTGTCTTTCTATAGTATTACAACAGAACGATACACTTACATAACTTCCATTCGCTTGCGGTTTATATCAATATTTCATAAACGCCCACAACATAAAAGGTGTGGCTATTTTTTAAATAAATTTTGTAGATAATAATTAAATACAAAATTATAATTTTTTAAAACAAATCACTTGACTACTTCAGTAAAAGAGTAAAATACACAATTTGAAGCTTGATATAATAATTTGTCATCATTGCTTATTATTGCATTGTTACATTATCATAAATAGCTTGATATTATTATGTTATTTAAGAAATTTTAAGGTAAAATTTCAGAAAATTTATTGAAAAACCCGTAATGAAAACTACGAGAGGTTATCTTTAAAGTAAAGATCGTTTCATTGAAAAAAAAATTATTCTGAAAACATTATATTTTTTTATTTCTCTTATACTACTTCTCTATATAATTGTCGCATGAATTAAAACATTTATGGTAGCGATACACCATCTTCAATATACCCTCGTCATATTCTTCTGCCGCCAGACCGTTTAGCCACAGATTAACAGCATTTTTAAGTTGATCGTCACCCGCGAATTGCTTACCACTCAAAAATTCTTTCAATTTCCCAAACAAATGGTAATCAGAAGAAGCTAAGTCCGGACTATCTTTTGTCTGATCGTAAATTTCCCATCCGAATTTTTTCAGTAAATCACGTGTCGGGCCCGCAACAAGTAGACGTGTATTATCGTGCAGCAGGATGATGACGTCGGTCAGCCGCCCACATCGCCGATTTTGAATGGTGTGCCGTAACTTACGTACAGTTTTGAAGTAGTCTTTTGCATTTATAGTCGTCCTACGCAGCACAAAATCGATCAGCAGTATGTCAAACCGATCCCAAAAGACTGTGGCCATCAGTTTGCGTCTAAATGGCTGTGGCTTGACCTTTGTCGGTCTGGTTGGTGATTGAGGATGACGCCATTCACTTAGCTGCCGTTTCCTATCTGGCTGTAATATAAAACCCATGTTTCATCGTCGGTAACAACTAAATTAAGCAACTCATACCTTTTTCTTTGTAGCGCATCAAAAATTTCAAAGCAGATCCCATTTGGATTTTTTTGTGACGTTCCGTTAAGTCGTGTGGCACCAAACGCGCACAAACCTTTCTGAAGCATAAATGATCGTAAACAATGTGACCGATAAAAGCTCTTGAAACATCAGAAAAAAGAAGGGCCAGGTCGGAAATCGTTGAGCGACGATCTTTCCTGATTTCATCATCGACGCATTTCAACAAGTCCTCGGTGATTATCAAGGGTCTCGCCGAACGGTCTTCATTGTGCACATTAATTCTGTTATTTCTAAACCTTTCACACCATTTTCGGACGTTTCTTTCTTTCATTACATTATCACCGTACACAGCAACCAACTACCTATGAATTTCAGCCGGCTTAACGTTTTGATGGTTTAAAAAACATATGACTCGACGTATTTCACATTCGGCGGCAACATCGATTTTCCTATTCATTTTATAACGTAATAACTCACACGTAATCAAAGATACTACAACGCGACAGACAACCATGCAGTGTGTACATTACTAGCGTGCCAAGAACGACACAGGTTCGCTAACCTTATGGACAGAAATTTCCCAGCGGTCTTTTCTTTAGAGATATCCCTCGTAAATACCAATACATATATGCATTCCAAAGAGTCATGGTTGATGGTCAGTAAGAGTTTCTTACCTTTTTATCTGTTTTTTTTATACGGTCACCGTTTCTTGATAAATACATATATTTCTTGTGAAGAATTTTATTCATGTCGGCAGCATTTTTTTTGCAATATTAAAAATTTCAGTTATAACTAGTAAAAAAGTAATTTTAAAAATATATAGGTGTGCAAAAAATATAACACTACGACTAAAAGTAATTAATTTGATGTTTTACTAAAAATAATTATCTGTGACACGGTTTGTTTTCAAGTTATGCTCTTTTGTTTTCAGGAAGGGAATATTTAATTTGGCCTCAAAAGTAAAAACAATGATGTACCGAACATAACTGTATGACATTTATAAGATTAAATTTATGATTTTAGATATAAGTATTCATAAATAATTTTTAAAAATTGGCTCCAATTGGATATTTCTTGAGAGATAAAAAATATGAACATTGAAGAAACATAAGAAAAAGTTTTATTGTAAACCTATTATGATCATATATTTACTGGTTTTATTCAATTCTAAGTACTTAGAATTTTTGATAAAAGTTGAGAGTGCTTTAATGACAAGACGCAGGTACGTATGACTTGATTTTACTTACTTGACGATCAATTATGTTTTATGTACATTTTATTTTAATCTCAATTTAATATGTGAACTGAATTTATAATATAACTAGCAGACCCGGAAATGCTTCGCTGTTGCTATATATATATATATATATATGTATGTATATATATATATAGAGAGAGAAAGAGAGTGGGGGAGAGAGAGAGTTTAAATGAACACAATTGAAAATTTGATAAAAAAAATTAAAAAACTGAACTTCACAAATTTTACTTTTCACTTATTCTCCTTCCCCTTTTCCCTTTCCAACTTCTCCCTTTCACCCTTCTCCCTCACTCCTCTCACAGGTTCCTTTTTACCCTTTCCCGTTTTCCCCTTTTCTCTTTCCACCTTTCCCCGTTTTTCATTTTTTCCTTTTTCCCTTTTAACCGCGCGTAAATAGGTCCAGTAGTTTTTTGGTCTTTAGCGGACACACATACGAACATGCCTTTTATGTATATATATATATATATATATAGAATAAAAGTCTGTATATTTGTTTGTTTCGTAAATATCTCGACACCGGCCCCAACTAGCGGGTACAGTTTTTGCAATAATATTTCTTTTCACGTAACTAATATTCATATTCTGAATATGAACCAAATCGGTCCATAAATATAATTTTTCTAAATATCTCAACCCCAGCGCCATCTAGCGGGTTCATTTTTTGCAGAGATAATTCTTTCCATGTAAGTAACATGTATTCTGAATATGAGGCAAATCGGACCAAATTACAATTTTTCGAAATATCTCGACGCCAGCACCACCTAGCGGGTCCAAACTAATTCAGAAACCTTCTCTAGCATGCGTCAAATCATTCCCCAAAGTTTCATCGCTATCAGATGAACGGTTTAGGAAGGCATAAGAGATATACAGACAGCCAATTATTCATTTTTATATATATAGATTTTAATTAACGTATGTCCCTGAAGATGGAAATTATATTTTCTGAAAGTGCTAGAACATAATCACTAGTAATAATTGTTGGTAAGTGGAAATTATAATTTATAGAAACTTTTTATATATGATATATACCAACAGGCCATGCTAAATAAAATTAATCTAAATTAGAATTTTCTTATAATTAGCGCTTTTTACTCCCTTGTACGAAGTAAAGGAAGAAGTATTGTGATGGCGAAAAATTTTGTTTTTTCAGATTTCCATTTTGACAATCTAAAATGTCCAAAAAACCACAAAATCCAAAAATTTTGGATTCTGGACTTTTTCTTAACTGCAGTAATAAGCCCTGATTGAGATCTATGCAACGATATATTATAAGTGGAACTTATTTCATTGGTTCCAGAGTTTAGCCACTTGAAATTTGAATTAATGAAATATTTGTATCTTAAAGGGGAAAGCTCAACAGTTCAAATCACACTTCGTCTCATTTTTTTAAAAATTTAAATCTACATTGTAAATAAAAGTGATTGTTAATGAAATATAATAAAATTATAGAAAAGAATAATAGATAAATTAAATAAAATTAAAAGTTGTTCTAAAAAGTAAAAATCTGATGTGGACACCACGCGACTTCCTTGTAAGCCTATTAAATTACCTATACATATTTTTTAACAAAATAATTAAAATCCAAAATTTCAACATCCTACGACGTGATGCCGTAACTAGCCAAAATGGATATTTCCGTTGAAATCAGAAAACCGTAATTTTTCGCGATCACAGTACTTCCTTTACTTCGTACAAAGAAATAAAAATTAAATAAATAAATAATTCTTTAAATTTTGATTAGGAATTGAATATTCTAAATATTCTGATAAATTGAAGTTTAAAAAATTCAGTAGTTTTGTGTAACTAAATACTGAATTTTTTAAAGTTTTTTTATTATTAAAAACATTTACTTTCGTTTTACTTTTATTTTAAATTTCTTTTTCATAAAAATGCTTAAACTTATATAATTGATGTAGTTAATAATTTGTATGAGCTCTGGGGTTAAATTATGTAAATGTATATACATCTACCATGGGTTAAAAATCAATTTCCCCAGTTAGTAATAAAAAATAAAACAATTTTTTTAACTGAACTTGAAAGGTTTCAGGTAATTTGTAATTGTAGAAAATATGAAAAAAAATTACAATA
Source organism: Lycorma delicatula (assembly GCF_047948215.1). NCBI lineage: Eukaryota > Metazoa > Arthropoda > Insecta > Hemiptera > Fulgoridae > Lycorma > Lycorma delicatula. The sequence goes on from NC_134455.1 coordinate 126,277,110, forward strand.
CATCAAATTGCATTGACATTCATTCAATTGTTCTTCGAGGGTCTTATTCATTCTATAACATATGGATTGAATAGAATCTACCTGGAAGAGCTTAGTGAGGAAGTGTGCCTAGTCTTGCTCCGAAATACAGGGATGACTAATGTCAAAACACAGGGTTAATTAATAGCTGGGGAATAACATCTCAATATACGTACCTTCTGTTATAATTGAGTGAAAAAATCAGATCTCAACACTTTTTTTTTATACAATACCTGATATGAAATCCAGGAAGGTCTAAAATTAGTTCCATCTCACGACCAAGGAAAATCTTCAATTATTTATGTAATATTTTCCATTACCAACAAAGATTGCAAAAAAAAAATGCAAAAAATTGCAAAAAAATTTAATAGTAATGTTCGAGCGCTTTCCGATTAGTAATCCATCTTCATTCAATTTTCTTATATTTCTTTGATTATTTTATTTTTTATAGATAAAATAATCGAAGAAATTAACACCTTAAATAATGACTTTAAATTCACATTAGGTCGAGAAAATAATAATGGCATAAATTTTTTGTCAATAAAAATTATAATAATAAACTTTGACATCGAATTATATAGGAAACCCACTAAACAGGACACCATAATTCATTATAATTCGTTTCATCCTCAGCATCAAAAAATGTCGATTTAATTCATTAATATATAGGGCTAAAAATATTTAAAATATAAAAATATAAAATTAAAGATTGAATTAAATAGCATCAAATATGTAGCTATAACTAATGAACACAATGAAAACCTGATAAATAAAGTATATAATAAAATTTAAAAAATTAAATTTATATAAAAGATAATATAAAACTAACAAATAATAATAACGGATACAAATATGATAAAACTAAATACAATATAAATTACAACAAATTCAATAAAATATTTAAATCTTTTGAATTAAAAACTGTATACATAACGTATAACAAAATAATTAACTATATAAGTAATAGAGATCCTACTAGAATAATAAAACATAAAAATTTTATTTAGATAAACAGGAAGTGTATAGTTTAAAATACGAAAATTGCGATCTGGAATATATCAGGATGTCTAACCTATCTTTTTCGATTAGAATTAATGAACACATTAATTGTATAAATAAAGGAAATAAAAAACGACTCAATTTTACTAGACATATCTTAGAAAATAATCATAATTACAACCCAGAAAATTTTATTAATATTCTTCAATATTCCAATAACTTTCATAAAACAAATATTATAGAAAAATATTACGTATACTTAAATAATAAAAGTTTGATAAATGAACAAACGAAATTTGAAAACGATGTATTATTATTCAAACAAATATTAAACAATAATTTTGATTCTTAGGTTGGTAATACTGCTTCATACTAATAAACATAACAATTGAGACCTTTATACTGACATTACGGATAACGTTAACATTATTTTAACTTTTGACGATCAATTGTTATATGTATATTTTTATAAAATTAAATTAGTATAATTAATGATATGTGAAATAAATAATTATAATGCATTTGTTCCTGAGGATGGATTAATAATACGAAAGCGTTCGAACATTACTATTAAAGATTGTTTTTAAGTGGAAATTATTATATAAATAATTTATATATTCATACCAACGGACCATAAAATTCATTTAAAATCTTCAATGTCTCCTGTTTCTTCAAATTTTATTTTTAACTTACAAAAAAAAAATGACGGGTTGACAGTGGAGTATTAGAAAATGTTACGTGAAATTCTTCACAAATGACGGATAAAATTTACTTTTCCTTCAACTGAGACATAAAGACGCGTTCTTATTTAATACTTTTAAAAGACATTATTTTCAATAAAGATACAAAAATTAATCGAGTAACAATCGAATCATAACAATAACAACTGATTAGTACCAAATGCAAACAAAAAATTTCTTACTGTTGTAAAAATTTTAATTTGCATGCAAGAGAAAGCTATTTTTAGTCATGATGAATAAATAAATACATTTTTATGGAGCACTATAAGAAATATATGTTTCAAATCTTCCCACTTTCTTTTATAATGAATTTGATTAGTTTCAAACAATTTTGGTTTTCAGCTTAAAGAAGATAATTCCTTTTCGCCAATTTATTTTCTTAAAATTATAAATTCATTGTCTTTTAAGGGTTGAGAAGATTAATTTTATATCAAAATTCCCAAAACAATAAAAATATTAAGATTTCGGCGAGAGTTTGCCGTCAATTGAAAACATCAAAAATCGAAAATCAAAATTCAACAATTTATTTATTTATTTATAGGTCTTCAAAAATACATTTTTCCCCTTACTCCTCTACGCCGTACCCGCAATTAAGCATAGAACAGCGTAGGGGGTGTTCTTTCTACTCTAACAGCCCTTCCCACCTACCGACAGTATGTCCAGCATGGCGGGTCGGGGTGCCGGTCGGATCTTTATAAAATATTATATTAGTAAGCCATTACTATTAGCAACCCATTAGAGTAACCTATTTCCTGTGCAGTTTTTTAGCAGTGTTCCTATATGAGGCTATCCAGTTGTTATTATACAAAAAACTGAATAGACGACAGCGTATCAACGTTCCTTTTACTAGTAAATGCATCCGTCCAAGCAGGGGCCGCATAGAAAATTATGGATAAAGCCACCTGCAGAATAAGTCGCCTCTTGGACGCCCGCGGTCCTTTATGGCTTCCTATAAGTTGTCCTAATTTGGCAACAACACTCTCGGCACGCTCGGATGTTCTCATCAGTGTGTTCGAATGACATTGTTCGAATAATGTACAGATATGTATGAAAGGCGAGATAATAATTGTTATATAATTTTCCTACTTAATTTTTTCAATTACAAAAATATACACCGTTAAATATTTTCTTCCTGCTCTACTAATATTGTAACTAAATTATAGAACTTTTTTAATATAAAACAAATACGAAATCATCGAGAAATAATTGGAAATTAAAAAAAAAAAATTGTATACTTGTGTTCATAACACAAATCATGTAATAAAAAATTCGTCATATTTTCTCAAATTTGTTGATTGATAATGTCTTGCCGGCCCGATTTTTTATACTTTAAACAGCTTCATAAATTCTAATAATTTATGATCCATAAGTAAATGTTCTACTTCTTGACTTGCTTTTGAAAGACGATAATTCACAATGCAAATCATATGGGTGATCATTCTCTAGTTCTAAATTCATGACAGTAACAAATGATTCAGTCACTGAAAATAATTAATAAATTAGCGGAAAAAAATGGATGATTCGTAATTTTCTTTGTTTCAAAAATTAATTCAATTCTATAAAAAGAATGTTGTATAATTCAAAATAGCAAAACAAACCGTAAATTACGTTCACAAAATTGAAATATGTTTTAATAATTTTTTTATTCAACTAGTTATTTTTTTCCTAATTAATACACAATTAGAGGCAGTAGTGGTAGTTATCGTACTTCAGAGTGAAGGTGACATTAGAAATGATTCTCCACTTTGAATTTTCAAAATATCAAGGAAACATTTTATTAAAGGTAAAATTACATATGATCAATACTGTGTGACTTTTTAACCATTAGGAACATATGATAAATATATCAATAGAAACCTAAGAATGATAATTAATTCCAGTAATAAGGTGTGTAACATTCACTTTAAATTGTCACAACGACCCGTACTGCCCCTAATGTTGATCTTTGATCAACATTCGATCTGTTCATTAAGTGATCTTTTTTTGAAATCAGAAATTGATTATTGTTCTTTATAAATATTTTTCACCGTAACAGACAAAGTTAAACTTATTGTTGAGATCGTAATGCATTTGCGTAGAAAAAAAAAATAATGTTAAGCGTAAAATATTGAAGTTCCGTTCAAATTCGTTCTTAAAGTATAAAATCCAGCCGGCAAGAGTTTTTACATTTTTAATCAACATATTTGAGAAAATTTGACGAATTTTTTATATGATTTGCGTTATTAAGTATATATACAAGTATGCAAAAATATTGTTTTTGTGCAATTATTTCTCGTTGATTTCGTATTTGCTTTATTTTAAAAAAGTTCTATAATTTTAATTACAATATTAGTAGAGCAGGAAGATTTAACGGTGTATATTTTTGTGTTGAGAAAATGAAGTAGGAAAAATATATAACAATTATCTCGCCTTTCATACATATCTGTACTTTTTTGATTTGGACAATGTCTTTTTGAAGAACTATTAATAAATAAATTGTTGATTTTTTATTTTTGATGTTTTTTTTATTGACGGCAAGCTCTCGCCGAAACCTTAACAATTTTATTGTTTTGGGAGTTTTGACATCATCTGTTTTTCTTTTGTTTTCTGTTCATTCGTTAAATTCTGTGAAATTTTAGACGATATATCAAGTCTAGTCAATAACTCGTCATCTATTAATAATAAGATTGTTCTTATTTTTATGAAATACAACTTCAAAATTCTCATTAAGTAAAGCACCATCTTCATGAATAAAAATCTTTTTTTTTTCACTGCAGTAAAATGAAATTAATACTGATCTAGTTCATATCAGTCAGTTTTTCTAGTTGATATCTAGTCATCTATTAGTGTATATTATCAAGTTTTTGTACGCTACCTAATACTTTTCATTTTGTACGCTATCAATACAATTAGTACTGCTATCTAGCGGCGCGATTAATAAACGGTTTAGGAGAAAAAAATCAGGGTTAGAAGAAAAAAAATTTTACATTTTCAAATTAAAATTTTAATTACGAAGATTATCTGATGATAATGTAGCTTTATTTCATCAAAACTATTATTTTTTTTTAATATTTTAAACGATTTTTACAATTTTGAAATGTAGATTTGCGAGTTGGTCAGAGTAAATAAGTTTAAGGTATTTGTACATATATATCCTGTTAAAAAAATACTAAAGTACTTGTGAATAAAGAAACAATTTATTAAATTAAAACCCGTATCACATTATTATCATATTAGAAAAGATGCGTTCATTCATGACCGGACGCATATTTATTACGTGTAACTTAGCTCAGGAAGTAACGTAGCCCCTCATATTACTGTGAACTAATTATAATTAGTTGCTTTCACTTAAGGAATTAATGAATGTTACACGGTTAAGTTACTATAATGATACATCTATAATTCTTTAGGTAGCAACGAACGATAAATATAGCGTATAAATTGTTACATATGAGAAGCAGGTCACTGGGCGACCTGGCTGCCTGCGTTCTTGTTCTACATCGTCCACCTTCACCAGGCAGGTTAGCGATGCCAATTTACTGGTTACTTTTGTTATTATTATTATTATTATTATTATTATTATTATTATTATTATTATTATTATTATTATTATTATTATTATTATTATTATTATTATTATTATTATTATTATTATTATTATTATTATTATTATTATTATTATTATTATTATTTGTAGTTATCTCTAACCATATCTCTAAAAGTTAATCAAAATATTACTATTATAGTTTATTATAAGATAACAAATGAAGTAAAATAGATAAAAAAAGTGTATTTGTTATTTTTTAACTATTATATTATGTTAATATATTGTGTGTATTATCATTATTGTTATTATTATTACAGAAGCAGTAAAGGGTTACACGAAAAAAAGGTTGAAAATAGTATAACATCATCAATATAAAGGGAAAAAATAAATATATTAAAATTCATTATTGATATGAAATAAATTATTCCATAAAAAGATAAAAATTTTGCCATTAAGATACTAAAGTTACAAAGAATAAAAACTTAATATATTATTATGATATAATAATATAATTATTTATAATATAATTATATTATATCATAATTATTATGTTATATAATATATCATAATTACCAAGCCGGTCTAGCGTTCACCACTAGACCGGCTTGTTCTAATGGTAAACGCTTCTTCCCAATACGGCTGATTTGGAAGTCGAGAGTTCCTGCGTTCAAGTCCTAGTGAAGTCAGTTATTTTTAAAAGGATTTGAATACTAGATCGTGTATACCGGTGTTCTTTGGTAGTGGTTGGGTTTCAATTAACCATACATCTCACGGAATGGTCGAACTGAGACTGTAAAAGACTATACACTCATACATATCATCCTCATTCATCCTCTGAAGAATTATCTTAAACGGTAGTTACCGGAGGCTAAACAGGAAAAAAAAAGGCATGCGCACATAGAAAGCTGCACGCGAGGCTGCGAGGGAGATAGAGCACTGACGGTCCCGCAGTTCCGATCCGGCGTGCTGATGGAAGGTAGTTTTTCTTTTACTCCGCGTGTGCATGGAACGTTCCTTGGTCGTTCCGTTTTCTAGTTTAGTCGGTGAAAGGAATATAAAAGCGGTTTAGTTGTTTTTTCAGTAGTGATCAGAAGATGGCGGAGAGCAAGGTCTTTTTGATTGCTAAATCTGTCCAAAAACACGCTGGAAGGGCGAAAGAGAAGGTAATTAGTAAAAAGTAATTATGTATTTATTTCTCTTTACAATGAAATTTAAATTAAGCACTGTTGGACTATAGTGTTTTTAAGCGGACATTTTATTAAGTTATTATTTAATAATACTAAAAAAATATTATCTGTATTAACACTTTATTATTTATTCGGTGAAACCAAATACGGTTTTTTAACACAATGTGTTAAAAAACCGTGTATCATATTCTTTAATATGATAAACTATAGAATTGGATTATTATCCTGCTTCCAACTATTCTATTTTATTCATTTTTTTCTCGGTTCTTTTAATTTACAGAAAACTTTAAACATGACCTTGAAAAGGCCCAGAAAAAAATTTTCTGGAGTAGCACTCCCGCTAATTTTATCTACGAGTCGCCACTGTTTAGAAGACTACGGGGCTTAATTAACCACTCCACTTTCAGTAGTATTATAAATGGAACTATTTTTGATGGCGTCCGTTTTATAAAGTATAAAATGTCGGAAGGTTTAGCTGATTGTTAATTAATATATGGAAGCATTATTAATATTCTGTCATTAGATATTTTATGATTTTATTCTGAGCTTTATGAAGATGACTAGTCGTTAATATTTGCCGTGTTATTGTATATCAGTTAACACGTTGGCTGAAAAATGTATGTACTATATCAGAGAATATAACATATGAAACAAAGTTACTTACTACTAAGGGGAGTACTTATACTGGGAGGATTACATGAGGTTTTAATAAGTTTATCAATTAAAATAAATTTTTTACTCTTTTTTAATGAATCTTTATCCGTCTTTTACATGTCAAGGAAGTTAATCTATTTGCAGTTTTTATATTTTGCTATAAAATCTTAATAAAATATTTATATTTCATTTATTATATTAAATACTATATACCGTAAAGTACATCTATTTCAGGCAAGAGAAAAAAAATCACATTTGGCAGCACATACAACAATACAATTAATTTTTGCCATTCAACAAATAAAAAAAGATATTTACTTTAGGCAAACACCGTAAATACAAATTATACATCTTCAAATCAAGTTCTTAACTCACTTAAACAATATAAAATTTATAAACACCCTAAATTTAACAACTACAACCTACTAAACATAATAAAGAAAGAGATACTATCATAAAATATAAAAAATCTTATGTGGACACTACATGACTTCCTTGTACGCCTATTAATTTACTTATACACTTTTTTTTAAATAAAACGTACATAATATTTTATTTCATTAATAACTTCTGATATGTTTTCATTTTTTTTTATTATTACTATTAAATTATTATTTACTGTAAAGATTTGTTTATAGTCAAATGTTAATAAATATTAATAAATCAATATTTTTAAATTTAAATAAAAGTTAAAAAAAGTAGATGAAGTCGGATTTGAACCGATGTCTCGGGATGTATCGGGAATTTAGGTGTTCCTCTTGTAAAATCCAAATATTTCAATAATTAAAATTTTATTTGGTTTTAACTCTGAAACCAATGAAAATAAGTATCACTTATGATATATAGTTGAAAAGCTCTCAATGAGGGCTTATTACTGCAGTTAAGAAAAAGCCCAAAATCAAAAGAAATTGGTTTCTGGGCTTTTTGGACACTTTTGATCTAGTCGATTGCAATCAAAAGGGGAGATGCACAACTAAATGTTATAACAGTTCTAAATCCAAAGTTTCAACATCCTACTGCTAATCGTTTTTGACTTATATACGAGATATATACGTACGTATATACAGACGTCGCGCCGAAACTAGTCAAAATGGATTCAGGGACGATAAAAAAGGATATTTCTGTTAAAATCTGAAAACCGAAATTTTTCGCGATTACATACTTCCTTGTACGATAAAAATAGTGAAAAAGTTTTTTAATCATATAAGACGAGCACCGTAAGAAAACATAAAAAGGAAGAGACTGATTGGACTGTATTGTAGTTCTGAAAAGGATTTCTAGAAAAATATTTTCCCTTAGAATAATTAGGGCAACTATTGATTTATGTATTGTTTTTTTTATTTAATTTTCTTTGCATGAATAAATTAAATAAGGAAATATTTATTTACAACCGGTACAAAATATGGCATTATGTAGATCACGTCAGGAATATATAGGTACGTGCTACTTCTAGAAAAAAAAGTATTTGTGTCGTTGGATCAAGGGGATCCGTAATGAGACCTTCACAGCATCATAAAATACAAAATTTGTTATAAAAAAGTATTTATAAAATACTCGTAAGTAATACAAGTAAATACGTGAAGATTTTAAATATTTATAAAATAATTACAATTCAGAAGGCGTTTATGAAAATTATTTATGCACACATTTATGTACACATTAAAGGAAGATGTATAAAATTCAAGTTTTTTTTATTTTAATTACTTAATATCTACCTGAGGAATCCAGTGAAATGGCTTTATCCATATTGAAATTGTAGGGTTACAATCACTGAAGTGAATAATTTTTTGAACTGTTTATTTAAAATTGTTAAATCCCTCTAAAAACTTATCTTCAGATATAAATACAGTTGTATTTGTGATGAGAGTACAATGAACAGTTTAAGATTTTGAAACAGATTATTAATAAGTAATAAGAAGAACCAGAAACTAAGAACAGTTTCCTGTGGCACTTAGGGCAGACAATCACTTTTTTGAACAGAATAAAATCCTGTAAGTATTGCAAATTAAATGTAATAAAATAGATGCATTTTAAATGGGACTGTATCTTTTTCTTGTTTTACACACACACACACACACACACACACACACACACACACACACACACACACACACATATATATATATATATTCCAATATTTCTCATAAGTGTGACTTTAAAGCACTTGTAATATATGAGGGTATTATACTGTGTACTTTTTCCTTATTAAGGAATCACTTCTAGATTTTAATACATCCTAGATTTTAATGGGTATATTTACTAATCTGTAACAATATAATTAGCTCTGTGAAAAAATCAACGAGAAAAAAGCTATGGAGGGCTATGGAGCGAGGGGGTTTTAACGAGTCTTTCATTGTTAAGTTTTTTATGGACAAATCAAATATGAGATAGTATTTATTCAGTGAGCAACATAAAACCGGACCCATAATGAAACCGCTACCAAATAACATTTATGAAAGACTCTCACACAACTAGCATAACTTTTTCTTTTTATTTCCTGTTTAGCCTCCGGTAATTACCTTTCAGATAACACTTCAGAAAATGAATGAGGATGATACGTATGAGTGTAAATGTAGTCTTGTACAGTCTCAGTTCGAACATTCCTGAGATGTGTGGTTAATTGAAATCCAACCACCAAAGAACACCGGTATCCACGATCTAGTATTCAAATCTGTGTAAAAATAACTCACTTTACTAGGACTTGAAAACAGGAACTCTCGACTTCGAAATTAGCTGATTTGGGAAGACGCGTTCATCACTAGACCAACCGGGTGGGTCACAACTAGCGCTACTAGTGGATGTATATGTTACTACTGATTGTTACTGCCGTTTGTCAGGTGGTTACGTGTCAGTGCAGTATAAGTTTTATTGTAGTGCAGTATTGTGAGTGCAACTGTGTTTGGGTAAAATGCCTTATTCAATCCACGAGAGGATAGCTATAGTGGAGGCATATATTTATTCTGGATTGTTTGAAGAATCACGTCAAGCATTTGTAGAACGACAGACAACTGAAGGAGACAGACAAACCGAAATGACTTGATTATTGCAACTGACTTCTTGAAAACATTGTTGGTGGACCGATAGAACCGATGTTGTATTTCATATCAGACGAGACATGGTTTCATTCCCGGTCGTGCATTTAACACGTTGGCTGAAAAATTTATGTACTATATCAGACGATTTTACGTGGTTTCATTCCCGGTCGTGCGGGTGTCTATATCTATTAAGGTTGATCTGCAGTATCGTCATTGTCGGTCAGTTCTGCTACACGAAACGCTACCCATCCGATGACACCAGCTTACCACCCTCCGCCAACCGGATCTTTGAGGGGGCCGCAAACACGTGCCTAATTAAGTTCACGTTCTCATCCTGAACCATAAGGACATATACCGTCAAAGTATCTGAGACCTCATCCTCGTCATAAAAAATGTTAGTGCTCTGACAATCTCTGAGCACAGTGCCGCTGGGAATAGCAGTCTTGGCGTTCAGTCTCCGACACACGCCAGGCGCACGACTACAAACCATTGAAGCATTGGTGCTCCTCTTAGCCATTGATCCGTTGAGGAGGAAGACATGACATCTCTTCCATCTTTTTCGGGTAGCCCTTTCCTTACGTCCACCTTGGAGCACAAGTCCTTATTCCAGCGAGAGCCGGTCACTTTAGCTAGATTTTCAATGTCACCAGACTCAAGAACTCGTTCGATTGCGTCATGAGTAATTTTGGACGTCTGAGTCTCCTTATCACACATGTCGCTAATGCTATTAGTCAGTTCCAAACTGAGGTCAACAAAGTCCTGCGTCAAATGCCACACATTGCTGATGAGTCTACATAAATTCTTGCCTGTAAACTGATCATCTGTGAATGACGAAAGAATGTCATCAATCGCGTTTAGCAAATCCAGACCATCTTTCTCAAGCTGCATCCTACCGTCAGCTGCAGTTCCAGTAGTGCTTTTTCATTTTTTAATCGAAGGACTACTCATTTTAACCGGTGTGATAGGCTGACCCACCCGCTCTGCATCACAGCTTGACTCCCAATCAGTAGCGCCAAATTCATCTACAGCTCGTTTACAAGCGGCAGCCAACAGCTCCATTTTCTCCTCAAAATCAACACATCGTAGGTTCAGCCACGCCTGAATCCCGAGTGGGACGTTTCTGACATTCCTTTGAGGCCAACCCCGCAGCCTCAAGTATGCCCTCATAAATGGTTGCGGGATTTCTGACCAAACCACCAGCCTTAACTTAACCTTTCTTGCAAAAGCAATCCTCATTCTTGGTTTTTGAGACAGGATACCACATTTCTTGGTTATTGTATCGTTATTCGGATCAGACATATTAATAAAATATTATGCCAAACACTCTAAAAAGATCAAACATAATAAATACATAAAAAATACAAAGTTACAAAAGTAAAAATTGTAAACAAACAAATGAGCAGCTGAAACTGTTATTAAACATGTCTTAGCAACAGGCTAGAGTTCGAAATAAATAATTACGAGATTTATAATTAATAAAAACAGCTAAAAATAAATAACACAAAATAACGCAATAAATTCAAATATAACGTAAATCACAGGAAATCCACGAAAATAGGGGTCAAAAGTACAACTGGATAATGTCTGACGTGACACTAATAACTCAAGATAAAAACGCAAGAACACAGTAAAAAAAAAGAGAGCAAAAACAACACCAATTAAGTAAAAATAAACTCGCATATGCAATAATAGAAACTGAACACGGTTACACGAGAGAACTTTTCAGGAGCCGAAAAACACCTCCGGCCTCCACCAACATAACCTCCAACTCCTACGTTATGGGTTTGGTTTCATGCTTCTCACTCTATATAAGACTGGTATTTATACGAGTCATATCCAGAACTGACTTATCCGCTTAAGAACGGTTGTCAGTTCTTGATATGACTCGTGCTTCTTGTCAGGTGTTTTCATAATTTTACTTCTCTTTTATTTTACTATGAACAAAATAAGGTCACAGAAACAATAATAATTTTATACTTCATCATTAACGATGAATTGTTTTTTAAATACCATGAAATTTTAGATGTCGCCATCTAAAATTGTTAAAGTATCATCATTAATTTTTTTTTTATATAGATAACCATTCTGTGAACGGGACTTATATGTATAAAGTATTGGAAAAATTAGTAAATAAACTTCGATTGTCTACATTAGGTTAACCTATTAAAAAAAAATCGATAAATTATTATTTTAATACAATTCTTAAGAAATGTAAATAATCAATAAATAATTAAAATTGTAGATACATTATTATTACATTTTGAATAAGATGTGGAAAGTATAAAGTCATTGTTTTATACATAATAAAAGTCATTATTCATATAAGAATTTATAGTAATAACTACAACAACAATAACCAGGTATATTGCATACACGGGGTCGTAGAGTTTATCTAATTCCCATTGTATGTCACGACCTTTCCACTTTCACCATCTATCTGTATTCACGATTTAACAAGTGTAATATTCAGTTTTTCGTGATGGTATCTATATTGAATTCATGCTGTCCACATTAAAAAATTTATAATATATGCCAGATTAAAAATAATATTAAATGAACCACAAATTATATTTTTTTTTGTTGATTATATATTTTATGATATTTAAAAAAAATATCTGGGTATAATTTTCATTTACCCATTTATATGGTTATAAATCTCGTTAATTTACTTTTTTAGATGTTATCTCACACTAGACAGATGCACTATTTTGATACTTTTCTCCAATCCTTTGTGTTTAAACCTAACTTTTTACATCATAAATCAATAAATTGTGACAAATTCTTACCTTGAGCGTTTCGGAAGACACAGGCCAATTTCCTATTCATAGTGATAGTAATGTTAAGTTTTAATTTTTAAAATATTCTTTACTACGTTGCTATACGAAGGGATTACAAACTGTGGGGGGGTTACATCTTTTTAAATTAAATTTTGATGCTTTCTTCGATCCATTTTTTCAACTATTCAGAAATTTAAAAAAAAATTTCAGATTCTCCTTTTAGGAAGATTTCTTAAGAAAGCTACCTATTGTAATGGAAATAATGATTCGATTTCCAGAAAATTTCATCATATCTTCACTTTTCACATCCCCAGACTCCAAAACCACCGTCGATTCAAATGTTAATATTTAAATTTATATATATATATTTCATTTTCTTGTGGACACGATGCCGTAATTTTGCGCCAATCACTTTCAAATTCATACATAAAATGTACGACCTAAAATCTCGGTCGAGTTCGTTAATGATCAAAATTGGACCATGGCGTGGAAATGGGGGCTTTAAAAAAAAAAATATTGCTATAACTTTCTTATTAGGTAAAATATCGAATTCGTTTAAAATTCTTACTATTCTTTGGATAAGGGTTTAAAACTTATCTAAGTAAAGCTTTTTGATATCACCAACCATTGGCCCAGAGGGTGGAAAAATGGGGTTTCGAAAACAAAAAAAAATTATACTTCCCTTAATAGGCACTCCATTGAATCGGTTTCAAGTGGTCCTCTAAATACTACCTAAAACTTTTTTCTGAAACAATTTTTGATATGATCAACACTTACGACAAGGGATGACCAAAGTTTTGCTGTAATTGTAAAAAGATGAGGCTTGTCGTATGATAAACATATGAAACTATTTTTACACACTAACTATTGTCGTATTGAGTAAAATTGAAGTTTTTCTTAACTTTAAGGTGGAAATTTTTATTCCCTAATTAGCATCAGTGAAATCTACCTCCGCCTTCCGAGGTGCCGTAAAGGATTATTTAATCCTGTCATTATATTTGGTTCGTTGAAGAATGCAAAGGAAAACTATTCACTACATGCCTCATTTTTCCGTATGACCCTGGCTTGAAGTCTCGTTATTCAAGAAAATTCTCTATATCATTTTCTGGAGTGACTTACTTATAATCACGATGCTTACAACCGTTCTCGTTATGGAATAGAGTAAATTCCCAAATTGATCCGAGTATGAGATCTCATTCTTTTTTGGTTCTATAGGGTATATCTATAGGGTTTCGACCAAAAAATTTACAGAAAATCTCTGCTCATGAATCACTGTTAACATAATTTTAGGTATTTATCGAAATAAAACATTATATATTATAATATTTTTCAACAACCTCACTGTACTGTAGCACATACAGTTTTATTTACTTTTGGATTTTTATATATTCTTAATAAATTTAGCCCTAATTAAAAAATAATTTAATCAACTTCGTACTTTAATGACACGTGGTTAAGAATTAAATAAAAATGTGAAAAATAATCTGTATTTACAGTTAACATATACAAATAATATAAAAAAATCCCTTTCGGCACGCCGGAAGGCGGAGGTAGATTTCACCAGTCTAAGCAGGGAATAAAAAAGATTTCCACCTTAAAGTTAAGAAAAACTTCAAATTTACTCAATACCTCAATGGTTGCATGTGAAAAATAGTTTCACATGTTTAGCACACGGAAAGCACCATCGTCTTACAATTCCAGAGACATTTTGGCCATCCCTTGCCATCAGGGTGGTTATATAAAAAATCGTTTCAGACAAAATTTTAGGTAATGTTTAGAGGACTAACGATCACTTTAAACCGATTCGATACTGTACTTATTAAAGGAGGTATGATTTTTTTTGTCTTCGCAACCGCATTTTTTCAACCCTCTGGGCCAATGATTGTTGATATACAAACAATTTACATACTTAAGTTTTAGCCCCTTATCCGAAGAATAATAGGAACTAAACGAATTTGATATTTTACCTATTAGGAAAGTTATAGCGTCATTTTTTTCGAAAAAGCCTTCCCCCACTTCCACCACAATGATCCGATTTTGGCTGTTAACAAACTCGACTGAGATCTTGGGAAGAGTCATTTTTAAGGAACAATTTTAAAGTAATTGGCGCAAAATTACGGCAGTTTTCATGTCCACAAGAAAGTGAAATATATATATATAAACTTTTGAGCTGACGGTGATTTTGGGGTCTGGAGGATGTGAACCGCAAAGATATGTCGAAATTTTCCGGAAGTCGAAACATGGTACCCATTACAATAGGTAGCTTTTTTATGAAATTACATAAAACCTGACAACACAGTTGAAAAACTTGTAGTCAAGCAGTTTTCTTCTGATGCAGGGCTTACACACACCAATTAATTAAATATATTTATAATTTTATTTAAATATAATCATGGGATACTTCTGATGCAGTATACCCACTTAGCCACTAGTTTAGACTTTTTTTTGGGTGAGGGTGTGATTTTGAAAAATTATTTCTTGCAAATATTATTTTTTAATTTTATTATTATAATTTTTTTATTGTTAATATTATTTAATTGTTTACAAATGTGACTAAGAAAAATAAGACCTTAATTAGGCGAAATCTCGAGATGCTGAGGGTGCCATGCTCTACATCCTCACCTCCTTGATCTTTTAAGTTGAAAATTTAATGGTATCAATGCTCCATACATGGAAATAATCTGACCAACTTTGGTCAAAATCGGTCAAGTAGTTCTGGAGATATAAGGTGTGAGACTCCAAACATACACACATACATACAAACAACCGGAAAATTTCCATTTGGTTTTTTTTTAGGTATTTTAGCTGTCAAAACGTCAAGATTCGCTGAAAACCGTATTTGCCCAAACTAGACCGATTACAATAGTTTCCCTTCTATTGCTACAGCGCTAGACGGGAAAGTAAAACAGTTATTTACGAACGTTCGACCATCCAATGAAATGAACAAACATGTAGTATTGATAAAATGTTCTAAAAGTAAATTATATAAATAACGGGATAAAAATCAAGTATTTTATCCATTGTATGTATTACTTTGCTGAAAATTATTCCAGTACATCCCAATATTTTAAGATTTGTTAATTATAATCAATTATATTATTAATTCGTTTTCAATGAGAAAATGTTGCTGATTGTTTAAGTAGTACTGAAATACGAGTAATTAGTACGACATCCCTGCAGTATAGAATGTTTTTGGCATAGCACTCCTTTTTTAAACACTTAAAATAAATCTGATAAATCTTTCTCAACATTCCCCAACCATTTACGAAAAAAATCTCCGAATTTGCAAAAATATTATCCAATTTATTATTAAAGCTAAGATAAATGTTAAATCATTTTATTAAAAACTATGGAAAAAAATCGAAAAGGAAAAACAAAATTCTTGACTTTTAAACTTTCTCTACAACAGTGAAAGTTCAGAAACTTTGCTAACAAACTAAATTAATAAACAAGATATCTGTTCCGAAGGAAACATTCTTTTCGTTTTAATTTAAATATGCTAAAAACTGAAAGTCGAGCTACCTGTAAAATATGAAAAAAATTGGTACATTTTTACTTCGTATAAGGAAGTATTGTATTCACGAAAAATTTCGGTTTTCAGATTTCAACGGAAATATCCATTTTGACCATCCCTGAATCCATTTTAACTAGTTTCGGCGCGACATCTGTACTTATGTATCTCGCATAACTCAAAAACGATTACCCGTAGAATGTTGAAATTTTGTATTTAGGACTGTAGTAACATCGAGTTGTGCACCTCCTCTTTTGATGGCAATCGACTAAACCAAAAGTGTCCACAAAAGCCCAAAATCTAAAATATTGGTTTTTTGACTTTTACTTAACTGCAGAAATAAGCCCTCTTTTTCAGCAATATATCATAATATATTTATTTTCATTGGTTCCAGAGTTAAGGTCAAATAAAATTTAGTTTATGAAATATTTGGATCTTACAAGGAGAAAGTATATCGGTTCAAATCCTATTGCATCTCCTTTTTTTTAACTTTCTTTTTATATTTAAATACGTTGATTTAATAATCAGCCTCTGATTATAAAAAAAATTACAATAAATAATAATTAAATAATAACAATAAAAAAAAGAAAAATATCAGAAGTTATTAATGAAATAAAATGTTACGTACTTTTCGTTTTAAATAATGTGTATATGTAATTTAATAGGTGTACATGGAAGTCATGTAATGTCCACATCAGATTTTTTTAATAACTTAACAAAGGCCTTCTCGTTTTTACAAGTGTAATTTTACATAAATTAATTGTAAAAATAATATGCTAACTAACGATCTATAAATCAAAAATTTTGTGACATTACTAATGAAATACACAGCTTCAAAAAAAGGTTTCAATTTTCATTTTGCCCAATATACTGGAACAATTTATCGTATTAAATACACAAATAGAAAATTATTTGTGATTCTTCATTACTTTGAAGTAGTTTATACTTTAATATTTATTGCTATCATTAGAAATAGTAAATATTAATTATATTTTATTTGTTTTGTTTTATAAATATTTCCTTACCGTGTTGTTTTAAAATCATTGTAAATAACGAATGCTATTGTTATTATTGTAACATGATAGCAAGTGATTTATTTATTATCAATTAAAATAAATAAAAAAGTAGGTTGATAATATAGCATAAACAAAAACTTGTGATATTTATTACGTTATATTTTGTTAGCCAGCGGTGCATAAAGATGATTATGTTGTTTAATCATGTACATGTTCTAAAAGACGGTACCACTCTTTATAAGTCATCTCTTTGTACAGCAGAACAAAAATAATACGGTTTGGAAAATTTGCTGTTTTGGTGGATTATAATTATTACTAACAAAAAACATTGCTTGTTCTTCTATACTTCATCATCACCTGTAGTTTTAAATTTTAAACTTCCTTGTTTCATTCGGTTAACTAATTCTAGGTAACTCAATAAATGACAGTTCGTAAACATTTTTCATTTCAAATTTTATCAAACAATATACTTTTCAATTTTTTTTTGTAATTACAAATACAAAAGTTTCTATTCTTTAGCATTCATCTGTTTTTTGCTCTTTTATCCTTTTATTTGCCTTTAAGTTAACATTTAAAAAAAAAAATCAATAACCGTTTATCATAGCTTTTTCTTTGCTAACAATTACTGATTAAAAAACTTTTTGGTTAGCATGAAATATGGTTAAAAATTTTTTTTAATATATTAATTAATATCAATTTATTTTTTTAAATATGTAATATTTTCAGAAGATAAAAAAACATTTTTAATGGTATTTTTATCAGAATCGCTTTTAAAAAATATTTTTCCCGACTGCCCAAAAACGAGTGTAATACATTAGAGTGTTGTATATGTATGTTTGTTCCAATTAAGCAGTTCAACGGCTGAATCGATTTAGATTCATGATCCCGGGTTGGAATCCTTACGTTAGCAGGAGTGTCATACGCTATATTCATATAAATAAAAATGTAAATATTCGTTTGTTTAAAATCTTAAATCTTCGAAAGTTCTTCACCGATTGCTTTGAAATTTTGACACAACCTTGCATTCGAATACGCGTGTGTTTTTATATACCTTTTATTTATATACCTGAGATGACACCTGTGACTTGTAAAACCATGCTTTTTTAAAAATCAGCGCTATCTGTTGGACGTAAAAGAAACACACGCTAGACTAAATGTATTGCGATTCCATTTCAATGTTTCCGATATGTGTGTCCGCTATAGACTAAACATCTACTGGACCGAATTACGCGCGGGAAAAAGGGTAAAGAGGGAAAAATCGGAAAATGGAAAAATCGAAAAAGGTAAAAGGAAAGAAGGTATAAAGGGGAAAACGGGAAAAGGAAATGGTAAGGAGAAAGGAGAAAAAATAAAAGGTGAAAAGGGGAAAGAGGAATGGGAAAAGGGAAATAAGGTAAAGAGAAATGGGGAAGGAAAGGGAAAGGAGAAATGGGAATTGTAAAGAGGAAATGGAATATGTTAAAATTAAACGGGAAAAGGAAAAGGGGGAAAGAAAAGGGTAAAGGGTAAAATGGAAAAGTTAAATTTTGTGAAGTTCCGTAATGCTAATCTCGTTAATGTGTTTTTATCAAAGTATCAATTGTGTTCATTTAATCTATATATACATATATATATTAAAATCTACCAATAGCGAAACATTGCTGGGTCTGCTAGATATATGAATATATATACCCGAGGTGTGTGAGAAAAGTAAAGAGACTGACTTTTTACTTACCAAAGTTTTTATTTTTTTCAAACAACAAAATTATCCCCTTCAAAGTAGTTCCCTTGGGCAGATATACACCGTCGGAGTCGTTCCCAGTCCTGGTAGCAGCAGTGGAAGGCTTCAAATGGTAGGGCTTTTAACCGGTCGGTCACAGTCTTTTGAATGTTCCCCAGAGTTCCAAAATGACGTCCTTTTAAGACAATTTCAATTTCGGGAAAAGGGTGAATAAGGGGTTGAGGAACCGTAGGAATGCGTTTTGAGGTCAAAACTTTCGTGATGGAAATGGCCGTGTGACACAGGACATTGTCATAATGAAACATCCACTTGATGGAAATCAGGGAATTTCCATGCTTCGTGTGACACGAAGCATTGTCATGATGAAGCAATGAGTCCACTTGTCTGCAATGTCTAGTCTCACGCGAATTACTCTTTTCCTGAGCCTTTCAAGGACACCTTTGTAAAATACTTGGTTGACAGTTTGTCCTGGAGGAACAAATTCTTTACGCGCGATACCCCTACCGTAAAAAAAGCAAATCGACACGTTTTTGATCTTTGATTTTTTCATTCGACATTTTTTCGGTCGAGAAGATAACGGAGAGTGCCACTCTTCGCTTTGCCTCTTTGTTTCGGGATAGTACTCAAATACCCGGGATTCATCGCCTGTGATCACACTATTGAAGAATTCTTGGTCGTTGTCGATCCTCTCAAGAAGATCAACGCACACGTTTCTTCGATTGTCCTTCTGTTTCGTTGTGAAGTTTTTCGGCACCAATTTCGCATAAATCTTTCGCATGTCCAAATCGTCTATCAAAATTTGATGTGCGGTGAATGTGTTTAAGTTTAACTGATCATTCATCATTCTTATTGTTAAACGACGGTCTGATCTCACAAGAACCCTCACACGTTCAACGTTTTCGTCAGATTATGAAGTTGAAGGTCTCCCTGAACGAGGTTGATCTTCAACGTGTTCTCGGCCTTCCATAAATGATTTGTGCTGGCAGAAAACTTGTGATGTTGATAAGCAATGTCCCCATAGGTCTGTTTCAACTTTTCAAAGGTCACACTCGCGGATTCCCCAAGTTAAACACAAAACTTGATTGCACAACGTCGCTCTAAATTCCGATGCTACATTTACATTTTTGTAACACACAAAAAACACAACTTCACTGATGGCACTGTCAAAAGTAATCTGTTGGTTGAACAGAGTTAAAACTCGTACTGACCATGTGGAAGGGATGAACAAACCGGTCTAGCACAGACCGGTAGACACAGCGTTGCCAGATCGCTCGCAGTGTTACCAATCTCTTTACTTTTCTCACAAACCTCGTATGTGTGTGTGTTTACTTGTAATTAAAAGGCCAAAAAAGATTACACATACAATTCTAAATCGATAATGTAAAGTATTTTCAATATTAATTTATTTGTATCGAAAATATTAGTGTTTTAAGATTGGCTACAATATTGAATGAATGAATTACGGCAGTAAATTTTATTAATTTATTTCCGTGGAAGTGTCTTATATATATATATATATATATATATATATATATATATGTTTAAATAAATTTAAAAAGTTTGAAATAAATATTATACTATATAAAATAATGTCACTCGCTCGCTCTTTAATTATCCTATATATTAGTAATTATCTTATATTAAAGAAGAATGTTTGTTAGTGATTTTTTTTGTTGGCAGTCGAATTTTATAATTTTTAATATTTCATCTCTTGTTTCTAAAACATTTCCATGGTTAAACGTAAATTTATTTAACATTTTCTGTTTATATTAATATGACTATTTATTAATTTATTTTAATAATAATAATTTTTAATTTTCATGATTATTTCTCTAAAAGTGTTAATTGTTAATAATTCAGGGTTATATAAACTTCAAGAGTTTATTATCACGTGTATTTAAACGGGGTAAATATTCTAA
Organism: Lycorma delicatula; assembly: GCF_047948215.1. NCBI lineage: Eukaryota > Metazoa > Arthropoda > Insecta > Hemiptera > Fulgoridae > Lycorma > Lycorma delicatula. The sequence continues at coordinate 126,298,212 of NC_134455.1, forward strand.
TATTAAATGGTTTTAAGTTTTACAAACATGGCCCGTTGGAATGATTATATAAATAATAATTAAAAGAACCCACTTACCAACAATTATTTTATATATATGTTCAAGCGCTTTCAGAATAAAATTCCATCATCAGGAACTTAAAAATATGTATGTTATAATTTTAATAAAGCTAAAACTTCTTTGTCATGTAAATTTCTTTATGTAACGTAATATATTAATATAACAGTGGTCGTCAAACATTAAAATTTATGTCAACTTAAGGTCCTGTCACTATGACAGGACCATATGTTTTACAACCAATGTAATATTGTTACGTTACATAAAGAAATTTACATGTCGAAACAGTTTTAGTTTTATTAAGATTATAACATACATTTTTTAAGTTCCTGATGATGGAATTTTATTCAGAAGACGCTTAAACGTATAAATATATATATAAAAGAATTGTTGGTAAGTGGGTTTTTTAATTATTAATTATGAATTGGTACATTTGAATTGGCGAAAATGGCGACATGAATTGAATTGGCAACGTGAATTGGCGAAAAATAAAAGGAGGAACATCACTGCTCCTTAAAAAATTGATATTAGATATTTCTTTTTTTTAAGAGTGCTTATGATAATATTTTTAAGTGACTCATTATTAGGTTAATTAGGTTTATTGCATTTAATATTTATAAATTTCTAACGAATTATACATATTAACTTTTATAATAAATTACTTTAATTAAACTCATATAATAATTTTGAAATTATTTTATTTTTAGGACCTTTTATTCGATATTTCATTTCCTTAGTTCAAACAGTTTTGGTTTTTCGATATGGAGAAAATTATATCAATCGTTCACATTTTCTTTCTTTTTTTTACTTTGATGTAAACAAGCAAAAAAAGTATTTTTTCGTAACATTTAATTTAGTTTTAGATGACATTATAATACTTTGGGGGTTATATCTCCAATTAGCGCTTTTAACTTGATTTTTACACAATGATGAGTTATACGTAATTCATTGGTAATAAAAAGAGATTAATTTTTTTGTCATTAATGTGTATTGATAGGGTTCAATAATGGAAATAAAATGAATTAATAAAACAGTAATTATCTACAATTTGACCATGGTAGTATCCGTGTAATATTATTAACCCAGAAGGTTAACCTGCGATCAACACAATGTTACTGTAAGTTTATCAAACTCACCAGTCTCTCTGTTTTATAAATAAATAATAGTTCGCCTGTTAGTCTGTACGTCCGATTAGCGGTCAGTGCGATTTGCCATGGGAGTTTAGAATTGTTTAGCTGCAAGAGGCCAGCTGTTGTTAGTTGTTTATTGTACATAGTCATAACTATAGTATTTCCGTACGAAACTTAACATTCTGGTTCAATGAATTAAAAAAAATATATTCGGCAAGTGTTACTATTAACTATTTAATTATCTGTTAATATAACTGCTTCTGTTATTAATATCATTAATACTGTTACATGTATACATATACATATTTAATTATACGAGATTCTTTCCCAGCATATACATATAGGTTACAATTTAATTATTGTCTAATTATCCCTTTCCAAAACTTGATCATGGAAGGGATTGTGATCACTTCAGCTGCTACACTACACCTTATAACTTTATCAATTTTAAAATGTCAAAAAATTAAGATCCTGACATTTTTATTTATCTAGTAATGAAGGAAGCAAATGATAGAGAGAAAATGAGAATGAAGCGCCTTCATTTTTTTTTTAAATACTAATAATCTTTAAAAGTGGTCTAGCTGCTTTTCGTCTAATTACACTTGGATCGAAAGAGTTCTGATAAATGGGTCATTCTATCCATTTATTTATCAATTTTGTTTGTGACCGGGAGAGATGTAAAACTCGTCTTTTTAAAAAGCAATATTGTTTAGAAGTTCCCCGGTTAACGTTTTATCAAAATTTGGCTATCTTCAAGTAAAAGTCATGAATTAAAGGAGAAATACTCCACTTTTAGTCCTACACGGATAAAATTTCCATCTCATGAATGAATTCGGGCAACTACACAAATGATTGGTAAGTTCATATGTATGAGGCTCGGCTGATAAATTTTACACAAATATGTGTAGCATGGTAATAAAAAGAGATATGGGAATGAAATAAAAAATGATTAAAAGTACAATACCTTAGCTACAAAATGCAGTATTGATTTTTCAATATAATCCCCGTTTACACTGATACGCTTTTCCCAACGTGTGACATATTTTTGCATTCCATCACTGAAAAATTCTGGCGGTTTTCTCGGATCCAAGGTAGCCACAGGTTCCTTCACCTCATCGTCGGTGGTGAAATGACTACCTTTGAGATCCCTCTTGAGATGAGGGAAGAAGTGGAAGTCGCACGGAGCCAAATCCGGCGAGTATGGCGAATGCGGAATAGGCACAAACTTCAGTTTACGGAGAACCTCTGCAGTGGCGTGCAATGTGTGAGACCGCGCATTGTCATGTTGCAAAAATATGGGCATGGTGTAACGCGACATACTCGTTGTCTGAAGTGTCTTAGTGTTTCAATGTACCGTTCGAAATTCACAGTCATCCCATGGTCCAGATACTCAGTCACATAAACGTGTTTGGCATCCCAAAATAACGTCAAATGGAGTTTCTTCGCCGAGGCTTGAATTTTCAATTTTTGGGTTTTGGTGATTCGTAATGTCTGTATTCCATGCTTTGCCTTTTTTCTTCCGAGTCGTAATAATGTACTCAACTCTCATATTACGAAAAAAATCTGTGCGCGGTACGCATCGCGTACAGATTTTACGGTAACCCAATTTCTCAAAAATATGGCTTACTCGTTCATTAGATATGCCTTACTGAATAGCGATGCATTGCTGGGTGTTTCGTCGGTCACTTTAAAGCAAATCGTCAACCTCCATTCGATGTTTCTCCTCAGTCACAGAAACTGGTAGGTAGTGCGCTGCAAGGTGCGTCCTCAATTGTCGCTTTACTAGTTTCACATTCGCGAAATTTCAACGCTCACCTATTCACAGTAGTCCTGTCAACAGTTTCACTACCGTAAACCGCTTTTAAACGATTAAATATTCGTAGGATTCACATTTTCTGCTGTTAAAAATTGGATCACTGCGCGCTGTTTTAACCGTTTCGACATATTGACCGTACTTGACTCCATTTTAGCTGCTACTGAAAACAAACCGGTAAACGGATTTCAACCCATTACCGCAGGTTTGTAGAAGGAGATTTTAGCTATCATGTGCTGCCACGCCCAACTCTATAGTACCTTTTGTCTCCGTCTATCACGCTAGTGTGCAAATTTTATCAGCCGAGCCTCGTATTAAAAAAGTTGTACCAAAACACACACACACACACACACCAATATATTAATGTTTACTTCTAGTTTTTCTTTTATATTGAAAAAGTTTCAGTTCTTAAAAATGCAAACTCAACCAATATAAAAAGTTTTATCCGTAATAATAACATCAAAGTAATAATGAGTATCTACAAATAAGGTATCATATTACGGTATAGTATTACATAATATTACCGTATAATAGTCGGAAATATATAGAAAAATGTTCCAGGAAATCTAATTTCAATTTTTATTTACATTCCTTTTTATTCCCTGAGATATTTAATCGGAAAGCATGCCAAACAAGTAAATAACAATAAAAAATGAAAAAGAGAAGAGATTTCCTCGTGTTTTAAAGATCTAATCCAATACTTAAAAAAGTTCTTGTAGAAATAAAATTTTTTAAGATTATAATTAATTTAATTATAATCTGCACAAAAAAAATTTTCTGCAAATAAAGTTAGACAAAAAAAACAAACAAAATGATTGCTTTATCAAGAGAAGCTGGGAGAACACCGTTGAAAATAAAAATATGAATTTTTATTACAATTTCCAAGGAGTACATAATTTTATTGCAATTAAATATTTTTTGTTTTTCTTTCTTGTAAATATTAATTAGAATATATATTTAGTAATTAAAGCACAGTGTTACTGTATTAGAAATGTCAAACCCAATAAAAAGTTTTAAAAAATCAATTAATAAAAACGTTTTAAATTTTATTCGTTTTCTATTTTTCCTTAATTCTTTTTTTATAAGAGGGGAGAGAAAACAAGGACAGGTGAACTAGAGATAGAGAATACAAATAATTAAGGTAAGAATCAGCCTATATCTACAGCTTTTAGGTAGATATCATACATAAGCTACGTATTGTAATGGGTAGCATGATTCAACTTCCGGAAAATTTTGACATATCTTCGCGTTTCACATCCCCCAGATCTCAAAAGCCCCACCAGTTCAAAAGTTTATATATAAATACATATAAACTTTCTTGTGAAAACGATAACTGCCGTAATTTTGTGCCAATCATTTTCAAACTGATATATAAAATATAAAGACCCAAAATCTCGATCGAGTTCGATAATGGGCAAAATCGGACCATGGGGATGGAAATGACCTCCCATTTCTTTCTTTCTCCCATTTTTGGGGATGGAAATGGGAGAAAAAAAATAAAAATATCTCTACAACTTTGTTATTAAGTAAAATATCGAATTCGTTTAAACTTTCTACTATTCTTTGGAGAGTTTTGCACGAAGTATAATTTAGTAATTGCCAACACCCAATTTAAAAATCATAATAGAAGAATATACACTTGGAAAAAGCCAGGCGATACTGCAAGGTATCAGATAGATTATATCATGGTTAAGCAAAGATTTAGAAATCAACTCGTTGACTGCAAAACTTACCCTGGAGCAGACATTGATAGCGACCATAATTTGGTGATAATGAAATGTAGATTGGGATTTAAAAACCTGAAGAAAAGGTGTCAGATGAATCGGTGGAATTTAGAGAAGCTTGAGGAAGAGGAGGTAAAGAAGATTTTTGAGGAGGACATCGCAAGAGGTCTGAGTAAAAAAGATAAGGTAGAAAATGTAGAAGATGAATGGGAGAATGTTAAAAAGGAAATTCTTAAATCAGCAGAAGCAAACTTAGGCGGAATAAAGAGAACTGGTAGAAAACCTTGGGTTTCAGACGATATATTGCAGCTGATGGATGAACGTAGAAAATATAAGAATGCTAGTGATGAAGAAAGTAAAAGGAACTATCGGCAATTAAGAAATGCTATAAACAAGAAGTGCAAACTGGACAAAATATTGGTGATATCAAAACCCTTACTTAGATACCTTTTAGGCCCTTATCCAAAGAATAGTTTTTTTTTTTGTCTTCAGTCATTTGACTGGTTTGATGCAGCTCTCCAAGATTCCCCATCTAGTGCAAGTCGTTTCATTTCAGTATACCCTCTACATCCTACATCCCTAACAATTTGTTTTACATATTCCAAACGTGGCCTGCCTTCACAATTTTTTCCTTCTACCTGTCCTTCCAATATTAAAGCGACTATTCCAGGATTCCTTAGTATGTGGCCTATAAGTCTGTCTCTTCTTTTAACTATATTTTTCCAAATGCTTCTTTCTTCATCTATTTGCCGCAATACCTCTTCGTTTGTCACCTTATCCACCCATCTGATTTTTAACATTCTCCTATAGCACCACATTTCAAAAGATTCTAATCTTTTCTTCTCAGATACTCCCATCGTCCAAGTTTCACTTCCATATAAAGCGACACTCCAAACATACACTTTCAAAAATCTTTTCCTGACATTTAAATTAATTTTTGATGTAAACAAATTATATTTCTTACTGAAGGCTCGTTTAGCTTGTGCTATTCGGCATTTTATATCGCTCCTGCTTCGTCCATCTTTAGTAATTGTACTTCCCAAATAATAAAATTCTTCTACCTCCATAATCTTTTCTCCTCGTATTTTCACATTCAGTGGTCCATCTTTGTTATTTCTGCTACATTTTATTACTATTGTTTTGTATTTGTTTATTTTCATGCGATAGTTCTTGCGTAGGACTTCATCTATGCCGTTCATTGTTTCTTCTAAATCCTTTTTACTCTCGGCTAGAATTACTATATCATCAGCAAATTGTAGCATCTTTATCTTTTCACCTTGTACTGTTACCCCGAATCTAAATTGTTCTTTAACATCATTAACTGCTAGTTCCATGTAAAGATTAAAAAGTAACGGTGACAGTGAACATCCTTGTCGGACTACCTTTCTTATTACGGCTTCTTTCTTATGTTCTTCAATTGTTACTGTTGCTGTTTGGTTCCTGTACATGTTAGCAATTGTTCTTCTATCTCTGTATTTGAACCCTAATTTTTTTAAAATGATGAACATTTTATTCCAGTCTACGTTATCGAATCCCTTTACTAGGTCTATAAACGCCAAGATTATTTAATATTAAATGAAAATTCTAATTTAGAATCAGATTATTTTTGGATTTTCTAGTTTAATTTTATTTAATTATTCTGGAATTTCTGTTTTAATTTTATCTATATTAAAGAACTACAGAGTTACTGAAAAATAGACTCTCACAAGAACAACATATACACTGAGGCATACATGCCCGATCTTTAATAAATTCCAAAAAATTATTTTCTTTTAGTTCATTATTCTTGTGACATTGCCGGACAATATTCTCCCTAAGTCGGAGTTGATCATCATTTCGTTTATATGTTTTATGTTGCCAATCATTTAATCACTTTTTGATTTGGTATAATTCTTCTGATCTTAATTTGTATATACGTTCTCTAGTTTTCAAATTTTCTCTCTCTTTATATTCGTATCCTCTCTTAATGTTTTTATTCCTTCCTTGGCCTTAACGTTTTCTTCCTGTTTATATTTATCTTCTTCTCTTAATGTTTTTAATCTTTCTTTTGTTTTAACATTTTCTTCTTCTTCATATTCATCTTCTTGTCGTTTTTTGAGATATATTTCTTCATGTTATCTTTCTTTTTCCTGTATGACTGTTTCTTTCTTTTCATTATTGATTATTCATCAAATAATCCAATAATAAAAACTGAATATTTTACACTGTGAGGTTAAAATTAATATTTTTAACCAGTATACAGGAGTTAACTAAAATAAATAGTTTAATTATTAACAACTCTTATTTATACGAAATCTGAAACTTTTGTTAATCAGCAACTCACGAAGATACGAATAATACTGACCTAGTAATACAAATAACAAAGAGACTTTTACTCTCACCTAATATTTCATGTACGATTGTTGAATTAATAATTGTATAAATATTTATTGTTAATAAAAACTAATATTTCAGCAATTGTGTAGCTGTCCACTTTATTAAAAACTTTCAAATGAAATAAGTTTAAATGAAGTGCAGCAAAATTGTGTGTATATAATTTAAAAGGCGTACAAGGAATTCATGTGGTATCCACATCAGATGTTTTAACTTTACTTTAAAAAGAATTAATTTTATTTAAGAAGCTTGAAATTAATTCAGTAACATAAAACTTAACTAGTTTATTTTAGTTTCACGAATAATTAAAATTAATAACATTTTTCCAAATAATGAGATGAAATTGTATCGTTGTTGTAAGAGATTGAATTTTATTTATTTATTTTTTTCCTATAAAATCATCTATTGAATGAAGTAATATCTAATGGAAAATTATTTTTTATAATAAATACATGACAAAGAAAAATCAAGAAAAATAAGTTTATTTTTATCGACTTTTTATTGTAATTGGAAATAATTGTAAAGTAAATTTTATATTTATTAGATTAAAAAAAATAATAAATATTGCATTATGCTTCCGAGTGAACGTGGTTTTCATAAGAATGTGACATTTGTTGGAATTTCTTAAAAAAAAATTACGAACAACTTTTCCATTCCCGTCAAGTCGCTCAAAGAGTAAGGGTGCGGTAGGCATTTACTTATTGGATGAAAAGACTGGCTATTTTACTCATGCTGTAGATCATTACACAGTGTTGTAAGCTATAATTAATGTGAATTACAACACATTCCATAATTCTACCTTCCATTATTCACAATAAAAATATTTTTTTTATTAAAAATAATGTAATATTTTGAAAAAAAATTGTTTCTTGCTTTTCTGATAATGATGTAAAATCCCTGAGGTATAGTGTGCCTTAAGATATACTACTTTTATCATTAAATATATTTAAAGAAATGTATTCATGAATTTCCTGGTAATGCCCAACTTACCAATTCAGGCTCGGTGAAATAATTCAAATATATTTTGACAGACGTCTAATTTGAAAAAACTCACATATAAGCAAAATAAAATAAAATTTATAAATTTTAATAACTCTGCTGCTAAATTTTATCAAGCAAGGAAATATTGTACCTTTCGTTTTACAACAAAATTTTTACATACAAAAACTGTTGTCAAATTAATTTAGATATACGAAAAGATTAAATATATGGGTCGACAAAATATTCAAACATTGAAATTCTACAGGTTTCAATTCAGAATTCTTCGTAAATCACCGAATCGCCTTGTACCTTTCTAACTCAAATATTCACCAAGATTTTCAATTCAGATCAACCCATCACTAAAGTTAGTTAAAATTGAAAACTCAAACTTTTAAAATTGAAAAATACAAACGTTTTAGACAAGAGTGAAATACTACGAACATTACAAATTTATCCGTTACATTTCCCATCATCAATATGTCTCACAACAAGATACACATAACAATCAATCTTTTTATGCAAAATAAGAGCAGATTGTTAGGTAATATATTAATATGTTAAGTAAAAAATTCTATAAAGAGTGAACAACATAAAATCTATCTGTCCACCAACCATTGTTGGTGGACAGATAGACCTGATGTCCTATCTCATATCAGACAAGGCATAGTTTCATTTATCCAGCCAAGGTAATTCGCAAAACATAAGGTATTCGCAAAACCTTATGTTCTGGCGAAGATTCCTCGCCATCCAATGATGGCAAAGAATCCTCACGAGATATTCGAACGTCACTTCACGATGAGAAAATTGGTGTTTCTTGTGCCGTTTTCGCTATTCGTATAGTGGGACTAATATTTTTTGACCGGACTGTCAATACACAAGTTTACCTCACAATTTTCGAAAAATTCTATGCGGAATTAACTGATATATAAAAAATAAAGCTTCTTCTAACAAGACGGAACAACGTGTCACATATTAAATGTTTCACTGAACTGCGTTCATGCAGCTTTCACAAATTAACGAGCTGTCAGCAGAGGACGGTGGCCTCCACGTTCCCCAGAGTTGTCTACTTGTGATGTATTCCTTTGGGGCTATTTAGGTAGGTAGTTTATGCATCTAATCTCTGCAATATTGATGAACTGAAGGTGAAGATTCAACGAGAAATCAACGTAATTGCCAAAAACGGTTTTGCGTCAGAAGACTCTCAATATGATCAGTCGAGCACAAAATTGCATCGATGCCCAGTGTGGTCAATTTGAACATCTTTTGTAATAAGGTAAATAATTTAAATTACGTTTTATGTTTTTCTTATTTAATTAATTCGTATTATGCATAACATTTCATTCCAACATAACCTACCGATTCTGCAGTGTTTACGTACGATTTTATGTTGATAATACTTTAAATAGTATGAATTTAAAAATCAACTCTATACTATAGTATTTTTAGAACTTAAGAAAAACAACAACACAATAAATAATGTCAGTTGTATTGTGCTATAATGTTAAAATTGCGCATGCATAAACTTAACCAGTGACATTTGATAGTCGCGTTTTTTACTGTGTTGGTCGTTCTTCTTCTAGCACAGAAGTAGGTTATAATATTCAATACCACCAGCCGAAATTTTTCTTAAATAAGATGCAATATATATCAACCGCCTCAAAAAACGTAATTTTGTGGTAGAAAAGAGAATACCGTGGGATCAAATCATAAATTAACGTATAACCTATTGTTATTTATTTTATGAACATGTCAGTATAACAAATAGAAAATTATGTGAAATCCTAAAAATATGATGTTATAAATTAATTGGATACTGAGTAGCATCCATTTTAATGGAAATGTAACAAATGCGACAAAATGTGATCAAGGTATGGGATCAAATAACAAGTATGGTGGAATTAAAAAATTAAATTAAAAAAAAAACAACCAAAAAGTGTGTGCTTCTTTACAAAAAAAAAACTCCTTAGGCATGCCGGAATGCGGAGGTAGATTTCACCTGTGCTAAGTAGAGGATAAAAAAGATTTCCACCTTAAAGTTAAGATAAACTTCAAATTTACTCAATGAAAAAATGTTTCACATATTTAGAATACAACAAGCCCCATCTTCTTACAATTTCAGCAAAATTTTGGTCATCCCTTGCCGTAAGGGTTGGTCATATCAAACATTTTTCAGACAAACGTTTTAGGTAATATTTAGAGGACTAGAACCGATTCAATTCTCTCTATTAAGGGAGGAATGACTTTTTTTTGTCTTCGAAACCCCACTTTTTCCACCCACTGGGCCAATGTTGTTGATATCAAAAAACTTTACTTATATACGTTTCAGGCCCTTATCTAAAGAATAGTAAAACTTTAAAAGAATTCGATATTTTACTTAATAAGAACGTTATACCGATTTATATTTTTTTCGTAAAAGCCCTCCCATTTCTACTCCCATGGTTTGAATTTGCCCATTAACTAACTTCATCGAGATTTTGAGTCATTGTATTATATCTATCAATTTAAAAGTAATTGGCGCAAAATTACGGCAGTCGTGTCCACAAGAAAGTATATATATATATATATATATATATATATATATATATACATAAACGGAACTGACGGTGGTTTTGTTGTCTGGGGTATCTGGGTAATGTGAAACTCGAAGATGACAAAATTTTCCGGAAGTCAAATCATGGTACCCATTACAATACGTAGCTTTCTTATGAAATCTGCCTTAAAAAGTAAGTTTTCATATATATACTTTAATATTTAAAAGAAAATATTTCTTTTGAAAATATATATTATTTTTTGTTATATTGTTATTTCTAGTTAAAATAAAATTAAAGAATTCATTTTAAAAAAAATAATTCGCAGATTGACTGTAAATATTTAAACGGAACATTAATAATGATGAAAATAAATATAGAGGAAGAATATTTTAAAGAATATGGTAAAAGGTAATTGATTATATACGGTTTTAAAAACAACAGTCTTGGCAAATGTAATGCCATGAATGTAAGCGTTTATAAATCTCTTTATATTCTAATATTTTTAATACGGATATTAAAGAATATAATATTAAAAAAAAACGAATTGGTGATTTAATGCGATGCGTATATATAGAATGTACTTTTAAATTAAGCAGCGAAAAATAATAACTAGGCCGTATAAAATTATATCTTTATAAACAATAAAACGATAAGTTAAATATTTATTCCCTTCACTCTACAAAATCAATTATTAAACATCAAGCCCAATTTTTGTGTCCTGGTTCAGATTATAATAATACATAGTAATAAAATAGTTAACAAAGAATTTATGTTAATTGGATATCGTAGTAAATCAATATTTTATATTACAGCTAGAATACCCAGAACCCATTGAATATTCTTTATCTTTGGAAACCTATTTTTCTCACCCCCTGGGCCAATGGTTGGTGATATCAAGAAACTTTACTCACATACGTTTTAGGACTTTTCCAAGGAATATTAGGAACTGTAAACGAATTCGATATTTTACTTAACAAAGTTATAGCAATATTTTGTTTTTCGAAAAAGCCCCCCTTCAATTTCCATCCATGGTCCGTTTTTGGCCATTAACGAACTCAACCGAGATTGTAAGTCGTTATATTTTATGTATCAATTGTAAAGTGATTGGCGCAACATTACGGCAATTAACGTGTGAAATATATATGTTACGATAAAACCCCGGTAAATCTTAGGTTTTACCGGTAAATTCTAACATTTACCAAGTCACTCGGTAAAAGTCCGAAAAAATCTTGAAAACACGTTTATTTCGTTTATTTTTACCGAATAGTTTTGGTCATTATTGACATTTACCATGGGCTGTTGGTAAAAGTTGGCAATTCTGTAATGAGAAATGTGTTTTCCAGATTTTTTCAGACTTTTACCAAGTGACTTGGTAAATGTTAGAATTTACCGGTAAAACTCAAGATTTACTGGTATTCCGGGTTTTACCGTATATATATATATATATATATATATATATATATGTAAATGTCTATATAAAATTTTGAACTGACGGTGGTTTTGGGGTCTGTGGGATGTGAAACGCAAAGATATGTTGAATTTTCCGGAAGTCGAATCATGGTACCCATTACGATAGGAAACTTTATTATGAAATCTACCTAAAATGCAACAAAAAGGGGAAAAATAAAAATATTAAAATTTATAAGTTCTAAATTTGAAACAGGCATCAAAGCAAACATTAATAACTTTTAGTACTTCTTTCTATTTATTTTCACGCCGAGACAAAACATTCAAACATTAAAGAAAAATTTAAAAATATTATTTTTTTAATATATAAAATCCATATTTAAAATAACATAAGTGATTATAATAATATTAAAATTATTCTAATCTTATAATTTTATAAAAGTATTTACACATTAGTATCCAGTTAGTAATTTTTTAATTTTATACATGGAAATACATTTTTAAATTAATTGAACTGGTAGTGAAATTAATATGATAAATGATCGCGAAATAAACAGTGATATAAGTTGTTTTATTTTAATATGTACAAGTTTAGGCGTCAGCTAATTGCTTTCAAGTTAAACTTCATAGTATATTGGTAAAAAAAAAAAAAATTAATATAATTTAGCAGAATTGCTCTCATTAAACTTACATAAGTTTACATTACATTCTGAAATAATTGCCATTGCCTTTTTTGTTATGTACTAAACACAAAGAGGCAAACAGTAAGTAGTTAAAATATATGTAATAATAATAATAATAATAATAATAATAATAAAAGCCTGTAGAAAATCTTATATAAATAGCCACACCCTAATCGATTATCGGTGTTAACGTTATTATTCATTTATTACTAAAATGAACTTTGACATAAAAACGTTATTTTATATATAAAGCGCGAGTCAAAAATATTGAAACAATTTGAAGTTGTTTAAAATAGAGATTTGAAATGTTCAGGGAAGTTTATGGCATAATTAAATTTCCTTTTAGTGATAATAATGATATTTTGCTTTTTGTGTGGGAGGAACTCAAAATGTTTAATAGTAAATAGCAGCACATCCCATCAAGCGGTATCTTATTTTAAAGTTATAATCAAGACGAGAAAAATGATGTAAAAATAACCCTGTACTATTTTATAATTCAAAATGGTGTTCAAATTTCCCTTTTTTCGAACTATTTAAAATCTAGTCGAAAATTTGTTTACTTGATAATACTGGAATGCAACCCTTTGTTTTTCATTTAGAAGATTGAGGAAAATATTAACTTTAAGGTTATTTTTATCTTATTACAGCTAAAGGAGCTACCTGAATTCCTCATTTAAATCTACTGGGAAGATTAAAATGTAGTTTTGTTCAAGTTACTTTGAGTTTATTAAGAAAAATAAAAAAATATATTTTTTACAAAAGTGGTGAGCGATATTGTAATATAGTAGAGCAAATATTTGAAATCGTTCGGATTAGAAAAAACATGTGTCTGTAACTACGTACCATTAAATTTCATTTGATTTTTGTTAACTAAACATTAATTGGGCTGGTTTAAAATCACTATCTTTTCTCTCAGATTGCAGTCAATTTTTTTTCTTATGTGATAATTAATTCAACATATAAATTCATGGGTTGCGCGTGGGAATATGAAATATATCAAGCGTTACCGGGATTCGAACTCAGGACATTCCGGATGAATATTTAATAAGCAAATAAAATTTATTTAATACTAGCTGACCCGGTAATGCTTTGGCATAGCTAGATTTGAGTACATATATATATATATATATATATATATATATATATATAGATTCAATGAACACAATTGAAAGTTTGATAAAACATTTAAAAAATCAACGATAATTCACAAAATTTAACCTTTCACATTATCCCTTTTTCCCTTTTCCCCTCCCGTATCCATTTCCCTATTTCCTTTATATCCCCTATATATCCTTCCCCCTTTTCCCTATTTCCTTTTTCCTCTTTCTCCCCTTTTCAATTTTTTCTTGTCCTCTTTTTTCCAATTTCCCTTTTTCCCTGTTTTACTTTTTTACATTTTCCTATTTATTTTTTTGTCCCCTACTTAGTAGCGGTGAAATTTACCTCTGGTTTCCGACGTGCCGAAAGGGATTTTTTTTTAAACAAAATATTACTTAATGATACAATTACTATAAAATAACATCATTAATTTATTAGCTGATTAATTTTATTTTTGCAAGACGAAAATATTAAATTTATTTTTATTTGTCAGTTTAGTAAAAAAAGACAAGGAATGAATGAAAAAAGAAAGGGTCTTTTGGCTGTTTCATTCAAGAGAACCAACTTAACACATGCATAGATATTACGATGACAAAGCAAACCGTAAGCATCTCCATGATTTTACTTTTAAATTTATTAATATTACCTTTTAAAATATCTATATTCATCTGATGAATCCACGAAATTAACTTTAGATAGACTTTGAAAATTTTAATTTAACTACTTAATTTTTACTCATTTTATTTTTTAAAAAATTGTAAATTCATTCATAACTCAACTTTTTATTTATTTAAGTTTTGAATTTGTTTAATTACTTAACTGTAATGACAACAGATATTTTGGGACAACATAACATCAGATGTAATAATTAATTCACGTATTCATAAATAAATTGATTATATATTTTTAGTAATTTATGTCTATTTTTTGTGTCTGTGTTTTTTTAAACAACTATATACAAGCTATATAAATAATGTGATATAATTTAAACAAAATTATAATGAAATTAAAGCAACATCTCAAGATCAAGGATCAATTCTAATTTTTTTGTTTAATTTTGGGTTCAGTAATTTTCTGTGCCTTTTGTCTTCGGGCTTCAGCTCATACTTTGGTACATACATTAGTACTGAACTCCTTATTATCCTCCTTTCTGTCACATTTCAAACTTCAGTTTTACTCTTGAATTCTTTCTCCAGCACTGAATCCATAATATCCATTACTACTTACAACACATTACAAGTTTCAGAAAAAATAGCAATATCATTAAATATCTTAACATTTAAAATTTTCATCACTGTAATGTAACTCCGCTCTAAAATATTACTTTTAGTTCTTCTAATGTTTCCTTCGTATTTCACTTCTTTCTCTCTTACAGTTTGACTTTTATCATTTTTTTTATAACTTCTGATTCTGATAAAAATCATAAATAACTCTTATTTCTTTGTGTTTCAGTATAACGCGTTTTATCATGAAAATTCTTTTTCATCCTACTAGCACATTATAATTTCTTTAAGCATAAAACAAAGATTATGAAAATTTTTAAATATATAATATCCATTAAAAATAATTATGAAAATTTTTTTTCTTAAATTTGAAAATTTGGTTGATAATTGATTTAATAAATAAATATTTATAAAAGACAACACTACTAAGTAATTTGGAATTTTGAATTTTCGCAGAGCGATATCTCTAAGTAAATACCGCTGGGAAATTTCTTTCCTTAAGGTTGAAGAACCTGTGTCATTCATGGCTACCTAGTAATATACACTCTGCATTATTGTCTGTAAGTTTTCGCATGTTTGATTACATGTGAGTTATTACGTTAGACTATAAATAGAAAAATCGGTGTTGCCGTCGATTGTGAAATACGTGGAGTCTTTTTTTTTAAACCATCAAAACATTAAGCCGGCTGAAATTCATAGGTCGTTGGTTGCTGTGTACGGTGATAATGCAATGAATGAAAGGAACACCAAAATGGTGTAAAAGGTTTAGAAATAACAGAATTAATCTTCACAATGAAGAACGTTCGGGAGGCCCTTGATAATCACCGAGGACTTGTTGAAACGCGTCCATGATGAAATCAGAAAAGATCGTCGGTCAACGATTTCCAACTTAGCCCTTCTTTTTCCTGATGTTTCAAGAGCTGTTATTAGTCGCATTGTTCACGAACATTTAGGCTTCATAAAGGTTTGTGCACGTTGGGTGCCGCACGTCTTAACGGAATATAAAAAAAAAAAAAATGGGATCTACTTTGAAATTTTTGATACGCTACACAGAAAAAGGTATGAGTTCCTTAATTCAATTGTTACCGGCTATGAAACATGGATTTCGTATTACACGCCAGGAAGGAAACGGCAGTCAAGTGAATAGCGTTATCCTCAATCACTAACCAGACCAACAAAGGTCAAGTCAGAGTCATTTGGATGCAAACTGATGGCCATAGTCTTTTGGGATCGGTTTCGGATACTGCTGATTGATTTCTTATCACATGGAACGATTATAAATGCAGAAGACTACTGCGAAACTCTCCATAAGTTACGGCGCGCTATTCAAAATCGGTACGTAGTTTAAGAGAAATAAAAATTATTTATTAAGTTTTCAGAATATTTTTTACAATGAAACGGCTTTACTTTAAAGATAACAACTCGTAATTTATTCACAAAATAGTTTACATAAAAGTATCAAAATATTACATACTTTAATACGTCGTAAGAGTTAAAAAAAAGTGTGTGTGTGTGTGTGTGTGTGTGTGTGTGTGTGTGTGTGTGTGTGTGTGTGTGTGTGTGTATGTGTATGTGTATGTGTATGTGTATGTGTATGTGTATGTGTATGTGTATGTGTATGTGTATGTGTATGTGTATGTGTATGTGTGTGTGTGTGTGTGTGTGTGTGTGTGTGTGTGTGTGTGTGTGTGTGTGTGTGTGTGTGTGTGTGTGTGTGTGTGTGTGTGTGTGTGTGTTCCGCAACGTTTTTAACCTATTCTACTCTATAAAATAGAAGAGAAAAATAAAAATAATGAAATAATTACACCATGAACATATGTCCTAAAATGCTTCGTTTGTGAGTTACGGCTAGTGAAAGATTTCGCTCAAATTTCAGCTACCCCGGTGAAATTAGGTCGTACTGAAATTTTTAGGGCTTAATTAAGGGCAGAATTAATGATTTATTACAATTTTTGGTTTGAAAAATCGAATAAAATAGATCACAGAACCGTATCTACAGTAGTTTTTGATAAATCTGGGATAAAAACCCCTTTTCTTCTTTCTTTTTCCTGTTTAGCCTCCGGTAACTACCATTTAGATAATACTTCAGAGGATGAATGACGATGATATGTATGAGTGTAAATGAAGTGCAGTCTTGTTCAACATCAGTTCGACCAATCCTGAGATGTGTGTGGTTAATTGAAACCCAACCACCAAAGAACACCGGTATCCACGATCTAGCATTCAAATCCATGTAAAAATAACTGGCTTTACTAGAACTTGAATGCTGGAACTCTGGGCTTTCAAATCAGCTTATTTGGGAAGACGCGTTCACCACTAGACCAACCCAGTGGGTAGGGATAAAAACCCCTGTTTTTTTAATGCTTAACGTACAATAACTTTGTTAAATGGGTATTAAACAGATTATAATATTTTTTTTTTATTAATGACAGATACAAAATAAAGTTTTTGAAACATTATTTCAAAGTTGGCAATAAAATAAAAACAGGTGATCAACAATGCGCAATACTGTATTTGTGTTTAAATCATTCTGTAAGGTATAAGGTACATTAAGTATATCGGGTACTGTGAACTGTACTGTCATTAGCGAAGGTTTTCAGCGAATTTTACTTGGAATGTGATCGGTTTGCCATTGAAGTAATGCCGTACTTATTTACAACAGAGAAATAAGCTGTAGTGGTATTCATTTTGGGTGTGTGCAATTGTAATGTTCTTGAAATAAGTTTTCCGAAACGAAGATCCAGATCCTAAAACAATTAGCTCGACTTTTCGCAATCTTCAGGAACCAGGTTTACTACCTGGTATTTGTACCAGCTGGATCTGTCCAACAGGATGCTGTTGGACAGATCTAACAGCATGCTATACACTCTGCATTGTTGTCTGTAAGTTGTCGCATCTTTGATTACATGTGAGTTATTATGTTATAAAATGAATAGAAAAATCGATGTTGCCGCCGATTGTGAAATACGTGTAGTCTTTTTTTTAAACCATAAAAACTTTAAGCCGGCTGAAATGGTTTCGAGGCTGATGGTTTCGAGGAAATTTCAACAAAATTAGTTTTATTCTTATCATAAACACTCAGTTGAACATCAATACACCAGGAGATGGTCCGCTTCGCTTGGAATTCTGCAACTGGTGGAATACAAATCGACAACTCTATAAGTATGACTTGTTTACCGACGAGGCAAATTTCATTCGAGATGGCATCAAAAACTTACGGAATGAGCATTCATGGGCAGAAGTAAATCCTCATGAAATTGTGTAAGGTAATTATCAATACCGATTTAGCGTTGATGAATGGCCTTCTTCACACTCAGCAGTTCATATTCGCTTCTCTTTGGCCGTTCATATTACCTGGCCGCTTAAATTCTGAGGTCTACTTTTACTTTCTTCAAGAAGAATTGCCGCAGCTGCTTGAAGATGTAGTGCGGAGACGCAAAGCATACTTACAGCACGGTGGAGCGTCTTCCCACTTCTCTTGTGCCGTTTCCACACACTTAGATCATCATTTACCTGAGAAACGGATCGATTGTGGAGGTCCAAATTCCTAGCCACTACGATCGCCTGATCTAACACTTTTAGATTTTTGCGTCTGAAGATGGATGAAAAATATATATATATAAAAATGAATGTTTGTCTGTCTGTATATCTCTTATGCCTTCCTAAACCGTTCATCTGATTGCGATGAAACTTTGGTTAGTTGTTGTGCGCACGCCCGCGAAGGTTTCTGAATTAGTTTGGAACCGCTAGGTGGCGCTGTGATCGAGATATTTTGAAAAATTGTATTTATGGTCCGATTTCGCTCATATTTAGAATATGTGTTACTTACACGGAAAGAAATACCTCTGCAAAAAATGGACCCGCTAGATGGCAATGGGGTTGAGATATTTGGAAAAATTATATTTATGGACCGATCTGGCTCATATTCAGAATACATATTAGTTATGCGAAAAGAGAAATTTTTGCATAAACTCTACCCGCTAGGTGGCGCCGGTGTCGAGATATTTACGAAAGAAAGAAAGAAATATACAGACTTTAGGAAGTTCCGTAATGTTAATCTTTTTAAAGTTTTACCAACTTTCAATTGTATTCATTTAATATATATATATATATATATATATATATATTAATCTATATATTGCTAGATATATTCAAATCTAGCAATAGCGAAGCATTGCCGGGTCTGCTAGTGTTATATAAAAAACAAAATACATTTTCGTGAGGAATTAATTGTCCTCATTATTGATGCGGCTGAGCAACTTAAGGACAGTCCTGAAAAATTAAAACCAGCAACAAAAGCAGTATAGAAGCACACTAAGAAATGTTTTGAAAATGGCGGGGTCATTTTTGAACATTTATTATAAACTCGTACGTATAATGTACTTTGGTCTATTGTGCTGTTTCTAAATTTAATTTGAATTTTTCTAGTTTTTCTTTGCCTTATTCAACTTATCCTACACCATTATGCTCAAAATTAAATTTTCTACAAGTCTTTTTTAAATGTTTTACGTATTTATAACCCATTTAACAAAGTATTTACGTCAAAAATTAAAAACAGCGTTTTTTACCATAATTTATTGATTTTCACACCAGATTTTTCATACGCTAGTGCAGATACGATTCTGGGACCATAGGGAAAAATCAGAAAATGGAAAAATGGAAAAAGGTAAAAGGAAAGAAGGTAAAAAGGGAAATATAAAAAAGAGGAAAACGGGGAAAAGGAAAAACGGAAAGGGGAAATGAGAAAAAGGAAAAGGGGCAAGGGTGGAAATAGGTCAATGGGAGGGTATGAGAAAGGGGTGGAAAGGGGGAAATAAGGGAAACGGAAAGGGAATGTGGTAAAAAATAAAATGGGAAAAGGAAAATTGGGAAAGGGGGAAAAGGGAAAGGTTAAATTTTGTGAAGTTCCGTAATGTTCATTTTGTTAATGTTTTATCAAACTTTCAATTGTGTTCATTTATTCTACATATATACACAAATATAGCAATAGCGAAGCATTAACGAGTCTGCTAGTATTTTATAAAAATAAAACTTAAAAAATCAAATAAAACAAGCCGTCAATAAAACAATTTATTAAACATATTTAAAGATAATTAACAATTAATTTTATTTACATTTGTTTGAAATAAGTTACTTCATAATTTGACTATTATTAAAAGCTGATTCGAACAACTAAGTTTTTTATCGCATTTGAACATCAATAAACATTTAAATAAGTGAACGAAATAGTATGTGCTTGTCACTTAACAATGCCTTATAAATTTGAAAATTTTCCTGTATATAACTTTCTACTTCAATCATTTCAAAAAATATTTTTCTATTTATTTTTGAATTGAGATATATTAATGCCTTTTAATGGAATTTTTATCGTTTGAAAGCAACGACCAAAACTTAATTAATCCAGAAATTTAACTGTTTTAGTTTATTATGTTGTTACGAAAAAAATTATGAAAGTCCATATATACATAACAGGTTTTATATATGCAAAATAAAATATTTTACAATCTATTAACTTTTTTCAATTGTATTTCTTATTTCAACAAATCTACGTACTTGGAGTGGGTAAAATAGATTTAAATGACTTGATTTTTCACCTTTTTTTTTCTAGAAAGGTTAAACAGTAACGTGTCTTTCAATAAAACTGTTAAAAAACCATTTTAATGTAATGGAGATAATTTTATTTCTCCAATTTTTTTATTTCTTATAAAAAATAATACTAAAAAAAATGTCATAACTTTTAAATTTTGATTTTTAGAAATCGATAACAAAATTTAAAAAAATTAACAACTAGGTTAACGTTTGTTTAGGTTAAAGGAAGTTACAATAACGGTTTGTTTTTCAGTTGGTTTATTATTTTTTTTCAAGTTTAGAAATATTAAAAATATTATTAGGTCAACCAAGTATGCTACATATTTGAAAAAAGTCATTTAAAAACGCAAAGGCAAGGGTATACTAAGGCTTGATAAAAATAAGAAAAAGAATGCAGAGAAACGATGTAGAAGAGTATTTTATTAAAGAAGAGACGTCAGACTTGAGAATGGTGAGCTGCATTATATTTTTTCTCTGTTTACCAACTACTCTTTTTATTTAAATTTGTGAAAAATTTGGAAATCATTTGGTATTCTACACAAAATTGTAGTAGACTTCATTTATTTACCCGATACAATCTGATACTAAACAACGATGAGAAATAAAAACATACCTTTTAATCATTTACTTAAAAAATGTAATTTTTCGTATTAAAAAATCTTCTAATTAAGTTAATCTTAAATTTAAGTTTTATTCTATTTAAGTTATGATGTTAAGGTTTACATCAGAACCAGTAAAGGAACTTATTCTAAAAAATAACTAAAAAATCTTCGAAGTCGGTAATATTTCTGAAAGACCATAAAAAACTACAAATAATTGGTTTGATTTTTTGGAGATATATATGCAGTATATATATATATATATATTATTATTATATAATAATTATATTATATGTATATATATATATATATATATATATATATTAACATAAATGTAATTTATTTAATTTTATTTCCCTCTTGTTTGAATAGAATTAAATATAATAACAAGGCATATTTCACTTACAAATATTTTCTTTATTAATCTCTTGGGTTAACCAATCAACTACACAAAACTTAGAAATTAAATTCACTACGTTTCACTTACGTAGAATTCTCTAAGCTTCCTTAGGTTACAATAAACAATTATACACACATCATACAGAATTCTCTACTTAGTATGCAAGAGAATTCTGTATGATGTGTATCTGAATGCGCATTGTCACCTGAAGAAGCTTAAAGAATTCTAAGTGAAGCTTAGTGAATTTAATTTCTGAGTTTGTGTAGTTGAGTGGTTAACCCAAGAGGTTAATAAAGATAATATTTATAGGAAAAAATTCCTTTCGGCACGCCGGAAGGCGCAGGTAGATTTCACCTATGCTAAGTGGGGGATAAAAAAGATTTCATCTTAAAGTTAAGAAAAACCAAATTTAATCAATAAGACATGTGAAAAAAGTTTCTCAAGTTTAGCATATGACAAGCCTTACCTTCTTACAATTCCAGCAATATTTTTATCATCCCTTGCCGTAAGGGTTGGTCATATCAAAAACTGTTTCAGAGAAAGATTTTAGGTAATGTTTAAAGGACTAATGACTACTTTAAACAGATTCGATACTGTGCCTATTAAGTGAGGTATGATTTTTTTTTTGTCTTCGAACCGCCATTTTTTTCACCCCTCGGCCAATGGTTGTTGATATCAAAACTTTTTTTAGATATGTTTTAGGCCCTTATAAAAAATATAATAGGAACTTTAAACGAATTCGTGTTGTAAAATGTCGTGTCGTAAAATTACGACAGTTATCGTGTCCACAAGAAAGTGAAATATATATATAAAATTTTGGACTGACGGTGGTTTTGTGGTTTGGGGATTTTGAAACACGAAGATATGTTGAAATTTTCCGGAAGTCTAATCATGTTACCCATTAAATAGGTAGCTTTCGTATGAACTTTACCTAATAGGTCTTGTTTTGTATTTAATTCTATCCTATCAAGAGGAAAATAAACTTAAATAAATTACATTTATGTTAATATATATATATATATATATATATTTATATATATACAACGATCATGTCATATTACATACATTCCCTTGTTGAGAATCGAACCGAATGCAATCATAAGAGTAAAAAATTGTTCAGAAATCAGAATACCAATTTGCAGGCAAGTATATATATTGTGACTATGTTCCATTTTTATGATCAATCGAGAGAACTATCAACAATAATCAAGTAGTTATAAACCGAAAGAAGTTGCGAAAAGGTAATAAAATACTTTTTCTATAGTAGAACTGCTGTTCTATGGGAAGGGCGTTTGTAAATTGCGTATTATTCATCAGTATTACAAACGTAAAGTGCACTGTTTTTGTCATAGTCCAACATAGTAAATTATTTTTTATTTAGACTGTAATGAGGTTGTTTATTATGGCTGATGAAATTTTATTACCATGAAATCATAATAAAATTTAATAAGCACATGACACTCATTTACCATTGTTACATTTATTGAAAAACAGTAGAAATTTTATATCCAAATAATAACATTTTATGTATTTCATTAGCCAATCCTTATTAAATAAAAAAAAAAAAAATTGAATATTAAATGAAGAATTTATCGGAGGAGTTTAATCTACACAATGAATTCTGTTTTACTGACTTAGGTTTAAATAGGATATCAATTTGCGCTCCACCTCATTCATCTTCAAATTAAAAGTTATAAAATGGATAAATTCAAATTATATTTTTTGTATATGGATTACTGGAACATTGCGAGAAATAATTTATAACGGTTTCAAATTTTCTTTAATGCGTCTCTTAACAAAACCGTTTTTTTGTACTATTCTTCATTAATTTTTTTTCACAATATTTAGTATTTTCATATTCAAATTTATGTTGAGGATGTAATAAAAAATACTCTAGAAAAGGATTAAGGAATTTTATAAAAAATAAATTTAAATTGTATAAGGTTCGCGAATGACATGTTTTAAAAATAAATAAATAAAACAGGGTATTTAATGGATGATTTGAAGACAACACATAATAAGAAGACACTACTACAGAATTTGGAATGAAAATTAGTTTTAGGAAAAGTAAAGCAATCAAAGATAGACGACAATAAGTTAACGAATATATGTACAAAGAAATAACTGTACAAATAAAATAGTATAGCAACTTGGGTAATATGTTAACAGAATATTGAAAAAGTAGAAACAAAATAAAAATAAGATTAGCAATGGCTAAAGAAACATTTAACAGAATGAAACAATTATTATATAGTAAGATGAAGTTGAAAAGCATCTTATTAAATGTTAAATATGAAATCTATTTCCGCAGTCTTTCAAGAATTTCTCGGTAAACATATTGATTTACAGTCTGTCCTGTAGGCAAAATGTCAAAATATATTTTTTAGGTTTTTTAAATACAATTTTAGTGTTATTTTTCGTGTACAGTCCGTAACAAATCATATTATGATGATGGGACAGTTCAATAAATCTCTTGTTTATAAGGTTAATTATCTATGATTTAAATCTTTACAGTGCAATCTGCAATCATCCAGTTCAATTTCAATACCCTCCTATAAGGAACATACCATGTAATATTTAAAAATGAAATTATAAACCGTACGGTAAGAGTCTCGCAGATATCATTTCTTCCGCTCAAAAAACAAAATCTCTGAAATATAAATAAAATTGTTTTTAACAAAATGATAGAAAATGATACTGATATTAAAAATATCCCTTTCAGCATGCCGGAAGGCGGAGGTAGATTTCATCAGTGCTAAGTAGGAGATAAAAAAGATTTCCACCTTAAAGTTAAGAAAAACTTTAAATTTACTCAATACGACAATGGTTGCATATGAAAAAAGTTTTGCATGTTTAACATACGACATAGGAGGTAGAAGAATTTTGTTATTTGGAAAGTAGAATAACTAAAGATGGACGAAGCAGGAGCGATATAAAATGCCAATAACACAGGCGAAACGAGCCTTCAGTCAGAAATATAATTTGTTTACACAAAATAAATAATTTAATCGTCAGGAAAATATTTTTGAAAGTATATATTTCGAGCGTAGCTTTATGTGGAAGTGAAACTTGGACGATTGGAATACCTGAGACGAAAAGATTAGAAGCTTTTGAAATGTGGTGCTGTGGGAGAATGTTAATAATCAGATGGGTGGATAAAGTGACAAATGTAGAGGTATTGCGGAAAATTGAGGATGAAAGAAGCATTTGGAAAAATACAGTTAAAAGAAGAGACAGACTTATAGGCCGCATATTAAGGCATCCTGGAATAGTCGCTTTAATATTGGGTGGACAGGTAGAAGGAAAAATTGTGCAGGCAGGCAACGTTTGAAATATGTAAAACAAATTGTTAGGGATTTAGGATGTAGGGGGTATAATGAAATAAAACGACTAGCACTAGATAGGGAATCTTTTGAGAGCTGCATAAAACCAGTCAAATGACTGAAGACAAAAAAAGAAGCATACGATAAGTCCCATTTTCTTACAATTCCAACAAAATTTTGGTCATCCTGTGTCGTAAGGGTTGGTCATATCAAAAATTGTTTCAGACAAAAGTTTTAAGTATGTTTACAGGACTAACGACCATTTTAAACCGAATCGATAATGTGCCTATTAAGATGATATGATTTTTCTGTCTTCGAAACCCCATTTTTCTACCCTTTGGGCTGATTGTTGGTGATATCAAAAAACTTTAGATAGATAAGCTTTAGGTCCTTATCCAAAGAATAGTAGGAATCTTAAACGAATTCGATATTTACTTAACAAGAAAGTTATAGCGATATTTTGTTTTTTCTAAAAGCTACCTCATTTCTACCCCCATGATCCGATAATGAACGTTAACGAACTCGACCGAAATTTTTGGGTCGAGTATTCCATATATATACCTATTTTCATTTCAGTTTTTGTTTAGAACTGTAAACGTAGATCGATGACTTCGCCGTGCCGTCCAGTTCTGCGGACTCTTACCGGCGAATTTCTAACAAACGTTTTGACTAATTGATCTCACTTACTAAAAGTAATAGTAACACATATTTGTATTTTGTATTATTATTCAGTTCCGTAGGTTAGAGCTTTTTCTCTGTATCACAACTCGGTTAAAGTTGAGTACTACCATTCATTTTTATCTTTACCATTAAAACTTTTCTATTTTTCTAATTTACATTTTGGTGGGACTGTTGATTATGGATCTCCAATTAATTTTTTCTCTCTATTAATCCTATTTAAATTTTTTTTTCCATTCAAGTTCTCTTTTTCAGAAATTCCTTTTCAGAATCTCACAATTTCTTTTTTTGTCTTTTTCTAGGCATTTTTACAATTAGTATATAAAAATTATTTGTTTTTTATGTTATTCTTGTATTTGACATTTCATAAAGTAGCCGAACCATCTTAATCCTGTTCAAATTACTGCTGCAGTTCTCTACATTCTATGACTTCAATTACTTCAGCATATCTTTAATAATTTCAGTAATAATCTTCAGCATTAATATTGGTAGTTATATAGGCCTATTACTTACGTATGTGCCTGATTAATTTTAATCAAGTACGTACATAATAACATACCCTCATTTTTAACATATTTATGTTTTGTTTGTTTATGTGTTTGTTAAGTACAAACGAAAGAATTCTAATTTTGACCATTTAAATTCTTTTAAAATTAATTTCATACTTTTTTAAATTTACACCAAATACGATATTTTTATATTTTACTGGCATCATAGTTCTACATTTATGCTGCAAGAAGAAAAATATGCTAAGTCAAAAAAATTGGGGTATGGTTTTTTTTGCATTTCACGACGATTCGTTACCCAGGGACCCCCAAAAACAAGATATTGGGGGTAATATTCTTACATACATACGTACTTAAGAAGATTTGTTGGCACGGTTGAAACCTAATATCTTTTGACTGGGTAAACTGATGACTGGGTACATCAGGAGAGCGTCTCCCCTACCCAAGTACTGCGATTTTGAAGGTACCGTTGAGCAACCATCTACTAATGCCAGTGGTGGGACGTGGTCAGACAAGACCTCGGGTTAAGCTGGCTTTCCTCGAAAGAAACAGTTCGATACATTTTGACAGAAAGAGCGGAATGGGACAAGTACAGATAGCAACAAGTATCCTGAAAATTAAAGCGAGAGAAGCTAGAGAATCTGATATAGCCTGATTTAGAACTCAGATCAGTAAGAGAATTGAAGATCACCTAGCACGGAATCAGAGTTGCGTATAAAAGACCTGAAACTCAGGTGAAGAAAGGGACCTGAGGGTGAAGGTGCGAAGTACAGCCTCCTGTGGAGCAGTCGTGCGTCTGCACTTGTGCGGATTGGCGAAGCTAATGAAGCACGGGGACTCTGAACCCCTGGACCCTAAGGGTACCTCCAGGGGCTGCGCAATACTTAACTGCAGGACCGACCCCGGAAGGGGAGAAACGGTGAGATAAGAGTTTTAGTCGGTAGGGTGCGGGTACACATAGGCTCTTAAGAACATGTAGCCGAACCCGTGCGAGTCCGACACTCCCCCATTTATGGAGGTGCGTAAATGGCATTTCTCCGACTCATCGATAAAAAAAAAAAAAAAAATGACCTAAATAAAGATTAATTACATAACTAATTTTTTTTAAATAAAATATCTTACGTAAACATTTTAGAAATACAATACCCATGAACTTTATATAAATACTTTTCGCTTACTTCAATAATATTTCTTAAATGTCAACTTGTATCATATTAAATTGTCTAGTTAATCTATTAACTAGAACAACATTTAAATTAGAATGTTGTAAAGAAAAGTAACAATCATTAAAATAAAAATTAAAAAATATATACATATTTAATGTTATCTGACTAAAAGCGTTGAAACGTTTTATAGGGAAACATTAAAATATTATTTTGGAAGTAGTGAAAGTTGTACACACACAAGCGCGCACACACACACACACACACACACACACACACACACACACACACACACACACAAGATCATATATTTTTATACGTAAGACATTCAATCATACATAAACATACATTCTATGTATATATGTGCACGCGTGCGTGATGAATAGAATTTAATGGATTTTCATAAAGGTTAAATTTATCACCTTATAAAATTCTTTAGTATGTTTTATTTATTTTGTAATTAATATTAAGTAAAAAATTAAAATTATTTTAAAAGTTATTATAAAACCTTGACTGAACAAGTATAATATAAATTGTAATAGTGAAAATGAAACTGTGACCGGAGAAAATGGAACATTTAATAAAAGATTTACGTTATTAAAAGGAGATACAATGAATTGAAAATACTGTAGAATTTTATTGTATGCCAGTAATAATGACCCATGTTTCCTGGTCGTATACAGATCCTACTATAACAAAAGCTCGAGTAATGTTACGTTAAATATTGTTTAATTATACACAATATTAAATAACACAAATAATGGTATACGGTATTAGTTAGATTTTATATTGCTCAATTTAAATTACTCTTTGTTTAGGTAAAAAAGGATCTTTCAACTGACTTATAATCGACCCATAATATCATTTTTACTTTGATGCGTTTTAAATAAAATCTAAAAAAATAATTTAAAAAAATTTTTTTTAAAATTTCCTCACATTATAGTAGAAAATTCACTGCATACTTTTATGTCTACAAAGATTTTAACGTAACGTAAACTATTTGTAAATTTATAAAAATCTCATTTTTGGTAAATATTACATTGATTTTTGCTTTGATCTTTCTTACTATTAAACCAAATAACAGAAATCGGTGATGTTTAAAACATATATTCCTAATACTAATGTTCCAAAAAAAAAGATAGAACTAATAAGAGTACATTGAGATTACCCTTCTTCTTACTGATGTATTAGATTTATTAAATTTTTATTAGAGTTACATTAAAATTTTATTGGCGAAAAAAATGCAAAACATTGCTATCTCTTACATTTGTGTATTTTAATGGAACTTTAATAACTTAATTATATATTAAATAAAATGGTAGTATAGGTATTTTTATATTTTTCTCCCAATGCTACTACTACACAATACTACTAAGGTGTGTATATAGTTTTATTATTTTATTTTAAAACGAAGTGGAAAAAGGTTTCGAAAGAAAGAAGTTCCATTAAACTACAGAAAAACTTTGTCGATATTAAAAAGACGTACACAGCAATAACTCTGTCTTTTTTTATGAACTATTACTACGTTCTTAAACTTTTCTTTTAAAATTGTTGTCACTTCTGTTCATTTGTATCCTGAAAGTCAACGACTGTAGATTATATACCTTTTAACTCCTAAATTCAATTGAGCTTACCTTTTTTATACATCAAAAGCCTTTTGTAATTCAGTCTACCTGATACTTATATAAATAATTAACTATCCTTGTTTTATTTTTAGATTTAAAGATTATATCAAATCTACACCAATCAGTGGCTATTCAAATTCTTAGAATTTCTTAACTACTTATTCTTGCTTTACTTCGTGCAAGAAAGTAAAAATGATTCAATCTTTTTTACTTCCATGTACGATGTATTGTGATCGCGAAAAATTTCGGTTTACAGATTTGAACGGAAATATCCATTTTGACTAATTTCGGTGTGACGTCTGTACGTACATACGTATGTGCGTACGTATATATCTAGCATAACTAAAAAACGATTAGTCGTAGGATGTTGAAATTTTGGATTTAGGACTGCTGTAACATCTAGTTGTGTACCTTCGCTTTTGATTGCAATCGACGTCACCAAAAATGTACAAAAAGCCCAAAATCCAAAACATCTGGATTTTTTACTTTTTCTTAACTGTAGTAATAAGCTCTGATTGAGAGCTTTTTAACGATATATGATAAGTGGTACTTATTTTCATTGGTTCCAGAATTATAGACAAATAAAATTTTAGTTAATGAAATATTTTGATCTTACTAGCGGGAAGGCACATCGGTTCAAATTCAACTTCATTTCATATTTTTAACTTTTTTTTAAATTTAAATATATTGATTTATTAATAATAATTATTAACCTGTGATTGTAAAATTTTATAATAAATAATAATTCAATAACAATAAAAAAAGAATATTAAAAAAAGATCCGAAGTTGTTAGTGAAATAAGATTTTATGTACTTTTAAAAATTTGTGTATGTAATTTAATAAGCGTACAAGGAAGTCTTGTGGTGTTCACATCAATTTTTTTTCACTTAAAATCAAATTGAAAAGAATACAAGCAAAAATAATGCGAATAACTTATAAATTTTTTCTCGAGCTCAAGCTAAATTCACATTTACTATATTTTTATTTCGTTGGAGTTTATTTTTAATTAAAATAATCTGATAATTAATTATCTATCACCTTTTCCATTATATTAATGAAACATTTTAAACGCTTAAAAATAATAAAATGATGATATTATTTTTCAAGGTTTCACCCCTTTCCAGCCACTTAAATTTTAATAATAGTTTGTTAATAATTGTTATACTCAATTTTCTTATTGATATTTTTATAGATGACTGCAGCAAACTTCAGCTTTCTAGATATTCAGAAAATCAGAGAATAATTGATAAGTGAGTAAAAACTTTCGTAATTATTTGTACAAATGAATGAAATACTTTTACAAAGATTTGTACTAAACATTTTTTTTTTATTTACACTTATATAAGTTTAAACATATATAAAAATGTACGTATTCCTATATATGTTTA
Source organism: Lycorma delicatula (assembly GCF_047948215.1). Classification (NCBI taxonomy): domain Eukaryota; kingdom Metazoa; phylum Arthropoda; class Insecta; order Hemiptera; family Fulgoridae; genus Lycorma; species Lycorma delicatula. The sequence goes on from NC_134455.1 coordinate 126,328,504, forward strand.
TAAGCTATAAATATACTATAAATAAATAATTCTTTAAAATAATCACAAATATATTTATCCTCAAAAAAAAAATATTATCCCAGTTAAACAGAGACCCAATTAAAACGAGTCTATATAAATGTTTATTTTATATTTATAATTCTTTATACGTTACTTAATATCCTCTCTACGATGTTACTTATAGTAGAGAGGAAAGAATGGAGAAATTATACAGCCTTCATTTAACCCGTCTATGTTATAATTTATTATTCCAGCTTACACGGATGAACTATTAGGATCATCTTGATGAATTTATTATATCATATCTATTGAAATTATTTTTAAAAAGACTTTCATTATACATATTATTTTATTTTTGTATATATATATATATATATATATATATATATATATATATATACAGGTCACGGTCATCAGTAGATATTATTAATGTTTTATTTATTAAAATATTTTCTTATAATTATTTTTTTTTTTTTTTTTTAGTGCTGCAAAAGAAACCGAAGTGAATTTCTGCAAACAAATTATGTTGGACTGCTTTTATATGTCGCACATATAAAAGAACAGTTGCACCGAATTTAATGAAAATAGAAAATCTAATTTAGTAATCTTAATTCCTCAATCTAATCGATGTATTCATATATTTACAGTGAACCCCTCTACACTTTCTTTTCTGCAATGAATAATTTACCTAAATCATTAGTATACTTTTTATCACGCAAGTCAAATATCTTTCAAACTATTCAAAAAATAAAATAAAAATTCTGATGTGGACACTACATGACTTCCTTGTACGCCTATTAAATTACATATATACATTTATGTACATATGTACATAAAATTTTATTTCATTAATAACGTCTGTTATTAATTTACATTATACAATGAACGGGGTGGATGAAGTCCTACGCAAGAACTACCGCATGAAAATAAACAAGAACAAAACGAAAGAAATAAAATGTAGTAGAAATAATGTAGATGTATAAAATGTCGAATAGCACAGGCGAAACTAGCATTCAGTCAGAAATATAATTTGTTTACATCAAAATTTAATTTAAACGTTAGGAAAACAATTTTGAAAGTATATATATTTGGAACGTAGCTTTATATGGAAGTGAAACTTGGGCGATTGGAGTACCTGAGACGAAAAGATTAGAAGCATCTGAAATGTGGTGCTACAGAAGAATTTTAATAATCAGATGGGTGGATAAAGTGACAAATGTAGAGATGTTGCAGCAAATTGATGATGAAAGAAGCATTTAGAAAAATATAGTTAAAAGAAGAGACAGACTTATAGGCCACATATTAAGGCATCCTGGAAAAGTGGCGGTATCATTGGAAGGACTGGTAGAAGGGCAGGATTGTGCAGGCAGGCAGGCAATGTTTGTAATAGTAAAACAAATTGTTACGGATGTAGGATGTAGAAGGTATATCGAAATGAAAGACTGACACTAGATAGGAATCTTGGAGAGCTACATCAAACCAGTCAAATGACTAAAGATAAAAAAATACTTCTGATTGTTTCCATATTTATTTTTATTGTTATTGTTGAAATATTACTTATTCTAATTTTTTTTTTACAGTCAGAGGTTGATAATTATTAATAAATCAATATATTTAAATTAAAAAGAAGGTAAAAAAAAGGAAATGAAAGTCTGATTCGAACTAATGTGCTTTCCCCTTGTAAGATCCAAATATTTCATTAAATAAAATTTTATTTGGCTATAACTCTGGAACCAATGAAAATGAATATCACTTATGATATATCGTTGAAAAGCTCTCAATGAGGGCTTATTAGTGCAGTTAAGAAAAAGTCAAAATTCTAACTTTTTTTTGATTTAGGGCTTTTTTGGACACTTTCGGTTCAGTTTATTGCAATCAAAAGGAGGTGCACAACTAAATGTTACAATAATCATAAATCCAAAATTTCAACATCCTACGGCTAATAGTTTTTGAGTTATGCGAGAAACATACGTATGTACGTATAGGCGTCATGCCAAAACTTGTAAAATTGGATTCAGGGATGGTCAAAGTGAATATTTCCGTTGAAATTTGAAAACCAAACTTTTTTACGATCATAATACTTCCTTTACTTTGTACAAGGAAGTAAAAAGAATCATTGAAACGGGTAAAAAAAAACTTTAAGGTTAAAAAAATTATAAAAACAGCATAAATGGGGAACTCCTTCAATTTCTGAAGTAGGTTAAAAGGGGAGGATATTCCAATATAACCAGTATGGTTTTTTTTTAATTTAAGGTTAAATTATTTATAATTATTACCTATGTTATGAGTTTACCTATTAATTAGCTTAAAACCAGGTACGAATAACTTTATATAAAATTAAACTCTCATATATACGAGGTCTGTTCAAAAAATACGTAGACTTACGTCATAAAACAAAATGTACTTTATTTAGAAGTTACTAGTCTGGGTCCCCTTCAAAGTACTCTCTTCCCCGACGCACACACTTATCTCAACGGTTTTTCCATTTTTGGAAACAGCCCTGGAACGCTTCTTTTGTGATGTTCTTCAGTTCCTTAGTCACATTTGCCTCAATCTCGGTAATAGTTCCAAATCTTCTTCCTTTCAAAGGTCTTTTGTGTTTGGGGAACAAGAGGAAGTCATACGGAGCGAGGTCAGGTGAGTAGGGTGGGTGGGGAAGAATAGTGATCGAGTGTTTGGCCAAAAACTCACGAGTTCTGAGGGCTGAAGGGCTGGAGCGTTGTCGTGATGAAAAAACCAGTTTTTTACTGGAACCAACTGGACCCGAGCAATTCAAACAGTCTACGTATTTCTTGAACAGACCTCGTATAATTAATACACCTTTTTAATATATCTTCATAAGTTCAACCAATTTTTTTGGGATAGTAGAATCCCTCCTTAGTAAAAAAAACTACCATACCATATTTCATCATTACCATCTTAAACCATTTTTGAAATATAGATATAATTAGAGATCCACATTAATGCTTATATAAAGAATGTTATAGACCAAATTTTATAATCTTTTAAAGAAGGAACCTTAATATTTAGAGAAATAAAAATTTGGAATTGTTGTTCTTTTACCTATTTTAGTGCTTTTCTTCTTTAACCTATTATAACAACTCTCAAAGTAAAATAAAAAAGAGATATAATATTTATTAAAAAGTTCAAGGTGAAAACGATTATAACTCACAGATATTTCAGATTGACCCTTTCATATAACATTACAATATCTAACAGATCAGTATATGTTAATCTATTTGCCTTAAAGATTGACCTATATGGATAAGAGATAAGTAGGACAAAGCTATAATATTATCTGAAGGTTGTCAGAATCTAACAATGCACGACATGCAATGCGGTAAACAAAGTAATATATAATAAATTAAACCGTTACTTTAGAAGTTTTTAACAATAAATAAAATTTTATCCTGAGGTAAACCACCAAAATTAATATATATTTTCTTTAATTTTTAAAATTATTTAAACTTAATAATTTTGTTGCGTATAAAATGTCTGAATTTTTATTAATTTCTTCATTACTAATTTTTCTCCTTTGAAAATATAATTGAAAAAATAATTTAAAAAGGAAAAAATGAGATATATACAATATATTACAGCTTTATCAAAAATAAAATAATAAAAATAAAATGGTTATTATGAAACACTATGTTCGTTAATCCTACACAGGGGAAAAATTGTTCAGAAGATATCGTTCAATTGCACATTTCCGTACGGCATAAAATTACTTGAATAGTCAATATTACTCTTTTTAACAAACTATGAACTATTTTCAGGTTGTACTTTATTTTCTAAAAGAAAATAAATATTTTGCGGAATATATTTGAACTGGTTAAAACAAATCGTTAATTATGTGTTGCTCCCATTCTAGGTAAAAGTGATCCCGTATACTGAGAGTTGGATGTTGAACTTTACCTGCCAAAAGAGGGCATAAAAAATTTCACATAGGTTTTTGTCTTCTGTTAGATATCTGTAGGTAGATCGTTCTTTCCAGGCATTCAAATTTTTTTTATTCGTCTCTTTTGTATTATTTTTAATTCTGACAGTTTGTGTTGGTGTAGTTAGATACACCAACGTACCCGTACTAAACACCGGAATCTGAAGAGCCAATTCATCCTTCATACGATCTAGTGAAAAGGGCTTTCGGATGACCAATGTGGACATCAGACAGCCTTTTTTTCTTTCCCAGAGGCTGCACTATAACTGGATGAAGTTCCTGTCAATTAAAGACGAATACCCTAAAATCATTAATTGATCCCAAAAAAGTTGAGTCATTTGGATTACTGCAATCAGCTTAAGCTATGCGATTACAATGCTATTTAACAAACGTTTTCAAACAAAGTTTTCAGATAGAAGTATAGAAGATTATTACAATTTAACAAGCACAAGAAACATATACTTATTTTCTTCATCTTTCATTTATGCCTTCAAGTCCTTTTAATCATTTCATAGATTCCTTTTTATTTTCTGTCAATCTTTTAACTTCATTTAATTTATCACACAGAATTTTAACACTCTAATCCATGAAATTTATTTTCTGCAGTCATCTTCTTACTTTCAAGATGGATAGCAAAACCTCAGTCCCATGCCATATTTCTTGATCATCTTTCCTTATCCAATCTAATCACGTAACCAAACCAATATAGTCTCTCTCCAAACAGTATAAGCAATTATTTTAGAAATACTTACTGACTACAATCAAAAATCGGTTGTGTTTTATTTTTTGCATTATCTTTCTCGTATATCCCATCACATGAAATAAGAATTCTTTCCACAGGCAAAATACCACATTTTAAATCTTTTTACCACAGTATTGCCATTTCGAGGTCATAAAAACATTTTGTACTTATTAACAAATATGAAATCCATATTGTTTGAAATTCAATATGAGAATGAAATATACTAATAATAATAATTTGAAATTCAAGTTAAAGATACAGTATTTCAACTGTAGGAATCTATATTAAAAACATTAAATTCTTTGTTCAGTTTATGCTCTTAATAACACGCGTACTTTAAAAATAAACCAAAATACATTTTCACAGAATATTTTGTTAGAATTCATAATTTTTACTTCCTTGTACGAAGTAAAGGAAGTGTTGTTATCGAAAAAAATTTCAGTTTTCACATTTCAACGGAGATATCCATTTTGAGCATCCTTGAATCCATTCAGGGATTCGCACATCGGTTCGAATCAGACTTCACCTCCTTTTTTTTAGCTTTTTTTTTATTTAAAAGTACTGGTCTATTAATAATTATTAACCTCTGCTTGTAAACAAGTTTTACAATAAATAATAATTTTATAATAAAATAAAAAATATATAATAAAAATACCAGTATTATTAATGAAATAAAATTTTATGTGCTTTTCATTTAAAAAAAAAAAATCTGTTTATGAAATTAATAGACGTACAAGAAAGTCATGTGATGTCCACATCAGATTATTTTTTTATTTTGGTTTCAAAGGGATGAAAAATGGGAATTAGAAAATCATTGTTTATGTTATTTTACACTTTTCAAAAAATTGTTAAAAAAAGCTTAATTTTCTTTTTCACATTTACTTTCAAGGCAAACTTTACTTTTATATCTTGAATTGTAAAATATACAGGAATTATGAAATTTTTATCTAATTTATTTTCATCTTTTTAGAGCTGGTTTATACAGCAAACGAAACGTACATTGCGATAAAGATTAAAAGTCTCTGTTTCAACTTTTTTTTTCCTTATTAGCCTCCGGCAATTACCGTTCAGGTATTACTTCAGAGGATAAATGAGGATGATATGTACGAGTGTAAATGAAGTGTAGTCTTGTACATCCTCAGTTCGACCATTCCTGAGATGGGTGGTTAATTGAAACCCAACCACCAATGAACACCGGTATCCACTATCTAGAGTTCAAATCCGTATAAAAGTAACTGCCTTTACTAGGACTTGAACGCTGGAACTCTTGACTTCCAAATCTGCTGATTTGGGAAGACGCGTTCACCACTAGAACAACCCGGTGGGTTACCTGTTTCAACTTAAAAACCTCTATCCCAAAAGATTCCGAAGATGTATAAAAATTTAGATTATACAGATTTAATTCCATTTTATCCTCTTAGTATTGGATAAAGAAAAAACCTTCCGAATAATAGCTGATTATTTAACATGCAAAGATCCTTGCCAGGTTTCAAGTAACCAGCTCATCAACACACATACATTTTTAAACTTCTGAGTTGTTAATAAAAGGAAATATTATATACTCATAATGCTCATTCAGATAAACATCCTGTTGTATAAGAAAATGTATTTTGTGGAAATATACATTATTGTGTGAACCTTCAACTTTGTTTTATCATTGGTTATTTTTTATCAATCAGAACATTATTCAATTGATAGTATACAGACTGACCAGCACAACTACGCGGCTCGGCTGATAAATTTTGCACACTAATGTGCTACACAAAGACAAAAGGTACTATCGAGTTTGGCATGTCAGCAAATGATAGCTAAAATCCCCCTCTACAAACCTGCGATAATGCGTTGAAATCCGTTCACCGGTTTGTTTACAGTAGCAATTGAAATGGAGTCGAGTACGGTCATTATCTAAATACAGTTAAAACAGCGCGCAGTGATCGAATTTTTAACAGCAGAAAAGGTGAACGATACGAATATTTTTCATCGTTTAAAAGCAGTTTATGGTAGTGAAACTGTTGACAGAAGTACTGTGTATAGGTGAGCGTTGAAATTTCGCGAATACGAAGCTGGTATAGCGACAATTGAGGACGCACCTCCCAGCGGACGACCAGTTTCTGTGATTGACAAGGGACATCAAATGGAGGTGGACAATTTGCTTCAAAGTGACCGGCGAATCACCCAGCATCGTATCGCTGTTCAGTTAGGCATATCTAAAGAACAAGTAGGCCATATTACCGAGCGATTGGGTTACCATAAAATCTGTGCACGATGGGTACCGCGCAAATTCTCCGACTGGTCTCCGCAAGCTGAAGTTGGAATCTATTCCGCATCCACCGTACTCGTCGGGTTTGACTCTGTGCGACTTCTACTTCTACCCTCATCTCAAGAGGGATCTCAAAGGTAATCATTTCACCACCGACGATGAGGTAAAGGAAACTGTGGCCACTTGGATCCGAGAAAGACCACCAGAATTTGTCAGTGACGGAATGCAAAAACTTGTCATACGAAAAGTGTATCAGTGTAAACGGGGATTATATTGAATAATAAATACTGCATTTTGTAGCTAAGGCATTGTACTTTTATTTATTTTTTGTTCCATTCCAATATCTCCATATATATATATTTCCATATACGATACGCACATATGTGCAAAATTTATCAGCCAAGCCTCGTATTAATTCATTAATTCTTTCATGTACGATAATTACATAGAGTTCGGGTATTAAAGGTGGTAATTTGTTTCAATTTCACTCCTTTTCAAATTAACTCCACAAATTGTTTTGAGCGGACGTTTTAGCTTCTCTCGTAATATTCGAATTAATTACCATTATGAAAAACTGAAGGTATAATATACTTAATTTATTTTGTTTTTACATGACTTTTTAATGATGGTACGAGGAAATTATTTTAAGATTTATGTTCGACGTTGTGCAGTTGGATATATTATAAATTTTATGTTGTTTTACTGCAATAAGTGGTATAAATACAATATTGTATTGTATAATTTATATTTTAATTTAATTTATTTTAAAAAATTATAAATTTGATTCACTTTTAAAATAAGTAAACAATTATTTAAAATAATAATATTACTATTAATAATAACCAGTAGCATTGTTGATTTTATATATTATGCACGTGCAGAAAGTGACCCGATATTGTGGATCCTCATTCCTAAGCATATTGTGGGTCACTGTACGAATAGTGCGTTCTCTTCAACCAGTCCTACACTATGCTATACTTTCTGTTATTGCCGCTACAAGATCACCGGCAGCAGCGCTGCTACTGCATTTTTAAAAAGCTGTTTATTTCCTTTCTTTCCTGTACATCCTTCCTACCTTACCTGGCAGCTATTTCCTAGTCTAGTTCACAAGGATATGGTTCGTTCTTTTCACTCATCTGTTTATTTATACGAGGTCAATCAATAAAAATGTTTATTTTAAAAACAATGAGATTTAACTGTTATTTGCTTTTAAAGAAAAAGAAAAGAAGAATTGCAAAAATTTCATTTTTAAATATTTCTAATGCCATTTTGGTTTTTTTTTTTTTAAAAAAAAAAAGAAGCAAATAACTTCTATGTAGAAAAGGCTACTTATTTTTAAAAAAATATTTTTCTTCTAGGTAAATCTCTTAGCTTTGAAATAACCTATAGTATATTAGTAATTATCTATTTTATATTATTATAATCGTTTTATTCCTTCAGACTATTTTATCACGTAAATTTTCTTCTATAAGAAATTCCTAAATATATGGCTAATCATCCTCAAATTGTTTTACAAGATTATATAAAAAAATGTATTCTCATCAAAACTGTTCAGTAACATCACATATTTAAGTGGCATTTGTACTGTGCAAATGTAATGTAAATATTAAAAAATTTGATGTGGACACCACATGACTAACTTGTACGCGTACGCCTATTAAATTACAAATACACATTTTTTTAAAATGAAAAGTGTATAAGATTTTATTTCATAAATAACCTCTGATAATCTTTCATATTTTTTTCTTATTGAATTTTTATTTATTTATTTGTCTTAGCCATGATTAATAGTAGCAAAATTATTTAAGAGAAAAAACTAAACATTCAATTTATAAAAATGTTAAATGGAAATTATTCTAAAAAATATATTAAAGAAATGTATATTAGTAAATACATTTCAAGATAAATAATATTAATGAAATTAATTCTTATTACTTCCTTGTACGAAGTAAAGGAAGTATTGTGATCGCAAAATATTTAAGTTTTCAGATTTCAACAAAAATATCCATTTTGACCATCCCTGTATCCATTTTGACTAGTTTCGACGTGACGTCTGTAAGTATGTATCTCGTATAACTCAAAAACGATTAGCAGTAGGAGGTTGAAATTTTGAATTTAGGACTGTTGTAACATCTGATTGTGCACCTCCTCTTTTGATTACAGCGACTAAACTAAAAGTGTCCAGAAAAGCAGAAAATCCAGTAATTTTGGATTTTGAACTTTTTCTCAACTGCAGTAATAAGGCTTCATCAGACCTTTTCAACGATATATCATAAGCGGTACTTATTTTCATTGGTTCCAGAGTAATAGCCAAGTAAAATTGTAATAAACCAAATGTTTGGATCTTAAGAGGGGAAGGCACATCGGTTCAAATTCGACTTCATCTACTTTTTATGTTTTAACTTCTTTTTTTTAAATAAAAATATATTGATTTATTAATAATTATTAACCTCTGATTGTAAAAAATATTTTACGATAAATTATAATTCAATAATAATAATAAAAAAAATATAAAAAATAATTAGAAGCTATTTATGAAATAACGTTTTATTTACTTTTCAAAATACGTAAATGTAATTTAATAGGCATATAAGGAAGTCCTATGATGTCCACATCAAATTTTTTTTATTTATATTTTGAGTTCGAATCCAAGATTTTTAATACAAGAAGCTTCATCAGTCCATTCAAAAAAAGTAAGTAATATGAAAAGTGACCTTCATGGTGGAGTATCATCACTGTCATTCAACCAGAAAGTACCAGGTTCGAATCACACTCAATCTTACCATATTTTACAGAACAAGTTTCATTACATACTCTTATTCAAAACATTTCAAGCTTATATGAAAAGCAATTCATTTTAAAAAAAGTAATAGAAATAAAAAAAAAATACGATCAGCATCTCATTCATTAATTCGTAAATCAATACAATTGTAAAAAATAAAAAAAACTAATAGATATTACAGTTAATTAATTATTATTACGGAGTTAACACAATTGAAGTAATAAAAATTCATATAATTTATACGGGCTTAACGGTATGAGAGTACTTGTACCTGTTTTATGTCTTATTAATGCGGGAACTTAAGAAAAAAAGTAAAAGAACAACAGAGAAAACTTAAGTTACAGGATCACGTACAATAATTATTACTGACGCTATGAAAACCGTAAACTTTCTTATTTTTTAAACGGCTTCAAAAAAAAGGAAAAGGTTCTCAATTCGATTTTTTTTAAGCCTTATTCTTACCATATGTAATTATTTTGATAATTTTATTTTATTTACTGGAAAATCCACTGCTGATACCGTTATAAATTTTACCCACACATGGGAACTAAAGTTGAAGATTTTATAAAGTAAAAAATTATATTATCCTTACAAAAAATTTTAAAATATCTTTTTTATTACTGTTGTCATTGGATATATTCTGATACCCAATCAGTAGTACTTCGTAGTACTTCAGCATGAAAATTAAAGAAATAAATTTAAAAACATTTTTCGGTTTATTTTTCTCAGTTTTATTAAAAATTTGGTTAAGAAAATTTGCATATTTTTCCAAATGTTTTATTTTCAGAGATAGAGTTAATTAAGCCTTTATACTTTTACATTAAATGAAAAAATGTAAAATAAAATAGCTTTAAAAGAAACTGACTTTATATATACATATAAATTTTAGTACCCATAGTAACATACAGGTAGATTTCATAACAAATACCTATTGTAATGGGTACCATGATTCGACTTCCGGAAAATTTCGAAATATCTTCGCATTTCATATCTCTCAGATCCCAAAACCATTGTCAGTTCAAAAGTTTATATATACAATATATATATATTTCAGTTTCTTGTGGACACAATAACGGCCGTAATTTTGCGCCAGTCACTTTCAAATTGTTCCTTAAAAATAACTCGTCCAAAAATCTCGGTCGAGTTCAGTAACGATCAAAATCGTCCTATTGGGGTAGTCAATGGGGGGGGGGGCTTTATCGATAAAACAAAATATCACTATAAATTTCTTATTAAGTAAAATATCGGATTTGTTTAAAGTTCTTACTATTCTTTGGATAAGGGACTAAAACTTAGTTAAGTAAATTTTTTTTTTATATCACTAACTATTGGCCCAGGGGTTGAAAAATGTAGGTTTTGAAGACAAAAAAGAATCATACCTTCCTTAATAGGTACAGTATCGAATCGGTTTAAAGTGGTCGTTAGTTCTTTAAACATTACCTAAAAATTTTGTCTGTAATAATTTTTGATATGACGAACCCTTATGGCAAGAGGTGACAAAAGTGCTACAGTAATTGTAAGAAGATGGGACTTGTCGTATGCTAACATGTGAAAGTTTTTTTCACCTGCAACCATTGTCGTATTGAGTAAATTTGAAGTTTTTTAACTGTATGGTGGAAATATTTTTTATTCCCTATTTAGCACCGGTGAAATCTACCTCCGCCTTCCTGCGTGCGAAAGGGATTTTTTAATAACTCTTTCTCTCTCACTCTCTCTATTTATATTACTGATTTTTTTTTAAACACCATTTTTTTACTCAAATTTTTTTTACACAAGTAACGGTTTGTAAGTTAGTACTTAGGTTTATCTGACATCTTCTTAAGTATATCGTCTTCTTTTTAACTATATTTGAATACACATTAATTAATAGACGGATTTTATGTTAATAGAAGTGTCAAAATTTTGATGTTTTTTTTTTAAATAAAAGTTTACCTAATTTGTTGTATATTTTAGAATAACATTTTCATTATAATGATGAACAATTGTCTAAATTTTTAGAATAGCAACATCGAAGTTACAGTTATTTAGGAATATATTTTAACTATATGCACATCCGGTATGTGCTTTCTACATAAATAAATAAAAAACATATAAATCTAATTACGGTATTAGTAATCCTTCTAAAATCAGTGAATTTTGAGAATCCTACGGACACATCGCCTTCATTAATTCCCTTATCAACTACTAGTGAATTTCTAGTTTAACGGTCTGTATATTTTTGTTGAATACTTTAACACGACTGTATTTGTGGGGTGGGGCAATAGTTTTCCTGAATGAACATTAATTATATTCCAGTTTGCTTTCACTAAATGGTGAAAAAACAATTTTGAATTATATTTGAACTGGAGAATTATAATTGCTAATATATAATGCACTACTCTGGAAAGAGAAACCCAAATGGGATCTAAAACTTCTCTTAAATATTTTCATTTATCTCTTACCGCTGTAATCAGACTGATGGAAAAGTCTGCCGAGGCATTTGCATTGGTGGTATTCTGACACAGGCCAAACAGATGACTATGATATTTAATCAGATTTAGAGGGTCTAAAAGACCACCTGGGGTGAAGCCTAAAAGGGCTACGATCGGAGGAGGTGATGTGGCGACCGGGATCGTCACAAAGCATGTGTTTTCCGCTATGGAAATCAGGATGTATCAGATCTTAGGATAGATTTTTCCTGTTCATTATCTACTTATCTCGTCCATACTCTTGATACACTTGTCTTCATTATGAGTTCTACAGGTATAGATCAGACACTATCAGATCCATTTTCTGATGTAGTTTATCTAGTAAGGTGGGAATGAACTATTGACTGATGTGAGGACTTTTGTTTCATGTATTAATTGTTAATTAATATTTGATGCAATATGAAGTATTTCTTTTCGTAAAAACTACATTTTTATTTTTTATTCTTTAAAATTTTTCAACCAGTTGAGGTCTCCTAGCACAAATATTTCAATTAGAATTGTGCAAGTTTGGATGTGTGTACGTATTGGCGTCGTTTTTTATCGTGGTAACGTTCTGACTTGCAATCATAAAATGTTGCATGACAGAATGTAAAGTAACGCTTTAACTTAATGATACTATTAAGTTTGGATTTATCAGTATCTCGTTGCTGTCCTTTAATATTATTAAAACGGAAAATATTCGCTAGCATGGAATTTTAATTAGCAGAGATTAAGCGCTGATTTCGGTCATAGATCACGTGAACTGAATCTTATAAATACTTGCGGTCAGTGTAAATTTGTATCCATGTTGATGATTAGGATAGCAAAGAGATTCATGCATAGATAATGTTACACGTAGATAATGTAATAGTATGTTAGACGTGATATCTGGATGAGTACGTCTGAGAGATATGTTACAATATGTAACACATCCCTATAATTTACAACTTTTATACGTCACTACTGAAATTACTTAATAATGAGGCCGAAATTTTCAGAATTGATATTAGAAAGCAATCAGGACCTTGGGAAATTATACATATAAGGTATCTTCAAGAAAAAAACTATTGATTTTTGCTTTACTGAAATTAAACATACGTTATTTATTTATTTATCTACAAGTAATTATAGGTGAAAGTAACACGTATCAGCCCAGATATACCTTCTTAATATTAAACAAATACTAAGGTTCTCTCTAAAGTACCAACAGAAAAAATAATATAAAAAAGAAATACGTAGATAAAATAAAACGAATTAAGAAAATATTTAAAAAAACAGATAAAAATGTTGTCACAAGTAGCTGTTTTAGATCAGCTATGACTGTACCTACATAAACTGTCATTAAACAGACTAAATATTCCTGTCAATTAATCTCACAATATTGAATATTTTAAGAGCAGAATTCAATAGTGAATTGGTATACTGCAAGGTACAGAAACTAGAAATAAAATAACGAAAAATATCTACCTCTAGTTAACCTCGGTACATAAAATAGTAATCTTTCCAAAGTACAATAATAATGCATAAAATTGTTAATAACCTTCTATAGCAGGGGTGGCCAACAAGTCGATGCGATCGACCGGTCGATTGCAAGGCCAATTTTGGTCGATCGTCGATCGCTCGCAATGTCTGGGGTGGAATTCCGTGTACCATGGACTTTGAAGCGATTGTAGAAGACAAAACTTTCTAGCAATAGTTTAATGTATTCAGGGAATTTGCCAGTCAGAATCTGGAATTCTGACAGCCTGACACTGTGATCTCTGCCCACCCAGCACAATACATTTTGACTTATGTGTTACACTTGTCACTGGACGCAACAGTTACGACTCGACTCATCAAAGTCAGTTCGCTTGAATATTTGGTAGTGTCATAGGGTAGCTTCTTTTCTTTTGTATTAACAGTATTATTATTAATATTATTTATCCTCGGTGACTACGTTGGGTTTCAATTTTTCTTCTGTTTAAAATGTAAGTACCTTTTCTTTGTTTTAAATTAAATTGCTTTTCTTACCTTTTTCTTTTCTTATTTACTTGATAAGTGAGCATTCTCGACAACAGATCTCTAAATTGCGGTCATTACACTGAGAGAAAAATAAGGGACAGTATTACAAATATATTAGGAATAACAATAATTCTATCTAAATTAAGAAGTCGGTATTGTAAACCGTAATAAATATATTGTAAGTTCTTGTAAATTTGAATATATCTATATTAGATTTTAATATACTTGCATTGCTGTCCCCGATCGTAATATGCAGTATTGTTATTATTTATCTCAATGTAACGGAGATAGTTGCCGCAGTTCATGAGTTTTTGAATTTTCTAGGAAAATATTTAATTCAATATTTATTCTTTAAATTGTCATATTTCTTTGCATTCTTGTATACCCATGGACATAAGTAGTAAACCGAAAAAATCGAAAACTTATTACTTCAATGAAGAATGGGAACTCGATTACTTTTTTACAATGGTGAATGATAAATGTTGTTGTTTAACATGCCTTACCTCGGTACCCATTGATAATAAGGGTAATCTGGAGAGACATTTTTTAGCTTTACATAACAAGTATAAAGCAGATTATCCACCAAATTCTGAGAAAATATATAGTTAGGGATCTTAAAACTCAATTAAAAAATCAACAAAGCGTTTTTAAAAAGCCAAGTTTGAAGTCACAAGCAGTAACTATTGCATCATTCAAAGTAAGCTATCTCTTAGCAAAAAAATGTAAGCCATTTTCCAACGGTGACTTTGTAAAGGAAATTTTTTTGGAAATGTAAGATTCACTTTTTAACGATTTTAAGAACAAGAGTGAAATTGTTGCTGCAATTCAAGATCTATAATTTTCTCGAGACACAGTGATGCGATGAATTGAAAGGATGAGTGGGAATGTAAAAGAGTAGTTATATAATGATATTTATAGATGTTCTTGTTTTTCCTTTCAGTGTGATAAATCGACAGATATAAGTGTTGCAGCACAATTACTTGTTTTCGTTCGTATGGTTTTTAAGGATTTTACATCTAAAGAAGAATTACTAGGTATGATTTCTTTGAAGGAAAGGTAGACATATTCAAGGCCTTTAAAACATTGCTCAATAATTTAAAAGTACCACTTTTTAAATTAGTCTCAATAACAACGAATGGCGCAGCTGCAATGATAATATCTAGCAGATCTGCAGAAATGGATTTATAGCCCTACGTCAAAATAAAGATGAATTCCCAGCCTTTTTGAGCTATCGCTGCATAATTTACCAGCAAGTGTTAGCTAGCACGAGACTAAACACAAAAGAGGTAATGGACATAGCATTTAAAATTGTTAATTGAATTCGAGGATGTTCCCTCAAACGGCGTCTCTTCCAACTGCAGCTCGATGAAGGCTTTAACTGTGAAAATTTAAATGATGAAACTTGGCTTAGTGACTTAGCATTTCTTACCGATTTTACTTCAATATTGAGACATTTAAATTTAGAATTACAAGGTAAAAATAAAACAATAATTGATATGATCAACTGCATAGACGTATAAAAAAAAATTTATTTTCGCTAATAGAAGATCTGCAGCAAAATAATCTGAATCATTTTCCAAATATGGCAGATAACCTACAAAAACATAAAAATATTAATTATAAGATCGACAAATACGTCGTGGAAATCCAAAAAGTTATTGAAGATTTTGAAAAAAATTAAAGAAATTGTGGAATTTATATATTTTCCTTTTAAAAAAGATTCAAGTGTTAAACGCATTAGCAAAAAAATTTCAGACATATTTCATATGGATCAAAGGGCATTAGAAAATGAAATTATAATTTTACAAATTTACTTAATCTTACAAGCCAGAAAATTTGAAAAAGATTTTTGGAAATATGTCAACCGAGAAAAATATCTTGTTTCGGATCTACATACCTATGCGAATCGGTATTTTCATACTTGAAACGAAGACTAAACAACGTTCTGTCCTGCGTGATTCCCATACTGAAGACTCATTATTATCTTTGTCAGGATATACAACTAATTATGATTCCTTGGTTAGAGACATGCAAACTCAGTCTTCCCATTAATGTTAAGGCAACAAAGTAAATTCTAAATCTGTCTTTATCTGTAACTACTTTGAATTAATAAATATTGTTAATAATTATCCATGTTCTTTTAATTCCCCTGAACGTGAGTTTTTTGGCCCTTTAAATAATTATTGTTGTTGTTTTTTAAGTAGATAGATAAGCCGTATATCTATATTTCAGTACGAGGTGTACTCAGCTAGCTATTGATAGATTAGCCAAAAGTAAGTCATATTATTCTTTCATTATAAATTTTCCTGGCCCAAAAAAACGCGAAAGTGAAATATTGAAATCAAATTATCAGCCATACTGTGCATTTTTATAACAACTTTTTCATATTTACGAACAAATAGTAAAACAACTTATACATTGCAGTTGATAAAAAAATTAAATTGCATTTGAAGTTAGTAAAAATCTATCTTGAAAAAGTGTCGAAAAATCGAATTGTTTAGGTACTGCATCTACGGAATGCTGCTATCAAATTTGGGTCTGGAAATGTATTTTCTTCATGAGCCTATATCTCGAAAACTTAATAAGTGAATTAAAAAATAATATATTTTACTTATCTACCCATATCTCACTGGAATCATACTGAAACACAGTGTATAAACATAGTATGCATTTCACACTCCTGCTTCCCCTTTAGACTACGCCTATGATAACAAGTCGATCGCGACACACTTTTAAGATAAAAAGTCGATCTTATATACAGAAACGTTGGCCACCCCTGTTCTATAGCATTAACAATTACAATAACTCGAATCTAAATTTAACAGGCCTGATATTTAATGTTTAACTGAGACAAGAAAAATTGTAGGGAAAAATTCATCATTGACTTTAAAAAATAAATACTTAAAAAATTACTTTAGATTAATTCTAACTAGTGCATCCGACACTTAGTAAACGCGAAGAGATTTCACATCTGTACAGTGAACTCAAGGCGACTTCTCATGTAGGAATAATAGAGTATTTTAATTCCTTCAAAAATGTGTAAATATTTAACGCATCTTATTATAAATTCCAGTTGCCTATTAGCATCATTTAAAATAGACTCTTAAAAAGTAAAACTTCTATCAATTAGATCAAAATCCCTAACAGACACAACACACTTAGTAAGTAATGACCAATTAAATATAAGCTATTTATGATAAGATAAGAGCCATGGAATAATTTCTAAAGGAATTATTTCTAAATGATTTTGTTGTAAATCAAAATGACTTTCTCGCTGATACCTGGCAGGGGACATTACACCGAAATACCCAATTAAAAAACGTATATTTAAAAAAAAATAAAACCGTTACCACATACTATTGTGTTTCAACCTATCACCTTCAAAATGATTTAAATACCTCTTTTGTTGATTTTTTTAAAAATTCAGTTATCTCTGTTATATAAGACGAACGAATAATATTTTTTTTAAAAATTGTTTAGAAAAAAATATTATTTCAAGTTGTTTATAATTAATAAAAGTTTACTATTTTAAGAAATCAATATAAACTTTATTAATTAATTATTAATCTTTTTCTTTATTTAACACCTCAAAGAGCAAAACTCAACCTTAATTAATAATGGAGGAGTAGAATGTTACGCATTATTCAATCTTTGAAAAGAAAATTTCAGCAACATCGTTGACAGTATTATATACAGTTTTAAGGTAAACATTTCAAAAAACATTTCGACGATGAGTGAATCCTTTTATATAAGACTGATTTATATATATATAAATCAGTAACAATAAAACTCATTACAAGAAAAAAGAATTTTATACGTAAATAACTCGTATCTAACCTACGTATGTCTATTCGTACAAAAAAACAACTAATACGTTACAAAACATCTACTGAAAATCACGCTACACGTACCGTTAGGTAACTATAACTATTGTGACACGACTGAAACACACAAAAAGAGATAATAATAATGACAGTAAAAGAAAGAAAAAGAATTTTTGTGGCCGTCAGCTACCAAACAACAGAATACAGTTTTATATGGATTAACGGTGTACACATTTTACCTTATAGCACTATAAAAATAAATTGACAGAAGAATGTTTCTAAGTAGATAGAAGGTCTCTAACCAATATAAAACAAATACAATACAAAAAGAAAATACAAATCTTTACAAATTATATTACACATATGCATCTTAAAATCTTTGTAACTAATAAATTTAATTGCAATAAGCCTACTCTATTTCATAATTATATTTTATTATTACGTAATCATAATTTCATTATTATTTTATTTATTATTAATATATATATATATATATATATATATATATATACACACAGAAAATTGATGTAATTATGTGTCTGTTTTCATGTTATCCAGTTTACGTTCAGTTCGATGAAATAATTGTTTTATTTATTGTTAATTCTAGTATTGTAAATTATTATCAAATTAAGTAATAATTTTCTCACAATAATAGATCTAATAATTATGACACAAAATTACATCAATTTTTTCCATAACTCGACTATTTGTTAACCGATTTAAAAAAGTAAAATGACATTTTGTTCAAAATAAAAGGCTTAATATTTTATCAAAAGATAAATTTTGATAAAACTAATATTTATGAAGATATAACGAACTGAAAAATAAACATGACCGCCATTTTGTAGTTTGAGAAGGTATTTAAGTCCTAATTTTTTGCTAATTCTAAAACTTTATTACCAAGACGCTTACCAAATATTAATGTGATTCGTCTATCCGAACTTGAGATATAAATTATTATATAAAAATAACAAAATGGTGGACAGTAGGAGAACCAAGAAAAAACTACCATTTTCCTAACAATAATTTTTGTCTAGTTTTACAAGTAGTATCCGAAAAAGTATAGCCAGCCCACCATTTTAGAAACACTCTGTATATATATTTTAATTACTATAAAAATATAAATGACATTTTAGGAACCCGTAAAAAGCCGCAGCATTTTGATGCCATAACAGTATAAACAAAAAATAATAATTTCATAAAAAAACGTATATCCTTTGCATAAATATAATAAAAATTACATTGAACAAACCTCCCTACATTATTTCTCTTTCTTTTTTCATTTTTATATCTTTAAATAAAATCTGGATAAAAAATCTAAAATACAGATTAAATGAAAATAAGATTAATTTAAGCATTTTTAAATAAAAAATTATAAATTTAAGAAGGTCGTTTGCTATCAACCTTCGTCTCTTATCATTTTACAGAAATAAAATAGAGTATAACTGGCGACAAGCCAGAAAATTCTTTACGAATCAAAATATTTAATATAAAAGAAGAATATGGAACATTTTTTGTTAAGTAAAATTTTTGTTACATATCTTATTTTTAAATAATTTTAATATAATAATTCTAAAAATCAACATTTATCTTTTAGAAAAGAGCCTGTTAATTATATATGTACATTATAAGTTACATCCCCTTTTTGATTTGATTAATTTTTCTAAAAATCAGTTTCATGCTGAAATCAAAGAAGAGTTTTGAAAAGGGCTTTTTTTAAAGCTCTGTTAAAAAGAAGTTCAAATGGTATTCCTCAGTTTTTTTCTTAAAAGTAGTAATTCTGTATCTTAAAATGTATTAAATAACGAATAAGAAAAATTTTTTTCTAAGAAATAAGGTGAAAAACAAACTTTTTAAAAATGCATTTTTTACTGAACCTAACCCAAACGACTGAAAACAATTTCGAAATGAGTAGACCAAAATGAAATTCATCGATTAAAATATTGAAATATTTACGTTGCAATTTGAATTTAACAACAGAAGAATCTATATTATAATGATATATTACGTAAACAGGTTTAATAGGTGTTTAGCTTGGAAGCTGATGATTACCAGCCCAATAGGCTGAGGTGATGTCTTGTAATCCACACATAGCATGAACTTTTCTCCAAACAACCAATGATGGAGTTGCCCGAGAAATGGTATCAACATAATTCAGTCATGATTTCCCGTTGGCGCACCGATTTGCGAAAGGTACAGAGCATTACTGTGGTAGACCTTCGATTGAAGTTACTTACGAGCCCTGTGACGATCCCTTAGTGCACTTTTGGAGTCTTCATCTAACCAAGGAACAGCAGGTTACCTTGGCTTTCCAGATGTTAGAGAGATATATTCACTTGCACTATCGAGTATCAGGTGTGTAAAATTGGTACGTTGGTGGATTGCGGTTCTACTCTTGTCGTATTGGCTAAAAGAATCTTTATTAAAGCTTCAAGCTTAGCTTAAAAAATTCTGAGCCTCGAATCAGTTTGGCGACTACTGTCCTAACTAGCTCCTACAGCTAACCTAATTGTGTGAGCGAACTCAGCATGATGCCACAAACTACTTCCTTCGTGTCCCACCACTCAATTGTCATATATTCTAAAAGGGTAGGCGTACCCCGTCAACTAAAATATATATGACATTCAATAAATTAAATTTATGTCGTCAACACAGCAATTCGCTGCCACGCCTAGGTGGCTGAATGCTAGCAAGTACCTGTCCATCAATATTAAAGCGCTTGGAGCTTTAATTGGCTGATGGCAAGCCATAACTTTCGGGTAGATTCCCACAGCAGTGAGGTAGGAGCCTTTCACTTAAATAAACTACTGATACCGGTTGAACAAAGCAACGGCATCAAAGAACACCCACACGGTCCGACAATGCGGCTCACGCCAGATTGACTCGCCGCTTATGAGTGGCCAATTTTCCCTTTGACCTCTAAGTTCCACGGTAGCTGAGTTCTGCTGGGCAGTCATATGTTCGTTCAACTGGACCTCACCGCAGACGCACAGCTCATCAGCTGCCAGGCTGAACCGAAATAAATATTGATTTAAGTACGCGTGGTTGGAGAGCACCTGGGCACCCGTTGCTCTAAAAAACGGAAAGGCATGCCATCCTACCATCCCCCCCCAAGTCCTGTATAAATCTATACAACGACCTTCCCTTAGTCGTGGTGTGCCATTCTTGCCGCCATGCTTCCATCGCGAGGCTGTAAAGCCTCCTCCTCCTCAGGCGAGATATGGGCAACTGAACGAAATTTAGAACCGGTGCATTGTGATCACACCGGTACAAGCTCGGCTCGAAACCGCATCCCAAATACCTCGGCCTCCCTGCGTCTTCGCAACTTCCACATGACCGCCCAAACTTTCACCACTAAATCGATTGGGAGAGCCTTTCCCAATACGGTGGTAGCCTCGTAGGAGGTTGTTTTAAAAACACCAGTGCATACTATTAATGCGCTGCGCTGGGCACTCCTTAAATTCTGAATAAGTCCTCGATTTCTGTCCAATGTATGCGCCCAAACGGACGCTAAGAGGCCATACTTTCAAAGACACCTCAGTGAGACTACAGGAATATTTATCGCTAGCGAAATCTGCTAAAACGATTTTCTTCAGGAAAACAACTACACCTGCACATTCTCTGCCCTTAGTATGATGGTAGCATCTTTCTCAGAATAACCGTGAAAAAACGCTTTATCCTGCGGACGGAAGTGTGTATCCTGACACAGTATTAATTGATCATCCTCCTGTAATAGGATTTAAATATTCTTACGGTGAGGACGGACACCGCAAACATCCATCTGAATAATATTTTTAGCTATAAAAATAATTTTTCCCTGAACAGTTATTTTTAAGCTCTTGACAGAACGTAACATCTTACGAGTTAAAAGTAAAAAAAATTTATTTTAAAACTTATATTTTTTTAGAAAGGCAGCTTTAAAAAATTTTCTCAACTAACTTTTTTTCATTAAATTAATTTTTGAAAAGATAAAATATGTCCACAAATATAATTTTCAAGAATTCCCGTTCCGTTCAAGAAATTGATTATCTTATCTCTACAATTGATATTTTCACGGACTTTTCTTACTTATTCACTCGCTGTAAAAGAGTCTGGGTTGAGAATATATTGATAAGATTTCCTCTAATATTAGGAAAAGCACTGAGTTATCGTTTGCATATTATCGCCTTGGTTTCTTAGGGTTAATTGTCTTTTCTCAATACACAAACATTTTTCTCGTCCTTGATCCCTATTTTTCCTAGTTTGGGATCAATAATTCTGAGTCAGATTTCCACTAGCTTCATGCTGAAGAAATAAGGATTTGTAAGATCGATTCATCCTTAACACGATATAATAATTAATCTTGCTTGGCTCAGTCGGATGACTTTTTTCTCTCCAGCGGCATCAATATAAATCTAACCATTGAAGCTCTTCAAGAAAATAACCTACCTAAACTCATTTAATTTGTAAGTAAACCAAAATATTTAATACTGAAAATTAAATATTTTAAGTAAAAATTACTAGGCATTTTATTTTTTACTTTCTTGTACAAAGTAAAGGAAGTGAACGCGAAAAATTTCGGTTTTCAGATTTCAACGGAAATATCCATTTTGACCATCCCTGAATATATTTTGACTAGTTTCAGCATGACGTCTGTAGTTTCAGCATATGTACGTATCTCGCAGAACTCAAAAACGATTGGCCGTAGGATGTTGAAATTTTCGATTTGGAACTGTTGTAACATCTAATTTTGCACCTCCCCTTTTCATTGCAATCGAGTGGACCAAAAGTGTCCAAAAAAAAAAATGTATATATATAATTTAATAGGCGTACAAGGAAGTCATGTGGTTTCCACATCAGACTTATTTTGTATGATTTAACTTAAGTTATACTATATATATATATATATATATATATATATATATATATATATATATAGATAAGTTTATTTAACCAGTTATACTTTACACAGTTATTGGAAAAGTTTACTCAGAACTATTAAATGTATAGAGTCAAAAATGCAAACAACGTTAAAAATAATAACAAAATTAAAATGTAATAAATATTTTAATGTATTAACGATTGTAATATTATATTATAATAATATATTATTATTAATAACTGATGATAATAATAGAAATATTAGTAAAAGATATTTTCTCTTTTTTTTTACTCGTAGTGAATTTAAATTAAAATAATAACAATGAAATAAAGAAATATATTTTTTTTAATTAAAAAAAAAAGAAGATATAAAGGATGCCATTGCGGCATTCTCGGGAACGAACGGGCTGATGAGGCTGTCAATAGAGCGGCAATAAGTGGCCTCCTAATAGAATTAACATGTGAGAGAGACTTGATGAAAACAATCCATGTTAAATTAAGATCTCAGTGGAATAAGTTCTGGCTGCTAAGTTTTCCCACGGCCTTGCATAGCATCCGGGAGGACGTGTTCGAGAAACCTTTTCTCCCAAGCAACAAAAAGGATCAAGTCATTCTGACTCGGCTGAGGATTGGACACACTAGGCTTACTCACGCTCATCTACTTGGATGATATCCTCAGTAGAACTGTGAGGCGTGCAATGTAAAATGGTCCGTACACCCTTTGCTCATGGAATGACCAATCTTCGGAACTATTTGACAAAAATTAGACCTGGGTTCAGATGTGAAGTATTTACTATACCAGAAGGAATGCATAAAAAGACTGTTGCAGTTAGTTGCAGATAAAGGGATGAAGAACGTAATTTAACGGTTTTGCTTAGTTTCTGTTTATTGTTTATTATTTACGATCATGTACTTAAATTTAAGTTGCTAATGACTATAATTGTTGATGCAACTATAAATAAAAGTATTAAAAAAAAAGATATAAAGTTACTTGTGGTATAAAATATCCCAAATTTTGTGACGTAGTAAAAAAGTGTTGCGACGTCAACGGGACGCCCTTGTTTAACAGCTTTGCGGTAGATTTTAGAGAGAGGGTGGACTGTGTGTGTTCGTAGGTGATGAATGAAGACAACATCTTGTTGATTGCTGAAGGATTATTTAATTGTACGTCGTCTTGGCGTTTTAAAAGAATTTTGTAACATAACACTTGTAACTTATAACTTAACTTTAAAGATAGCAAACATAAGCTAAATAAAACTTAAAGTAATGTTCATCCGAACAAGAATTGAGAGAGTCCATCCGGACACGACCGCCTTGGGTTAGCTATGATCGCAGACAGGTTTAGAAGACGCTACCTACAGTGCTCGAGGGAGCAGCATGTGACGTAGAGTGGCGTGATGGTCTGGTCACCATAGTTTGCCGTGAGCACCCTACCCACCGCTAGGTTTCAGCACCCGTCGCAAAGAGGGGGTGAAAACGTAACACATGTATTTGAAAATAATTTGATTAGTTTAAATAATTATGATAACAAAAATATATTACGTATATATCAACTGTAGAAAAATTTTGAACATATAATTTACAAGACTTGTACTGCTGATCTCTCCGTTTAAAAAGACAATGAAAACAACATTTGTATACCGTAATGTCAACACAATTTATACCCGGTTCTCTAAGCTTTAACGTTTTTACATCGGCATAACAAATTTAAAAACAAACATAAAAGCATTTATATTACTTTACGCTTTGTGTGGAAACATGTATACCGGTATTTCTTGATATTGTTCAACTTTGCATATCAAACTCGATAAAATATCTCGGAATTTCTCTAGGTATGTGAATAATTTGGAAAGCTTACATATGAATAAAACGAAAGAAAATTGTAAAATTAGTTTCAATTAATTTAATAATTTTTATTCAGTAAGGAAAATATCGAACAAAAAAACACCTTATGACAAAATTCTGATAAACAAAACTATTGTAAACCGGTTTAAGCGTATGAAATTTAAGCGTGAAGAATAATAAAGTAACTTAAGCACCAAATTTTTACAGTTTCAATCTTAATTCTTTCGCATGATTACCAAGCCACAATAGAGCATTTCTAATTCAATTACCCACTGAGACTATTAAAGAAACATTCTGCCTATTGAAGAAGAAATTTGCAGATATTACGCTACAATTATAATCAGAAAACTAATTACCAAATAACGAATTAATAAATCACTTATTATAACAGTGAGAAATCACGTAGACTTCCATGGCAACAAAATTTTGTATTAATTCAGTTTAAAAACAGAACATTCTAAATTACGAAAAACATATTGTACTCGTAATGTGCTGCAAGTGGAACGTTAATCGCTTCAAAAAGATGCCTTACAACGAAACAAACATTACAACACGTTCATTTATTGCTTGGAAGATAATTTTAGATACATAGTATAAATAAAAATTCAGTCAATATTTATCAATGTATTTCCAAGGGAACATCCACATTAATTAATCAGTTTCTAGCTACCAAATTATGTGATTATAGTAAAAATTCTTTTAAGTATTATTTTTTTGCAGAATAATATGCAAAATGTTTAATTGAATAAAATTAATTTTATTCAAGAATCAGTGTTGCCATAATAAAATTTCATTTATAGTTATTACTGGTAATAATTTAGTGTTGAGACATACTATTATAAATTATTGTAAATAATGATTTTTTTTTTGTTATGATAATTTTCTTTCTTTTGAAAAGCATTTAAAAAAAATTATACCATAAACTTAATTTAAAATACCTCACTTAATAATAAAAAGAGTTATTATAATATGGTAATAAAAAGTGAATTAATTAAAAAAATTTAACCGATTATCTTAATATAAAAGCACATTAAGACCTTCCTTAATATACAGAATATTATACTTCTAAATAAGACAGTCAAAAAAAAATAATGAAAAACTTCCTGTAATTTATTTCCGTCCAATCTCACGGCCTGGATTTAAATCTCAAGTCTGTTCAGTGTGCCACAATTATAGTAGGCCTACATAACTACATAAAAATATTCCCTCACTGCTTTCTAAATATATTTTCCGTCCTTGAATTCTAAATTAAAAATGAAATCTTTTGTTTCTTTTCATCTGAAAATTTCTAGGAGTAAAATTAGTAATTGTTATAATCTAATCATTATGTATATCACATTAATCTGTGTAATTTAACTTAATTTATTAAGCCTTAGGACTCTACATCTAATTATTTTAAGTTAAAGGAATAATAAATAAACGTATGTTTTCATATTTTATTTCTTTTAATAAACATTCATAATAATAAATTAATTATGCGTTGCGTTTCTATTTAATTGTATTTGGAAATATTAGAAAATAACAATAAAAATTTATTTTAGAAACCCAAATTGTTTTTCTCATTTTATATATTGTGTAAAATAAGTTTATTTGGTTTGATGCTCTTGTTCATTTTATTCTATTCTACGCCAATCTCTTACCGTCAACATGCTTCCTGCTTCGTAAATCTTTTTAAAAGATTTGTAAATCTTTTAGTACATGTTTCACATTCTAATATTTGCTTTTGTTTTACATTTTACCACCTACAATTCTTTTTATAACGCAATTCCTTAACCCCGGTTACTTTCATATATGATTCACCAGCGTTCTTTTTAAAATGTTTTATTAAAAATTTATATTTTCTTCAATTCGTCTTAAAATCTTTCTCGTTTCATACTTCATTAAGTTACTTAATTATTGTTGGCATTTTCCTGTAAGAACGGTTTTCAAAATTTTCTACTATTTTCAGTTTTGGTTTTCATGTTGTCCACGTTTCACTGTTGTAAAAATCCACAATCGAGTATTATTATTATTGCTTTTTTTTAACAATCTAATTTTAATCCCATTATCTTACGTTTTTAACCAAAATATTTCATTTTTGCAAATAATTTCTTTTTAATGTGACATAAATTTGTTTTAGGTAGATTTCATAAGAAAGCTACCTATTGTAATGGGTACCATAATTCGACTTCCAGAAAGTTTCGACATATCTTCCCGTTTCATACCCCCTAGACCCCAAAACCACCATCATATCAAAAGTTTATACATACATTTATACATACATTTTATATATATATATATATATATATATATATATATTTCAATTTCTTGTAGAACGATAACTGCTGTAATTTTGCGACAATCACTTTCAAATTGAGACATAAAATATAACAACCAAAAATCTCGGTTGAGTTCACTGATGAGCAAAATCGGACCGTGGGGTTGGAAATGGGGGGCTTTTTTGAGAAAAAAAAACAAAATATGGCTTCTTTAAGATTAAGGTTTTTTCCATTTGCTTTATTAAAACGTTTTTTGTAGGTCAATCCATATTTTTAATTAAAATAAACTATAAAATCTAGAATTACATGATAAAAGCATTTCGAAAATAGCATAATTTTAAAAATAATACTTTTCTTAATCTTTATATTTTGATATAAATTAGCTCTGCTGCCGAGCTAAAATTAATATCGAGTTGTGTTAACCTTTATAAAAGGTTAACAAAATTACCTGTGTTTTTTTTAAACAAGGCGCTGACTTTCAAAGTCGAAATTGAAAGAAGGCTTGGAAAAGCATTATTTAAAAAAATATTTATATCGCTCTTTAGTCAGTTTATTATTTTATATATTAACTTTTATATATTTTACATATTAACTTACTATATTAAATTTACTTTTTCCATCATTATTTCTACTAAATACACACTATTATTAAGACTATAAACATAATTGTTGTAAGGGACCTGATTTGAGTCATAATCAAAATACAATTATTTAAAAAAATAATTAAAATTTCAGACCAGTAGTACTAAGCAAGAAAAATGAGGAATAAAGTAGTTTCTTCACTGAAAATAATGTGAGGTTCATACTGATAAGCCAAACCTAGAGAAATGGTGATAATATTCAACCTTACAAATGACACCATGAACAACATTAATCTCAGAGAAAGTAACTTTGATAGTGTCAATTTTATCTAAATTACTTTACATTTGTAACATCCATAAGAAAGTCTGAGACAGATAGTTTAAATCAACAAAATCGTTTATCGTTTAAAAAAAATATATACATATATATATATATATATATATATATATATTTTAAGCAATAATATATGCAACATACAGTATATGGATATCTGCATATACAATGTGTACAACACACACACTCACACACACACACACACACACACACATATATATATATATATATATATATATATATATATATAACTCTAACTTGCGTAATTGTAATGAAAAATGATGTACAAAACCAATGGGGGTTCGATTCTCGGTAAAGATCTGAAATTCTTTCACCTATAATTTTATTCATCCCATCTTTTTCGCTAAAATATGTGCTAAGCATATCCAAGGTCGTAAATTTAAAAAAAATTTATTATAAATTAATTTCCTCTTGGAATAATCAGGTTTTTTTTGAAGATGATTATGTATCTATTCATGTATCATCATATAATGTTTTGTTTTTCTTATTTTAACTGGTTGGAAGAAGGTATCATAACAGGTTTACAAAAAATGATACCTACTCTATTGTTTGGGATATAAAAAAATTACGTAAAAATTAAATAAACTATAAATATAGCATATTAAAAAATATAATGATTATTACAGAAGTTCTTAAAATTTATTTTTATATGTTAAGTTTATGCGTAATTTATATCCTACTTAAAAAAAAATTAGTAATTCCGGCTGCTTAAAATGTAGGCTACAGTGAGTGACCTGCTTATGACCTTTTGCCTCCAATACTTTGTTTACAAGCCACATTTCATTCATTAAAAAAAAAATTAAGACTATAGTACTCGTGAACATGCGTACACACGCGCGCGTGCGCACATGCAAACATTTAATATTTTAATTAATTAACAATTCAACATAAAGTTTATTAAATTCGCTACATATATTATAAAAATGTAATTTTAATGTTACTATTATCAGAATTTGTTATGAATTCATTTTTAGTTAAACATTTTTTCACATGATATGAACTTAAAAAAAATATATTTATTTTCATATTATAATTTTTGTAACAGTTTCTCTAACGTGAATTTCACTTAACACACTCTTCAAATTTACTTATTTATTAATTATACTTTTTTATCGCTCTTAAATTGCTGATAAGTAAAAGCATTTTCAGCTACAATAAAGCATATATATATTATATATATACGTGTGAGCGTGTGTGCGCGCCTGCAGAAAGAGAAAAGTGAGAGAGGGTAACATGAATACAGATAAGAAATTAATAAAAAAGTAATATAAACAAATTTATTCTCGTTTTCCTTTATCAAAATGGATTGATATACTCGTATTTTACTTACCGAATAAAATTAACTGTATGGGTTTTTTATATGAAAAAGACCATGAATACAATTTTATTTTTTAATATTTCATAATTCTAAAATGTGGCTCATTTAATATATAAACATAAATATATTAATGTAACAAATTACTTTTTATAAAAATATATAAATTATAATTCCGCTTACCAACCAATGTAATTATTATGTTCTAGCGCTTTCGAAAGTTAGTTTTCCATCTTCAGGAATATCTGATAAACTTGAAATAAGTATTCACTTCACGCATTAATTTGATGTAGATTAAAATTAAAATTAAATAAAATTTCCATAAATATAACAATCTATCGTCAAGTTTTAAAATAAGTCATACATTTCTACGTCTAGTCGATAAAGAGTCTGAAGGTAACAATTGAAACGCTTTTATCGACTAGACGTACAAGTGGATGACTTATTTTATAACTTGACGATCAATTGCTTTTTATATTTATTGAAATTTTACTTTATTTTTGTTTTAATCTACATCAAATTAATATGTAAAGTGAATACTTCTATACAAGTTTATCAGATGTTCCTGAAGATGGAAAAGTAACTTCCGAAAGCGCTATAACAAAATAATTAATTACATTATCTAGGTAAGCGGAATTATAATTTATATATTTTTATATTATATATATCAACGGGCCATGCTAAATAAAATTATTCTAAATTAGGTTTTATATACAATATAAAATATTACAAAAAGAGAAATATTAGGTGGAAGCTACAAAAAAAAAAGTTTAGCTATTTACAGGACATTGTGAGGTTCAGATCCAAGTAAATGTTAGTTGCTTTTATAAGGATTTGAATACAAGACAGTGGATACCGGAGTACTTTTGTGATTTGGGTTCAATTAACCACACGTCTCAGGAGTGGTTGGCCTGAGACTATACAAACGTACACCACTTTTAGCTGTCATACATAACATCCTCATCTCATTCTGCCGTAGCGGATTGCTTATTGTTCACTGGTTGAGCAGATTGTAACGTACATTAGGAATAATAAAAAGTAATCCTACCCTATTAAAGGGTACTTGTATGTGTGTCTGTATGTGTGTATGACCGTCCCCCTTAGCTTAGCACAGGAATGAACCGATCACTAACGGAAAATCCCGATTTGTTAGTACATGTCTCGTGATGTTCAAGTGTATACTTGTTATATTATTATATATCGATATATATGGAGAATATACTCGTATATATTATTAATATATTTATTTATTTATGTGATTGTTTTTCTTCATAAAAAACTCTGATGTGGACATCAAATGACTTCCTTGTACGCCAATTAAATTACATGTATTTTTTATATATTTATAATTTTTATTACATTTTTCTTTTTTTTGTTATTATTGTATTATTATTTATAGTAATTTTTTTAAAGAGGTTAATAATTATTAATAAATCAAAATAATTAAATAAATAAATAAATAAAGGAAAATAAAAGAAAGTCGGATTCGAACCGATGTGCCTTCCCCTTGCAAGATCCAAATATTTCATCAATTAATATTTAATCAATTTCGTTAGTATCAATTTCTAGGGTTAAATTTCTAATTTAATTTTCGTTATTTGATTTGCAAGGCATTTCTCCTGCCACCACCCCATTCGGTCACTCAAAAGCACCCCGTCAACTAAAATATATATGACATTCAATAAATTACATTTATGTTGTCAACACAGCAATTCGCTGCCACGCCTAGGTCGCTGAATGCCAGCAAGTACCTGTCCATCAATATTAAAGCGCTTGGAGCTTTAATTGGCTGATGGCAAGCCTTAACTATCGGGTAGATCCCCACAGCAGTGAGGTAGGAGCCTTTCCCTTAAATAAACTACTGATGCCGGTTGAACAAAGCAACGGCTTCAAGGAACACCCATACGGTCCGACAATGCCCAATGTGGCTCGCGCCACATTGACTCGCCGCTTATGAGTGGCCAATTTCCCCTTGACCTCTAAGTTCCAGAGTAGCCTGAGTTCTGGTCCCCTCAAGAGCTGGGCAGTCGAACATCATATGCTCGTTCGACTGGACCTCCCCGCAGACGTACAACTCATCAGCTGCCAGGCGGAACCGAAACAAATATTGGTTCAAGTTCGCGCGGTTGGACACCGTTGGACCTGAGCACCCGTTGCCCTTAAAAACAGAAAGGCATACCATTCCCCCAAATCCTGTATAAATCTATACAACGACCTTCCCTTAGTCGTGGTGTGCCATTCTTGCTGCTTTGCATGTGTCGCGAGGCTGTAAAGCCTCGTCCTCAGGCGGGAGATGGGTAATTGAACAAAATTTACAACCGGTGACTTGTGATCAACGTTCCGCTCCGGTACAAGCCCGGCTCGAAACCGTATTCCAAATACCTCGGCCTCCCTGCCCCTTCCCAACTTTCACATGGCCGCCTGAACTTTCACCACTAAATCGATGGGGAGAGCCTTTCCCAAGACGGTGGTAGCCTCGTGGAGATTGTTTTACAAACACCACTGCTTTCTATTAATGTTCTGCGCTTGGCACTCGTTAAATTCTGAATAGCTGCTCTATTTCTGTCCAACCTATGTGCCCAAACGGAAGCAGCATAAGAGGCCATACTTTCGAAGACACCTCGGTACAGCATGTAAAAATGACGGTCGGACAACCCGTAATCCTTCCGAGCAATCCTTCTAAGTTTGTGCATCACGGAAACGGCATCCGTCGTTACTTGCCTAATGTGGTTACTAAACAGCAACTTCTCAGCAATTTTCTCTTGATATAACTTTCTTTATATCAATTTTCATCATTAAAAAAACAAACATATTTTTACACAAGAGGGTATCAATTTTGGACACCTAATAATTCCATTCCGATACGCCGCCCGCCAGGGCAACCCACATGGAGGTCCTAGCTGCGAAGGACATGCCTACGTCACGCCTCGGTTAAAGTAAATAAAAACTGTCTTGTTACTATTTCATAAAGTTAATTTAAAAAGTAGACAAAAAATATTTTTTATTATTTGGTTTTCCATTATTTTTTTATTGTCTTTTTTAAAAAAAAAGTTCAATAATGAAATGAATCTATCTAATTTAATAAATAAAATATTGAAAACCAAAGTAAAAACTCACTGAATATTTTAGCGTTATTACAAAACAAGTTAAGTAATAAACTCAAAAACAAAGTAATTATAACATAACTCATGTAAATGAAACCAGAATGATAATTTCTTCTATTGAGCTCATTAAGTTACACATATTAAATAATAAAACTTATTATCATAACAAAATATGCATGAATTTTTATTATAGAAAGAACTTAATTATAATTATTTTTTTTGAATTTCGATAAAATATTACATTAAATATCTTTCTATATTGGAATTTTTTGTTGGGGTTTACTGATATTATTATAGCATAAAGTCTATGCATGACGCAATTATAAAATATGTAAAAGTGATATTGATACTAAAACGAAATAATTATAATTTTTTATGGAGTGTTTAGTAAGTATAGTACATACTAAAGTAAAATTGTTAATTTTTATTACCTATAATTATTAAAAAATGGATAATATTGTAATTAAATAAATGTACTATAGCCTAAAGGATTAATAATTTACATGATAAGTACTAAAAATAAATTATTATGAATTTTGTAATATTATAAAGCGAATGCAGTACTGGTCTCTATGAAATAGTTTCACATTTACTGTTAAAAGTTTTTGTACAATTTTTTTTTTAATTTTAAAAACAAAACTGGAAATAAATCATCATCGTTATTTAGCTTTCCCGGTATTTGTTAAAAAGTTTAGAATTAATCCATTAAATTTTAAATAATTATTATGTTTCCAATTTTACTTATTTTCTACGTAAAGAATAACAATTAAAGTAAAATATGTAAGATGTGAAAATTTTATTCAAAGTACTTTTCAAAAAGTAATAAATATCCAAATAAATTACAATGAACTTGTAAACCGTACGGTAAGAGTCTTGCAGATATCATTTCTTCGGCTCAAAAAACAAAAATTTCTGTAATATAAATAATATTGATTTTAACAAAACGATGCTGAATCATAAAAGGTAAGACACTACATTTCTATTATCAAAATCTGTTATTAATTTAGAACTAAAAAAATATATATATGTAATAAACAATAGATATACCGTAACAGATAATAAACAATGTTTAAGCGTTCCATATAATAAGCAAGAAAAAAGAAAAATTTGTTACAAAACTCTTACCGGCCCGATTTCATTTATATGAAATATATATCACATTTTCAGAAATAATACAATTCTTATGATTTAATAAATTAGTTGTTTAATAAATGAAATCGGGCCGAGCCGGTAAGAGTTTTTTACAAATTTTTATTTTTATTTTTCTTATTATATGGAACACTTAAAAGTTGTTTATTATCTATTATTGTATATATTTTTTTTAAAAGAAATTTCTAAATTAATAACTGATTTTGATAATAGAAATGTAGTGTCTCAGATTTTTTGATATCAGTATCGTTTTGTTAAAAACAATTTTATTTATATTACAGAAATTTTTGTTTTTTGAGCGGAAGAAGTCATATCTGCGAGACTCTTACGTAGGGTTTACAATTTCATTGAAATCTTTTTGGATATCACTGCGTTTTTTTAGATTATTCTTTTTTTTTTATGAATTACTGATTGGTATCTTATGAATTTATTATTAAAATTTATTGTCTTTCTAGAACAAACAAATTGAATTTCACGGCCAATTTTTTTTGTTGATAGTCATATCATTCACTTCATACCACATTTTTCCTTTTTTAATGAAACTAGTATAATGACCTTTACGAATCGAAAATCAGTAATGTAATATTGCACTTAATACTTTATAAGTGAAACCCTCGATTTTTATCGATTCGATTTTACCAATCGAATTTATTTTATTTATTTCCTTTTTAATAAAACTAGTATATTCTCTTGTAAATTAATAATTTTTTTTTAAGTGATGGGAATTAAAAAAATTGTTTCATCTTCAGTACTTTCATTTACATAAGAGCATTTACTATTAAAACAAGATGTAGGGTATTTTCTTTTAAATTTTATTATTTCAAGTATATTAAGTACTATCAAGTACTGCTATCTAGTGGTGCGATTCATAAAGGTACATTAAAAAAATTAATAAAATTACATATTTAAGTCCCGCGGTTCATCAAATGAAAAAAGAAAATGTTGTCTAAAAAAAAAATTCGAGGTATTTTTTGAACGTATTCTTTATTATAAATTTAATTGAACTCAAACATAATGTTTTCACGGTTATTTTTTCCCCATTTTAATTTCACTGTTAGGTTAAGTCATGTTTAGAATTGTAAACGTAGTTCATCGACTTGACGCCTCTTACCGACAAAGTTCTAATGAACTCCTTAATGATTACGAAAAACACTAAAAGGCAACTGTTTAAATTTTCTATCTTTAAAATTATTTTTTAACATATAAATAAAATATAAATGACATTTTTAATGTCATTTATATATATTTTTTTTTTTGCCTTCAGTCATTTGACTGGTTTGATACAGCTCTCCAAAATTCCCTATCTAGTGCTAGTCGTTTCATTTCGGTATACCCCTACCCAACATCCCTTCACACCTTCCTAGAGGCCTCTCTAGGACATGAAAAAAAATTACAACATACACTTTGTCAGCCGAATGTGGTTTGTTCTAAATGAAATAGTATCACGTTAAGGATATCAATTTTTGGGTAGATAGGAAGGTTCCATTTTCAAAATTAGTTAGGTTCCACTCTGCGTCTTGTTTTAACCTGACAATGTCGGGACGCATCTGCCTTGTGACTAGCCACCATCAACAAAAGCAGGTTGAAACACGTGATACATAGTCACGCGTGGGTGAAATACCTGGGTGTCTTTCCTTATAGTCCTTGTTCCGGGTTGTATGAATTTCCTGACGCCCCCGTCTTGCACAGGGATGAATTATCATAAGTCGATGTTGTTACCGTATCCACTAGTGAGCCATTTTCGCTCTCGAGTAAAATCCGAGGCTTTCGGCGTCGAATCCTACATAAAAAGAGGAGAGTCGATTTATGCATTATTCGGTAGGGATTGCTGATTGGATGGTGGACTTCGATTACCGATGGGTAAACAATAGTAAACCTAGTTTCGTAAAACAACCTTGACATGTGAATATCCTGTGACTTAGGTAATATCGGAAGCCGAATTTAGCTGCAGTAATGTCGGCAAATGTGGCTGACCGTTTCCAAAAGTATGCGGCTGTAATGTTGTGACAGAAAGAGTTGGACATCACACGACACGATTGTCCCGTTAAGGAAAAGCGAATATTCATTTTGTAGTCCGCACGGGGAGATCTGCGAACGTGGGTATTTCACTCGCTTATAAAAAGTTTTGTCTGCAAGAAACGCAAAAGACTGACTACCGTTATTGTAATTAAAATAAAGAAAGAGTAAAATAAATAAACGAGTAAAAAGACTACTGAACTTGTGTTAATTGTAGATGTAGGAATATTTTTTAACCAAAATTTATAAACATAAATTCACTTAAGCTACTGTCATGTATGCGTTTTTCAAATATGATATTAAATAGTTCAACGTAAAATAAATTTTTAAATTTGTATTTTATTTAATTTTTGTAGCTAGAGCACAGTAAAAAAATCAGTCTAATTTTTGTAATTTTCAATGAAAATAATTTGAGTAACAGTATGGCGACAAACAAATAAAATCTGTTCAAATGGTGTATTTATGATACGTTATTTTCTGTTAGTAAATTGTACACTTAAGTTATACGAAACAAATTTTTCAGAAACAAAAAAATCGATTATTAACTTGAACATAATATAAAAGAACACAATTTATATTGTGTTCTTTTATATTATGTTATGTTGTATATTGTATATTGTTGTTGTTGTTGTTGTATATTGTAATATTATATTATGTTCTATTCGCGATTTGAATAGAGAAGCTTTTCCCATATGAAATGTTGAGAAAGAAGATGAAATAAAAGACCTTGCTTTTTCCTGTTTAGCCTCCGGTAATTACCTTTCAGATAATACTTCAGAGGATGAATGAGGATATGTATGAGTGTAAATGAAGTGTAGTCTTGTACAGTCTCAGTTCGACCATTCCTGAGATGTGTGGTTAATTGAAACCCAACCACCAAAGAACACCGGTATCTACTATTCGGATCCGTGTAAAAATAACTGACTTTACTAGGACTTGAACGCTGGAAATAAAAGACCTACCGGAATGAACTCTCATTAAAAACAGAACAGGCGTACAGCACGTTACTTCTGATTATCACCTTTTTAAAGAAGTAACGACTTATTTTGCAAAGTAAGATATTATTAAAGTCGAAAATAAAATGCATAAAGAATACTAAATTCTTATAGCATTTAATAATTTAAAAGAAATATCAAAAAGGTAACACTGCAAAGTTAGGTACGTACTTAAAACAATTAGGCTAATAAACGTTTCTTATTAGACTTTTCAACAATAAAACAAGACTAATTGTTTAAGTTAACATACTTAAAAATCTTAAGACTAATATCTATTTCAGTTAATTTAACTATTAGTTTAACCTTATATATATATATATATATATATATATATATACAGAAACAAAATTGATAATGGAATATACAGTTAGGATAGGAGAAAACTGTTTGATAACATAGTTACCGGAATATTAACGACAAGGTTAAACAACGATTTAGTTCTACAAATAAGTTCTTTAAATAAACTGTAGGATATATGGTTATTTTACATGATTTCATAATCTTAGAGTATGAATACTCTTATCGACCGATAATTTTAAGTACAGCTTTTTTCCATTAATGTTTTACTAAAAGTACATAATACTTACGCCTAACTAACAATAATTTATAATATATTTTTTAATTAGTTAAACATTGCTTCGCTTAATTAAATAAACTTTCTTTTGATGCTTAAAAAATAGAAATGTAACAAAAGGAGACCAAATAAACTGAACGGGATTAGCATTAAAATCGTAGTACAGTATATTAATAATAAAAACAAAATAATAAATATAGCGAAATTATGTAAAGAAATTCTTATTGAAAATATGATTTGGTTTTTTTTTTTGAAAAGCTGGAATATATATTACTTTTCTCTCAAATTTTTTCTCTCATTTTTTTATATTAGGTAGATTTCATAAGAAAGTTACCTATTGTAATGGGTACCATTATTTGACCTCCGGAAAATGTCAACATATCTTCGCGTTTAACATCTCAAAACCACTGTCAATCTCAAAGTTTATATATACACTAGGGGACCCGACAGAGGTTGTCCTGACGCGGCATTATTCTGTAATAAATGCACACACATTAATATAAGTAACTTAATTAAGTTAAAATTAGCAGGAATGTGTTCTAAATTTCATTAAAATGACTATTAGTATGATATTATCAGTTTGTGATTGTTGTATTATTGTGATGGGTTTATTGATTAATTATGTGTAGTACGGTTAATATTTATTTTCACTAAATATTGAGATGTCCGATAAAAATTGAATTAAAAAAATCGAAACGTCGTTAAATTAATAATTAGTGTAATTAATCAATTTTCATCCAAATTACTACTAATTTTCACTTAACATCATCTAAAAAAGTACCTCCTACATATTTTTTTTTTTATTTAATAATTTTTATGTTTCATAATCATGTAACAGCTTATTAATCAATTAATAAAAAACTTAAAGCACTATAAAAAAGCAACGTAGTTAAAATTTTAGTAGAAATTTTTATCATTTTTCTCATTCTTTATGTTAACATCTATTTTAACAAATTTTAGATAATTGTAAATTAAAAATAATTTTAGAAAACTTTTTATAAAATTAATCAGCTAAAACATTATAAATTCAATTTTTTAAATATACTTTAAACTATATTATAAGTAACTTATATTTTAATTTTATAAATGTAATAATTTATTTCACAAACTTAAATTTTTATTTTCAAAGAGCCGTTCAATAAGTTCAATAAGCCGTTCCAATAAGTTGCATAGAATCAAATGAGAACTGACAATTTAAATTTGTAGGTTAAGTTGATTGTTATGAATGCACGTGTATACATCATTAAAATTCATGAAAAATCATGTAAAATACTCACTTCAATACTGCACCTTACAAATTTGCACAATGTACATTTTTTAAATTAAACTTTAAAACGTTATTTCAATAAATAATAATATAATATAATATTCTCAATAATCGCGCAATTCTAGCAGACTCGGCAATGCTTCGCTATTACTAGTTCTGAGTATACATACAGATTAAATGACAACAATTGAAAGTTTCATAAAACCTTAAAAAACTGAACATTAGCAATTTAACAAAATTTAACCTTTCACTTTATAAAAGTCAGAATTTAAATAAATCCAAATGGCAAACAACAGCACTACCTATCGGATTTAATTCACACCACTCTCTAATCACAGTAATCGGTGGAAAATAATTTTTTAACGAAAAGTGTTGTGGCTGCAAAATCATTACAATTAATACTGAACATTAAGAAACTTACAAAACATTACGGAACCTTATAAAATTTCACCTTTAACTTTATAAAATTCAGAATGTAAATAAATCCAATTGTCAGAACAGCACTACCTATCGGATTTAATTCAAACTATTCTCTAAATACGAATTTTAATGTAAGAACACTACGCTACGAAGCACGTAAATGATATGCGAAAAAGCAACAAAATAAAAAAAAAATTCCTAGTATCCGATCGCAACACCAACTACCGGGTTTGACTGATAAACCAAATATTAAAAAAAAAAACTTCTAAAACGCGATCGCAGCTCTGCCTACCGGACCCAATTGTGAACCCTAACCATCCCAAGATCAACAACACATAAATAAATTTAAAAATCATTATTACTTCAATACTGTACCTTACAAATTTGCACAATGTTTATTTTTTAATTACAATTTAAAACGTTATTTCAATAAATAATAATATAATATTTCTCAATACGCGTACAATTCTAAACGCGATCGCAGTGCTGCCTACTTGTTACTTAATCAGTTGTGATTTTGTTTACATTGGCAACGGCCATACGGGCTCTTTGTGATTGGTCGTTGTGTTTGACAGCGGCCATCTTGCATTGATCTGATTGGTTTTCCTTTGTTTAAATTTCCATCTGATTTATTAGCCTCTTATTTATTAAAAAACTGTTTTCTCGCGATTTTTGGTAACACAATAATAACACAAAATTACGAAATATTTTTCTCAATTTGATCGCAGCACCAACTGTCGATACAAACTGAAATTAAAATAGAATATTATTGAATATTCGATACTGCGATGGTAGTGCAGTATGCCGGATCCAATGTAAAACATTCCAAAATCAAGAACTACTTATAAATAAAAAATTAATTAAAAAACATTTTCCAGTGGACCAAATTATGAATCTAAATCATTCTCGAATCCCCTTGAACACACACACACAAAATTTCATCAAAATCAGTCCAGCCGTTTAGGAGGAGTTCACTTTTATACACACGCACACAAGAAATATATATATAAAGATTTATATATATATATATATATTTCACTTTCTTGTTGACACGATAACTGCCGTAATTTTGCGCCACTTTCAAATTGATGCGTAAAATTTAACGTCCCAATATCTCGGTCGAGTTTTTTCATAGGCAAAATCGGATCATGAGGGTGAAAATTTGGGGGGGGGGGATCTTTTTCGAAAAAAAAAACAATATATCACTATAACTTTGTTATTAGTAAAAGATTGTATTCGTTTAAAGTTCCTACTATTCTTTGGATAAGGGCCAAGGGGTGGAAAAAATGGGCTTTCAAGAATAAAAAAAAGTATAGCTCCCTTTATAGGCATAGAAATCATAAGAAGGTTTTGATAAATTTAGCAATAGCTCGTAGTCTAATAAGAAAACGTAGTGTTCGTAAAACGTGGAAAGTAATGTTTGATACGAGCTCGTACAACCCGAGTTCGCCTATCTCTATTTTTCCCCGGTGAAATCTGTCTCCGCCTTCCGACGTGTCGAAAAGAATATTTTCCCTTGGAAATGCATCGAGTATCCAAATAACGTCAGGTTATACTATATTGTTAATAAAAAATAAACCAGTGATGACAAAGAAATAAATTTATTTTAATCATTTGGGTAAAGAAGTAATTTTTTCTTGATGATGATTTTTGTTAAAAAAAATTATTTCCTTAATTTGTTTAAAAGAAACTTACTATAACAGTATTACAAGAAATTTTTTTATAAAATAAAAGAACCATCGAAATTGGTTCATTTGATGAACAGCAAGACGTGAACACATATTAAAAAGAAAAAACACACAAGGATTTAACAATCGAATTGAGAATTTCATTCGTTTACTGAAGCTACCAAATCTTAAAAAATGTTAATTTTAGTAATAAATGATTGTTTATTTGTCCCGTATGCATTCCTATACTATTCATCCGATTGCGATGAAACTTTGGTGAGTCGTTGTACGCACGCCCGCGAAGGTTTCTGAATTAGTTTGAACCCGGTAGGTAACGCCGGGGTCGAAATATTTCGGAAAATTGTATTTATGGTCTGATTGAGCTCATACTCAGAATATGTGTTACATGGAAAGAAATATCTCTGCAAAAAAGGGACCCGCTAGATGGCACTGGGGTTGAAATATTTTGAAAAATTGCATTTATGGTCCGATTTGGCTAATATTTAGAATTTATATTAGTTATGTGAAAAGTAATATTTTTGCAAAAAATGGAGCCCCTAGGTGGCGCTGGGGATGAGATATTTACGATATAAACAGACTTTCTTCTCTATGTATATAAAAGGCAATGTTTGTATATGTATCCGCTATAGACTAAAAAACTACTGGACCGATTTACGCGCAGGAAAAAGGGAGAAAGAGAAATAGGAGAAAAAGGGAAAAAGAAAAGGGGAAAATTGAAAAAGGGTGATAAGGAAAACGGAAAAGAGGGAAAAGATAAAAAAGGAGAAGGAAAAAATGAAATAGTGAAAAACGATAAATAAGTGAAGGGGAAAATAGGGAAAAGGGAAATAGGAAATGGTGAAAATAGGAAAAGGTGAAAAGGGGGAAAGGAGAAAAGAGGAGAGGGTGAAAAGGGAAAAAGGGATAAAGTGAACGGTTAAATTTTATGAATTCCGTAATATTCTTTTTTTTAATGTTTTATCAAACTTTCATTTGTGTTCATTTTATCTATCTCTCTCTCTCTCTCTCTCTCTCTCTCTCTCTATATATATATATATATATATATATATATATATATATATATATATATATATCACTGAAATGTAGCAATGGCAAAGCATTGCCGGGTCAGCTTAAAAAAATAAAATTTAAACATTATTTTGCAGAAGTCACAATTTAAAACGTTTTGTGTTAGTTATCATGAAAAGATGTCTTATGCAAAACAACAATTTAATGTAATATACAGATCTATATAACATGATTTCACATTTTTATGTGAGTTGCCACAAAACGCAAATCTAAGAACTTTTATAAAATTAAAATTTTATGAATTAAAAAAAAAAATAAAGAATTTTTTCCCAAACTGTAGATAGACGATGACGTTGTAAAAATTGTTTCTCGACAAAAAAAAGCACTTTTTGTTTTACGTTGTTTATTACAGCTGTGACTCATGCAAAGCACATAAGATAAAAATAGAAAGTTAGGTTGAATTTAAATACTAATGACGTTCACTATACATCACGTGAAAGAGAGCGTACGTATCACTCATACGGATGATTATTACTTGCATATCGACGGATTGGAAAGTTGATATGCAACGATTAAAACGGGAAACCACTTCACTCCTTACTTTTCCAAGTATCCCTAAATTGAAATTGCTTGTTATTTTTAATAGTGACTTGATCATTTTTATTAATGATATATAATTCATTTAAGATTACAAGATCTGATACCGCATAAATAAAGAAGGGTGTAAGCAAAATACATTCCCATAAAAAATACTTTTGGAGCTGCGAGGAAACCATATGCGTGCTGAATTTTGTGAAATTCAGGAATCGCCAAAAGTATTTTCCTTGCAGGATACCGGGTTGTACTGTTCTGCTAATACTTACAGAATTACTCTTCTACATCCATTGATGAAATAGATTGGAAAATACATCGAGGTAATGTGCGCCGCAGTGGTGGTGTTATAAAAAAATTGGACCCAAAATTTGTTTTCCCGATAAGGGGCTCTCACATCTTCTCAGGTTGCAAGGGAGGTCTCACGATAGGTTGTTTTGATTTCAGTGAACCAAATCCAAAAATAATTTGCATTTTTACTTCCTTGTACTAAGTAAAGGAAGTCTTGTGGTCGCGAAAAAATGTCGGTTTTCTAATTTCAACGGAAATATCCATTTTGACCATCCCTGAATCCATTTTGACTAGATTCGGCGTAATGTCTGTACATATGTATCTCGAATAACTCAAAACCAATTAGCCGTAGGATGTTGAAATTTTGGATTTAGGACTGTTTTAACATCTAGTTGTGCACCTTCCGTTTAGTTTGCAATCGACTGGACAAAAAGTGTCCAAAAAAGCCCAAAATTCAATTTTTGTTTGGATTTTGGACATTTCGTTACTCCAGTAATAAGGCCTCATTGAGAGCTTTTCAATGATGTATCATAAGCGGTACTTATTTTCTTTGGTTCCAGAGTTATAGCCAAATAAAATTTTAATTAATGAAATATTTGGATCTTGCAAGGGGAAGGCACGTTAAAATCCGACTTCACTCATTTTTTTTAAAACTTTTTTTTAATTTAAATGTATTGATTTATTAATTATTATTAACCTCTGATTGTAAAAATGGTTTTACGATGAATATTAATTTAATAACAATAAAAAAAATTAAAAATTATCAGAAAATATTAATGAAATAAAATTTTATGTACTTTTCATTTAAAAAAAAAAATGTATATGTAATTTAATAGGCGTACAAGGAAGTCATACGGTGTCCACATCAGGTTATTTTAATCAGTGTATGGCAGGTTGCCTAGTCAAATTAGTAAATTATTTAGATCAGCAACTCTATCACGAAGAAAACCAGTAACATAAATGGAGATACCTTTGTATGCTGAAAGGTTTTAATAGCTGTAAACAATGCTATGCGATGGGGGCAGAGTTTTAACAATCTAAGGGCATGTTGCATACTTCGAATAGACAATTTTACCTGAAAGACTAATTTACAGTTTGATGTTGAGTCTCAAGCTTGTTACGAATTTAA
Source organism: Lycorma delicatula (assembly GCF_047948215.1). Taxonomy (NCBI): domain Eukaryota; kingdom Metazoa; phylum Arthropoda; class Insecta; order Hemiptera; family Fulgoridae; genus Lycorma; species Lycorma delicatula. The sequence goes on from NC_134455.1 coordinate 126,371,943, forward strand.
CCAACTTTTTCTTCTATTAACACAGACTACTGTTCCGTTTAGTTAAGGTTTTTTCCTGTAACATTTTTGTTATTTATTGAATATGTTTAATAGTTTTCTTTTTGGATAACGAAGAGCTACTAAATTCACCGAATCATTGCTGAACCATATATCACGATGAAGCATTGTTCAGCAATCAGTGCACATTCTTTTATCCTGTGTGATATGATTAACAAGTTTATATATAAATCACTATCATTATGGATACTAAACTCCATGAATTTGTTGGAACCAGCCTAAACCTGTTTTCACCCCTCCATCATTAGCATAGAAATTGTATTAACGAAGGTCAAGTCTTGAGCCCAGTGATCTACAATCTCATTTACCGCAACCGGCACTCATCGGTTGTATTTTTGCTGCTACATTTGTTACATTTATATGCTTGATTTTTTTGTTTCATAGTTTTAAATTTGATTTTTAAAAATTAAATAAATATGCTATTATATTATTTATTTTCTACTTTTTACTCCCTTGTACGAAGTAATTGCAAAAAAAATCAGTTTTCAGCTTTCAACGGAAATATCCATTTTGACTATCCCTGAATCCATTTCGACTAGTTTCGGCGTGATGTCCGTACGGTACGTACATATGTATCTCGCATAACTCAAATAGATTAGCCGTAGGATGTTGAAATTTTGGATTTAGGACTGCTGTAACATTTAGTTGTGCATTTCTCCTTTTCATTGCAATCGACTGAACCAAATGTGTCCAAAAGAAGACCAAAATCCAAAAAAAGTCAGGATTTTGTACTTTTTCTTAACTGCAGTAATAATCCCTTATAGAGAGCTTTTCAACGATATGTCATAAGTGTTAATTATTTTCATTGGTTCCAGAGTTATAGCCAAATCCAAATAAAATTTGAACTAATAAAATATTTGAATCTTACAAGGGAAGATACATCGGTTTGAATCAGACTTCATCTCCCTTTTTTTTTATTTTAAATATATTGATTTATTAATACTAATTAACCTCTGATTGCAAAAAAAGTTTTACGGCAAATAATAGTTCAATAATATCAATATAAAAAAATGAAAAAATATCAGAAGTTATTAATGAAATAAAATGTTATGTATTTTCCATTTAAAAAAAAAAAAAGTAAATTAATAGGTGTACAAGGAAGTCATCTGGTGCCCACATCACATTTTTTTATTAGACAAAGACGAAAATTTTATTTTACACAAAACTTGTAGGAATGATTTTATTCCTTCATTCTTTAATGAGAATATTGTTAGGAACCCTGCTCTGGACAAAAAGAAATTTATATTATATTTTTACGGTTAGAATGTTATTTAATAAGAAAAAATGAACATAAAAATTGATGTCCGTAATATTTATGATAATATTCTGAAATTTATTACGAGAAAATTTTGATGATTATTTTACTTCCTGTGTTGATTTACTGGATTTGATGCATTTTAATGAAATATTTTAATTTCCCAATTAAAATAGTTTTTGAATACTTCAATCTCTTCTAAGGGAATCGGTTCATGTTTTGGTGATTTCTCCTACTGAAGAACAAGATTTTTTAAAAATTTGGAGGAAAAGATTTTCAACATTTTGAACGTTATTTCAGTAAGGATCCAATTGATCATTTCAGAATCATGGGTATTAATAAGGATTTTCCTTAGAAAAACTTCACCATATTATAGATATAATTTTTAGTATCTACAAATAATTTTTTTTTCCATTGTGTAATTTTGATCAGTAATATACTTCTTCATTCCACCATAGAGATACATAAACCATTATCCCAATAAACCATGAATATGGAAAACATCCACTACCTCTTTTTATTTTTCTCTTTGGATTCTGGAACCAGCATAAGGTATTACTTCAGAGGATGATATGTAATGAATATAAATAAAGCGTAGTTTTGTACAGTCTCTGGTCGACCGCTCCTGAGATGTGTGGTTAATTAAACCCCAACCACCAAACAACACCGGTGTCCACGATTCGTACTCAAATCCACTAAGGGATATATCTACAGGGATATTCTGGCCATCAATTGGCTAAGTTTAACTGTCCAGTTTCGTGGTTCTTCTGCATGCGGATCGTTCTTTTTTTTTATTGAATTCTTTATATTATCCTGCATAACTCATTTCCATATTTATTCTACAGGTCAAATAGGGCCTAAAGTCAAATATGTTAACATTACGACGGTATGTAGTGTTTCCAGATTTTGTGTATAACTCCGGCCACGTATCAATCCGGAGACTATTTTTCAGATCAGTTGTAAAAAAAACCCCTATTTGATCATCAGTAACTTATTAAAGTACAGCCATGATTATACTCGTAAATACATGAATACAAATGTCTTGAATGTAATTTATCCATGACCTGATTTCATGATTTTATTACAATGATTTCGAAGAATGAACGGGAATTACTGAATTAAAATTTTTATCCCTTTATTCTTCTTGAGGTAGATTATTTTTTTAAATATATGCTACAACAAAAATCAGTTTTCATATTTTATTTGAACGATTCATAATTGTTGGTCAGTTGTAATTTTTACACTCCTAAATTCTGAGGAACTATGTTTAGGAAGGGTAATTAATACTTAGAGGTCTTAAGACAATACCTTGGATGAACCCATTTCTTTTATTTTAGCGATCTTTTTTCGGTAGATAATTTCTGTTTTACAATCAACTACTTCCCTAATTTTGGATTCAATTGTCATATTCCCTATTGATTACCTTAAGAACGTTTTTTTTGCAATCTTCTGCTATACAAAACTTCAAAACTAGAGTTTGACATAAAGGAAAGTCTCCTAAGTCCTCGATTACTTTATAAATACACATATTATTTTTCTTCCTCTTACTATATACATATTTTAATTATTTACCATTTGAGCATACATTTTAGTAAAAAATTTCAGCGAAAGAAAAAAATTGAACTACGGTTAAGATTATTTTTTTGGAATTACATAATGAAATCATGATTATGTAAAACAGAGGAGCTTGAACCTGGTAGAATAGTGATCAACAGTGAATTAAAACTCATGCTTTAAATTCATGTAATAAGTTGTGTTCAGTAATTAACCGTATTTCAAACATTGAGGAAATAATTAAACAATATGGATGAAGACTCTAATTAATTTAATTTAATTTCTCATCAGTTATATTGAAATACAGTTTAATTTTAATTGGTATGATATAAAAGAGAAAGCAAAGTTGCTGTCTCAAGGTTAAACTACTTCGATGTAGTCTACACTATCTCTCATAGTATAATGAATCCAATTATTATTTAACTAAAGAACATTTATTTTATATATCATATGGTAAATAGGTCAGAATAAAATTTAATAAATTTAGAATGTTACTCTGAATGAACTCAATATGTAATAACAATTACCTTCTCTCTTTTCCAATACTGGGTGCACAAAAATTTATTAATCAAAAATTCAAAAATCCCACTAAAAATTTTAGTATGATATATTTTAAAATTAGTATGAAAAAAATAAATAAAAACAAATTAAAAACAAAAATTAATATGCAAGACAATTTTAAAATTAATATGATGTTAAAGAACAATTTAGATTCGGAGTAACAGTACAAGGATAAAGATCCTACGATTTGCTGATGATATAGTAATTCTAGCTGAGAGTAAAAAGGATTTAGAAGAAATAATGAACGGTATTGATGAAGTCCTACGCAAGAACTACCGCGTGAAAATAAACAAGAACAAAACGAAAGTAATGAAATGTAGTAGAAATAACAAAGATGGACCACTGAATGTGAAATAGGAGGAGAAAAGATAATGGAGGTAGAAGAATTTTGTTTTTGGGAAGTAGAATTACTAAAGGTGGACGAAACAGGAGCGATATAAAATGCCGAATAGCACAGGCTATTCATATGGTTATTGTATTGCTATTGCATATTAAAAAATATGCAAAAAATAAAAATCTGATGTGGACACCACATTACTTTTTTGTACGCCTATTAAACTAGTCATACAATTTTTTTTAAATGAAAAAATGTACATAAAATAAAAAATGAGTATATAAAATTTTATTTCATTAATAACTAATGATATTTTTTTTCATATTTATTTATTTTTTATTGTTATTATTAATGAATTAATAAATACTATACATCGTAAATTTGTTTGTCCAATCAAAGGTTAATAATTATTAATAAATCAATACATTTAAATTTAAAAAAAGAGATGAAGTCTGATTCGAACCGATGTGCGTCCTTTGCAAGATACAAGTATTAATTAACATTTTATTTGGGTATAATTCTGGAACCAATGAAAATAAGTACCACTTATGATAAATCGATGAAAAACGAAAAAAATCAGATTTTTTTTGGATTTTGGGCTTTTATGGATACTTCTGGTTCGTTCGATTCCAATCATATGGGGAGGTACACAACTAGATGTTACAACAGTCCTAAATCCAAAATGTCAACATCCGACGGCTAATTATTGTTGAGGTGTAGGAGATGCATATGTACATACATACTTACAGACGTCAGATATTTCCGTTGAAATCTGAAAACGGAAATTTTACGCAACTATAATACTTAAAAAGATAGTAAAAATATAGATTTTTTTTCGAGTTTTGGAGAGGGAAAGAATTTGGTGGCAAAATTCTTTTTAAAATTGTAAAAAAAGCATAAAACGCATATAATGAGCTTAATATAAAATGGGTTTATGTTTTGAAAACTTTGAGAAAATTGACCTATAAAACTATCTACTCCACCCCCTGAAGATATTGACCACAAATATTTGTCTCATATACACGCGTCTCTGTGTCAGATTTCATGAAAATCGGTTTACCCAGTCAAACATTATTAAGCTTCAGCACACGTTTGTGTGTTCATATACGAATATTTCCCCCTCCAGTTTTTTTAAATATTTTTTAGGATCCCTAAGTCATGAAACGTCGAGAAATGCAAAATTCTCATACCCTATTTTTTGACTGATTACTATATTTTCCTTGTTGCAGCACAGCACTAAACCTGTGGTGCCAGTAAAATAGAATATAATAGATTTTCACGTTTAGGAATATTACCCTATTGCTGAAATGAAAATAAAACACAGGACGCAAAATTAATGAATTAAAAGTAACTCCCAATTAACCGGGGTGATAGTGGAATGCGATCCACTGTTAATCAAAAGTCACAGTTAATCCTTAAGTCATCAATAATATTGCACGGTATTATATAATTTATGTTCAAAATAACAAAAATAAATTTATGTACTAATAAAAGAATATTATTTACATAACATAAAATGAAAAATCACTCTTTTAAACTCTAGAGTAGTAATTTTCTAAGTAGAGCCTACTTGTGGGCGTTTAAGGGCCCACTTGTTACTTGTGGGCTTAATACTTAATAAGGGTAACAGATAACGTGAGAGTGTTGGATGTATTTGGAATAGAACTAATTCAAATTCAAATATTCTACCTTAATCCCGTTATAAATCTTATTATTTTTCACCTAGAATTTTTAATTTATATATATACTTTTCAACAAAGCATAAGTGATTAACGCTTGCCTACTCGAATAGAACGTAGATACCACGTGTTTCGTTTGGCCAGTGGGACTAACCAGTTATATTACAATCTTGGTTTCTCAAGACTATATTTCGTTCATCACTTTGTCACTGAATTTTTAATTATTGACACATTCTTATATAGCGATTCAGAAGTACAGTAAGCTAAAATTAAACTAAGCACACAAACAAGGGGCGTTGCTACATAAGGACACCAAAGCATCTTAGTAAATTTGTTGAAGGTTTTAGACTTCTTGAATTGTACGAATGAATCAGTCAAACATCATTTACGAAGAATTCATTACGCCTAATTGTTACTGGAATAAAATTACCCTCCAGAAATATTTATTTAAATAGAAATCTTCAGCTAATTACTCGTTTCGATTGGTAAACAATCATCATCAGCGCTTAAATAGGATATAGTAAAAACCATCTAATATAAAACCGCATTATGAAAAAAATAAAAAATCTGATGTGGACACCACTTGTACGCCTATTAAATTACATATACACATTTTTTTTAAAATGAAAAGTACATAAAATTCTATTTCAGTAATAATTTCTGATATTTTTTCATTTTTTTTTGTTTTTGAATTATTATTTATCATAATTTTTTTTTTACAGTCAGAGGTTAATAATTATTAATAAATCAATCTATTTATGTTCCGTTCCACGTCGAGCCATTCGGTGCTGCGATCTAGTGGCTGCTAGCGCTCACCGGCGAGTTAGGCCGTAACGATCATTCTACACGGTCGTGTTTTCATTTTAGTCCTAGGGAACTTATAGTTTCTTGATAATGTTCAAGTTTAATTTTGACTGAAGTGTTATACATTCTTAAGTTTAATGTAACTATTTTAATTCAATCAAAATGTAAAAGGTGACAAAAAATTAAATATAACGATTCAAGAAGATCATGGCGTTGCTTCATTTCATTATCTACCATCTCATCAAAAATACAGTCCACACATGCTCTAAATTCTACCAATTTAAATTAAAAAAAAAAAAGTTAAAAAAAAGGAGATGAAGTCTGATCCGAACCGATGTGCCCCTGCAAGATCCAAATATTTCATTAATTAAAATTTTATTTGGCTATAACTCTGGAACCAATGCAAATAAGTACCACTTATGATATATCGTTGAAAAGATCTTCATGAGGGCTTATTAGTGCAGTTAAGAGAAAGTACAAAATCCAAATATTTTGGACTTTGGGCTTTTTTGGACACTTTTGGTCCAGTCGATAGCAACCAAAAGGGAGGTACACAATTAGATGTTACAACAATTCTAAATCGAAAATTTCAACATCCAACGGCTAATCATTTTTGAATTATGCGAGATACATATGTGTATACGTACGCACATACATACGTACGTACGTACAGTCGTCACGCCGAAACTAGTCAAAATGGATAACTCCCTTGAAATCTGAAAACAGAAATTTTTCGAGATCACAATACTTCCTTTATTTTGTACAAGGAAGAATAAATATATATCGTACTTATAAATTAAAAAAACTTTAAAAAAAATTAGTCGATGAATTAATTTTTTTGTTATTCAAAAAAGCTGTTTTCTGCTAAATAAAATTAGCCAAATTTACGTAACCAATGCAACCACTATTCGTTTCAATGTTTCGGAAGACAATCTTTTCGTGTAAATTTGTATCAACTCAAACTACACATTTATTTTATACTAAAACTTTCTTCTATAAAACGAGCTAAAATAAACTGTTGCCATTAAAAATTTGAATGAAAGCCTAAAAAGATTTACACAAAATTAAATTTAAAGTTCTACCGCAACTGCAAAAATAATTTCAGAAATACAATGCCTTAGGTAAATATTAACAACATTTAAAAAAATTAACTTTAAATAGTTTCCTGTTTGAAGATTTCTATTTTATGATAGTACAATTAAAGTTATCAGTTAATAATATTAACTACTTAAAACAATATATATATTATAATAATATAAATTTCATGTAAAATTATTTAAAAAAAATTAAATTAATTATTATGTAAACAACGTTATTACAAACGTCTTTCACCATCTGTGGTTTCCGGTGTTTCCAAACATTACTAGGTGCATTTAATGCATTACTGTCAATCTATAAAAAAATCTTTATTCTAACGTTCACTTCATCGTAACGAAAAAACAGAAAAAAATTAAGAATAGTCGTGATACAAAATTACGCCACAAAAATGTCATTTCTATTTTATTATTATTATTATTATTATTATATTAATTATTATATTATAATAATTATTATTATTATTATATTAAGGATTTAAATTAATCTATTAATTTAAATAATGACTGATTAAAAATTATATTAATAAGAGAAAATTAATTATAATGTTATGATATAAATAATTTTTATGGTAAATATTACTGTAAAATTTTACACGCGTAAAATGAAATACCAGATCAGTAATTTAAAACCGAATGGAGCCAGCTTAAACAGCAGTCATTTGAATGTTAAATTTAACGCTGCTACTGTCGCTAATACTACTAGCGCCATTGTTGTTTAGGTACGTCGCAACTTTTGCCTGTTTTTGTCAGTTGTGAACTGTTCATGCTTCAGATTTGCTGTTCATTCGATCGAGGAAAGATTTGTTATAGAGGACTTTCTGTACGTTCTGGATCCTTTCAAGAAACACCTCAAAAATTCGTGGAAAAATTTCCAAATGTCAGTATCCCAACTGAGCAGGATTTACGATTCATTTAAAAATGAGTACACCGGGGTCGGTTTCAGACTCAAAACGAAATAGGTGTTCTGTTAGGACTCCAAAGGTCATAAATTATATTCAATAAAGAATTTCTGCTGAATTTCTTCTGAATTTCGTCGGGTTCGAAAATATGGAGTTGGATTGTGAGATTATCATATCTCGATAAAACTGTATGAAGAGCAAATTTTTCCTTATCTTCTTATTGACTTTTTTATGTTAGAAATATTTTCAAAAAGGTTTTTTTTCTTCAAAAAACCAATCATTTTCCAAATTATTTCAAACATAAGAAGAACTTTAATCAACATTAGTTTTCCTTCCTTGTACGAAATAAAGGAAGTATTGTAATCGCGAAAAATTTCGGTTTCCAAAATTCAACGGCAATATCTATTTTGACCATCCACTTTGACTAGTTTCGGCGTGATTTCCGTACGTATGTATGTATGTATATACGTACGTACGTATGTATATCGCATAATTCAAAAACGATTAGCCGTAGAATGTTGAAATTTTTGAATTAGAACTATTGTAACATATAGTTGTCCACCTTACTTTTGATTGCAATCGACTCTACAAAAAGTGTCCAAAAAACGCAAAATCCAAAAAAAAGATGAACTTTTGACTTTTTCTTAACTACAGTAATCAGCCCTCGTTAAGAGCTTTTCAACGATAGTGGTACTTATTAAATTTGTTCCACAGTTACAGCCAAATAAAATTTTAATTAATGAAGTATTTGGATCTTACAAGTTACATCGGTTCGAATATGTCTTCATTACCTTTTTTTAATTTTTTTTTTTTTTTAATTATTAACCTCTGATTGCAAAACAAAATTTACTATAAACAACAATTCAATAATAATAATAAAAAAAATATAAAAAATAATTAGAAGCTATTTATGAAATAATGTTTTATTTACTTTTCAAAATACGTAAATGTAATTTAATAGGCGTACAAGGAAGTCATATAGTGTCCACATCAGATTTGGTGAAATATGTAATCGTTTAATATTAATTGAAAATTATAATTTAAAATCGTATTAAAATTGTATGTACTATATACATTCGCATTTAAAAAAAAAAGAAAGTGAATATGTAATTTAATAGGCGTACAAGGAAGTCAGGTGGTATACACATCAAATTTTTTTAATAGTAATAATATTAATTCTGATTTAATAGTTATTTATCTATACAAAATATTTTTGGGAAATGCTTGTTCTTAATGAAACATCCTTATTCTATCCAAAAAAGATAACAATTCTGATTTATGATAAAGTCTTTATTTTTCAGACGCTTCATATCCGTCATAGCTATAACAAATTGTAGTACTGCATATGAAATTAATACTTTAATGTATCGTTTTCAGTAAGAAACAATGGATTATATTATATTTATATACTGTTTCCTTATAAAAGGGAAAATGTTAAAAAATCAATGTAAATGAATTACTACTAATTAAATATATTTTATACACTTACAGGAATTTGGAATCTCCGTAGCTTACATAATGAATCTTCAGTTATACCTTTTTTAAATTGAAAATGTTCAAGGAAATTTCATTTTTGTGAATCTATAATTAATAAGCTAAGGCAGTTTTGTTAAAATAACAACTTAAATAGTAAAAAAATTAAAAAAGGGATTAAAATCCGTTGATTTTTCAACATGTAAATGCTAGTAGTAATAATAATAATAAGAATAATAATGCTATATGTATATATACTATACAATTCTTATATTATTTCATGGTATTTCGTAAAAGGCCAACTAGAAACAGCAGCAGGAGTTAAAGATAGCCGTTCACTTGTCCTTCACCATTGACTAGAACATAAATTCGTGTCGTGGCCCAGGATATAGAAGGATGTCGAATAACGTTTCTTTATATTATTTTCATTTGAATCTTCTCTATATTACACGTATAATATAGAGAATAGTTGGTTAAGTTAATATTATGAATGAATTTATTATTAACGTATTTAACTTGGCATTTAAATATTATTAAATAGGAGAAATTGAAAACGGCACGATTTAAAAGTAATGATCATCCTTCTGATGAAATATCTATGGGAATATAAGTTAAGAAAGAATTACTTTATAACTGAACTACAGCATCTGATATTAAAAAAAAATTACTTTATTTACACGATAGTGATAAGGTTTTACTATTAAATTTGTTAATTATTTAAGAAAATAGCTCATGTAGTATATTTGATTTTTTTTAAAATGTTAGTGTGATTAGGAATCCCAGATTTCATTAATAGAAATTTCATCCATTAGGTTTGTTGAGCACCAGCCAACTGATAGAAATGAACAATCCCCAGACAAAATCACAGTTATTTTTAACAGCATTACATCAAAGAAGCACATGCTTTATAACTCTCCGACTTATTTAGTATGAAATTAGCGCAAGTCCAGTTTCACACAAAGAATCCAAAACTGGTAAGGAATAGTGTATAAGGAAAAGGTGTGTGTGTGTGCGCGCGCGCGCGCGCGAGTGTGTGTAAAAATATACTCTCAGAAAAAGCAAGCGCTTGGTAAAAATTCCAGAGGACAACTCACGGTCCCCTCCTGAAAGCTAACATATATTACCCTGACAACTGGTTGGAATATTGGATCATTTTTTCTTAGAAGGAAGAAAAATATTACTAATTAATTTTACTTTAACCAAAAATATATATACCGAGAAAGCTAAAATTCAGCTACCACAATTATCAACAAAAAAAAATAGTTATTAAAAAAATATTTAACAAAGAAAGATTTTATTATTTCATATTTAATACAATCGGAAGATATATTCAAATTATTGTCCTTCTGCTCTATTGCGTTTGTAGAAGCGTTTAAGGACTAGATTGCACATTTTCTTCCATTAAATTTTGTTAAATAAAGTCAACTGAATTTTTAATTTTATAATTAATTAAATTTTTTTAGACGGTAGGATGCGGTTAAAGTCATTTGAATTTGAATAAAGTACGAAATGTATAATGATTCCCCGAAACTAAACAAAGACAAAGAAATGGTTGTTAATCCTACCTACAATAATTCAGGCAGAAAAATGAGGAGATTCCACATTTGCTGAACAGACATCAAGACGGCAAATGTCAAACACAGAGTAGTTTAATAGCTGAAAAATCACTTAATATTTGACAAATTAATTGTCTGCTACTCATTCATCGAAGAAATAACCTGAATGAAGTAATATTAGTGGTTAAGACTTAAACTGTTCACTGTAGAATCTTTTTCTCGGAAAGTAAAGTCGTTGTTCTGGGTATTTTCAGTCTTTCTGTTGAGGGTTTGAAAATTCCTTTGAGAACTTTTTTATAAAGTCTCCACGAAAAGTTGATTGATTTCTTAAGCACATTTTTTTCTAAATTGTAACCGATACTAATGAACTGATACTTCATTACACTTACCTAATAGTGTATCAGGAGCATTTTCCAGTCTTCAGTATATTAAGATATTATTTGTTTAGCTTACAAGATTGTTGACGGTACTGAAGAAATAGCAAATATAGCGTGAAATTTTTCACGGCTGTTAGCAAAATCTTTATTATTTTTCCATCAACAATAAGATATTAAAACGAATTCAAATATATTCTGGAATTACGGATCCTGTTACTTCATCCGTTATCTGATTTCACCATTTATAGATTTGCTTAACGAAAAGAACTTTTATAACAAAATGTTTGTAAATTTTATCTTTAAAAAAATCTGATGTGGACAACACATGACTTCCTTGTACGTCTATTAAATTACACATAATCATTTTTTTTTAAATGGAAAGTACATAAAATTTTATTCCATTAATATTCTGATACTTTTTTTTATTGTTATTATTGAATTAATATTCATCGTAAAAATCTTTTTACAATCAGAGGATAATAATTATTAATAAATCAATATATTTCAATTAAAAAAAAGGAGAAAAGTTTAATTCGAACCGATGTGTCTTCCTTTTGTAAGATCCATATATTTCATTAATTAAACTTTTATTTGGCTATAACTCTGGAACCTATGAAAATAAGTATCACTTATAATATATCGTTGAAGATTTCTCAATGAGGGCCTGTTACTGCAGTTAAGAAGTCCAAAATCCAAATGTTTTTGGTTTTGGGCTTTTTTGGACACTTTTGGTCTATTCTATTGTAATCAAAAGAGGAGGTGCACAAACAGATGTTACAATAGTTCTAAATCGAAAATTTCAACATCCTACGGCTAATCGTTTTTTTTTTTTAGTTATGCGAGATACAACGTACATACGTATGGATGTCACGCCGAAATTAGTCAAAATGGATTCAGAGATGGTCAAAATGGATATTTCCGTTGAAATCTGAAAATGGAAGTTGTTTCCCAACTACAATACTTCCTTTACTTCGTACAAGGAAGTAAAATGAAAGAAGAAATCAAAAAAAAGGAAGAATAAATTAGGATTTAATAATGTAGTTACAACACAATAAGTTAAGAACAAAATCAATTTTCATTCTAAAAATCGATCTGCTAAAAATAAATTATTAATATAAAACTTTAACATATATTTAAAACGTTACATTTTTTTTAATATTACTACCTAGAATATCAACAATTATACTAAATGTTATTAAATTCTCCTTGCAAAAAGACAGAAAGAATACGACAAACACTGATACGCACTTTTCTATTGAATATATGAACACCGTAGAATTTTAGTGAACATTATCTAGCATCAAGAAACATATGAAAATATTATGTGTTGATGTGCCCCAAACACAAACATCAGCAGCGGATTCTTCCTTATGGTATCTACGCACTCTGATGACTTCCATGTTATCAAAGGATATTGATTTTTCAGTAAATATATGGCCGAACAAGATTTTGTTCGCTTGGATACTTCCACAGACACATAATTCTGATAACTGCGAAATTTGCTTTAGGGAAGCCCCTTCCTGTTCTGAAGCCTTGGGTTTCTTTCTATTTTGTAGATGAAAAATAATTTTTTATAATATATATTTTATCTGATCAAAGCGAAAACGTTGATCAATAGTATTGAGTTGCTCATATGGTGAGTAAATATACTGTCTTTCCTAAAGTAATGTAGATAGTATTAGTAACTATTTCCTAATGAAAGCACGGCTTTGTATATTTTCTTGTATATTTGTTGGTATCGTGAAGGGGAAAAAAATAATCACGTGTTTACTATCTACCCATTTTTTTATACTTCAAAATTTCTTATTCCTTGGCATATTTTGTAAACATTTTGCTTGAAATCCACTAAATCTATGTTAAAAATCTGGGGACTCATATAGATTTACTGAGTACTTTAATGTAGGTTACTCTGCCTATGGACCTGTTGCATGCTCCGTCTTCGATCGGACGGCCATATGAAAAATCAACCTACGTATGAATTTTTTTTTGGGTAAATACGACCTTCGTAGTCCTTTCTAATATTCTACCCTATTAAAGGGCATTTGTATGTATGTCTGCTCTCTGTGTGTGTGTGTGTCCGTCCCTCTTAGCTAAGCACATTAATCACCAGTAGTTCGAGTGAAGTCATTCCGTACAACAATAAGTAATAATGTACTCAGTTAACCGAAATGTATCGATCACTAGCGGAAAATCCCGATTCCTTAGTACATGTCCCGTGGTGGTTAGGTATATACTTGTTATATTATTATATATTTATTACTTGTACTTGTTATTATTTTACTTGTAATATATATTTATTTCTTTAATTACATCGATTAAATTGTGCGAAATACATATTAATAATATACTTTTTTTATTTATAAGATTGCTTTTCTTCATAAAATAATGAACTAGAACCAAAATGTAATTACTCAAATTAACCATGATATAAATGAAAAACTGTTTCTTCTGACCATCCTTCATCATCCTTTTCTGATTTCATTTAATTTTCATATTTATCATAGAATATTCATTTTAATGTAGAAAAGGAACTGCTAACACTTTTTTTTTTTCACTTCCTTGTACGAAGTAAAGGTAAAATATCAATAAAAATTTCGGTTTTCAGATTTCAACGGAAATATCCATTCTAACCATTCTTGAATCCATTTAGATTGGTTTCGGCGTGACATCTGTACGTACGTATGTATCTATCTTGCATAACTCAAAAATGATTAACTGTAGGATGTTGAAATTTTTTATTTAGGATTGTTGTAACATCTAACTGTGCATCTCCGCTTTTGATTGGAATTGATTAGACCAAAAGTGTCGAAAAATACCCAAAATACCCAAAAATTTGGATTTTGAGGGCTATTGCTTAATTGCAGTAATTAGCCCCCATTGAGAGATTTTCATCGATATATCATAAGTGGTACTTATTTTCATTGGTGCCAAAATTATAGCCAAATGAAATTTTAATTAATGAATATTTGGAACTTACAAGAAGAAGACACATCGGTTCGAATCTGACTTCATCTCCTTACTTGTTTAACGTTTTTTTTAATTTGAATATATTGATTTATTAATTATTAATTTCTGATGTAAAAAGTTTTACAATAAATAATAATTCAATAATAAAATATATATATATATGAAAATATCAGGTTGTAATTGAAATAAAATTTTATGTACTTTTTGTTTAAAAAGAATGTGTATATGTAATTTAATAGGTGTGCAAAGAAGTCATGTCGTGTCCACATCAGATTTTTTATTATTATTACTAACGTTTTCATTCCCCTAATAAATTCATGTTTTCTATTATTATCTAATATTGAATTTTTATTAATTTTAAATATATTTTTATAATTCTATTTAGAGACCATTACAGAGTATTCTGACTGAATTATGCGTAGTTTTTGTTTTAATTTTTCTTTTAAGAAAATTTTTATTCTCATGTCGTTAAATATAATCTTTTATTTAAGAAGTAATTTTTTTTGGGGGGGTTACAAAACGTTTTTATTTCTAAGCGTATGAAATCAGAAATACTAATTATTATTATCTCTGAAAGTAACCTGAAGAACCAGTAGCTTGATAATGACCAATAACCGAAAATCAATGATACAAATTGTTCACCCTGGGCAAAAAGAACCAAAGTGTATTTTAGTTCTTCGGATGAAGAGAGGAATATATTTTGCCCGACAGGGCAATCCGCTCGGAGGCCTAGCTGCGGAGAAGGTGCCGTAGGCACGCCGGGAAATCTAGTACCTTTAATAAAGTTGTGGTAGCAACGTACAATTCTTCTACTACAATTGACTAAAAAGATATTCGCTACCACAATTAATGAGCACACTTTGAAGTTAAATCTTTAAACAAATTATTAAAATATTTTGCGGTAAATATGGCAAGTTAAGGGAAAAAAAAAGTTAAAAGTAAATGTAAAATAAAAGTTTCATTTTTAATAAATTTCATTTTTAACATCCCTTAGGATCGATTAAAAATTATTTGTTAAAGATTAGATACTAAATAAAGAAAAAAACTGAAACCATGTTTAAAAATTTTATTAGTTCTTGAAATAATAATGCATTAGTGTGGAAAAACGCATTTATTTAATAAGATTTACATAAGCTACACTGTAAAATTATACATTAATTCAAATTTCAATTTTCTACGACGTGGATTGTCTTTTCTGGTTCATACAAAAGAAGGAGGAACTAGATTTTACATTTAAGATGAGGTATAACATTCTGTGTATTACTCGTATAATAGAATATGGCTACTTACATCTTAAGAGGTAGATTAGTATATTTATTTAAGTAGCATAAAATGTAGACTCAAGTATTCAGATTCATTACTGCACAGTTTTATATATAATATGCTTCTCAACATGAAAGAGCAGTAGAGATTATTAAGTAAATAATACGGTAATTTAAATAAATAAATATTTCTTACGAAACTTCATTTATAAAATAACTAACGAATGTAAGTGAAAGAACTTTACTGAATGAGTACAGAATATGTAAATAAAATATACCGCTCCACTCGAATAGAACATTCTCTTCTTTCGTACCATACACTACAGGCTACATTAACTATCTCTGCAGCTGTCTTACTTTTTCACTGCAATACAACACTTAAATGCATTACGTAAATCTCATATAGAAATAAAAATAACCTGCTACTGTTTGAATTTGAAGCTACTATTTATACTACTCTAACATTTAAAAATAAAATCCTTTTAAATTTTTTATTGTACTAAAAAAAAAAAAAAAAAAAAAAAAAAAAAAATATTATTGTAAAGTTTACTTTTAGCGACGATAAGGCTTGAAAGTATAATACATAAGTCGCATTGAAAACATTCCCTTTTTTTAAAGTCTTAAAAAAATTAAAATTTATACCTCTACTTTTCTGACAAATATAGTTACAATAGCTAGATTAAAGGAGAAAGTATGATGATCATGTCAAAAATTGGGTACCGAGTATTGCAAAAAAAAACCGTGTTTCCGTCACTGAAATTTCTATTTTACGTTGGTTATCGTGAAAACCACGGAAGATAAATTAATAAGACCAGTGTTATTTGATTTTTCAGGTCAAAAAACGTAAAAAAAAAAACCATCAAGTTTATCTCTTATATAATGCTTCTTTTTTCTTGTTTAGCCTCCGGGAATTACCGTTCAGGTATTACTGAATAATTAAAATCTAAATAATAATAAAAATATGAATAATAATTTAAGTTCGACTTGTTAATTTAATTTTATTAAATGACTTCATATTTTTTATATTTATGCAATTTTTAATTTTATTTTAAATTAAAAAAAAAAATTGAATTAAAAATTTTTACTTTTAATTATAATTTGATAAGAGATTTTTTAACAATTTTAAATGTTATTTATAATATAGGATTTTTAATTTCAATTTTAATGTGTAATTTAGTATGATTTGAACAATTTTACAAAGCACTTGATGATGCGAGGAACTTATGAAAGCGCTCTTGCATGAATAATGGAATAATATAGGTGTCATCGTACTTTATTTTATTTTATTATTCTGTACTTAGGTTGATCGGATTAGCATAATTTGTATAGTGCAGAGTATTATGATTCTCAAAAGGATCAATTTTAGAAAAATAAATAAATATATATATATATATATATATATATATATAATTATTCTATTGCAATTTAACAGTATAAACTGCTGATGTCAAATAATTTGGAAATTTTATTCTAATCGTGTAACAGGAAGTATCATTTTTCATTTTAAAATCATCAATACATGATATCTAGAGAAGATTACCAACATGGTCACCCGAGACCTTCTCTTAAAATGAATAGTCATCAAAACGGTCCACTCATTAATAAGAAGTTAGGCTGATCGAAATAACTCATTTAGAGGGGAAAAAAATTGTTATCTGAACTTTTACAAGTGGAAATAGTAAAGGGGCTTATAATAAACGTTAAAAAAAAATAAATGCGTGAGCGGGAATGGTTGATTTGGGGGGTTAAAAATGGGGAGAAGTATTATTATTGGGATTTCCGGCGAAAGTTGACATACAAAAAATTGTGGTTATTTAAGACACAGAAAGGTATATTTTTACCAAGTTACGTCAAAATTAAATTATTTCTGCGTAAATGAAAAAAAAAAAAAAACGAAAAGATTTTTTGCAGTTTTCTATCAAAAATTGAGAGGTTATGTTAAAAAATGATCTCTACAAAAGTTGTAGATTTTTGCATGATCTACAACTTGTATTGTATTTTTACAACTAGTATTACAACTTGTATTGGAAAATTTTTTTCAACCCACCAACCCCCCAAACCACCCCTCTACCAACTCCGCTCATGAATTTATTTTTTTTACGTTTATTATAAGACTCTTTACCATTTCCACTTATAAAAGTCCAGGTAACAATTTTTATTTTCTGGAAGTGTAATTTGGTTGGACTAAGCGAGGCTTGAACACAAATAAAAACGAAAAAAGAAATACAGTGAGGAACAGTTTTCGGGGTTCTCAACTGTATGTTGAAAACTTCCTTTTATGTAAATCAGTTAAAAACATCTACCACTGTTACATTGTTACAAACAAATACCATATATTATAGGTTAATTTCAAAATTAATTGAAATTCAAAATTGGAAAATTAAAATTATTTTTTCAATTTGAACTTGAAGTTATATTCAGTTTATTCTGAATAAACAGACCAAACAGTCTGATTTTTTTTTTTGAAGAAATTTCTCTTGGTAGTGCGTTGTACAGTTTGTCAGATAAATTAAGTGTGGTGTTTTTTATTACGCTTAATATATTGTCGATGATTTGAATAAATTTATTTTTTGCTTGTCGTTATCGTTGGTTTGATTGATTAAACATCACTGGGTTGTTACATAGTAATGATATTCAGCCTGGCGTTATTTTGTTATTAAAATTATTTGTGCACGAAAATTCAAGATAATTTGTTTGAAAACTTAGAAAAAAATAAATGATAGATATACATGTTAAAAAAACAAAATTTATTTTTAGTTATTCCTTGAATCTAGTCACGCTTAAAGTCAGTATCAAATTAGGTATTAAAAAATTGTTTTTATTTTTAATTTATCGTTGTTTTCAGAAAGAAAATTTAGAAAAATTTTTAAATTGCGTGTTTTTGTAAATTACAAAAACACGTTGTAATTTACGTTTAGTTGTAAACTAAACTTAAATAATATACATAATTTGAAAAAAACTTTCCTACAAATATTATTAATTTTCATTACAGTTCCACTATACTGCAGATACATTTGTTATGAGGTTTAAATAAAGCAAAATAAACTTAGTGATTGTAGAAAACTTGCGTTTAGCCAAAATCACTCTGAATAAAATGACATGGACATTTTGAGAGATAAAAAGTGTACAATGCTACGTTCACAAGTGTAGTTAATGTAAAATGGTTTATCTTTGCTCGTTGTTTGCTAAACAAATATCCGATTTGGTATCAGCATGTCAAGCCCTCTGAAATACATATAATATTTAGCTCTATAGTTGACACCTTTACTCTGTTAACCACAGAGATTGATTGGCTGCACAGTGAATGGTAATAACACCGAAAATCACTTCCTGGGATACCTTTTTGTAGTTGAGTGCTCAGAAACATGCTGTCTTAAGAAAATATTGATGAATCGTTCAGTTGTTAAACAATAACTTATTTACACTGATTCAAATAAGTAGGGAAAATTTTCATTACAAATTTGTTTATTTCATTCAAGTTAAGCGAAATTTATTTATTTACTTGCTGAAATTGCATTAAATAAAAGTAAAAAAAATCTGATTGGAAACCACATGACTTCCGTATACACCTAATAAATTACATATGCACTTTTTAAAAGTACATTAAATTTTAATTCATTAATAACTTCAGATTTTTTATTTATTTATTTTTTTTATTGCTATTATTGAATTTACTGCAAACCTTTTTTTACTATCAGAGATTAATAATTATTAATAAATCTATATATCTAAATTAAAAAAAAGAAATAAAATCGGATTCAAAAAAAATCGATGTAACTTCCCCTTGTAAGATCCAAATATTTCACTAATTAAAATTTTATTTGGGTATAACTCTGGAACCAATGAAAATAAGTACCACTTATGATATATCTTTTAAAAGCTCTCAATGAGGACTTATTACTGCAGTTAAGAAAAAGTCCAAAATCCAAATTTTTTGTGATTTTGGGCTTTTTGAACACTTTTGGTTCTGTAGATTGCAAACAAAAGGGAAGGTGCACAGTTAGATGTTACAAGAGTCCTAAAACCAAAATTTCAACATTATACGGTTAATCGTTTTTGAATTATGTGAGATAGATACGTGCATACATTAATACGTGCATACAATCATACGTACGTACGTACAGATGTCACGCCGAAACTAGTCAAAATGGATTCAGGGATGGTCAAAGATGACATTTCCGTTGAAATCTGAAAACCGAAATTTTTCGCGATTACAATACTTGTACGTACAACGAAGTAATAATTTACACAACATTTTTCGTATTAATTCTAGGATAAAAAAGTTTATCTAAGATACTTGTGTATATATATATATATTTTTTTTAAAACAAGAATTGAACAATTTTTTTTTAAATTTTGATAAACGATTTTTTCTGGCTAACGTAAAATAATAATAAAAAAAAAATTAATAGCCAGAATAATGCTAATATTGTTTCTTTTTTTTAATTAAAAAGTAAATATTCATCTGGGCATATTAATATGAGATGAAAATGTGCGAAATAATAAAAGTTCCTACAAAAAATGAAAATTCTAATTTTAAACAGATTCATTAAAAATTAAAAAAAATGAGGAGAATTATAAAAACCTTTTTATTTCAATTATGTAATATTTTAAACAAAAAGCTAGATATTCTATTCAACCAAAATCGTTAGGTAAATTATTTTACACTACTACGTTTATGAATAGTGTATTTCTTTCTGATGACTAAGATAAATAGAGCTTTTAATTATTAAATAATATAAACACAGGTACATTATTTATTTTTTTATTTTTATTTTATTTTTGTCTATTCATTTACAGTAAGAGAATGACTGATGAAAAGTGCAATGTTTTATTCAGGTGCACAACAACTTCTATGCACCCATCTTACTGTCAGTCAGACATGGTAATATATACCATGCCAAAGCCACACCTATCTATTGTTCTCAGTGGTTTTTATGTACAATGTTTTTTTTTTGTTTTTTTTCATTAAATCAATGTACTCATGGAATTTATTTACTCTCCCTTTTCTCTGACACGAAATGAAAATATGACAATGTTGTATTTTATGTAACTTTAATGACAACTTTTTTGCCATCATAATATCAATGAGTACTATAAACTTAAAAGATTGGTGATTTATGGGATAAATTTTATAAAACTATAATTTAATGTTCCTCTCAATAATAAAAGTTGAAAATTATTTTCGCCTTTACAACCGTTTATTAAAAAATCTGATGTGGACATCACATGACTTCCTTGTAGCCTATTAAGTTATATGTACACATTTTTTTTTTTTTTTTTTTTTTTTTATTTAAAAGTACATAAAATTTTATTTCATTAATAACATCTGATATTTTTTTAATGTTATTTTTTTATTGTTATTATTAAATTATTATTTATTGTTAAAATGTTTTTACAATCAGAAGTTAATAATTATTAATAAATCAATATATTCACCAAATTAAAAAAAAGTTACAAAAAGATGACAATGTCTGATTCGAACCAATGGGCTCTTGCAAGAACCAAATATTTCATTAATTAAAATTTTAATTGTTATAACTCTGGAACCAATGAAAATAGGTACCAATTATGATATCGTTGAAAAGCTCTCAATGAGGACTTATTACTGTAGTTAAGAAAAAGTCCAAAACGATTTGAATTTTAGACTTTTGGACACTTTTGGTTCTGTTGATTGCAATCAAAAGGGGAGGTGCACAACTAATGGTTACAACAGTCCTATATCCTTAATTTCAACATGATACGTCTTATGCGCGATACATACGTACGAACGTCACGATTGCAATCAAAAGGGGAGGTGCACAACGACAACAGTCCTAAATCCAACTTTTCAACAACCTACGGATAATCGTTTTTGAGTTATGCGAAATACATACGTATGTAAAGACGTCACGCCGAAACTACTCAAAATGGATTCATGGATGGTCAAAATGGATATTTGCGTTAAAATCTGAAAACCGAAATTTACAAAACATTTCACAATACTTCCTTTATTTCGTACAAGGAAGTAAAAATAAATAAATATTTAAGATCTATCTCTGAAAACTGTAAAACTATGTAGAAAGATCAACACTGTTACTTCTGAGATAAAATTATAAATTGGAATGGAATGGAATGCAAAGTTGACGGGAGTTTATTTCTCCCTACGAATCGCAGAACCTGGACAGAGTCCCTTGCTGCTGGATGATTCTAATCGGGCGTGTTTTTTAAAAGGTTTATTTTTAAATGGCGGGTCTAATTTTTCAAGTTTTGTTTTGTTTATTTAGTATTTTAAAGACGGATTTAATTGCATTCCAATCCGTTGTTAAACCACCGTTATCGAACTCATTTTATGGCCCGACCGCGGAAGGCTAGGCTTATGCAACCTATCCTCCCGACGTAATTCCCCTTCAGACCGTCCACTGAAGTCCTTTCGGTGCTAACGCTTCATAGGCTAGCAGGAATACGCCACAACGGGGCACTAACTATCAGGAGGGAGCAATGCGACCCCTACTCCGGAGGAGTCGCAATTGCTGGTTTATTTTAATTTACTTGTAACTGTTAAAGGAGAGGTTGTGTAGAAGTTCTTCATCCACTTCTGTTATGGCTGCCTTTCAGGACGCATCTCTGCTGGTTATAAATTGAAAACGCTCAAAAAAGCCTTTGTTTTTAAAAAAAAGATAAAAAATCCTTTCGGTACGTCGGAGAGCGGAGGTAGATTTCATTGGTGCTAAGTAATTTAATCAGTCTTCAAATTTATTCATTACGACAATGGTTACATGTGAAAAAAGTTTCATACGTTTAGCATACGACAAGCCCCATCTTACAATTCCAGCAATATTTTGGTCATTCCTTGCCGTAAGAACATAGATGAAAGAAATATGGGGTACTAGTTTGTTAGGTGGGGTGGACAGCCTCAGCAGTGAGAGCCAGCATGCTGAGGTGTGCTGGTTTCAATGATCTGCTGAAGACTCCTTGGGTGTGTTTGGTAGGAATAAAAAAATATCAAAAGATCCATGGGCCACACCACGGCATTGAGGTATGGTGTGGTGTCATAAAGGACAAAAATGAAAGAAACCTCAAAAGAGCCACAGGTTAGCCCGACCTGCCATGCCGGTAGGTGGGGAGGGCTAATTAAAGAAATGGACACTCCCCTGGGTGTCGTAATACCATCAAGTCGGTCCGGCCCAGGTGAGTAGAGGGGGAAAAAAAATGGTTGGTCACATTCAAAATTATTTCAGACAAACGTTTTAGGTAATGTTTAGAGGACTTACAACCGCTTTAAATCGATTCCATAACGTGCCTATTAAGGGAGGTATGATTGTTTTTGTGTTCGAAACCCCATTTTTTCCACTCCTTGGGAGTGGTTGGTGATATCAAAAATCTTTACTTAGAGAGGTTTTAGGACCTTACCCAAAGAACAGTAGGAACTTTAAACGAATTCGATATGTACTAAACAAGAAAATTATAGCGATATTTTTTTTTCGAAAAAGCTACCTCATTTCCACCCGCATGGTCCAATTTTGACCGTTAACGAACTCAACAGAGATTTTGGATTGAGTTATTTTTAAGGAACAATTTGAAAATGAATGGGGAAAAATTATGGCAGTTATCGTGTCCACAAGAAAGTGATATATATATATATATATATATACTTTTGACTTAGAAAAGGCATTCGATAACATAGACTGGAATAAAATGTTCAGCATTTCAAAAAAATTAGGGTTCAAATACAGAGATAGAAGAACGATTGCTAACATTTACAGGAACCAAACAGTAACAGTAATAATTGAAGAACATAAGAAAGAAGCCGTAATAAGAAAGGGAGTCCGACATGGATGTTCCTTATCCGCGTTACTTTTTAATCTTTACATAGAACTAGCGGTTAATGATGTTAAAGAACAATTTAGATCCGGAGTAACAGTACAAGGTGAATAAATAAGGATGTTACGATTTGCTGATGATATAGTAATTCTAGCTGAGAGTAAAAAGGATTTAGAAGAAACAATGAACGGCATGGATGAAGTCCTACGCAAGAACTACCGCATGAAAATAAACAAGAACAAAACGAAAGTAATGAAATGTAGCAGAAATAAAGAAGATGGACCATTGAATGTAAAAATAGGAAGAGAAAAAGATTATGGAGGTAGCAGAATTTTTTTATTTGGGAAGTAGAATTACTAAAGATGGAAGATGCAGAATCGATATAAAATGCCGAATAGCACAGGCGAAAGCTTTCAGTCAGAAATATAATTTGTTCACATAAAAAATTAATTTAAACCTCAGGAAAAGATTTTTGAAAGTATATGTTTGGAGCGTCGCTTTATATGGAAGTGAATCTTGGACGATAGGAGTAGCTGAGAAAAAAAGATTAGAAGCTTTTGAAATGTGATGCTATAGGAGAATGAATAAACTTCCTATGCGATGGTAAACTTGATCTTGAAATTAAAAGGTAGGCATAAAATTCGCTTCTGTAATTTGTTTAGCACCGAAAGAAGTCATCTAAAATAAAGTGTTGTATTTTCCAACATTATCAAGAAAATACTTAGACAAACAATGAGATCCTAAAACTAAAATGTGATTGGTTCTGGTAGCTCAGTAAGTATCGGAAGTGAAACTTTTTAATCAGAACAACCATGCCAGGTCCTTCATCTTTCCACTTTTTTTCAAAACATTGATTGCATATTTTAATCATTGCACCAATTTGTAAATTTTTACTATATATATAATCCAAATGAGGATCATATTCAAAAGCAGATCTTAACTTTAAAGTGGCTTTCTTATATTGTATAGCATCATAAAATAGATCCTCACGCTCTTACATAATCTCATGTAAACGCGATGTAGACATTTGCATTGCATCTGTAGATTTTCTACCAAAATTATATCTCTTCCGTTATGGCATGATTTCAGTAATAGTATTCAACAAATACTGCCAAACTAGATAAATAATTTGAATAATCATATATTTATCACTGAACAAATGATTCCAAAATCATTCTCTATAAAAATGATGGTGCATGAATAAGTTTGTTTATCGTACGTTTAACGAAAAGATTAATGTTATTAAACCCGCGTTTAAATTTAATTTACCAATCCAAATAAAAATAAAATTTTCAAAAACACGATTATCGACGTAGAAAATAACTTATTTAAAATGATTTTACCGTCTTATTGATGTATAAATTATTTTTTTTATTTCTTGACGACCTATTATTATGAACGCAACAGTTTTAATTTAAATGTAATTATACACATGACATATGAATTTTGAATTAACATCTTATAAGAAATCCCTGATGATGAACTATCAACTCCTAAAGTACTTTTTTCTTTTTAATATCCCTCCATCCCCGGGCCGGATATCCAATTAAGTATACTCGGCCCGGGGGCGTGTGTCCTTTAACTCAAAGTAGACCCCACCCACTGGCAAAAAATCCGGCACGGTAGGTCGGCTCTCTCAGTTGGATCTTCTGTTGCCTGCCTCAAATCCCAGCGGAAGGTACTTGGAAATATATTTTACCAACGGTGCCCAAATGATTGGAAAATTTAATTTATTTATCTAATTTTATTAATAAAATAAAAGAGCTAACAATCTCTGCCATTTCTCACAAATTATTTTAGTTGTAAAATCATAAAATATGGAGAATATAAAAAATATAAACAAACAGAACTAGGAAAGGAAGGACCACCTATTATAAAACAAAAATTTAATTGTATTGTACATTGATTTAGAAATTAGAAAGAAATTTGTCTGAAATATTTGTACGCTCGAAAAAAAATTACTAAGTAATTTTTGGATTTTTATTCTATTACATAGTATCGGTGAACAAGAACGCTGAAGTGCAGATGAAATTCAACCTTATAAGTGATACCTTCAGTCTATTAACAGTAGGGAGTAATTGAAGAGAAAACTTCATTATTCTCAAAGAAATCGACTCTAGCTGGTGCCTCTTGTAAATTCGGTGCTTTACATTGATAATATTTATAAGAAAGACTGGGACGCATAGTAAAATAACATATTAATTGTATCTCCTTCTGTATTAAAACAATGTATTACAAACACTATTCAACTCAGCTTCAGGAATGTACTATAGGAAAACCGTGAATAAGACAAGTTTATAAAATTCGAAATGAAATGATTTTAACATGAAACTGGAGAATAAGTAAGCCTGTGGAAAATTCTTACCAAAAGAACTAGGTTGATAGGTCATGTTTATTAACAATGTGTGAGTTAATTTAATGTTGACAAATTAATATAGAAGTTAAATATTCAAGATTAAAATAAAAGTTCGAATATATAAAGCAGCATTAAACTTTTAGGATATATCAGATATGATGAAATTAATGTACTAAAAAGAAAAAGAAACGAGATTGGAAATGCAGAAATCCAGAATGACTAATGTGAAAAAAACTAGTGAATTATCTTATTACTTTGTTTTTTATTTCTTTAATTAATCTTCTTTACCCGATAATTTTATAAACTATAAAATAATACATAAAATAGCAAATACATATTTATTTTTTTTAATAAATTCATATAAAATATAAATTAAATTAAATCTTATTTACTAAATATTTATGATTAATAATTAATTATTTTGAAATTTTTAATCTTAAGAAACATAATATTTTGTTAAAGTTAATGATGAAATTAATCAAATACAAGGTGTACATTAAACAGTGACTTCATACCTTATACGAAGCACATATAATACGAAAAAAAAGAGAGAGGTTGAAAAGAGTTGGCTTTTGTTGACTGAAGTACTCTTGAGTCATCTTAAGATGCTGTCAAGAAGGACTTAGTACTATCTTAAGAATGGCTGTTTTCCTTATTTGCTGACGTTGGCTAAGGTAAGACAGCCATTCTATACTTTTATTCACTTACTGGATATCTAATTTCAGTTATGTAAATATAACCTAATCCTTTTCAGTTATACATGTACACATACATACATACATATACTGTCTATATAATACAATTATATTATAATACCTAATACTTGCGTTTCTTTCTAATTAAATAAATATTAATAATGTAAATACGAATCTTCTTAACAGATTTCAAAAGAGTAAGAGGTTCTGTACACAAAACCGCACTCATATTTGTATGTTTGTTCAAGTTTTACTCTTTTGCTTTTAATTATAAACATAAATTTCAATAAGTCTTTTTCTTTCCCGATTATAATAATAAAAATCGTAATTGAAAAACGGTTATTACAATCCTATCAAAAAGATCTTGTCAACAAGATGCATGTATATACTCGTATTTCCTGACACTCAGGACAGTTATACGTCGAAATTCGGCAAAAAAGGCTTAAAACAATGTGCATATGTGTGTTCCTATATCAAGTTTTACAGTATGTTTTAGATTTGTTTAAACCAGTGGCGGTTCGTAGCTAAAATTAGTGGGGGTGCTGCTCCAGAAAATTTTTTGTTGGCCTTTTAAAGGCCATGGTTAAAGTTTTCTATAAAAGAACCAGCAAAAATGAATCAAATAGAATACCTGGAAGCAGGATAATAATTTTATTCTACACTTTATCGCATTCAAGAATATGGTACACGGTTTTTTTCAGTTATGTTCTTAAAATTTGTATTCACTTTAACCGAATAAATTATAAAATGTCAATACAGATAATATTTTTTTGTATTATTAAATAATAACTTAATAAAATTTCCGCTTAAAACACTGTAGTCCAATGGTTCTTAATTTAAATTTCTACGTACACCGAAACAAATACATAATTAATTTTTACTAATTACCTTCTCTTTTGCCCTTCCATCGTGTTTTTGGACATTTGGCAATCAAAGAGCTCTTGCTTTCCGTCATCTTCTGATCACTACTGAAAAATCAACTAAGCCGCTATCATATTCCTTCCACAGACTAAACTAGAAAAGAGAACGAACAAGGAACGTTCCATACACACGCGGAGTAAAAAAAAAAAAATACCTTTCACCAGCACGCCAGGGTCGGCACTGCGGAAGCGACACTGCTCTATCTCTCCCTCACAGCCTAGCGTGCAACTTACTATGTAAGCATGCGCACAACAGCCCAATACCACACCGCTGGAACTGTAATGCGCACAGTTCTATACAAAGATTTTTGTATTTATTTCACAAACTGGGGGATGGCTACTGACATTAAGCTTAAGGATTTTATTTATTGTACAAGTATAAAGAAAGAAAGAACAATTATAAAGAAAAAAGGACTCATTATATTAAATATTATCGATAATATCAAGTGGAAATAGAGGGAGCTGCAGTTCCACAGTGCTTATACGCGAGCCGCTCCTGGTTTAAACCTTACTTATAAAGAAACATTTAACTATACGTACTTGATGAAAGTGTGCGATTCTGCGTATTTGATTCTCGGATCTCCATGTGTTGACCTCTATTTTGCTTAATACGCGAAACGGGTTGAAATTTGATAGGATGTCTTCTAAGTATAGAAAAAACATTCACTGTATTAAATTATTGAAGAAAAGTTTAGAGGACGTGAGAGAAATAAAGGTAAGAGGTGTCTCGATGTTCGAATGGAAAATCTTTTCTTATCTTTTTTATCGGATTTTTAAATCGTTTCCTTAAATATTTTAAATACGTTAATTTTATTCAATTAATGGTGATTTATAGCTTATTGTGTTAAAAATTAATTATCTGCGTAAAATATTTTTTTAGAAATGCTTAAGTCTCATTTTTTTAATGACTGGAGAGAAAAAATAAATTAATTTACACTTAATATCTCCGACTTTATTAAAAAAAGTCGTTGGAGGATTGGGAAGTTAAAAGGTATTTTAATAAAAATATGAAAGGAACAATTTTTTTTTTCATTACTATCATTTATTTTTTCCTACACTTTGTTGCCTCCTTAATGTAAGTAATATTGTAAAAAAAAGTTTTCAGAAAAACACTCCATCCTCCAAATATTTCAGCAGATCTAGTTTTCAAAAATTCTACAGTAATTCATAACTTAATTAAGGATAAAATATGATTTTTTAATTTGAACAATTAATTATTAATACACTGTCTTCATTAAAATAAACACATGAAATACAGATAACATGACTTCTACATACAAGACATTAATGTCAATAAATGTTTATTTCAAAATCAAATATTTTATAAGATTTTTGCATCAAGTCGGGAAAGTTACGCAATTCATTGCTACTTTTTTTAAAAATTTTATATTGAAATGCAACTCATATTTTGACGAAGCGATACAACAGTAGGCAATCATCAAAATAGTCATACACAATCGTAAAATTTAATTATATTTTTGTTAAATTTTTTTTTCCACACGTAATAACTCATCAGATTCAAGAAAATATATGTAAGGCTGAGTTCAGAAATTTTAATTTACTATAACGAACCTTAATATGTGCTTATTTAAATAATTCCCATTATTACTTACTATATTTCTGAAAGTTTTGATAAGTGTAAAAGATAGATTTTATGATATGATTGTCGAATATTTATTTATTTTAAAAATACCTTTCTCTAAATTAAGTAGTTCATTTGAACTTACGACTATTTTACATTGACTACAGACATAGAAAAAAAAAAGAGAAAGAAAGAGTGAGAGAACAAGATGAATGTAAATTGACACGCGAACTTGCATGGTTCCGGATTGTAACGGAAGAGGACGCCCTTTACTCAATAACCGGACGCCACACAGTAGTGGGCAGAAGAGAGATGACCAATAATTCACCTTTCTCCGTGGGAATTTGCATTAATGGTACTTCCTACGATTTTTTTTTTTTTGACTAATATATTTTTTATATTGAAAATTCAGAGAATAATTAATTTCGTTGATTAGAATAACATGTGAATCTATTTCTGAATTTATAAAAAAAAAAATAAAAGTTTATTCTTATTCTATAAAATCATAACTTGATACCATGTAGGCGATTTTTACTTCCTTGCACAAAGTAAAGTATTGTGATCACGAAAAATTTCGCTTTTCAGATTTCAACGGCAGTATCCATGTTGCCCATCCCTGATTCCTTTTTGACTAGTTTCGGCGTGACGACTAAGTATGTATCTCGTATAATCCAAAAACGATTAGCTATAGGATGTTGAAATTTTGGATTTAGATCTGTTGTAACATCTAATTGTGCACCTTCCCTTTTGATTGCAATCGACTGAACCAAAAGTGTTCAAAAAATCCCAAAATCCATTTTTTATTTATTTTGGACTTATTTTTAATTGCAGTAGTAAGTGCTCATTGAGAGCTTTTCAACGATTCATAAGTGGAACTTATTTTCATTGGTTCCAGAGTTATAGCCAAATAAAATTTTAATTAATGAAATATTTTGATCTTAAAAGAAGGCACATTGGTTCAATACATCTCCTTTTTTTAATTTAAATATATTGATTTATTAATAATTATTAACTTCTGATTGTAAAAAAAAAATACAATAAATAATAAATACAATAATAACAATAAAAAATGAAAAAAAATCGGTTATTAGTGAAATAAAATTTTATGTACTTTTAAAAATGTGTATATGTAATTTAATAGATGTACAAGGAAGTAATGTGGTGTCCACATCAAATTTTGTTTACTGAGAACTGGTGTACGCTGATGTTCATATTATATAGGTAGGATTATCCGAATGGTAAATACTGAAAATGTATGGTAGTGTTTTATACAGTATATGATTGTCTTACATACAACAATAAGGGTAGAGCTTATTTATAGGCTGGTGACCCCTGCGTAACTAAACCTTAGAAATCTGTACTTCGTTCCTCACCACAATATACAGGCATTTTATTTTCATTCCGAGTACACCATCAAATTGAATGTTAAAAGTTTCTCCTTACACCTTCCAATTATGAAACAATTTTATTTCTATGCTATAGAACATATTCTACATTATTATTTATTTTATCTACATAATTTTCGTTTCATCGTCATATTTATTTATTACTGTCAGAACTATAACAAGGTACAGTTTATATTCAGTAACTTTAAAGAGGTAATGCATAACAAAAAACAAGTAGACATTGAAATAAACATTTTTATCCACATGACTGAAGTGAATGAGTCATAGGAAATCGGTTATTAGTACATGATAATTTGTACTTACATCAGCAAAAATTCTATCACGTTATGTAGTGAATAATTATTTATCTATATCAAGGGATATAAATAACATTATTAGTCATGTTAGGTCGAATTTTAAATAATAAATCTCTCTCATTTCATTTTAAAATCACCTCATGTTTATCGCTCGTCTGAAAACATTGTTGATGGAAACTGTTTATTTTATAACTTTATCGGGTCTCAATGGTTAAACTAGAAGTGGTCATTAATTCTAGTTGGCAAATTTTTCATGTAGCATGATTTTAGGTAGATTTCATTAAAAAACTACCTATTGTAATGGGTACTATGATTCGACTTCCGGAAAATTTCGACATATCTTCTTGTTTCACATCCCCAGACCCAAATCCACCGTCAGCTCAAACATTTATATATGTATATATTTCTTGTGGACACAATAACTGATGTAATTTTGTGCCAATCACTTTAAATTGATAATCAGTCTAAAAATGGGATTTCGAAGACAAAACAAAATCATACCTCCTTTAATAGACACAGTGACTTATCGGTTTAAATTGGTCGTTAGTCTTCTAAACATTACCTAAAACGTTTATCTGAACAATTTTTGATATGACCAACCCTTACGGCAAGCGATGACCAAAATATTGCTAGAACTGTTAGAAGATAGGGCTTGTCGTATGCTAAATATGTGAAACTATTTTCACATGCAACCATTGTCGTATTGATTAAATTTGAAGTTTTTCTTAACTTTAAGGTGGAAAGCTTTTATATCCTCTACTTTGCGCCGGTGAAATCTACCTCCGCCTTCCGGCGTGCCGAAAGGGATTTTTTATGGCGTATTATTTTTACGTAGCTTTACAAAAATCTAAAGTAAAAAAAAGAGATCGAAGAGATTATAGTTTCAGTGTAAATAAAAAGTTTAGTTCGTGTAAACTATATTGTAAATAAACATTCTGATATTTACTTAAATTGATCACTTGTTTTAATATATATATTTTTAGTACTGTTCAATTTTTAAATTCATTTTTTTTTATTGCTTGGTATATATACCTTAGTTTTATTTTTTACATCTATATTTTTTTTTAACTACTGTTTTCGATTTTTATTGATTTCGATTGTAAAAGATAGTTTTACTACTGAAATCAAATGTGACAATGTAGAAAAAACATTCAAAAATGTACTTCTTATTTCTTTCCTTTAATAAAATTATACTTAATTTAACAACAGAAACACATACTTAATATTGCAATTGACCTAAGAGCTGTAAGTATATAAATTTAGATAGTACTAGAGAGATATCTTCTGCCAGCAGTTATGAGCACGATACTTTCCTTTACCACTTAGAACCATTCTAACCAGTAATTAACACATTAACAATTAATTATCTCTTAGTCAGATTTAAAGCCCTAATAATAATAAATATAAATATATTTTTTCTTCCTAGCTTATCAATTATAATTATATCCATGAAATTTGTAAACGGAAACGGTGTGAAGAATTGAATTGAAATGTTAAGAATGAAATCAATACTAGAAATATCATCCCGTCTATTTTCAATCAATCCAGTACGAATATAATTTACATAACGGTAAGAAATATGATAGCTGTGCGAAGTCAAATATTATTGAAGTAAGGCGTGAGGTGATCAGGTAGGTGGTCAGAATAACAAAGATAGAAGGCGTTCGGTCTTCGGTCAAGCACCTGCTTGTGAATTGTCCGTTAATAGAAGTGACCGTAAAAAAATTTCTTTACATTGTAACCTATCTACATTTTTAACTTTCAAATAAGTTTTTCTCTTCATAATAATCTAAGCTCTGATAATTTTATAATTTTCAGATATTAAATGTGTTATTCGTGCTATTTTAAATTTATTGTAATCGGTGATAAAGCTTTTTTTTTAAATTAATTATAAAACTAATTTATCAAATTTTTATGTCAAGGAAATTTTTAAACAATTTTATCTATACAATTTTTTTTTTTAAATTAAAAAAAAAAATTCTTTTTCTTCTGTAAAACTGTTTAATTTAAAAATATTTGCAATTTTCTACAAGCCCAATTATCTGTTTCATTTTATTAACCTTTGGTCTTTCCTTACAGTTTTTATTGTATAAACTACCTTCCTGTAGTAAATTAATTAATTCAGAATATCTTAAAATACTATAACCAAATGATTTTAGGAGATCTAATACGAAATATAACCTTCCTCCGAAAATCGCATATTATCTGTTGTACCAAAGGTTATTGAAAAAACTGATGGATTAAATGGTTTTCCATTACCTTCTTTTAATATTTTGATAAGTATTAATGTAAGGGTCAGGCTGTATAGTAAAAATTAATACTGTCAAAGAAAGTAACTCTAATTGGGGAACATACATATGTAAGTGCATATAAGCAAGCCATGCTCAGCAAAATTTAGGTAATAAACCGTTTCAGAATCTCCATAATGACTGTATAATTAAATTCATTATTATATGAAAAAGATTAATTGAAATATGTTATATCTAAGACACATAATATGCGTTACAGTCCGAAGAATAGCCGGAATAGATAATGTAATGTAATACAAAATTATGTTCCGCTTTCTGTGGAAAAACGCGGATGCATTGTTTCACAAAGAGAAATTTAATAGTGGATTAAAAAATCTATGGAAGAAAAATTAAGATTTATTAAAATTACTTTTCTTTTAGTCTGAAATAAAAATAGAAGAAATACTGAATGGTATGAATTCATAAGCGGAAATAAATATCATTTTAAAGAAGAGATAGGAATAAAATCAAAGTAAAGAAGTGTAAAAATATTATTGTTTAACAGAAATCAAGTCATTTTTACTTCCTTGTACGAAGTAAAGAATTGTAATCGCGCAAATTTAGGTTTTCGATTTTAACGGAAATACCCATTTTGACCATTCCTGAATCCATTTTGACTAGTTTAAAAAAAAAATCATAAGTTATTAATGAAATAAAACTTTATGTACTTTTTTCATTCAAAACTTTTTACAGAGGATAATAATTATTAATAAATTAACTTTTTTTATTTAAATTAAAAAAAAAACTTTTTTAAATTACTTATATGAAGTCAGATTAAAACCATGTGTGCATTGTTACGGATCCGACACGTTTTCTCTTACACCACAACTTCTTGAGCGACGTGAAACAAAATTAATGTATAAAATAATATAAAGTGATGATACGGGCAACACAAAAAATTGGGTTGAAATGTGGTGTCCACCACCATGCAATTGTGTAACTGTCCACTTTATTTAAGAACTGGAGGATCGTATCTCACTTTCATATGAAATAAGCTTAAATGAAGTGAGTGCAGCAAAAAATTTGCGTATGTATTTCAATAGGCGTACAAGGAAGTCATACGGTGTCTACATCAGTTTTTTTTTTATGTAGGTAGAGAATTAAAAAGAATGAAAGACGTAAAAATGATGTTAATATCATGTTAGCACAAAAAGGTAAAAGAGCCTTATATAACAAATAAATTTCTAGTATCAAACAATGATTTAGGAATCAGAAAGAAGCTCTATGAAATCTTTGTATGATGCTTAACGCTTAACAGAAGAGGTATATAGATTACACAAAAAATAAAAATATAATAAATTATAAGGTTTTTAAAATATGTTACAAAAGAATTTTGAAAATTAAATAGATTCTAAAATTCAATATGAAAATATTTTAAGGCGAATTAGAGAAAAGAGAACCTAGTAAGATCCTTAGTCGGTGGATAATGAGGAATCTACGATTAGTTAATTAGTAATGAAAGAAACCGTAAAAGAAACAATTTAGAGGGAACCAAAGACATAAAATACATAAAGTAAATAATTAAAGATATAGGATGAAACAAGTACGTTGACATTATAACATTAGCCTAAAATAAAATGACTGGATAATGCATCAAACCAGTTCAATCAAATAACTGAAGATCAGAAACAAAAAAAAAGATTTTTTAAAATAAGTATATAAAATCTAAAAACTATTTAAAAAATCCTCTTGCAGAAAAAGGTGGATTAAATAACTTAATTACAAAATGAA
Organism: Lycorma delicatula; assembly: GCF_047948215.1. Lineage (NCBI taxonomy): Eukaryota > Metazoa > Arthropoda > Insecta > Hemiptera > Fulgoridae > Lycorma > Lycorma delicatula. Next base: position 126,406,895 of record NC_134455.1, read on the forward strand.
AAAATCTGATGTGGACACCTTGGACTTCCTTGTAAAAATTAAATTACATATACACTTTTTTTTTTAAATGAGAAATACATAAAATTCTGTTTCATTAAAACTTCTATTTTCTTCTTTTTTTTATTGAATTATTTATTGTAATTTTTTACAATGGGAGGTTAATAATTATTAATAAATCAATATATTAAAATTAAAAAAAAAGTTAAGAAAATAGGAGATGAAGTCAGATTTGAACCGATGTGCCTTCCCCTTGTAAGATCAAAATATTTCATTAATTACATTTTATTTGGCTACAACTGTGCAACCACTTATAATATATCGTTGAAAAGCTCTCAATAAGGGCTTATTACTGCAGTTAACAGACGTCCAGAATCCAAAAAAGTAGGATTTTGGGCGTTTTTAAACACTTTTCGTTCAATCGATTGCAGTCAAAAGGGGAGGTGCACAACTAGATGTTACATAAATCTAAAATTTCAACATCCTACGGTTAATCGTTTGCGAGATACATACGAACAGACGTCACGCTAGTCAAAATGGATTCAGGGATGGTCAAAATGGATATTTCCGTTGAAATATAAAAAACGTCATTTTTCACGATCACAATAGTTCCTTTACTTTGAACAAGGAAGTAAAAAATCCCAAACATTTTTACCCGATTTCATACCTATGTATTCCAACTCAAATTGAATTGTACGATTTTATCTCAAAATCATATTTTATTTTTTTCATAAAATTATCATAGCAATGAAGACAAATCTATATTTAACGTTTTTCTTCACAATTGATTGATTTTCTTGATTTTTAACTTTTGTTATATTTCAAGAATAGAAAAGGTCACATTTTTAAGATTTAAAAATATTTTTGATAATTGTATTGAAAATTAAATTTATGTATAATCAAACAAAAATATATCAATTTAGATACATAGAGTATGGCACATAATGAATTAAATTATATATTTTGTTATGGAAATAATAAAAAAAATAACGATAAAAAATCTATTTCCTAAAGTTCAAAATTATATTGTTCAGTTGTTATTATGTTGTGACTGATAAGAGAAAGCTCACTAAAACATATTGAATACAAGTATAAAAGAGTTGAACGTAAAACTGACATTAAACTGAATTATAAATAGCTTTCATACATTTTATATATACATTTCAAAATATAAAAATAAAAAAAATAATAAAAGATACAATGAATGAAAACGAAATAAAAATGGTTAAATGAAATAAATTTCAAGCATAAAATTGAAAATTATTGATCGCTGAATAGTAAATGCAGATTTAACAGAAATATATCAATAAAGGATTATTTTATTTGGTGTTGAATTCATCACAGTTTTTTTCTTTTATAAATACGATGTGCTGCTCTTTTTTCAATAAAGTAGAACATAAATGTTGACTACAGTAATCACTGGATCGTTTTCAATTAGCCTGAAGCTTTATAACTTGCGTTTAATAACGTTTTGAAAAAAAATTTAATAAAATATAATACTCAATGTTTTTCATTAAATAATTAATTACATAAAGAAATAATTATAGAGAAAAACAAGCTTTTTTCTTTTATGACGAATAATAGAACGATGAAAAGTTCATAACCCACGTTTACCTACTGATGAAGAATTTTGTCTCCAGGTTTGCTATTAACAGGAAAAAATCTGCAAAGAAACTCACACTTTTGTGGTTATCCAATCAGGACTTACCTCGTTTTGTATGATTTCTTTAGGCACTGGATCACTATTATCAATAATTAGAACGGACTGATACTTTTACACTTCTCTCTCTTTTTTACTGTTTAGACTCCGAAACCACCGTAAGGTGGTTTAAACTACTTCGGAGTCTGACTACTTCAGAGGATGAATGAAGGTGACATGCATGAAGTGACTTGTACAGTCACCGGTCGACCATTCCTGAGATGTATGGTTAATTAAAACCAAACTACCAAAGAACACCGATATCCACGATCTAGTATTCAAATCCGTATAAAAGTAACTGTTTTTACTAGGATTTGAATTTTAGAACTGTCGACTTCGTAATCAGTGGATTTACCATGACGAGTTAATCGCTAGACCAGCCCGGTGGGTGATACTTTTACATTTGGCGGCAGTACACGTAACGACTTTAAACTGAAGTTACATGCAGTACAAACTGACAACAAAGAGACAGTCTTCCAGTAATACAGTAATTTAACAGTAAAACAACACGTTTGAAGATCATCATAATCGATGATTTGGTCTCAAGATCATATATTAAAAGGCAAAATAATTGTTAATGATCTAGAAAAGTTTTACATTTCTATGAGAACTGTTAAATATTCAAGTTCTACTAATTTAAGCCACTTCTGAAAGAAATTTTGAAAAAATAAAGAAAGTACAGACTACAAAAATTACATACGAGTTTGAAAAAATCTAATGTAAACACTACATGCTTCCTTGTACGCCAATTAAATTACATATACACATTTTTGCTGCACTTCATTTAAACTTATTTCATTCAACAATGAGATACAATCCTCAAATTCTTTAATAAAGTGGACAGTTACAAAATTGCATGGTGGTGGATACCACATTGCATCACTTTTTTTGGTTATGTTCGTATGAGTATTTTAGTTTTTAGTTTATATATTAATTTTGTTTCACGTCTTAGAAGTAATCGTGGTTAAGTGAAAAACGTATCGGTTCCGTAATCATGGACACATCGGCTCGAATCTGATTTCATATAAATGTATTTTTTTAACGTTTTTTTTTAATTTAAATATATTGATTTATTAATATTAACCTTATGAAAAATTTTTGAAGTTATTTCACTAATAACTTATGATTTTTTTCATATTTTTTTCAATCAGAGATTAATAATTATTAATAAATCAAAATATTTAAATTAAACAAATAGGTGAAAAAAGGAAATGAAGTCGGATTAGAACCGATGTGCTTTCCCCTTGAAAAATCCAAATATTTCATTAATTAAAATTTTATTTGGCTATAACTTTGGAACCAATGAAAATTAGTACCACTTATGATATACCGTTGAAAAGCTCTCAATGAGGCTTATTACGGCAGTTAAGAAAAAGTAAAAAAAAAAACAATTTTTTGGGGATTTTGGGCTTGTTTGGAAACTTTTGGTTTAGTGATTGCAATTAAAGCGGAGGTGCACAGCTAGATGTTATAACAGTCCTAATCCAAAATTTCAACATTCTATAGCTAATCGTTTTAGGTAGATTTCATAAGAAAGCAACCTATTGTAAAGGGTACCATGATTCGACTTCCGGAAAATTTCAACATATCTTCGCATTTCACATCCCCCAGATCCCAAAACCACCGTCATCTCAAAAGTTTATACGTATCATTTTTTTTTTTGTTTTTTACTTTCTTGCGGACACGATAACTGCCGTAATTTTGTGTCAGTCACTTTCAAATTTTCCTTAAAAATAACTCATCCCAAAATCTCGGTTGGGGTTTGTTAACAGCCAAAATTGGACCATGGTGATGGAAATGGAAGGGCTTTTTTGAGAAAACCAAATATCTTATTAACTTTCTTATTAAGTAAAATATTCAATTTTGTTATAAAGTTCGTACTATTCCTTGGGTAAGGGCCTAAAACTAATCTCAGTAAAGTCTTTTGATATCACTAACAATTGGCCCAGGGGGGAAAATGGGTTTTCGAAGACAAAAAAAATCATACCTCCCTTAATAAGCACAGTATCGAATCGATTTAAAGTGGTCGTTAGCCCTCTAAATATTACCTAAAACTTTTATCTGTGACAAATTTTTTATGACCAACCCTAACGGCAAGGGATGACAAAAATGGTGCTGGAATTGTAAGAAGATGGGGTTTGTCGTATGCTAAATACGTGAAACATTTTTTCATACGTAACCATTGTCGTATTAAGTAAATTTGAAGTTTTTCTTAATTTTAAGGAGGAAATCTTTTTTACCTCCTACTTAGCACCGGTGAAATCTACCTCCGCCTTCAGGCATGCCGAAAGGAATTTTTTAAGTTATGCGAGATACATACGTACATACAAACGTCACGCCGAAATTAGTCAAAATGTATTTAGGGATGGTCAAAATATTTCCGTTGAAATCTGATATTTTTCGCGATTACAATACTTCCTTTACTTTGTACAAGGAATTAAAAATGTACTACATTTGCTTTAAACTTGTTCCAGATAATGCAAATACAAATACACATAATGTTTTAACAAATATAAATAGTAGTCAGTTGTAAGTGAAGAAATTGCGCGAGAAATTTAGCGTAATAGTAAAGAAAAAGCAAAATAACATTAATTTATTATAAAATGTAATAAATTATCAAAATTTCTTAACGTAATTTAATATCATATAACATTATTAATTTATCAAATGTGGCGATAATGAATCAAAGATTTAATTATTAACGTTTAATGTTGTTGGCGAACATCTACTTTATATTACACATTATATAACAACTAACTTTATAGCTCAAAACTTAACACTTAATGTAATATTTTTTGACTAAATTTTTTTATTTTTAATAGCCATAAAAATTGAAGTTTAACACTAAATAATTTTATAAGTTCAATATTAAATGTAAAGTGCGTTTGTTAGTTTAAAAATTATTTTTCTCACTAATATGGTACATACCTAAATATGTATTTATTATATTTGTATATCATATTACCCGAGTGGCATTTAACACGAAATTTGATGGAACCCATCATCATGTAAAACGGTATATTACTATTAAACCAATTTAAAACTTATCAACCACTTATTTCGTATAACAATAAAGTAGTCATACGTTTCCACGTAGAAATTTTGGATATAATCTTTCAAAAATCCTTTCGCAACGTGAATATATTTTAAAACAAATTTTTATAAAAAAATAAAAAATAAATAAATAAACGATACAATTATTTTATCATTTTCTTTTCTTTTTTCTTTTTCCATTTAGCCTCCGGTAACTACCGTTTAGATAATACTTCAGAGGATGAATGAGTATGAGTGTAAATGAAGTGTAGTCTTGTACATTCTCAGTTCGACCATTCCTGAGACGTATGGTTAATTGAAACCCAACCACCAAAGAACACCGGTATCCACGATCTAGTATTCAAATCCGTGTAAAAATAACTGGTTTTACTAGAACTTGAACGCTGGAACTCTCGACTTCCAAATCAGCTGATTTGGGAAAACGCGTTCACTACTATACTAACCCGGCAGGTTTATTTTATCATTTAGAAATAGTTATGCAGATAATTATTCATTTACATCAACACTTTCTAACAAATATGTACTTTAAAGCACTACTCTAAAACATAGTATAATCTAGAATTTTGTAAATAATATCTTTACACGGTTACACAGCATAGGAGGTTCATTATTATCGTCACGTGAAAGTTCTTAACAAAAGTCTTTGTGCAAACTTGTACAACAGGTAGGTCTTACATCGCAGCCTACAACTGTGTGAGAAAATCAGAAAATGCATTTTCAATAAAATGAAAAATTCTGACCATTTATTAAAGTGTAAAGTTAGATTTAAAATAAGCATTAATTCAAAAGAAAAAAAAGGCTTTATGGTTTACTCACCAAAACAGGTACGTGATTGATGACGTAACAAAGAGTTAACACAGATAGAAGAGTAGAAAGTGGAAGTTGTTGCTGAGAGCGTCGACTTAAACAAGGTGCGCGACTGTTGGTTGATGAGGCGGAATTTGTTGTAGATACGTAACACGGCTCTGGTAATCCGTAATCTGCTTCATCTCGACTCAAAAACGAGCTGCTATAATGCAGTCTTGACGTATCAGGAGCACTATTTAAATACGTTATGGGTGGAGAATTTCCAGACGATACGGGAGATATCCGTAAAAGTTCTTCTACTAGACAGTTTCTGGTTCTGGCACTACAATCGCTTACACTATGCGATATACCTCGACCGCTTCTTGATCTCATCGTTGAAATCATAGAAATATCCGATAATGCTGAAGACAAATCGGATGAGGAGTTGAGCAACTGACGGCGTTGATTTCCGGTGCTGTGTATGGTATTTTCAATTTCTACACCGCGACAACAACTAGATACTAGGGCTAATATTGAAGTTAATAATAATACACCGTGTAATCCCAACCAGAAAACGACATAACGTCGGTCGCTTTCCGATTCGCATGCTTGAGAGCGAGCAAGTACAGCAGCGACACCGACACAAGAACTAAGTACTGTCAAACAAGCTATATGATAAAGTAACAGAGGGCGGTGTCTTAAAAATCTACCGAGTGCAAGAGATGTTAAAGTACCAGCCTGCATTGTACGTACTGCGTGCAGTAACCAAGCTAAACCGGAACACCATATTTCACCTTCCGGTCTTAAAAGTGCTAGTACGGTATGCGTACATGCTGCCACTTGATGTAGGGCCGATTCACCGAGAAGTGCTACCAAAAGGGGATCTGAAGGTCTCCAACGACTGCGATCGCAGTGTAGAACCAGAATTGCCCAACATAGTACGACTGCTACCACCGGCGCGCCTACTCCTGTCGCTATCCAGCCGCCGGCTTCAGCCAACATCTTCGCACATCCTATAAAAAAAATATATATAAAAACATGAAATATTTACCTTATATTCAAGTACAAATTATACTGTATTTTAAGTTATTATTAAAAACATTTAGGTAAAGATTAATGGACAACGTGGTTGCATTTCCCACTGAACATCGTTTCGTGAAAGATTAGTATCTGTAAACTATAAATGTCTAAAAATAACTACCGGGTTTTAATAATATTTCAGCAAATATGATTTGACTTATTGTTTAGCCACCGAACAAGAAATAGGGTTCAGGACAGATCTATAGATAGCTGAACAATTTCTACAGGTTCTAACATTATCAGCATGGTAAGACTTTGCAGAGTTTCATCCATTCCCATACAAACGAAATGTGGTAAAAATAATCAAGAATAAGGAAAATGAAGAAATAGTAAAAAAAATTCTCTTCTCACGGAGAAAATGCATTCAAGACAAAATAAATCCGTTTCAAGTATAACTGAAAGCGATTCCATGTTTAGGGTGCCGATCCATGGTGTCTCCCATGGTCCCCCCCCCCACAACTAGTTCAATGATAAATTAAAATCCTATAAGTTAAATGTTATTATACCTCTTGGTTCAACCACCATTTGTTGTTGAGTTCTATATAATCACAAATCCTGATTTTCATTCTTTCTTTTTTCCTGTTTAGCTTTCGGGAATTACCATTCAAGTATTACTTCAGAGAATGAATGAGGATGATATGTATGAGTGTAAATGAAGTGTAGTCTTGTACAGTCTCAGTTCGACCATTTCTGAGATGTGTGGTTAACTGAAACCCAACCACTAAAGAACACCGGTTCTTTAATGCCTTTACTAGGACTTGAACGCTGGAACTCTCGACTTCCAAATCAGCTGATTTGGAAAGACACGTTCTTTTTGACACATCTTGATTTTACTCTTTAAATGAAACGTATTTGTAGTATTAACAAGGAAATTTACCGTACAATAGAACTACGCTTTTCAACTAAATAAAGTTGGACTGATTATATAGGTGCGCTTACAATAATTACGAGGCATGTTTTTAAAGTAATATCCATTTTGTATTTTCCGCTTGTAAACATATGGTGCTTGCATAGCTGTTATTTTAATCAATAGTTAGTTGTTAGCAACAATAATTTAGTCGTTTTATTTTTAGTTGTTTAAATTCCTCCATAGATAATTAGGGGTACAATTCGTGATCCAGCTGAATGTGAAGAAGGAAACGTAATCCGTTTTCTGATGGTAAAAAAACAATTCTGCTTTAAATTTGGAGAAGTTTAAGAAGAAAATATTATGGGTGAGCTGAAGTAAGACGGTGGCGTCGTTCATTTCGAGAAGGGCGAACAAAATTTCATGATGAATAACGAAGCGGCCGGCCGTTGGTGGTGAGGAACGATTTGACTGAAATAAATCGAGAAAACCGGTACTTCAACGGGTCGCAATTCCTTTTGATATCTCCTGATATTTTACCATCTTTGATTTGTGAAATTTTGATTGAAAAATTGGAATATAAAAAAATGTTTTGCCGGATGAGAAGCCAAAGACTTAACCGGCAAATACAAGTTAAAAAGTCTTCGGCGCATGAAATTTTGAGTCATTACGAAAATGAAGGTGACGAATTGTTTGATCGCACTGTCACGGATTTCTTATTAAATCATCGAGATAAAACACCAGTGGATTAGATGGTAGCATATCTTCACTTTTACTTCTAACAAGTTCAAAAAAAGAACTTCGATAAAAAAATGCTACTTTTTTGGGAAAAAAGGATATTTTACTTGTCAAATTTAGTGATTGCGAAACTACTGGAAATGCCGATATGTATTGCGAAAAGTTAAAAATTCTTAGAATATTTATAAAAAAACAACAACGTGGATGACATCCCGCGGGAATTTATTTTTCATGACGATGCCCAGCCGCACACGGAAAATCAAAGAGGGAGGCGATTGGAAGATTTTGTTGGAAAATCCCCAACCATACAGCCCTGACTTAACTCCCAGCGATAATTTTATTTTCATTACCTTAAACAGTGAATTGAATTTCAAAGATTTGACAATGAAAACAAGTTGAAAAATAGCGTAACTGCGTGGTTTAAGTCAGTGGTGGTGGGATTTCCTTGAAGAAGGAATGAAGCAGCTAGTGAAACGATATGAAAAACGTGTTGAAGTTGAAGGCAGTTATGAGAAAATAATTAAATAAATGCAGTTTTTTGGGTAAGTAATATGAACATTTTTTCATATTTCTTTTAGGTAGATTTCATAAGAAAACTACCTATAGTAATGGGTACCATGATTCGACTTCCAAAAAATGTCGACATATCTTTGCGTTTCATATCTCCCAGACCCCAAAACCACCGTCAGTTCAGAAGTTTATATATACATATATATATATATATATATATATATTTCACTTTCTTGTGGACACGATAACTGCCGTAATTTTGCTCCAATCACTTTCAAATTGATACATAAAATATATATATAAAATCTTGGTCGAGTTCGTTAATGGGAAAAATCGAACCATAGGGGTGGAAATGGGAGGGCCTTTGCGAAAAAACAAAATATCGCTATAACTTACTTATTAGGTAAAATATTGAATTTCTTTACAGTTTTTACTATTCTTTGGATAAGGGCTTGATCACCAACCATTGGCCCAGGGGGTGGAAAAAATGAGGTTCCGAAGACAAAAAAAATCATACCTCCCTTAATAGGCACAGTATCGAATAGGTTTAAAGTAGTCTTTAGTCCTCAAAACATTACCTACAGCCATTGTCTGAAAAATATTTTGAGATGACCAACCCTTACGGCAAGGATGAGCAAAAAATATAAATAAAAATAAAAATATCACTATAACTTTCTTATTAAGTATAATATCGAACTCGTTTAAAGTTCCTACTATTTTTTTGATAATTGCCTAAAACGTATCTAAGTAAAGTTTTTGATATCACCAACCATTGGCCCAGGGAGTGGAAAAAATGGGGTTTCGAAGACAAAAAATTATACCTCCTTTAATAGGCACAGTATCAATTCGGTTTAAAGTGGTCGTTAGTTCTCTAGACGTTACCTAACAATTTTATCTGAAACAATTTTTGATATGGCCAACCCTTACTGCAAGGGATGACCAAAATACTGCTGGAATTGTAAGTTGATGGGGCTTATCATATGCTAAACATGTGAAACTTTTTTCACATGCAACCATTGTCGTATTGATTAAATTTGAAATTTTTCTTAAGTTTAAGGTGAAAATCTTTTTTATCCCCTACATAGCACCGGTGAAATCTACCTCCGCCTTCCTGCGTGCCGAAAGGGATTGTTTTTATTTCAAAACGGATTTTACTTTAAAAACTCCCTTCGTTCAATAACTCGTTAACTCAATCACTGAGGATACGAAAAAAATCATTTTTCACAGTAATTATTGGTTTTAATGCTTTAAAACCAATTTTATTGGTTTTAAAAGTAATATATTCTTTGAAAATATTGTATAATATTTACTGAAAATGTTATATATTCTTCACCGTGAACGTTAGTTTGCCCTTCTCGAAATGAACGGCGCCACCGTCTTACTTCAGCTCACTCATAATTCTAACCACAAACTTCACAAATTTGCACGTGAAATTCAGCCGCAGAATTGCTTTTTGGTATAAAAATTTGGATTACTTCTTTTCAAATAAATATTATAAAAAATCTTCTTTTTCTATATATATATATATATATATATATATATATATATATATATATATATATATATATATATTATATATATATAGTTTTCTACATTTTGACTATAGTACAATTCAGTAGCTACTTTATAGACGACCGTTCTGGGTAATGTTTTTACATACCTTTACAACATGGAAAACGAACTTACTGTGCGATTGAAGATAACATACTAATTTAGTACTGAAAACTTGTGAAAATAACACTATATAACAAACATCTAAGCATAGTTTTTTCTAGCATAAAAAAATAATTTTGTCTTTAATAGTTAAGTCATAATCATTAAAATGAAATGAAATTTAAAGATATTTATTTGGAAGAAATCTTATACTCTTTATTTTTAATTGAATTTAAAAAAAAAGGTTATTCTCAGATCTTGCTTTAAGGTATGATCATCTGAGCATACAATAGAGAAGGAAAAGAAATATAAGAAAATTTACCTTATTTGAAACTATATGTAAAAATCACTGAAATGGAAGTGAATAAATTCGTAATTACATTAAGGATATTTGTTATAATATGTAAAAAAAAAGTATAACGTAAAAAATATTATATCACAATATAACATTAGAAAGCAGAAATGAGAAAGTGTTAGTGAAAATTGAAAAGAATTTGTAGTCGTACATAGAATGTAAAATGTCATATTTTGATATAGATTCGTTTCATAGTATATTTTATTAATATTTTCAGAAAAAAAATACATTTACTGCACGTAACATTGGGTTAAATGAAATGAAGACATTTAGTATTTTCTTTTTTGGTTGTAACTTACTATAAGTTACGAAAATCATGATTATTTGTGTAACATCAAATTTTAAAAACAATAGATATTTTGACGGAAATAATAAATTATAAGTGATACAATTCAAAAATAATTAAAATACTTTTCATAAGTACAAGTGGGTGTATATAAATTTAATAATAGATTAGTTCAAACTGACACAACTTTTTTCAATTACAATGAAAAAATTAAGTAAATTTTTATTTAAATTATATTAAGTAATTGTAATAAATAATTAAAGCAGTTAGGTTTTTACAATAATTTCTACAAAGAATGAAAAAGCTTATTTATATTATAGAAATTTTTTTTAACAATTTATTTTTATAATCGGTCGCCAAAATGATTGTGACCATAAGTAAATTTTTGGCTAAGAGTAATGTGTCAGGAGACACATACACAGGATGTGTCAGGATACACCTGTATACACAGGTGGCTCGTGTATACGCACTGTGGAACTGCAGTACTACCTATTTTCACTTCAGATTATCGCTAAAATTTTATATAAATCCTTTTTTCTATAAATCTTTCTTTATACTTGTATAACATATAATTCTTAGCTTAATATCAGTAGCCATCCCCCAGTTTATGAAAAAGTTACAAAAATCTTTGTATGGAACTGTGCGCTTCACAGTTCTAGCGTCGTGGTGTTTGGGTGTTGTGCCATGCGCACGTAGAAAGCTGCACGCGAGACTGCAATGGAGAATACCGACCTTGGCGTGCTGGTGGGAGGTAGTTTTTCTTTACTCTGTGTATGTAAGGAACGTTCCTTGCTCGTTCCCTTTTCTAGTTTAGCCGGTGGAAGTAATATGAAAGTGGTTTAGTTGTTTTTTCAGTAGGGATCAGAAGATGGCGGAAAGTAAAGTAAAGGCTCCTTGATTGCCAGATCTGTCTACAAACACATTGGAAGGGCGAAAGATAAGGTAATTAATAAAAACTAATTATGTATTTGTTTCTGGATCCATAGAAATTTAAATTAAGCAACTTTGGACTACAGTGTTTTTAAGCGGACATTTTAAGTTATTATTTAATAATACTAAAACATATTATCTGTATTAACATTTTATAATTTATTCGGTTAAACTGAATACCATATTGTTGAATTTGGTAAAGTGTATAATTAGATTATTATCCTGCTTCCAGTATTGTATTTGATTTCTTTTTTTTGATTCTTTGATTTTACAGAAAACTTTAACCATGGTCTCGATAAAGGCCCAGAAAAAAATTTCTGGAGCAACATCCCCACTAATTTTAGCTACGAGCCGCCACTGCAGGAAACCATCCAAAGATACCCGAACTCATGTATAATATGAATCACTTCTCATGATACAAGAGAAGAAATTAATTAATAAGAAAAAACATAAAAATAATAAAGTCAGATAAGTAATAAAAAAACCAATCATTATTCATTCAAATAAAGTCACAAATATTAAAGTCTGATACAGGCAAATAAAAACAATAGATTCACAAAACAAAAAACACGCCGAATTCTCAGTAGAGAATCAGACCGCCGATTCAAGTCAACTACCACCTTCAACACATTTCAAATTCCAGTATAGATTCTTAAAGTTTAAACCATTTTTAACATAATAAACTGTATCATGCCACGTGTCATGCACTCAAATGATTATCCATGCCTTCAAATATCAACGAAATCCAGTACATTTAGACTACTCAATCGTCTTATTTCCTCACCATTTTTAAATAGATTCAGGGCCAGATAATTCACATGCTTGTCCAGCTTAGATATGTAATAGAGAAAATACAAAGGCCTACAAAATTTGAAACCACTGGAAGATATTGAAAGTAAGATTTAGCTGATAAATATCCAAATGAAAACATTTTAGGACGAATGGATGAAAAGAAAGAAAATGTGGCAGAACCTTAAAAAGATAAATTATATTGGTAAACTATATATTGAGATATCCCATTATATTTTCTATCAATCTCTTCTTTGTCTTGATGATATTACTACATAAACTTGAAGCTTGAGCGTGGGATATGGAAATGGAACTTTACAGCGTGTGAAAAATCCCACGTGCCTGACCATGATTTAATCCCCGGACCTCCGGATGAATGGCCGAGACACTAACATCCTGTTGCGGAGATTGGTGGGTTATCATATAATATGATAATAAAAATATTAAAATATAAAATATTATAAAAATATGATAATAAATGATACGAGAGTGGCAGAGGAGGCGGGATCAATCAACAACGGGGCGTTGGACTCACCGCTTAATCAAACAGGTTGCACCATGGCTTGACCGCAAATTTGGCCAACTAAATTTCTGGCTAACCCAGTTTTTAACGGGACACGGGGTGATATCTTTTCGGGAGGAGGAAGGATCTCAATTCCAAGTGCCTATATTGCGGGGACTGTGGCTCTCCTGAACATGTTGTGTTCAGGCGTCGACGGTGGGTGGTTGAAAGAGGTATCTGCGAATAAATAACTGGACCCATTAATGTAGATACGATTGTACCAAACATCCTATCTGGAATCGACAAATTCAGGGCTGTATAAAAATATATAACAACGATACTACAGCATAAAGGCAGGGTCGACGAGTTAGCGTAGGAGTGATGAACAGTCTCCTCTGAAGTCATCGTTTGTCCGGTATTGCCGAGATGGGCGACGATGATGAGACATGAGGACTCCATCGCTCTCGAGCTGTTGAGACCGAGACACGGCTGGAGGACCCGGTTAGAGGCAGGCAACTGTTACGACCAAGACCCGGGTGGTTCTTAGTTAGTTTCAGTTGACGAACATAATGGTCGAAATAAACAATATATGGCAGCGGAGATGGGTGCGAGAAAGGACGGTGGACACATCAGATGCTTGGTGATGTCAAGCAATGAAGCGGCAGATGCTACGGCTCCATAGATTATTACTTAACGCAGTTCCTAATAGCAATGGACGATTCAGGTCCAACCTGTTTAGGTTCTGCCTGGACCATTCCATGGATGCCCTGTCTGTCACGTAGAGGAAACCGCCTACCATGTGTTTTTTAAGTGTAGAAGATACGATTGTGAGAGAAAAGATCTATTAGATGTTTTACAAAAAGAGGATATGTTCACACCGGAAGAAGTGCAAGAGATATTACTGCACTCGGTGATGAACTGGAAGGCTGTTGCTGCCTACACCAGGACAATCTTGAGGGACCTAAATACTTGGGAGGAGACCCGCATAAGAGCTAGGCGTCGGAGGACACATGGGCGGACAGGCCCTCGGCCAAGCGTCTAGGAGGTCCCCCGGGCGTGTGGGGGTGGCCTTGGCGCGATGAAGCAGCGAGCACTTCGCACAGGTGTTGGATGGCGGCCTGGGGGGCTGGTACTCTAGATATGTACTGTACCTGTGAAACGAGTAACAGCTGTGTACAGCTTCTGTGGGTTGCACCACTTCCGGTGTGACATACTTTGTACATTTTTATCTTCTATTATAGTATATGATGTTCAGTTTTAGGTATTATGTAACATGTATGTATTCTATTCTGAATGATAATACGGTGAATAGTTTTCAGTATTATGTAAAAAAAAAGAAAAAAGTTTACATTGTTTGGTGTATGTATTATGACCTATATTAGCTGTATTTGTACATGTATCATGTATAAATTGTATCATTTGATGTTTGTATTGTGTTTTGTTCCGATTATTTAATGACCTCATGTAAGAATCTGTATTGTATTTTCAACTTATGATCTGTACTTGTAGTATGATATGACGTATGAGTGTGTGTGTGGGCGATCTTGTCCTTCCTGACAGAATGCGTTATTAGCTATGCCAGGGAGGGTGGATAGCCAGGGGTGGAGGTTTATTCGGTATTGCGCAGGTATACATACGCTCTTCCTAAACTAAAACTTAGCGGGACCTGTTTGCGACCCCGACACTGCTTCGGCGTGTGTAAAATGGATTCCCCACCTCTTCAAAAAAAAAAAGGTTGAGTTGGTGACGATAACTCCCAGAGCTGAGTTATGCTTAATTGCTGGTCCGGCTGTGGGATGGGTGTATATAAAACCAAAGAAAAAAGAATGATAATAAAAAATTTTTTTAAGATATATACTTTATAAAAGACAAATAACGACGAAATCTAGAAAAAATATCTTAGGATGTAGGAAGAAATAAATACATCAAAGTTAAAAATTAGGATAGAACAGAATCAGAATACGACCAAAAAACATGATTGATGTCCAAAAAATAAATATAAAATTTAATCATTAATTTTAAAATCAATAATTAGATTGTAATGTAATTAAAAAAAAGTATTCATTAAAACTACGCGGTAAATAAATGTGGTAATTGAATTATATTAACTTGTTTTGTTTATTATTATTATAATTATTATCGTCGTAACGAGAATGTACGCTTCATGTTTTCACTAATTAGAACAAGCCTATTCAGAAGTTGTTTAGAACTTCATTTATTTCAAATCAACTGACATTTTAACAAAAAAAGATGAATTTTTTTTTCTAGTTAATTAGTTATAAGTTGACAACGAAATGATTACTTCTTTATTTGGAATAAAAGTAGTTGTTTTATTAAAATGTATTACATACAAGAATTGAAAGTGGAATTTCTTAAACATTATGGAGGTTTAATTATTTGTTTAAATTATGTTCAGTGTAATATTAAGCTAAAAATGTATAATACAATTAAAACAACTGAAATAGAATGAAAACTAGAAAATTTAATTTCACTCCTATATTTTCATTTTCAAAACCCCAAGAAAAACTTTAAGAAAAATATTTTATGACAACCCTATTAACAGAATTATCTTATTTTCATGGGAAAATAAAGATAAAATAATTCTTACTTTTAACTACCATCCAATAAATATTCTATTTCTCTCAACATATTTATTTATTTATTAATAAACTATTCTTTCGTGATTTTTCTCTATTAATTTAAGCGTTTCTAAATCGAAGGTACTCGTTTGTAGATTATTTTTATAGTAATAATTATTTTAGCTGGAAATGATCATTAAAAAAAAAGTAATAATAATAATAAGCTTCAAAACATTATTTTTCAGTAGTATTTACTGAAAAATAATGTTAAGGGACGAAGATGGTTAAGAAGGTTAAGGGGCGAAGGACAGGGGGCTGTCCTTCGTCCTTAACCTTCAAGTCACTTTCTTCGCCTGAATCTCAGGTCTTTTGTATGGAACTCTCCTCTTACTGATCTGGGTCCTCAATCAGGCTCTATCTTCTCTCTAGCTTCTCTCGCTTTAGTTTTCAGGATACTTGTTGCTAGGTGTACTACCTTGTCTTATTCCGCTCTTCCTATCAACATGTATGGAACTGTTTCTTCCGGAGAAAGCCAGCTTAACCCGACAACTTGTCACACCACATCCCACCGCTGGCATTGGTAGATAGTGTGCTCAACGGTATCTTCAAGATCGCAGTACCTGCATAGAATAGACGTTTTTCTGCCAAATCGATGCAGGCAGGCTTCAAACTCGCCATGTCTAGAAAGGAGCTGCGTTATATAGAAACCTATCTCACTCAGTCCTCTGTACAACCATACATCTATTCCCGGAATTAATTTACGTGTCCATACACCGTGACGTACGTGAAGTGTTCCAGGCCTCCTGCCACTCGGCCAGAAGTAATTCATTAGCCTCGGTCTTAGTCATACCAAGATAAACCCGCCGGAGCATCAATGCTCGCAGCCGCACCGGGGAAATCCCGGTGATGATCTCAATAGCGTTTCGCGAAACCGTGCAGTATGCGGCCGCAATGTTCAACGCAGCACGTTTATGAAGCGATGATATTTTATCAACAGTCCTTTTCTTTTCAAGGACCTCTACCCACGCAGGGACGTCATAAAATACAATAGAAGAAGCCACCGTCAGTATTATACGTCGTCTAAAAGCACGAAAACCTCTGTGGTTATGCATAAGCTTACCGAGATTATCAACAACTGTCTCAGCACGTGCCAAGGTCTGCTGAAGGTGGACGTTGTAGTTTCGGCTCCTCTCCAACCACACGCCGAGGTACTTAACGCATCCCGACGTGGGAATACTGGTCCTAGCAACATTAATCTGCATTTATCGTAGTCTTCTTCACCCGACCAAAAAACGCGTTTTTAAATGCTTATAAAATGTTGCAGTAAGTTCCCATTATATAAGACAAAACAACGTACACGTGTAGCAATTTTTCATAATTTTTTTTTCTAAGTAGTAAAAAAAAATATAATTAAAAAAAAGAATAATGTTTTCAATCATTTTTATAGATAATTTATTTTTTATTTTATAAAATTTTCTACTTAAAACTATCAGGATGATAACAAGAATTTTCTTAATAAAATAAAGAATTCGACGAAATAAAATTAATTTGCTAAAAGAATAAGGTTTGAACATATATAAAAATAAAAAGAATACATTCGCCTCAAATTGAAATTCTTCTCCTTTTGTTGAAATCGCGTAAAATATAAAACAAATTAATAAAATAAAAAATTATGATTTTCAACTTTTATTATTCTGAAATATTGTTTTTAAAATCTGCAAACGGTAGAAAGTTTGAACTCTTAGTTGCCAATTTAAAAAAAAATTGATTGTAGAGAATTAACAATATTTTAATTGGAATCCAATAACAGCCATGATACTTTTAATGTGAGATTTTACTACTTATTAATTTAACAGTTAAAAGATAGTTGGTTAATTGTTAATATTAATGAATTCCATTCTTTGTAACATTACATTGATTAATTCAGAAAAAAAAAATCGTTTTATTGCTTCCTGGTTCATCCACCAAGGCAACGTAGTTAAAGTATGATCACTGCAATTTTTTTCTTATACTTCATTTTCTTCTTCATCTTGTTTTCCATCATCATTCTAACTTCTATTATTTTCTTTCTTTAGTTCCATTTATAAAGCTCGACTCCAGCGATTAACTCTGCACGATTCTTATGATTTTACATCTTCAGGCTATAACTTAACATTCCACGCTCACGTAATGTCATTCTGTGTTAGGATGCAATTTTATGTGTAGTTATCATCAACCCAGACTATTTTATAATCTAACAACGAGGTTTTATATATATATATATATAGATAGATAGATAGATAGGCCTGCATTATTCAAACCATCAGTGATCGGACATTGACATTGGTTTTATAATCCCATACTATTACTACGCTCATTTAAAGTTCTTTTAGTACAAGAAAAATACATTATTCAGCGAGAAAAAAAGTTCAAAGTTAATATAAGTATTCGCCCACGATAAATGTATTTAAATTTTACAAAAATGAATGCTTTCTTTCATAAAAAATTGTACATATTTTTTTATAATAAGAGAACGGCAAAGAAAGAGCTGCAAACAGATTTTTTTTAAAAATTCGAAACATATTACTTTTTCTGAAAGTTTTCATATACAAAATTTTAAAAGGTATAAAAATCCATTAAGCTTTAAATTTTTATTCTGCTATATGAAATAAACCTAAATATTACATTTATACATCCTTGTACGAAGTAAAGAAAGTATTGTTATCGCGAAAAATTTCAGTTTTCAGATTTCAAGGGAAATAATCATTTTGATCCCTGGATACATTTTGATTAGTTTCGGCGTGACGTTCGTACGTATGTATCGCGCATAAGCCGTAGTATGTTGAAATTAAGGATTTAGGACTGTTGTAACAACTAGTTGTGCACTTCCCCTTTTGATTACAATCGACTGGACCAATAGTGACCAAAAAAGCCCAAAATCCAAAACAATTTGAATTTTGGACTTTTCCTTAACTGCAGTAAGAAGTCCTTATTGAGAGCTTTTCAACGATATATCATGAGTGGTACTTCTCTTCATTGGTTCCAGAGCTACAGCCAAATAAAATTTTAATTAATAAAATACTTGAATCTTACTAGGAGTAGGCATTTCGGTTCGAATCCAACTTCGTTTCCTCTTTTCTTTTAACTTTTTTTTTTTTTAAATTGAAATATATTGTATTATTAATAATTATTAATCTCCGATTGTAAAAAAAGAAGAATCCAATTTTTTTTTTGGAATTTGGGCTTTTTGGACACTTTTGGTCTATTCGATTGCAATCAAATGGAAAGATTCAGAATTAGATGTTACAGCAGTCCCAAATCCAAAATTTCAACATTATACAGCTAATCGTTTTTGAGTTATGCGATATACATAGGTACGTACGTACGTACAGACGTCACGCCGAAACTAGTCCAAATGGTTTTTATGGGATGATCAAAATTATATTTCCGTTGAAATCTGAAAATCAAAATCTTTGGCGATTACAATACTTACTTGTACATTACAAGGAGGTAAAAAATTAAAAAAGTCATGCTGCAACTAGTTACATGTCAAATGGTACCTGAGTTATTAAAATAAGTAGAGGACTATACATATACACACGCGCACGCTTGTACGAATACAAATTTTTTAAGTGGTTTTTTATCCGATCGTAAAGTCCCATGATCCTCTGATTTACAAAATAAATATTAATTACGGGTTATTTTTTATTCGAGCAATATATTCCCTCTATTATTTTCTATAAATTTGGTAAATAAAATGTAACATATATTATTGAACGTATTTTTTTTTTCTTTTATAGTAAGCAGATGCAGTACAATTTATGTTATATAAATTAAATCTTATTATAATAATGTGATTATCTATTTGTTTAAAATGAATAATATAAATAAACTATAAAAAATGCGTCACAACGTACTAAAATAGGAAAAGAAGTATTTCAGGTTTTGGAGGGGCTTGGCTAACAACAGCAGCTGAAAGTCTTGTGGAGGATGCGATAAGGAAATTGGGGGAGTGGCATTCCAAATATCTAGGACATGTAGTCTTTAGTAGCTCGTCGTTCCGGACGTAAAATTTTAACCTATACACGTTACAACCAGCACCAGCTGCTGGACCAGTACGAGCGAAAAGTTCAAAGCGTTTTGTTTATATATTTATATATACATTTTTTTATTGTACAAAAACCATTCTTGCATAATAATTTTACGATATTTTATGTAAATTTAAGAATTTTTTAGTATGTTTTTAAAATACATTAATTGCGGTATATATGAGCGATAAATTGTTACTTTCAAAATTATTTTGAAAAAATATTTATTACCTTATGGAGTAATATGAGAGAAATTATTTATTTTATTTAAAAAATATAGCATAAAGTTTACACGCGCACGCACACGCACACACACACACACACACACACAATATCATAATTCTGTTTTTTATATTAGTTTTTTTCTCCTTCATCAAAACATGTATAACTTATACTAATGGTGTTTTAACTTTACAATCAGTTTCAAATTGAATAATTCTCTTCGTAATAGCATTAAAAATCGAGTTTAGTCTTATGTTACTTCCTGTATTTTTTTCTGTCTATCTATGTAATAAAATATATCAATTAAATTTTTCTATTAAAAAAACAAAAAAATATATACCCATTTTTTTAATATTCTTTAAACAAAAACCCGAATTTATGTGCGTGCAAAAACAAATTTAAAAAAAAAAATTAAAAATGAAATTTAAATAACTATATTTTCTTATTGTTCTCATTCAATTTGAATGTTTTAGACGAAAAACATTCCAGCTATAGGCTGTTTTTTCTTCCTTGTACGAAGTAAAAATATTATGATCGCGAAAAATCTCTGTTTTCAAATTTTAACCAGCCCTGAATCCATTTTGAACAGTTACAAAATGGATTCTTTC
Source organism: Lycorma delicatula (assembly GCF_047948215.1). Taxonomy (NCBI): domain Eukaryota; kingdom Metazoa; phylum Arthropoda; class Insecta; order Hemiptera; family Fulgoridae; genus Lycorma; species Lycorma delicatula. Next base: position 126,427,597 of record NC_134455.1, read on the forward strand.
CATTTTTTTTTTAAATTTCCTATTTTTCTTTCCTATTTAAAAAAAAAACAAAATAGCCGTAGGATGTTGAAATTTTGGATATAGAACTGTTGTAACATGTAGTTATGTTCCTCCCCTTGTGATTGTTATCGACTGGACCAAAAGTGACCAAAAAGCTGAAAATCCAAAATATTTTGGATTTTGGACTTTTTATTAACTGCAGTAATAAGCCCAAATTGAGAGATTTTCAATGGTATATTACAAGTAATACTTATTTTCGTTGGTTCCAGAGTTATATCCAAATAAAATTTTAATTAATGAAATATTTGGCTCTTACAAGGGAAGGTACATCTGTTCGAATCAGACTTCATTTCAGCCTTTTTTGTTAAATTTAAATGTATTGACTTATTGTTAATTATAACCACTGATTGTAAAAAAAAAAATTACAATAAATAATAATTCAATAATAGCAACAAAAGAAAGAAAGATAAAAAATCAGTTGTTAATGAAATAAAACTTTATGTATTTTTAAAACTGTGTATATATAATTTAACAGGCGTACAAGGAAATCATTTGGTATCCACATCAGATTTTTTTCAATATACTCGAATTTATGTCCGTGCGAAAGAAAATTTTCAAAAAAAATTAAATATGAAATTTAATTAACTAAATTTTCTAATTGTTCTCATTCAATTTGAATGTTTCAGACAAAAAATATTGCAGTTATTGGCTGCTTTTTATTTTCATTCGATATAATAACCTCAGCAAGAAAATATCAATCTGATAGAGTTGTAGGTGATTAAAACTGGAAATAAACACAAGGCATTCATAATAGTATTAAAGCATCCCAACAAAAAATATGATAATATTTAAATATTTGCAAATTATTATTTGTATAATAACAATTGATACTCTGAACTGCTAAATCACCAGAGAAATAAAAAATTTGATGTGGACACCACACGATTTCCTTGTACGCCTATTAAATTATATGTAAACATTTTTTTAAAATGAAAAGTACATAAAATTTTATTTCATTACTTCTGATTTTTTTTATTGTTATTATTGAATTAATATTTATCGTAAAACCTTTTTTACAATCAGAGATTAATAATTATTAATAAATCAATATATTTAAATTAAAAAAAAAGTTATAAAAAAGAAGATGAAGTCAGATTCGAGCCGACGTACCTTCCCCTTGTAAGATCCAAATATTTCATTAATAAAATTTATTTGGCTATAACTCTGGAACCAATGAAAATAAGTAACACTTATGATATATCGTTGAAAAGCTCTCCATTAGGACGGCAATTACGAAAAAGTTCAAATCTACATTTTTGGGGGTTTTGGCTTTTTTTGAACGTTTTTGGTTAAGTCGATTGCAATAAAAAAGGAAGGTGCACAACTAGATGTTACAGCAGTCCTAAATCCAAAATTTCAACATTCTACGTCTAATCGTTTTTCAGTTATGTGAGAAACACACGCACATATGTACAGACGTCACGCCGAAATTAGTAAAATTAGATTCAGAGATGGTCAAAATGGATATTTCCGTTGAAATCTGAAAACCGAAATTTTTCGCGATACTTTCTTTACTTCGTACAAATAAGAAAAAATCATAAGTAAACTGCACGGAAAAAAAATTTAATTTTTGTTTCAAAACTGTAATTAAATTTTTTTACTTATTACCCACAAAAAAAAAACCTTTGTTACCATAATATTATATATAATCATTTAATAATAATAAAGTTAATATTAAAATAAAAATCACTAGTCAAGGTGAATAACAGCCCTGATTTCTTTCTTTATTTTTGGATCCGGGAATTGTATCTGTATCTCCTACCTATTGCTTTTAGTCTTACAATACGGTGCATGGAGTAGTCGTCAACCTTCAAATACAAAAATGGTAATGAATAATGTTCTAATTTGGATATATATTTACTTTTGAAATGTATTACGTAGAACTATATAACAAAATACTTCATTTACTGAACACAAATCCGTTAAGTTCCTTTCAGCAAGTGATTGTAGGATTTTTTTTTACAATTGAATATTGGCTTGAAATAAAGTTCGTGGAATACATTTAAATAATCTTAATGAGTTCTACAAATCTTCAATTTAAAAAAAGTAATTACTATTTATAGAAGACTTATACATCGTATTCATATAAACAGATGTATTAGAATTCTAAAATAAAATATGAATGAAATTTTTTTTTGCCGACTAGAATTATTGTAACAAAAAATTATGTTTCTAAAATGATGTTTGATAAAGCAGTGGCTGAAGTTATAACTAAAATAACTAAATTTTGGAATTTAGGTAATATTTCATCGTTGAATAAGGCTGTACTCTCACAGTTAGAAGTATTGCTTTAGAAAGACGATGGGTTAAAGAAAGAAAACAAGAGATATTAGTATTCGAAGTTTACGTGTTTTCAAAAAACAGAATAAAAATGTTTAACTAGATACCATAGGACGAAAATAACTGAAAATACAGGGAATGTTATACAAGAAACAAAGCGTTTTAGAAAAAAAAAATCATTTCTAGTAATAAGTGAAATAAAATATTTAATAATATTTTTCAAAAGATCATAAATTTTTTGCAAACACTTGAAATGTTAAAAAAATATATAATATTTGGAAAGGCACCATTTTCATTTTTTATGCTTGATTTATGACTGGGGCTTAAGAAGAAAATAAAACTAAACTATTTTTCCATACCATGATTCAACCATTTCTGTTTCATATAACTAAAAAATAAATTTATAGAATAAGTAGTTTTTAAACACATTTTTTGTGAACTGTTTATTTATATTTATTTCACGAAATGTAACTATTTTTTTCTTCTTATTTTTAAAAGAAAATTTATCTTTATTTAGATAAAATCTAAAATAACTGAATTACCATTAAGCAAAAAAATGGTTTATGTAGCTTTCTCTTTGAAAGAAAACCACTGTTTATTCTCAAAATTGGGTGGAGTATAGAGAATCCACCCGAACTACGAATATTACGTACAAAACCTCATTGCTGGAATAAAATTTTTAGTAATGAAAATTCCTAAAATAATATTTTCGACAAGGTGAAAAAATCTGATGAGGACACTACATGACTTCCTTGTACGCTTATTAAATTACATATACACATTGTTTTTTAAATGAAAAGTACATAAAATATTATTTCATTAATAACTTCTAATATTTGTTTCATTTTTTATTGTTATTGAATAATTATTTATTGTAAAATTATTTAAAAATCAGAGGTTAGTAATTATAAATAAATCGACATATTTAAATTAAAAAAAGAAGTTAAAAAACAAAACAGGACATGAAGTCAGATTTGAATCGATGTGCCTTCCTCTTGTAGGATCCAAATAGTTCATTGATTAATTCTATTTTGCTATAATTCTGGAACCAATGAAATAGTACCACATATGATATTTCGTTGAAAAGTTCTCAATAAGGACTTATTACTTCAGTTAAGAAAAAATCCAAAAATCTAAATTGTTTTGGATTTTGAGCTTTTTTGGACACTTTTGGACCAGTCGATTGCAATCAAAAGGGAAGTTGCACAACTGAATCTTACAACAGTCCTAAATCCAAAATTTCAACATGCTACAGCTATATAATCGTTTTTGTGTTATGCAAGATATACGGACATCATGCCGAAACTAGTCAAAATGGATTCAGGGATGTTCAAAATGGATATCTTCGTTGAGAACTGAATACTGAAATTTTTCGCGATCACAATATTTCCTTTACTTTGTACAAGGATGTAAAAAGTAAGATATACCAGATTTTGTCTAATTATTTGTAAGTAAAAAACTAATTCTGCTTAGCCTCATAAATTATTAATCGTGGGTGTAAGAGTGGCTAGATTGGGTTAGTCTTGACTGAAGGCATCCAGATCTAAAAATAAAATTCAGAAATGGAAGATATTACGGATGTAAAACCTGTACTGGAAACCAAATTTTTTAATAAATAATTTTTTGTTAATTATTACTTTCCTTAATAATAAATTACTAGTTTTTTAATTATGTGCAATCATGAGCACTGTAATATAAATTTTCTATTACAACATTAAAAAAAATCTGACAACACCGTTGTATGACTTTCCCGTCATGCGGCTTTTTCCTGATGCACGGCTTACACACGTAACTTAAGTTAAAATATTTATCATTTTATTTAATTACTAGCAGACCCGACAATGCTTCGCTATGGCTAGATTTGAGTGTATATATATATACATACAGAAAAATGAACACAACTGAAAATTTGATAAACCATTACAAAATGAACATTATGGAACTTCACAAAATTTAACCTTTCCCTTTTTCTCTTTCACCCTTTTCCCTTTCCTCCTTTCCTTTTTCCGCTTTTCCCCTTCCCCATTGAAATGTTTACCATATTCCCTTTGCCCCATTTTCCGTTTTTGTCTTTTCTAATGTCCCCTTTTCATTTTCATCATTTTCCCCTTCTCCCTTTTACCTTTTTCAATGTTTCCCTATTTTTCTTTTCGATTTTTCCCTTTTTCCCTTCACGTAAAACGGTCCAGTAGTTTTTTATTTTATAGCGAACACACATATCGGAAATATTAAAATTGAATCGTAAAGTATTTCGTATAGTGTGTGTTGCTTTTACGTTAAACAGATAGCGCCGTTTTTTAAAAAAAATATGTTTTTACCTGTCACAGGTGTGACATCTTAGGTATATAAATAGTAGGTATATAAAAACACGCGCGTATTCGAATTCATTGTTGTGTCAAAATTTCCAAGCAATTGGTGAAGAACTTTCGGAGATTTAAGATTTTGAACAAACGAACATTTACATTTTTATTTATATAGATAATATTTTTTTGTTTATTTAATCCAATTATCTTAACTAAACCGCGCGCGCGCGGATTGTATTTCATTCGCGCGGATGTGGCGGTACTATTGGCCATACTTTTTTAAACTTTAAATATTATTCATTTACTTAACTCTACCGTTCACCTGTAACGTCACAACACAGCAGACGTTGAAAGCAACTGAACGTCAGCGCTACGCTAGCGCCCCTTATGGTGAAAGAGGATATTATTGACCCACTACCCTCACTTAGACATTAGTTTATTTAGAGCATTTTTTTTTAGGGTGGGGGTGCAAGAAACCTTTTAACCAAACCTAATTATTTTTTGTTAACAAATTTACCCAATAAAAATTAGACCTTTAGTAGGCGAAATCTCAAGATACTGATGGTGACCTTGTTCTACAGTCTAATCCCCATGACCTTTTAAGATGAAAATTTTATAGCATCAATGCCTCATATATAGAAGTAATCTGACTAAGTTTGGCCAAAATCGGTTCACTATTTTTAGATCTATAAGGTGATTGAGGAAATGATACCTAACACACATATATAAAAACATCCGGAAAATTTCCATCCGGTTTTTGGGGTTCCTCAGTGTCAAAACGTAAAGATCCGGTGAAAATAGCATGTTCTCAAGTTGGACCGATTATAATACTTTCCCTTCTAAACCTATAGCTCTGCTAGACGGGTAAGTAAAATACTAATCACTGGAATACAATAGATATCTTACACATAGCTTTTAAAATTAATACTTTTTTTAATTATATGTATTAATTTTAATTACATTAGATTAAAATTAGACAACTGATATGGCGATCGTTATGAAAGTGTTCATATACACAAATAGGAAGGAAAATAGTACCAATCTGATTAATTATTAAAAAAAATTCCTTTCGGCACGCAGGAAGGCGGAGGTAGATTTCACCGGTGCTAAGTAGGGGATAATAAATATTTCCACCTTAAAGTAAAGAAAAACTTCAAATTTACTTAATACGACAATGGTTGCATGTGAAAAAAATTTTCACATTTTTATCATACGACAAGCGCCATCTTACAATTTCAGCAATATTTCTGTCATCCCTTGCCGTAAGTGTTGATCATATCAAAAATTGTTTCACACAAAAATTTTAGGTAATGTTTAGATGACTAATGACCACTTCAAACCGTTTCGATACTGTGCCTATTAAGGGAGATATGATTTTTGTTGTCTTCGAAACGCCAGTTTTTCAACCCCCTGAGACAATGGTTGGTGATATCAAAAAACTTTATAAGTTTTAAACCCTTATTTATTATTAAACCGTTAAAAACCTCGACCGAGATTTTGGAACGAGTTATTTTTAAGAAAAATTTGAAAGTGATTCACTCAAAATTACGGAAGCTATCGTGTCCACAAGAAAGTGATGAAATACGAGGGTTATTTTTTTTCAAGGTCCGATCGGTCACGAAATTAAAACCACAGTGAAAATAAAAAAAAAATGTTTATTTGTAACAAGTGCTTACATAGTTACGCTATTTCTCTACATAGACGCCACTTCGATTTAGACATTTGTCGTAGCGTGGTACCAACTTACCAATACCCTCGTCATAGAACGGAGCCGCCTGTGTTTTCAGCCATGTTTCTATGCTGGTCTGCAGCTCGATGTCTCTGCCAGAATGCTGAACTTGAAATTTCAGGAAACGAATCACTCAATACAGAAATTGTGAACCGACGATTTTCTCGAATTGCCTCATCCACTCGTTCAACGAGATCATCGGTTGACACTCGCTTCCTTTCCTGACCGCCTGCATCATGAACATCTGTACGTCCTGCTTTAAAGTTCTAGCACCATTATCGCACTTTGCTATCACTCATTGAAGTTTCACCGTACACATTACTTATTCGTCGATGAATTTCAGCTGCATTACATCCCTCAGCCTGAAGAAATCGAATTACCGCACGCACCTCACACTTGGCGGGAGATTCTATTGTTGTAGACATGTTTACGTGCGAGCTGCGTGTTCAGAACTAAACAAAGTGACGCGGCATGATTAGAGACGCGGCCATACTAGAGACGCTGCGCAAAACATATGCGCAAATGTTCATCCGATTTTTGCGCGGGTTTTTATTTCGCGACCGATCGGACCTGAAAAAAAATAATCCTCGTGTGTATATATATATATATATATATATATTTACTCCGAAACCACCATAACGGTGGTTTTGGGGTCTGGTGGATGTGAAACGCGAAGATATATCAAAATTTTACGGAAGTCAAATTATGGTACCCATTACAATACAATTTCTATTTTACCTAAAATAGAAATTTACAGGATTATTTTACTGCTAGAGTGTTTACTATAAACTACTTATTCATGTTTACGAAAATTTAGTATATATTATGTTATAAATATTGGTACTACGTAGAAAGGAAAAAAAAGTTTGTTTTACCATTGTCATTGATAAAGAAATATTAATAAATAACTGAAATGCTTCTATTTATAACCTGTATTATAACATTTTTGGATTTTTGCTGTATCGTATGGTTATCAGTAATTTAGCATTAAAAATTTTAACTTTATTATAACAGTGAAGAGAAGTGTATTTTGCGCTGAAAACAGGAAGGGAATAAAAAACCAAAGATAATTAGGGTAAATATATTTAAATAATTAAAATATATCTGATTTTCAATCTTTATTTGATACAGATCACATAATTGTGTATTTATGACTTGAAGGACTCCTTATTCAGGTTAACTGAAATATTTTTTGATCCAATAAAAGAATAATTAACAATAAAAAAAGAGAAGTTTCATCACTACCGGAAATAATCATCTAGAAAAATATGTTACATCGTCCGATGTTTCTCTCGATAAAATTAGAAAAACCAGATAATTATTTCCACGTCTTGTCATCATCATATTTGGAAGCTCTGCCAAAAAAAAGAAATACAGTCTCGTATTAAAGAAAATAATATTAAAAAAATTCTTAATAAAATAAACCTGTTTGTTTAATTAAATTAATTAAAATGTCCTACAGCGATGGAATAATTTTAAGACTTAAATTATTTGTAATCATTAACACAAGCTTAGATTTGAATAAGGAAAATTAATGAAATTTTTATAATTGAAGCTAAATTTTATTTAATTTTACATTTTATATTTCATTTACTAATAACATTGAAAAAAAACAAAAAACTAACAAAGTATTGGGGGATTAGAAATGAAAACTTCCCCTCCATTGCATCTCTCCTTCGTCCTTGCCCAAAAAAAATACCATCCTCAATTTTGAAACGGAATTTTTTATAAAATAACTCATTACATATAAATGTTTTGTTTAATAGCAAGCAATCTTAGTTAAAAATTTCATAAAATAAAAAAAGCTCGTTTGGCTGGCCCAGCGTTAAAATATAAAAATTGACGAAATGCTACAAGATCAACTTAAAATAGGACCTAACTTCGGTTGGTCAATTAAACTTTGCATATTGTTAACTTATTTTCTAATGAAAAACAAGGTGTAGTAATTTGTTAAAAGAATAAAATATTTATAAAATAAACTTTTCCCTCCATCTTCTCACAACAGGAGAAATTCTGTGAGATCTCATCTTCTAAACCAATTAATATAAATCTTTCAACAAAATTAAAAAAAAAAAAATTAAAACCCTAACCTTTAGATTATGTTTAATTTTTTTTTTTTAATTATATGGAAGGCCGGTAGAGGGGAATAAAGAATTTTTCAGGTTTTTTCTTTTAACCATAAAATTTATAGCCTTAACAGTAAAATAAAAAATATATATATATATATATATATATATATATATATATATATATATATATAATTATAGTTACAATTACAGTTATGAAACTGAAATTTTGTAATTACATATAATTTGTATTTACAGAGACTATAATTTATAAATAAACTTTTCTTAGTTTGCAGAGTCGCAATAGTAATCTGGGTCAAAACGGTCACGTCACTCTGTAATTTGATATTTATTTTTTATGGTAGTGATAGGAATTGTAAGAAATGCAAAAATATTTAATTTTAAAAATATATTAATATAATCTTCATAAATCATGATTTAAAAGTCCCAAAAGCAAAATTTATCAATCTCGAAATATCAACCAAGAGTTAAAAAGATTCTGCTTCAATCCTTGTTCGAGTTGCATAAAAATTTAATAACATCTATAACTCTTACACAGGTATCAGTAAACCTAATTTAAATAATTTATGTTCATACACGCGCGCGCATATATATACGTACGCAATTGCATTTATTTTTTTCGTTTCTGGATCCAAATAGTTAGGAGTGTAAAAAAATCAACTACCTTAATATTTTCCGTTTTTACAGCGTTTTATGTGAAACGGTGTAGTCGTGGAAAAAAAACCCTGTCAGCTAAAAACAACCTTGTATTCACTTAACAAGTGAATGCACAGTATGTGTGTAGTAAAAGTTTTTAAGAATAATTAAATTAAATAAAATCAGAAATAACGTTTCTAGAAAATATATTTAAAATTTCTGCCGGCGACTTCGATACGAACACATAAAATTGTTTATTACTTGCTTTTACGAAGTAAAGGAAGAATTGCGATCGCGAAAAATTTCAAGTTTCAACAGAAATATCCATTTTGACCATCTGTGAATCCATTTTGACTAGTTTCGGTGTGACGCCTGTAGGTAGATATTTATCTCCCATAACTCAAAAACGATTAGCCGTAGGATGTTGAAATTATGGATTTAGGACTGTTGAAACATCTATTTGTGCACTTCACCTTTTGATTGCAATCGACTGAGTGTCTAAAAAGCCCAAAATCCAAAACAAGTTGGATTTTGAACTTTTTGGAGAGCTTTTCAACGGTATGTCATAAGTGGTACTTATTTTCATTGGCTCCAGAATTATAGCCAAATAAAATTCTAATTAATGAAATATTTGGATATTACAAGAAGGCACATCGGTTCAAATCCGATATCTCTTTTATGTAACTTTTTTTTAATTAATTTTTTTTTTTTGTCTTGTCATTTGACTGGTTTGATGCAGCTCTCCAAGACTCCCTATCTAGTGCGTCGTTTAATTTCGGTATACCCTCTACATCCTACATCCCTACCAATTTGTTTTACATACTCCAAACGTTGCGTGCCTGCACAAATTTTTCCTTCTACCTGTCCATCCAAAATAAAAGCGACTATTCCAGGATGCCTTAATATGTGACCTATAAGTCTGTCTGGCTGTTCTTTTAACTATATTTTTCCAAATGCTTTTTTCTTCATCTATTTGCTGCAACACTTTTTCATTTGTCATTTTATCACTCCATCTGATTTTTAACAATCTCCTATAGCACCACATTTCAAAAGCTTCTAATATTTTCTTCTCAGATACTCCGATCGTCCAAGTTTCACTTCCACATAAAGCTACGCTCCAAACATATACTTTCAAAAATCTTTTTCTGACGTTTAAATTAATTTTTTATGTAAATAAATTATATTTCTGACTGAAGGCTCGTTTCGTCTGTGCTATTCAGCATTTTATATCGCTACTGCTTCGTCCATCTTTAGTAATTCTCTTTCACAAATAACAAAATTCTTCTACCTCCATAATCTTCTACTCTTTCTATTTCTACATTCAGTAGTCCATCTTCGATACTTCTACTACATTTCATTACTTTCGTTTTGTTCTAGTTTATTTTCATGCGGCAGTTCTTCGTAGGACTTCATCTATGCCGTTCATTGTTCCTTCTAAATCCTTTTTACTGTCAACTAAAATTACTATATCATCGGGAAATCATAACATGTTTATCTTTTCACCTTTTACTGTTACTCCGAATCTAAATTGTTCTTTAACATCATTAACTGCTAGTTCTATGTAAAGATTAAAAAGTATCGGGGATAAGGAACATCCTTGTCGGAATCCCTTTCTTATTAATTTAAATATAATAATAACATAATATAATTTAAATATATCGATTTATTAATAATTATTAACCTCTGATTGTAAAAAAACTTTACAATAAACTACAATTAAATAATAACAATAAAGAATTTTTAAAAAAATATTAAAAAATATCAGTAGTTATTAATCAAATAAAATTTAATGTATTTTAAAAATGTGTATATCTAATTTAACAGGTGTGCAAGGAAGTCATGTAGTGTCCACATCAGATATTTTTATCATTTATTTAAAAGAAATTTACTTAATTTGTAGTAATTTAATTACTTATTGTAATAAAAATAAGGAGAAAAAGTAAATAAAAATGTTTAATCATAGCTATAAAAGAATTAATATATTCAATCTTTAAAATTATAATTACTAAGAGAATGCAAAACAGTCAGCGAATTAAAAATTAGGTTACATTATAACAAGGAGAGACGTTAATGTTGGGTAAAATAGAATGCTTTCATTCAATAAACTACGCTATTACAATTCCGTGGCTTAAATGGGGCATGTTAATATATTACGTAATAAATTCTTTGCTATACAAATTCTAATATGACTTTCCGTAAAATTATGTAACAATATACACATTCATATTATTATGTTTCTTTGAAAGTGAATTATTAAAAATATATGTATATATATTTATGAGATATAACAAGGTTACATCTGTACCTGATTTTTCTTCTCGAAAACATTCTATAGTTTTATTTTACTTCACATTAAATTATCATTATTGTATGAGGAGCTACTAGGAACCTTATAAGCTACTTACCAGAAATAAAAAACTTCTTCATCATTTAAAAGCTTACTTCTACCCGAGTATTAAAATTTATGGAAAAAATTATATCACGTTGAACTTCCCTCTAAACTCATCTAGTCCTCTTTTTTATACTTCTTTAAGAAAATATCATTACTACATACTGCTATATAAGATCTAACATTCTCTTTTTCAGGAAAATCTCAAGCGCCATTAAATCAGTATGAAAAATTTCTACATCTACGAGGTCTGTTCAAGAAATACGTAGACTGCTTCAATTGCTCGGGTCCACTTGGTTCCAGTCAAATCCGCCACATGGCGTCGCCATGTTCGTACAGATCAACTGATTACAACGCAGTTTTTTGATTGCAAATATCATTATTGGTTGCTTAGCTACGTGGTTGTTTGTGAAGTTTTTTTTATTCGTTTGTCGGATTTTTAGAATGAGTGACTTGAACTAGGCAAGAGTTGCTGTGAAATTTTGTGTTAAACTCGGAAAATCTGCGAGTGAAACTTTTGATATGCTCAAGATGGCTTATAACAACGTTGCTATGAAGCGTGCGACATTTTTTAAGTTGCATGGACGTTTTAAAGATGGTCCTCAGACGATGAGCGTCCTGGACGTTCTTCAACGTCAACTAACGACTCACACGTAGACAAAATCAACACTCTCGGGCGGAAAAATCGACGCCTGACCATCAGAGAGCTTGCTGAAGATTGTGGGATATCAGTTGGATCATGTTATGAGATTTTGACTGAAAAATTGAAGATGCACCGCGTTGCTGTGAAATTTGTTCCGCGCCTGATGATGTTCCAGCCCATTCAGCCCTCAGAACTCATGAGTTTTTGGCCAAACACTCGATCACTGTTCTACCCCGGCCACGGAACTCACCTTACCTCGTTCCTTGTGACTTTTTCTTGTTCCCCAAGCTCAAAAGACCTTTGAAAGGAAGAAGATTTGAGACGATTCCCGAGATTGAGGCAATGCAACGAAGGAACTGAAGAACATCACAAAAGAAGCGTTCCAGGACTGTTTCCAAAAGTGGAAACAGCGTTCGGATGTGTGTGCGTCGGGGAGGAGAGTACTTTAAAAGGGACGCAGACAAGTAACTTCTAAATAAAGTACACTTTGTTTTACGACGTTAGTCTACGTATATTTTGAACAGACCTTGTATTTAAGCTTATTCCTTCCTGAGTGTCGTAGACTATACAGCAGTTGTACAACTCTATAACCGAGGTATAGTACCTTGTAACCGAGGTATTGAACCAAGGCGGCATATTATTTGACAGTGATATCCTACAGAATCGGATTAATAATGTAGAGAAAGAAGATAAAATTGTTTTAAAAGAAAGGTTCATTACACATCCGACAAACTAATCTAAAACAAAGAAACCAGAAGCGTACCACTAATTGACATGGTTTTAAACTTCTGTAACCCCACTCAGACCCACCAGATTTACTCCCACAAAAAAATTAAATACGGAGAATTTCAAAATTTTCTTTTTCAAAATGCCTTTTATCCTTAAAAGAAAATAAATATACTTTGTATCAGTATACCTGAAGGGGAATGGAAAATTTAACCGGGCGGGTTGAACTAGTGGTGAACGCGTCTTTCCAAATCAGCTGATTTACAAATCCAGAATTCCAGCGTTCAAGTCCTAGTAAAGGCAGCTATTTTTATACGGATTTCAATACTAGATCCTGGATACCACGTTCTTTTTCGGTGCGGTTTCAATTAACCACACGTCTCTGAAATGGTTGAACTGAGACTGTATAAACTACACTTCATTTACACTCATACATATCATCCTCATTCATCCTCTGAAGTAATACCTGAACGGAACTTCCCGGAGGCTAAACAGGAATAAGAAAGAAGTATGGAAAATTTAAAGCCATCTTCCTTACCACAGGCGTGTACTCCCTCCTGAACCACTAAATAGAAGTACTATGATACTCGACTTTTACTTTTAAGATGTCTTCTACTAACAAAAAATTAAAATCCCATAAATTCTTTAACATCTTCATTAACAAAAAATATTATAAATTTTATCATACCCAAACTTTTCGTTCAACCTAAAAATCCAAAAAATACGATATAACACAGGAATCCCTTATCTACCTAAGGCGTCAGTCTAATTAAAAATAATCTGATGTGGACACCACATGACTTCCTTGTACGCCTATTAAATTACATATACACATTTTTTTTTTTAAATTGAAAGTACATAAAATTTTATTTCATTAATAACTTCTGATGTTTTTCTTCTTTTTTTTTTATTGATTTATTATTCATCCTGTTTTTTTTTTACAATCAGAGGTTAATAATTATTAATAAATCAATTTATTTAAATTTAAAAAAAAGGAAAGTTAAACAAAAAAGGAAATGAAGTCTGATAAATATTTCATTAATTAAAATTTTATTTTGCTATTATCTGGAACCAATGAAAATAATTACCATTTATGACATATCGTTGAAAAGCTCTCAATGAGGGCTTATTACTGTAATTAAGAAAAAATCCAGAATTTGATTACTAGATCGTGGATACCGGTGTTCTATGGTGGTTGGGTTTCAATTAACCACACATCTCAGGAATATCGACCTAAGACTGCAGAAGACTACACTACATTTACACTCATAAATATCCTCTTTCATCCTCTGAAGTAATATCTGACGGTGGCTAAACAAAAAAAAAGTTTTTTTAAAATTGGATTTTGGACACTTTTGGTTCAGTCGATTGCAATCAAAAGGGGTGGTGAACAACTAGATGTTACAGCAATCCTAAATCCAAATTTCAACATGCTACGGTTAATTGTTTTTTGAGTTATGCGAGATACATATGTACATACATATATACGTACGTACAGACATCACGCCGAAACGAATCAAGATGGATTCAGGGATGGTCAAAATGGTTATTGCCGTTGAAATCTGAAAACCGAAATTATTCGCAATGACAATACTTCCTTTACTTCGTACAAGGAAGTAAAAACTGGATGATCTTACTATTATTTTCTACATCTGGTTGGAATAAATGTCTTTTATTGTCAATCATATCTAACTAAGCCTACCTTGTTCCCCTCCCAGTACACTTCAATTAATAATAAAAAAATGAAATTTATTTATATACAAATAATATAAATTATGAACATTTTCCTTTTAAGTAGTAATGCATATTATTTATTTAGTTTTTTAATTTCATTTTTACAACAGAATTTAATTTTTCTTATTTACTCTACGTTAATTGGCAGGCTGGTATATATAAATATTTTACTTAATAATTTTCTATACATATATATATATATATATATATATATATATATATATAATTATTTATATTTATAATTAAAAATAAATTAACCTAAATAATCGGTAATAACCGTTTTTCTTATCGACTAATTATTTTGTAAGATGAATTTAAAATAATTCGATAAGAAATTAGATTCATTACTCAGCAGCAACAGCCGAAGTTCATTATGTTGATAACAATTTAGAAACAACAGTATCAGTGATAATAACAACAATAATTTAATTTTTCCGGCGAATAGAGATAGAATAGCTACAAAAATATAAAAATAGCTACAAAAATGGCGTCAAGAATGAACCAAAAGCAGAATAACCAAATCCCATGTATTACTCAAAGCCGCCGGGTTTTGACTTGCCACGTAAGACATGGTCAACGCTAAATAGAATACGGACTCAGCAAGGTAGGTGCTCCTATTTCCTGTATAAATGAGGTAAAACACCGACACCCCTTTGTGAGTGTGATGAAAATCAAACTATCAGAAACATCACAGAAGTTTGCCCTAGGACAGGTTAAGAAGGGAATCCTGAAGATTTCCTGATGGCGACTCCAGAATCGATAGCATACATTGGTTCATTAAATCTTTGTTTATAATTTTGACTGTAATAGGTGTTAAGTTTTAGTGTCATACGCTAACTAAATAAATACAAAATAATAAAGTAAGGTCTTCATATCAAAAATAGGCTATCGGGTTTTTTGATAATCTTTACATTTTAGGGTAACTAGTTCATGAACAAAACCTTTTCATGTGCGTACGCATGTATGTATGCGTGTTGCTCCGTTTTTGGCTTTATATTTCAGGGTTGACCGAACTGATTTTCTTTGAATTTGGCTCAAATATTTCTATATATTATTAGTTTTAATTTTTTTTCTTAATTCAGTAAGGGAGTAGGATATATCGCGAAAACCAATTCCGATTTCCTTCAGAGGTATTTTCAAAGAAACTTACTTTGGTACATTTGTTACCTACATTGTATTTATAAATAGCCAAAACATTTTTCAAATCAACCCCCCACTTTGTAAAATTAAAATATATGGTTTTCTCTTCTTCTTTTGCTCTATTTTCCTTTGGTTTAAATATTTTCAAAAATGTTTTGGAAGTTCACACTTATATGTAGGGCTTTCATGAAATGTCTACAATTTTTTCACATTATAAACCCGGGATCTAAAATGTAGAGAGGTTTTTACATAATACTATACACACTTTGTCTTTCTAACGTAATTTAGTACTCTAGTACATAAATTAATATAAAATCTTATTAAATTATGAATTTTTTCTAAATAATTTTAGAATTATTGTGTTTCATTATTTTACCTCTCTGAATAGAAAACTCTTTAAATCGAAAAAAATATTGGTTGCTTAAGATTCGAATTAGAAAGATTTGACTGTATTTTGTTTTTTGTAACTCTAATTATTTTAATTTTTATTTTTTTATTATAACGACACAACAAATTTACAATCTGTTCAGCATGATAAGTGAACAATAAGTAAATAAAATCTATATTTGAACTAACATTTAGTAGTCACAGACCCAGCGGCTGGTGAATTAACGATAAAAACAAAATGAGAGAAATGAAATAAAAGAGTAATCCATACAGCCAGTCGATAAAGTCACCCAATTGAAATGATAAGGCAAACCAAGAATATTATTACAATCTTGTAAATCACTGATCATGTTATCTAATAAATTGACCGCCAAATAATTCGGGTGCCGATTAAAACAATTTGATACCGTAGGCTGACCAGAAGAGATTTCCTAATTTTTATTACTAAAGTTTTTTTTTTGTCACTTAAGGACAATTTTAATTTAATTATTTTCGCCCGTATAATATACCCTGGATACAAAATAAGAAGCAATTTTTTCATTTCTATCGTACAAACTATACTTTATTTTTTCAATACTTTTGAACAATTCTTTATTAAACTTCTTACTTTTCTGATACGGATCACTTCATTATAACCAAATTTTTTATTGTTCCCACAAAATAAGTAAGCTCCAAAGTCAAAATTTGATGCTCGAGTCTTTTTGATAATCAATATAATGATGAAAAAATCCGCATATAAGGGAGCACCAAAATTTTAAAAAAATTTGGAAAATGTTGATTTGTTACTTATATTTAAAGGTTTTTTTATGAAAATAAAAATAAGATTTTTAATGACTGAATTGCAAAGACTTTCCATAGAAGCCGGAAAGGTTTTGTAATGAAAAAGCTGTGAAAGGTATTGCATGACTTGACTGGCGTATCCGGGAAAGTAATGCAATACCTTTTTTTTAATTAAAATATATTTTAGAAAAGAATCTGGAGAGATAAAAATTAAGCAAACAGAAATCTAGAAAACGTTATTGTTTGTAGGCTTATGGATGGACAGTTTATTACGGATTAGAAATCCGGTTTTACTTAATAATATAAAAATTTCAGGCTCAAGTTGAAAATATTGTCTCCGGATTTATTCACTGGAAGAATCTCACAAAACCATATGAATAATAAGAATGCAATAAATATAAAAGGTTCCAACATATTTACAACGAATCTCAGATTGAAAAACAGGACTTGGAGAAACCATTGAAAAGCTGAGTAAGTAGAAATAAATTTCTGATAAATGAATAGGGATTGTTAGTAATTGTAAATTGTTAGATAGAGGGAGGAAAATCTATCAAAAAGGTAATAGTAAAAAAAAATAATAATTCTAGCTAAATTGTATTAAGGTCTCTACGAAATGTTAATTCATTCTGTCCACAGTTCGTCAGGACATCAGGATATCTTTACTCAGTATTGGAGCATCACCTTTCTAATTCACAGTTTAAGTTGACCAACTCAAGTATTTATGGTAAGAAATTGCTTTATCATCGAATATTAAGAACCGTTACTGACTGACCTCAGGTTTCGTCAGGAGATGTATCGATTATCTCAAAACTTCAGGCTATTCATCAAGAACCCTCATTGAAGGAAATTTTTTTTTTTAAATTTCAAATTTTTGTTATCCTTCCTTAAATGGAATTAATGTTATAACATTTACTCGTTAGATATCAATTTTAGAAATTATTCTAATAAAAAGTATTACAGGGAATAAATATTGAACCAATTATTTTTTAATTCCAACCTTTCCTTATAATATTTAAAAGCTGGTATCCAAAGGAATGCTTGGTAATTCATATAATTTATTTATAAATTAATTCATTGTAGAAAACTATATTATTTTTTGTATCTTATACAAGAGTCCTTCAAAGAAAAATTTTTTTGATTTTTGACTAAAAAATAAGGAAGATTATTGATTATAATGTAGGCTGAAGTGAAATTAGCATTATCTTGCCACACATCTTGTTGTCATGCCAAAAATAATAATAGAACCAGTATGTTAAGTATATTGGACATCCTTCATTTAGTGACGTTACTCCAATCAACCTCCTCGAAAACACTGATTTTGTATCAATACAATTGTATGTATGTGCGTGTGTGTGTGTGTACGCGAGCACGTGTGGTGTATCTAATGTATATCTTATTCTTGTCTCGTATTTGTGTGCACTGTAGGTGGGAGAAATAACATTACATATTTTCTCTGATTATTTTAAACATCTCATTTGTTATTTTCAAGTAACGTTTTAAAAGTATAATCATGTAAGTTGCCACTTTATAGTAGCTATCAAATTAACTGAGCATGTATTTTTTTTAATCAATTCATTAAGCGTTTCAACTTTTATTAATTTAATCCTTAGTAATAATAAAGGTTAGATTATAATTTTGGTTAAAAGTAGGCGTAAACAACTAAACAAAAATTATATTTTATCTATAAGGTTACATACATTTGTTTACATTTACTGAATAAATAACGGTCACCTCCTTTTAACTCATGATCTCCCGCCAACGATTATTTTTTTCTTCTTTTTTTTTCATTCTGATTGAGAATGTAGAATGTAAAGTGAAATTTCTAATTTTATTGAATTTAAAAAAAAAATGATAGTACAATTTTTAAATCTAAAAAAAAATTGTTAATATTTTTTAATGAATTAAAAAAGAAGTTAGACGTTTCTCAGTTCTACCTGTATTAAGCTAATTTTTTTTCAGGACATTCTTTTTTCACCAAATAGATCTATTATATTCATTATTTGTTTTATTTTGAAGAGGAAGTACCGATGGTGATCTCGTTTTAAGCTTCCTTTTTATGTACTTTGAAAAAAATGATTTTTTTTTTTAATTTCAGAATTTTAATTTGGAATTTTGAAGTTTGAAATTCTCAGGCACGATTCAATTTTATTTTTTTATTTCTTTAAAATAAAGAACTGTTTTGAAAAATAACAATTTAAAATGAAAAATAGTTGAAATTTAAATTTTAAAATAGAAAAAATAGTGGTGTAAGGAAAGGTTTTTTTTTTTAAGTTACTTGCTGATGATCCCTGCTGGATTATCAAGCTGCTGATAGTCCCCATACAAGATTCGAAGAAAAAGTTTCCATATGTAGAATAATTTTTTTTACAATAATAGTAGATTTATTACTAACAGGAGTTTTATGTTTCCCTTAAATGAAATACGGAACTCCTACATTGTATTAATACAATAATTCTCTATTGTTGTTAAATACAATCATTGCTCATAAAAGCTGTAAATACTATTTTCAGAAAAATTAAATACAGAAAACTAGATACAAAAATATGATCCGTTCCTAGTTTGAGCCAGCTGATGCTGCTCTCTAGTTTCTATTAGCGCTGGCCTGCGAGCCAGTTCATACAATTCATTCGAGTTAAGAATCCCGTCTGGCGCGGTCGTGAATTTCTGCGTCTAATGTGACTTATGTGGTTTAGTTATCTAGTATGTTATTTAGTATCTTTTATAAATTAAATTCAACTATCCTAGAAGAATATTGTTTCATTCCTTCATCAAACAATCAATACAATCCATCTTAGCTATAAAAACTTAACAAATACGTATAATTTATATAACTTTTGTTATGAAGAGGAAGAATCATTTGAAATTTTTAAATGAGAAAATGCCTTCTCATATAAACTTCAACTAAGATATATAACAGTAGAAATATTATTTATAATTTAAAATAAGAATATATTTCAGATTTTGTTTGTAATTAAATTCAAATAAAAATGTTATAAAAACTTGTGTTTGTGTTGTTAATATCTAGTAAGAAAAAAATCTGATGTGGGCACCACATTACTTCTTTGTACGCCTATTATATTACATAACACTTTTTTTTAAATGAAAAGTTCATAAAAGTTTATTTCATTAATAACTTCTGATATTTAAAAAAAAAATGTATTATTATTTATTGTAAATTATTTTTACAATTACAGGTTAATAATTATTAAGAAATCAACATATTTAAATTAAAAAAAGGAGATGAAGTCGGATTTGAACCGATGTGCCTTTCCTTTGTAAGATCCAAATATTTCATTAATTAAAATTTTATTTGGCTATAACTCTGGAACTAATGAAAGTAAGTACGCCTTATGATATATCGTTGAAAAGCTCTCAATGAAGGCTTATTACTACAGTTAAGAGAAAGTCTAAAATCGAATTTTCTTTTATTTTGGGCTTTTTTGGTCACTTTTGGTCCAGTAGATTGCAATCAAAATGGGAGATGCACAACTAGATGTTACAACAGTCCTAAATTCAAAATTTCAACATCCTAAGGCTAATCGTTTTTTTAGTTTTACGAGATACATACGTACGCACATACGAACGTACAGACGTCACGCCGAAACTAGTCAAAGTGGATTTAGGGATGATCAAAACTGATGTTTCCAAAAAAACCAATTTTTTTCATGATCACACTACTTTGTTTACTTCGTACAAGGAAGTAATAAAATGATAAAAAATTCCGTACTAATGGACTTGTTTTTAATTTTTTTCTGTTTTTAATATATAAAAATGAAAAGGTAATATTGATCAAAATATATGCACAAAAGAAAATTCTGCGTTCTTAAATTTCTAAAATTTAAATATCGCTTTTAAATATCTATATAAAACTTAATCATAAATTCATCAGTTGTCAAAATCAAAATATACTATGTTTATTTTGTAGTTTACAATATTTTTAATAAAATACTAATTTTATTTACACATTTAGTTAAGAAAAGAAAACTATAATTTGTATTTTATAAATGTAACACAGGTGCCAAAGCTACGTTATTTTAGTAGCTCTATAAGTCATGAAGAAAGAATACAACCTTTTTTTAGTAAGAGTTAAAGCCAAAGAACAAAAAATATATATATATATATTTTTTTTTTAGTGGTAGGGAATAAATTTTGAGAAAAACTTTTTTTTAAATATTCATATTTAGATTAAGATTAGCAAATTTTCTCAACTAAAATTTTCTCTAAATCAAACACCCTCTTCACTATAAGTTAAAATAAGAAAAAAAGAATTTAAAACAAACCGTTTCTACATTTTAGGTCCGAGGTCTATAATAAAAAAATAAATGTAGACAATTCTTTAGCTGTATATATGAAGAATTAACTTTCAACGAATTTTTGAAAAATTTTTAAACAAAGGATAAAAAGAAAAAAACATATATATTTCAGTTATAAGAAATAGGGTGGATTTTTGGAAAAAAAAAGATTTGATTATTTATATTTGCAATACAGGTACAAATCTGCCAAAGGTGTTTCGAAAGTGCCACTGAAAAAATCTAAATAGGTTTCTTGCAATATTCCCTCACCTCCTGTCCGAATTTTGGAAAAAAATTAAAACGAACAATATATAGATGTAATTGAGTCAAATTCGAAGAAATCGATTCAGTCAATCTTGAGATACAAAGCCAAAAGCGGCGTGACACGTACATACATACATATTTTTTGTACGAAGTAAAGGAAATATTGTGATGGCGAAAAATTTCTGTTTCCATATTTCAATGAAAATATCCATTTTAACCATCCCTGAATCCATTTTGACTAGTTTCGGCGTGTCTGTACGTACGTATGTATCTCACATAACTGAAAAACGATTAGCCGCAGCATGTTGAAATTTTGTATTTAGAACTTTTGTAACATCTAATTGTGCACCTCCCTTTTTTATTGCAATTGACTGAAAGAAAGTGTCCAAAAAAACCCAAAATCCAAAATAAAAAAATTAGATTTTGTACGTTCCTTAACTGCAGTAATAAGCCTTCAACAAGAGCATTTCAACGATAAATTATAAGGGGTACTTATTTTTAATGGTTTCAGATTTATAGCCAAATAAAATTGTAATTACTGAAATATTTGGATCTTACAAGCGGAAGATGGTTCCAGTCCGACTTCAACTCCTTTTTTTAACTTTTTTTTAAAATTAAATGTATTGATTTATTGATAATTATTTACCTGTGATTGTAAAAAAACGTTTACAATAAATGATAATTCAATAATAACAATTAAAAAATTTATTAATGAAATAAAATTTTACGTACTTTTCATTTAAAAAAATATATATATGTAATTTATTAGGCGTACAAGGAAGTCATATGGTATTGAAATCAGATTTTTTTTTCTTTTGTTATCATATCGATATGAAATACTAGCAAAACTCTATTGGTCAATAATACAATGTACGATCTGTACAGTATACTATTTAGCAAAGATATAAACCTCTTCTTAGTTTTCAATATTTTCCACGGATATACAAGTATAATCAGGAACACACAACATATCCATAAACCTCATAGGTTCATCAATAATTCTGTATTATTAATAATTTTATATTTTGTGATGTTGCTTTAATCAAGGTTTCTTCCAGATTTTGTATCCTAATCAAAGCAAATGTGGGAACATTTCCTTTTGTTACCTATCGATTATAGTTATCCATTTCCTAATGTGATCTATCGATATAATTAATAATTATGTACAAAATTATTAATAATAGCCAGAGAGAACTATCATTAGACATCACTATAAACACTATCATCAGAATATAAAACTAAAACGAAATTATGGAAAAAGTAATAGCATATAAAAAAAACATTTTTGTGAAAAAGTGTTTCTAGAATTAATTGTTATAAAAAATTAATTTTTTAAAATTATACCTAAAAATTGATTATGGATATTATCAAAAAACTTGTTATTATGTTTTTTTGTCTTCAGTCATTTGACTGGATGGATGCAGTTCTCCAAGATTCCCTATCTAGAGCTAGTCGTTTAATTTCGGTATACCCCCTCTACATACTACATCCCTAACAATTTGTTTTACATACTCCAAACTTTGCCTGCCTGCACAATGTTTTCCTTCTACTTGTCCCTCCAATATTAAAGCGATTATTCCAGGATGCCTTAATATATGGCCTATAAGTCTATCTATTCTTTTAACTATATTTTTCCAAATGCTTTTTTCTTCATGTCGTAACACCTCTTCATTTGTCACCTTATACACCCACCTGATTATTAACATTCACCCGTAGCACCACAATTCAAAAGCTTCTAATCTTTTCTTCTCAGGTACTTCGATCGTCCAAGTTTTACTTCCATTAAGCTACGCTCCAAACATATACTTTCAAAAATGTTTACCTGACGTTTAAATTAATTTTTGATGTAAACAAATTATATTTCTGATTGAAGGCTTGTTTCGCCTGTGCTATTCGGCATTTTATATCGTTCCTGCTTCGTCCATCTTTAGTAATCCTACTTCACAAATAACAAAATTCTTCTACCTCCATAATCTTTTCTCCTCCTATTTTCATATTCAGTGGTCCATCTTTGTTATTTCTACATTTCATTACTTTCTTCACTTTTGTTATTATGTAGCATCTGATATTTGTTTAATTCAGTTTTACATATCTATAGCTACAGAGTTCTAAAGTTTCTAGAAAACAAAAAAAAGTGTAATACACAAACACACAGACCTCTTCCTAGTGTAATTTCGTAAAAAATCAATTGGCAAAATAGAAGTTTAATTTTAATAACTAAATTTCTGAGTTGTAATTTTCATTTTTTTTTTTTTGTAACTTTTTAGGTTGATTTGTTTTTTGTAGACATTTTTTTTTTTTAATGGGAAAAAATAATTTCGTTTTATCAATTTAATAAGTTAACTTTTGTTATGCCTTCAAGGACAGAAAACAGTTTTAATTTCCTGGATGTTCAGGAAGCAGTGGTCTATAGTTTACAATCCTGATAGAATAGTATAATACATTAACAATGCTACAATAATGTGTTATCCTGGACATTGGTAGACCATAACACTACATTATAATGCTATGTTACTATAGTCCCATGTGATCATATAAAGATAACGGGTCATACAGACAAAAGCTTTTTGTCTGAATGTGTTATATGTTATATGTAGCGTACTATTGTTATGCTACATTCAAAAGAAATATTTTGTATTTAGTTCACATCTAACAATGTTACAATATTACAGTATAAAAATAAATATATAAAATTCCATTTTTTTTTAATTATTAAAAATATTATAGTTTCTATTAACAAAAACTGATATGGCACCACATGACATCCTTTTACGTTTATTAAATTACATATACACATTTTCTGCTGCCTTACATTTAAATTTATTTCATTTGAAAGTGAGATATGATCCTTCAGTTCTTTAATAAAGTGCACACACAATAAAACTTTAATAAAGTACTGTATTGCGTACTAAAGTACACAATACTTAGTAGTATCGTGAACTTTAATAAGTACGCAATTGCTGAAACTAGAGAACGTGCAGACAAATTAAGATCTGAAGATTTATATCAAACCAAAGAGCGATTAAATGATTGGCAACAAAAAACAAATAAATGAAACGTTGATCAACTCCGAATTACGGAGAATATTGTCCGATAATATCAGAGGAGTAATGAAATAAAAGATAAGAATTTTTTTGCAATTATTAAAAATCGCTCATGTATGCCTCTGTGCATATGCTGTTCTTGCGAGGGTCTATTTTTCAGTCAGTCTGTAGTTAACTTTAATGTAGATAAAGTAAAACAGAAACGCTAGAATGAATAAATAAAATTTAACAGAAATGAAAATAGAAAATCCAAAAATAATACGATTCTAAATTATAATTTTCAATTAATATTATATAATCAGATGTTTCACCAAATCTATTACATTTGTAATAATGCCTGTTAAATTACTTACACACATTTTTAAAAGTACATGAAATTTATTTTACTAATAACTCTTTATATATTTCTTATATTCTTATTTTTTTATTGTTTATATTGAATTATTACTTGCTGTAAAATTCTTTTTTTAAAATCACAGGTTAATAATTATTAATAAATAAATATATTTAAATTAAAAAAAGTTGAAAAAATAAATTTAAAAGACTTAAAGGAAAGGAGATGAAGTCTGATTTGAACCGATGTGCCATCCATTGTAAGAACCAAATATTTCATTAATAAAAATTTCATTTGGCTATAACTCTGGAACTAATGAAGTATCATATATCATAAGTATCACTTATGATATATGGTTGAAAATCTCTCAATGAGGGCTTATTACTTCAAAGATTTTCTTATTACTGCTGTTAAGAAAAAGTCCAAAAATTCAAATTTTTGGGGATTTTGGGCTTTTTTGAACACTTTTGAAACCCAAAATTTCAACATCCTACAGCTAGTCGTTTTCGAGTTAGGCAAAATACGTACGTACGTACAGACGTCACGCCGAAACTAGTCAAAATGGATTCAGGGATGGACAAAATTGATATTTCCGTTGAAATCTGCAAACCGAAGTTTTTCGCGATCGCAATACTTCTTTTACTTTGTACAGTGAATTAATAAAACACAAAATGCAGAAAGCAATATTATCTTAATAATGGTTTAATCATTGGTCAATGAAGAATTAATGAACCAATTTTATCAAACAGTGTAGAATAAATTTATCTAAGCTGAAACATCGATTACAGTCGTAGAGTTAATACCTTTGTGACTAGTGTTTCTATAATTAGGACAAAACATGAATGATTTAAGATGTTTGTGGACTGTTTATCTATTATTATTTCGTTTTTTAAGGAGAGCATTTTTAAGAGTAAAAATTTAACCTACATATCATGCTTAATAAATCAGCCATTTTTAATGGGATAAGTACTTACTAAAAATGGGTTTTATTTACATAGAAGAAGAATCATTCAAATAAAAAACTAAACCATATTAAATTAATTTTAACACACGTTTTGTATCTAGTTATTTATAACAAAAAAAAAAACGTTTTTGTTGAACTTTCCTAGAAGTTTTCCAGACCGTCAAATTCAACTCTTTTTTCAATTATAAACTTTATTATTGTTACACTTACAGCTAAAGATTTTTTTTAAAATCCAGATCAAAACAAAAATAAATTTATCAAAATATTTTGTTAAAAATAATGATATTTTATCATTATGAAATTTTATGTTTCTCCGTTTTATACATTTACAATCTGGTGTGTAATAATCAATTAGTACATTTTTTATGTTGAATAAGAATTTCAAAAAGCAACTCTCTGCAGAGGTTCTTTAAAATAGAGAAAAATTATTGACAGGACAAAGAAAAAACTCTGTTAAAACAGTTACTGAAATAAGATTGTAAAAATAAAAACCTAAAAAAAAGTTTACAAAACTTTAAAATTAAAATGTAGGTAAGTATTTCGGTTACCAAACGTAATCATCATTAGAGATAATAAGTAAAGGGATCTATAAAAAATAATGATGGCTATAAAAACAAAATTAAAATAAATTAAAGAAATAATGATAATTAAAAAAAATTACTAATTAGAAATCAACAAAAATAACTTAAGAAACAGTGTGAAAAGAATGTAGCGCTATAGTCCAACCAAATTACACTTAGGGAAAAAAAGTTGTTGCCTGGACTTTTATAAGTTGAAATGGTAAAGGGGCTTATAATAAAAGTAAAAAAAATAAATGGGGTAAGCGAAGGTGATGGAGCTGTGATTTGTGAGGTTGGGGGGGGGGGTTGAAAAAATGTCCCAATACAAAAGATCGTACAAAAATCTACAAATTTTGTAGAGGTCACTTTTTAACATAAACTCAAAATTTCCGAGAATAATCTTTTCTTTTATTTCGTTTTTTTATTTTTCATGTCTGCAAAAATAATTTAGTTTTAACTAAACTTGGTGAAAGTATACTTTTTCTGTATTAAATAACCACAAATTTTTTTGACGTCAACTTCAGCCGGAAATCGCTTTTCACCCCTTTTCAATCCACCAAATTAAACCTTCCATCACTACCGCTCACACATTTCTTTTTTTTTACGTTTATTATAAACCTATTTGTCATTTCCACGTATAAAAGTCCAGGTAACAATTTTTTTCCCCCTCTAAATGAGTTATTTCGATCGGTTTACTACTTGTACAATGGTACAAAATTAAAATATAAAAAATAATAAAGGCTATTCATTAAAAAAATACAAAACACCGTTTATACAAATAAATTTAAAATTAGAAAGTCAGTTTAAATATTGTCTTAACTATTTGAACTCCCGCTTCGACTAACCACCATACGTATTCTAAATCTATTATATAGGGTTGTGCAAAATAAAAATTTGTCAAAAGGAGAAAGATAACCTTCAACCTTCATTAAATTCTACTATTTTGAACAAAATTTATTCTTGATAAATATTAAATTGTGTTATAATATGAAACTTTTACGAAAATATTTCTAGAAAAAAATTACAGATTCTAATAGGCTGTCATCTTACGAGTTCGCAATTTTTTTTTCAAGAATAACTGATTTCATCAATAATAATATAGTTAACGAACTAATTTCCTGATTATTACGAATACTTTAATAAATTTGGTTTGTTATTTTATTTTATAATAAAAAATACAAAAACATTTTGGAGAAGATTGGATCTTTAGTTTATTTTTTTATATTTCTGTACTTTATTCTATTTCAACTTAATTTTTTATTTTTATCTTTTGTATTCTAAATTGGAATTATTTTCCTAATATTAATCTATAAAATTATAGACGTATTAATTTATCTAAGATATTAAGTTATTAATATAGATTTTTATATCAAAATTTGTTTTATATTCTTTTATCTAATTCTTATTTTTATGTTTATTATTTGCAATGTCCCCGAACAAGAGATCTAATCTACTACTAACCTTTGAATAAGAGAGTAAGAAGATTAATTAAACCTGCAAAAGCAAGCTGGCAGAGCGAACAGTGTGAAAAAATTGGGGAGTACGATAACAAGCACGATATCTGTCAATTGAATAAAAAAGTGAAAGAGGTTGATGGAGGAAGCAGAAGAATCCCAACAACAACCATCATAAAGGCTACGACGGGGCCACGCATCATTGAGCAGGACAACTAAAAATATTAACGCAGTGGGCCCTGATGAAATTCCAGTTGAAGTATTGCGGTTACTAAAAGGGACCGTAGTTAAACTTCTAACTGGACTGTTCATTGCAATATATGACTAGAATTATTCCTAATGATTGGCTAAAGCCAACTTTTATAGGTATACTAAAGAAACGTAACATCAAGAAATACTCAGATTTTCACACAATAGGTTTAATGAGTCATGTACTTAAGCATATTAAGGATTATTCATCTTACGGATAATTCATGAAAGAGTATATCCAAGACTGGGCAGTGTAGTTACAGAAACCAGTTTGTTTCCGAAAAGGTCTGAAAACGAGGGAAGCTCTATTTAACCTGTACGTTCTCATACAAAGAAACAGAAACGTAACCGTGACTCCAATTTTACTAATCAACAAGGAGTTCGATAAAGCGTTCGACAATAATAATAAGCACAATTAGATGGTACAGATTTCAAAATTCTCAGGGATTAGACGATAAAGATCAACGCATTACAGCTGGTCGTAACTGAGAATGTGGATATAAGAAGAGCAGGTTTATTTTCTCGTCCCGTTAATTTTTAAAATCTATTCTGAACAGATATTCAAACAAGCCTTGACAGATCAAGAGGAAGCTATAAAGGTCAACGGTGTTCCAGTTAACAACCATTGATATGATGATGATACCGTATTATTGGCTGAGACTCAAAAGGATACTCTTTTTTTGGTCTTAGTCATTTGACTGGTTTCATGCAGTTCTCCAAGATTCCCTATCTAGTAGCAGTCGTTTGATTTCGGTATACTCCCTACATCCTACATCCCTAATCATCTGTTTTACATATTCCAAACGTTGCATGCCTGCACAAGTTTTCCCTTCTACCAGGTATTATTCCAAGATGCCTTAATATGTGGCCTATAAGTCTGTTTTTTTTTTAACTATATTTTTCCAAATGCTTCTTTCTTCATGCGTTAACACCTCTTCATTTGTCACCTTATATACCCACCTGATTATTAACATTCTCCCATAGCACCACAATTCAAAAGCTTCTAATTTTTTCTTCTCAGGTACTTCGATCGTCCAAGTTTTACTTCCATTAAGCTACGCTCCAAACATATACTTTCAAAAATGTTTTCCTGACATTTAAATTAATTTTTGATGTAAACAAATTATATTTCTGACTGAAGGCTTGCTTCGCCTGTGCTATTCGGCATTTTATATAGTTCCTGCTTCGTCCATCTATAGTAGTTCTACTTCGCAAATAACAAAATTCTTCTACCTCTGCAATCATTTCTCCTCCTGCTTTATATTCAATGGTCCATCTATATTAATGTTACTAAATTTCGTTACTTTCGTTTTGTTTTTGTTTGTTTTCATGCCGTAGGTCTTGTGTAGGACATCATCCGTGTTCTTCATTGTTTCTTCTAAATCTTTTTTACTTTCAGCTAGAATTACTGTATCGTCAACAAATCGTAGCACCTTTATCTTTTCACCTTGTACTGTTACTCCGGATCTAAATTGTTCTTTAATATCACTAACTACTGGTTCTAAGTAAAGATTAAGGATATTCAAATACTCTTAAATCGAGTTTTTATGGCATGTGAGAAGTAACAGCTACAGATGTTTGAACACCAAAAAACTAAATAAATTGTCGTCAATAAGGATCGGATGAGTGGAATCGTTTTACAATCAGCCAGTGTGATGCTAGAAAAGATATATGTACCCTAACGATTAATATTGATGAACGGAATTAATAGTGATGATCAGCCTGGAAATATAGTGCAGAACTGAGAAGGCAACAGAGCAACCATCTTTCGACTTAAGAATGCTCATGTCACCAGACCTTTCATTAAGCCCGGATACAAGAATGTTCAGATATTCCGTATTCTCTGTCCTGTTGTACAGGGTAGAATCCTGGGTATTCACCGAGGCATCTATTTAAAAGGTTGAAGCATTCGATATAGTCTTATAGCCGTCTTTTAAAGTGTGTTGGACAGACAGAGCAACAAATGAAACAAATAAACTGGATGAAAAAGTAACCAGAGATTACACGAATAGTCAAAATCCGGAATTTTTACTTCCTTGTACGAAGTAAAGGAAGTATTGTAATCGCGAAAATGTCGCTTTTCAGATTTCAACGGGAATATCCATTCTGATCATCCTTGAATTCATTTTGACTAGATTCGGCGTGACGTCTGTCCATATCTAAATCGCATATATAAGAACTCAAAAACGATTAGCCGTAGGATGTTGAAATTTTGGATTTAAAACTGTTGCAACATCTAGTTGTGCACCTCTCCTTTTGATTGTAATTAACTGGACCAAAAGTGTCCAAAAACAACCAAAATCCAAAACATCTGGATTTCTTAACTGCAGTAAGAAGCCCTCATTAAGAGCCTTTCAACAATATTATCATAAGTGATACTTATTTTCATTAGTTTCAGAGTTAAGCAAAGTAAAATTTTAATTAATGAAATATTTGGATCTTACATGGGAAAGGCACATCGGTTTAAATCCGACTTCATCTTGTTTTTAACTTTTTTTTTAAATTATTTATATTGATTTATTAGTAATTATTAACCTCTGATTTTAACAAGGAAGTCAAGTGATGTCCACATCAAATTTTTTGGTCACATCATGAGACGTCCAGATAAATACGTCTTGGTCCATTCTCAGGGAAAGATACCTGGACATCGCAGTCCAGAGGACATCATGACTAAAAATTGAAGATAACGGTTAGGAATATCGTGTACATCTTTATCAGGACTGTAATGAATAAAATTATGAACGCCAACACGATAGCAGAGTGGATAAGGCACAAGTAGAAAAAAGTCTCTAAAATTATCGATGATTATTTCAAATTAAATTGTTCGTCAAATAGTAGATTTTTGATTTGTAAACGATTTTTAAACGTTTGCCTGTTTAATAATTAATTACTAAGTTAGTTCTACGTTGTTTCGATCATTATAATGAATTGAAATCTTGAAAAATATAAATGCAAAAGTAATAAAAATGATATCAAATTCGTAATTAAAATAACTAAGTTGGATACGTTAATTTTAATTTGTTTTATTACCTTTTTTGATTATTAAATAATTTTTGATGAGATGCAAGTATAGTTTATTATATACCTAGATTTTGAAACTTTATTGTTTTAAACAAACCGACCGTCGAAGAAGAAATTTAAAAAACTTTGGCAACTTATTAAAATTAAAATATAAACGAAATTACTAAGTATGAAACTTCATAGGTAATAAGAAAAAGAACTTATAAACTATGACAATGATATCAAAATAGTTTAGTGTTAAAGGTGAAGCTTAATCAAAAAATTCCTGTTAGAACACTATTTCACACAACATTCCTAGTTGCAATAAAACAACACAATAAAAAGAAATCCACTTGAACAGTTTAGTGTTAAAGGTTAAGATTATCAAGAAATTCCGGTTACAACATTATTTCACAAAACATTCCAAGTTACAAAAAAGCAAACAATAAAAATAAATGCACCATAAGCTTCATACATCCATTAAGAAGCTCTACCATAAGATAAAAATATTATATAGCAACACATCCATTTATTGCTTAGAAAATAAAACAAGAATATAGATATATGTGTGGATTTTCAGTGTAGTAATGGGTTAAAAAGTATGTACCATCTTGTTTCTACTGTCAATAATCAATGGACTTTCTATTTATAATACTAAATAATTTCGATGATAAAATTGGGTTATGGAAAAAATTACAAATACGTGTATATGGTAAGTAATTTCACTATTATGAGATAATTTATTAATTACTAATTTATAATGAA
Source organism: Lycorma delicatula (assembly GCF_047948215.1). Classification (NCBI taxonomy): domain Eukaryota; kingdom Metazoa; phylum Arthropoda; class Insecta; order Hemiptera; family Fulgoridae; genus Lycorma; species Lycorma delicatula. The sequence continues at coordinate 126,459,417 of NC_134455.1, forward strand.
TCAGAATACAAATGATTTAAATAATATAAAAATTATTTTTATTTATATATTTACAGTAGAGCTGTTATTACAGTATAGTAATTTACTTAATAGTTTTTATCTTAGTCTTAAAAAAATTCTGCTTTTTAAACTATATATTCTAAAGGCATACGCTATTTCGATTCACACATTTAATTTGAAGTTTTTGATCACACTACGTAACATACCAGTGGAATTGACGAATATTTTCTTTGATTTCTCAAAGTTTGGTGGTAGTGGGTTTCTGAATACTTTATTCTTTAAAGACAAACATACTTTTAGGTAGATTTCATAAGAAAGCTACCTACTGTAATGGGTACCATGAATCGACTTCCGGAAAATTTCGACATATTTATATTTTTATAATATTTCGCCAATCACTTTCAAATTGATACATAAAATGTAACGACCCAAATTCTCGGTTGAGTTAGTTAATAGGAAAAATCGGACCATAGGGATGGAAATGAGAAGGCATTTTATATATCATAATATATACATATATATATATATATATATTAACTTCTGAGCTGACTGTAGTTTTGGGGTCTGAAGGATGGGAAACGCGAAGATATATCGTAATTTTCCGGAAATCGAATCATGGGACCCATTACAGTTCGTAGCTTTCTTATGAAATCTACCTAAAATGTAATGGAATCATTCTCGTCCAATTACTAAAGCTACCAAACCAAATTAATACTCTTAACCAAAAATCCTTAGAGAGTTCTAAGGTTTGAGTTCTTGTAAAGACTTTTATATGGATTTCAATGCTAGACTGTGGATACCAGTGTTGCTTGGCTGTTGTGTTTCAATTAATAACACGTCTCAGGAGTGGTTGTCTTGAGTCTGCTCAAAACTACACATTTACAGGTACATTTACAGTTACACGCCATACTGCTCAAAGATGAGGTGGGAGGCCATATTGCGGCAGTAAGGTATTTTACCTTACTTTTTGAGGATGATGCCGTTGTATCTCAGTGGAGGGAGCTAGATTATTACGTCTGAGGAGGGGTAGGAGATCGTCGTGCCCATGTAGCGTGAGGTGCCGCAGGGATCAATCCTGGGACCCATCTTGTGGAATATGGTGTACGACGACCTCCTTCGGCAGGAGTGGCCACCGCAAGTACAATTGTTGGCATATGCCGATGATTTGGCGGTAGTAGTGGCGGCAAAGGAGCTGGAAAGGTGGTGGGGATAGCTACGAGGACCGTCGAGAAGATCAATCGTGGCTTCAGACGCAAGAGCTGCAACTGTCAGCTAAGAAAACTGAAATTATAGCAATGATAGGGAGGCGGTGAATACCCCCCTTTGCTGCCCATGTCGATGGAAAATGATCACCTCAAAGGAAGCGGCAAAATACTTAGGAGTGCGGTTCCATAGGTCAAGGGGTTTCCACTTCACGTGCAGCAAGTGGCCATGAAGGCGGAAAAAATGTCCTCGGCATTTCTGAGGCTCATGGCCAATATCGAGGGTCCTAAGACAATCAAGCGCAGAATGCTGGCGTCTACCGTAGCATCGATAATTTTGTATGCGGCACCGATACGGTGGGAGACCTTTGGAGTGGTAAGAAATTCCCGGACGTTGAATGGCATACACAGGAGGCTGGCGATAAGAGTTGCGCGGCTCTACCGGACGGTATCATTGGATGCCTCACTGGTGGTGAATGGAATGCCGCCGTTGGACCTGCTAGCCAAAGAAAGAAGAGATATGGCTACAGATGGTAAAGAGGGGGCGAGGAGCCGCTTGCTGGCTGACTGGCAGGTGAAGTGGAGGAGTGAGAAGGAGGGGCACTGGACCTACACCTTGATCCCAGAGGTGGTTGTCTGGGTCAATAGACTGCATGGAAGGGTGGACTTCTGGACGGCTCAGTGGTTGTCGGGTCATGGTTCGTTCGGGGTCTACCTCTGCAGGATCGGAAAGAGGCGCACAGAACTGTGCCAGTATTGTGATGAAGTGGATGTACACCATTTTTAAGCGCCCCAGATGGAGACAAGAGATACAACGTGACGATTTGAATTCGCCGGGGGAAGTCATGCGGTTGATGCTCTCCTCCGGTGAGGAATGGACTGCGTGTGCCCGATAGTTTAAAAGGGTGCTACAGCAGAAACTGATAGAAGAGGGCCGCGAGGCGAACAACGGTGATGTCGGTTGAGTTGCCGAGGGTGGCGGGGATGCCTCGGCATTATCGTCACCAATGGCTCCCGCGGGAGGCGTTCCTGTCTGAGGCCGGCATAGCTGTGGCATATGTATTCTGAGCTGTACATATTATTGAGTGTAAATGGTGTCTGAATGTGTTACGTAGTGTATATATATTTTTCTGCAAATAGAGTGTGAATGAGAGGTGTAAATATTTGTATAAACGTGAGGTGTGCCCGTGACGCGCGTGGTACTGAAGTTATGCCATCGACGGCAATTCCAGCATCACGTTGCGTGAAGGAGTAGTTTTTTAGTGGGTACCCATTACAATATGCGGTGAACCCCACACACCCAGTATCTACGGGCTACACGGCGTTTGGCTGAGGCAAATTTTCTCAACTCCGACGTTAAAAAAAAAAATGCCTTATCTCTGCAGAGTACTGTTGGCATCATGTCAATATGCTGTTACTCTGTAAACTGGTATACATAAATAAAATGGATACATTAGCGCTCAAAAATATCTTATCTAATATTTTAGAATATATAGAGCCACAAAATGTATAAAAACATAACATCCGGAAAGGACATTTTTGATAGCAAAGATTTTATTTTGTTATAAAGTATAACAGTGAGAGAGGTAAAAGATTTTTAAATATAATGGTTTCTAGTTAAATTAACCTATTTATTTTTAATTGCCCATTCTCACTTGTTTACAAGTAAACCGTTTAACTAAAATCATCCTTCCGAAAATAATTATTTAGTATAATTGACGCATAGTTTAAGTTAGATAATTAAAACCAAAAATAAGTTTTAAACGCCCATTATACTTATCTCTGTTTAAGTGAGTACATAAAAGTGTGTATACTAGCATGTAAACATTAATGTATTGTATATTTAGAGAAATAACTATTGTTAAAATATAAATATATTTAAAAAAAGGAAGTATGTGTCGTTTAACGAAAACAAAACAAAGGAATTAATATTTACTTCCTTTTTCCTCCTTTTTTAATTCCTGTTTCCTTCCTACAAACTACACATGTTTTATCATCTTACTACAAAATATATTAATTATTAGTGAAGGATAAACACGTTTTACAATTTTATTTAATTAAACAAAGAGTTTATATTAATTGCATTCCCTTAAAACTTAATTTTAATTTTGTCTAGTTTTATTCGACCATCCCAGGAAGAAGGGAAAATGTTTAGGATTTTAATAATGTTATGTTTGTTCGTGCCCCTGTAATTCCAGAATGGCTGTATTAATGTTCATGAAATGAATATCAAAAGGATTGCAAGAATTTATTTGTTTTTCTAATTACAAATAAAAATTTTAGAAGCAAGCAGGTATTCCCAAAATTTCCTTCTTCGACAGAATAATTCATAATTTTCCATTTTACAAATATACGAAAAATATAAAAACACTGGAACTTAATAAATAATGAAAAACATCTGAAATTAGAAGTTTTAAATTAAAGTAATTTAGGATCAATAAATAAAAAATAAAATAAAAATTTAATGATTACGAAGTTAACTACTAATGACTTTTTTTTTGTCTTTATGACTGGTTTGATGCAGCTCCCCAAGTTTCCCTATCTAGTGCCAGTCGTTTCATATCAGTATACTCCCTACAACCTACATCAATAACAATTTGTTTTACATATTCCAAACGTTGCCTGCCTGCACAATTTTACCCTTCTACCTGTCCCTCCAATATTAAAGCGACTATTCTAGGAAGCCTTAATATGTGACCTATAAATCTGTCTCTTCTTTTAACTATATTTTTTTCAAATGCTTCTTTTTTCATCAATTTGCCGCAACATCTCTTCATTTGTTACGTTATCTACCCAACTGATTTTTAAAATTCTCCTGTAGCACTACATTTCAAAAGCTTCTAATCTTTTCTTCTCAGGTACTCCAATCGTCCAAGTTTCACTTCCACATAAAGCTACGCTCCAAACATATACTTTCAAAAATCTTTTCCTGACGTTTAAATTAATTTTTTATGTAAAAAAATTATATTTCTGACTGAAGGCTCGTTTCGCATGTGTTATTTGGTATTTTATATCGCTCCTGCTTCGTCCAGCTTTAGTAATTCTACTTCTCAATTAACAAAATTCTCTACCACCGTAATCTTTTCTCTTCCTATTTTTACATCCAATGGTCTATCTGCATTATTTCTACCACCTTTCATTACTTTCGTTTTATTCTTGTTTACTTTCATACGGTATTTCTTGCGTAGGACTTCATCCATGCCGTTCATTGTTTCTTCTAAATCTTTTTTACTCTCAGCTAGAATTAATACATCAATTTATGATTTAATGGGTGAAAACATTAGCTCTTAAATTGCGTTCGGTAGTCGTTGATAATATTTTTACAAAAAATCTTCACTAAAATATAGTAAAGATGCACACTTCGTAAATGAGGGGAATCGCAAAACAGTTCGTAAACGGTTATAAATCGCGGATTTAGGGATATTAAAAAAATTTTTTTCATTTGATTATGAAATAGAACAAGCAAATCAAAAGAAGATAATACGGTATTATAAAGTGTACAGAGTTAATGAAATTATTAACGTGCAAGGATAGAACATCTCACCAAATCTTCAATGGTGGGATGCAAAACAAAGATCTTGTTTGAGCAATCAAATATCTCAGTGGAAAAGAAACTATACCGAATAGAATAATTAACTGGTATATAATGGTGCGAAATATCTAATCACAGTTATAAATTATTACAAAGGCGATATATATATATATATATATATATATATATATACTTTTTTTTTTATTGTAACGCTATAGCAACTTTACAATCTGTTTAGTAAGATAATTGAACAAGAAGTAAATAAGATCTGTTTGGACCAACATTTAGTAGCCACAGACCCAGTGGTTTGTGACGTAATAACGAAATAAAATAAATGAAATAGAAGAGCAATCCGTAAAACCGGACTATAAAATCACCTAATTGATAAATAAAATCATAAATATTGTTTCTCATCAATCACGAAAAGTCCCTGATTGTGTTATCCAATATATTGACTGCCATATAATTTGGGTACCGATCCAAACGATTTTAATATCGTAGACTGGCCAGAGAGATTTCCTGTCGAACAGTTTGCAATATAAAATCATTATATATGAGGTTATTGCTTATGTATCAGGATTTAGCATTTTTCGCAGTGTTTTTGTCTGGTAGCGTTCAAGTATGTCAATATTCGAATTGCTAGTTGTACCCCAATATTCAAGCCCGTAAATCCAAATAGGCTTCAATATGGATTTATAAACCAATAATTTACTTTCTACTGAAAGCCGAGACCAATGTCTTACTAGCCAGTACTTGTTTTTAAGCTTGAGATCCAAAAATATCCGCTTAGATTTGATATGTTTTGCCCAGGTCGGTCAAGATGATAACCTAAATATTTAGTCTTGAGAACTTGGAATTAGAATATTGAAAATAGAAACAGTTGGACAGTGCTCCTTTTGAAGGGTGAACGTGACGTGCTTCGACTTTGTCTTGTTTATTTCTATTTTCTAACTTGTAAGCTATGATTCGCAGAGGGTGATATAATCTTGAATAAAATGACATGCAGTAGTTGAATTTTCGTGGACAGCAAGAATTGCAGTATCGTCAGCATCAATTGCATCTGTGGTATTTGCCGTAATTGGCAAGTCGGCCGTAAATACAACATACAAGATAGGTCCGAGAACGCTTCCTTTAGGTACCCCTGATTTTATAAGGAAAAAACCCGTTAAAACCTCTTCGTGTTTAACTTGAAAATATCTGTATTCTAGGTAAGATTTTAGCACTACATAGAAAACATGCGGTAAAATCTTTTTCAGTTTATAGAGAAACCGTACATGCCAAACTTTGTCAAAAATTTGACTGACATCAAGGAAAACCGCTGAACAGTATTTTTTCTTGTCTAGAGCATAACGTTAACAATCCTGTTTGCTTGCACCATAGTATAATTTGATGATTTTTTGTATTATGATTTATAAACGATAAAGAAAAGTATATAATATAAATAAATGGTGAAAAATTAATTTTCAGTTTGAGCAGTACGAAAACACATGCCAAGTAGAGAAAAATCTCTACTAGTAGAAGGTGGGTAAGTACTGTACACTTGAATGAACAAGTGGTGAAGCCAATTCAATCCTTTCCAAGAGGTAGGAAAAGATCTTGGGATAGGTTAGTTATAGAATGGAAAAGGAGGTGGTATTCACAAGATCTCTAGTATTAACCTTCCATCCACCAATCACTTAAGAAGTTTTTTAACCTAATAAAAGGAAGGTTTACCGTTACTGGTTTTTTCTACACAGCTCTTATTTTGAATTGAAAAAATTCTAATTTCGAGACCGCTTTAAGAAAAATTAGTAAGTAGAAAGGGGGCTAATATCGTACTGAAATAAAAAATGCTTTTTATTTATACACTCGTATGTAGAAGTTTGAGTTGTATTCATAACTAAAAGCGTACATCTTTATTTTTTTTATCTCTTTTAATAATATTTATTGACATTACACACACACGCGCGCGCGTTTTATATATGTATATATATATAATATATGTTTTGTCATGAATTTTACAGTGAATTTCAATATATTGACCTTTCATCTAGTTTATTCTGATCACATGTCCTTGAATTTTTTTTGTTAGTCGGAACAAAAAGAATATCTTTTATAATATCCTTTCAGCAATTTAGTAAATGAAGGACAGGTTAGACATTGTATAGTGTTAATAATAAAGATTGTATAAGTAATTCCAAAGTCATTTTGGCATAAATTCAGGCGTAAAATAGTATAATTATTAGTTTTAAACCGTAAGAAAAATCTTACATAAAAATATATGTTAATTTTTCCCTAAGTAATAAAGTAGAACAGTATTATTGAAATCTTATTTTATTATCCGAAAAGATTATTAAAAAAATATCTACTTTATATATTTAAAATATAAAAAAAACCTCGGACTCAAATGCAGGAATAATAGAGGTTAATTATAATCTGTATAAGAAGCAGTTAATATTTTACCATTATAAGAACTAGAAAGGTGAGCTCTGTTTCAGAAAGTTAAGACAGAGATGCAGATTGTTTCCATTGCTTTTCAACTTGTTCATGAAAGAAGCAACACTAAAATTGTAGTAAAATTTTTATAATGGAGCAATTATAGAATCTTGTATATGCTCGTATATAAAAATGAATGTTTGTTTGTTTGTCCACAATGCGTTCCTAAACCATTCATCCAATTACGATAAAACTTCGGTGAGTTGTTGTGCACACGCTCTCAAAGACTTATGAATTAGTTTGAACCCGCTAGGTAGCGGGTTTTATTTTATTTTATTATGGTCACATTTGGTTCATATTCATATGTGTTACTTACATGGAAAAAAGCTTTTTTTTGTTATTAAAACGATACATCACAATGCCCCCCTCCGCAAGGGGAAAAGTTCCAGCCTCATAGCGTGTCAGGTCGCTACACCACCCCCACCGTTCCTTTCCAGCAATGGCTTTAACGGAGAACATCTTCTTGCCCTCAAACTGATCACATTCCACAGTGTTCAGCCCGGCCACGTGAAATGCCACCGAAACAGATGCCCCGAGGGACACCTACATCAATAAATTCACCCCGAGAGATAGTATTGAGTTTATGTCTTCCGAAGAAGACATTTGACACCTAAATCTACCAAGTTGCCCTCAGGAACTAAGCTAAAAGCCTACTCGCGGAAGATCGAAGACCCCGCGCCTGTCACCATTTAAGCCCTAAACTACAGCCTAGTGCGTAGATGCATTAAGTATGCCACGACAGCATATCAATCTGCAAGAATTCAATCACCCGCAACGAATATCGTTAATTTAAGCGATTGGAGTGCAGCCAGCATAAACTAAGTCCCAGAGGACCTCAGGTCTGGTCCGTCGGGAGCTGAGTATAACCTCTATTCTCCCACTACAGCTCATACAGCGGCACAAACCGCTAGGATACCTAATCTCTGCCAGGCCGACCATCAAGAAATGCGGCAACCCAGTCCAAGATTGGGACTAAGAACCTAAAGGCCGGATCCAATAATGTTCGATGGGGAATCGACTCTGCAAGCAGAGCCTTACCACCAGAAACCCGCGGTCGAGAAATAAATTGCCAAAGAACGATTTGGCATCGCAGAAACAAAACACATTACACATTAGAAATACGCCTTCCACATTAGAAATAAGATGGATCATATTAACACAGAACAACTACACGACCTGGCAGATCACCCAACTGACGATGGGCGGTGTTGAAAAACAACCCCAAGGCCCACAACAACAACTCTCCTAACTCTGTGTGCAAACACCAAGCTTCAAAGAAGGATACTAACTATCCAAGGAATTGAAGTACAATTCTACCGCACGTAAGTAACAGCCACAGTCCTTCCTTTTGACCGAATGCTTGCACTTCTTGCGCAACCTTTTACAGTTGACGCACGATGGAGCCTAGGCTTTTTGCGGACAGTCGTCGCGCTTGTGACCCTCCTCGCCACAATGCGCGCAGACCGACGCATACTTACAGAATTTGGCCCTGTGACCAAAACGACAGCAATTGAAGCACCTTTGCACATCAACGTACTCTTTGACCCTACAGGAAGTGAAGTCAACGTACAACCTACCCTCTGAAAAAGGAAATTTGATATGTTTTGCCCAGGTAAATTGTCGGTCAAGATAAAAACCTAAATATTTACAGTCTTGAGAACTTTGAATTGGAACATTGAAGATAGAAGCAGGAGGACAATGTTCTCTACAAAGGGTGAATGTGACGTGATATGATTTTGTTTTGTTTATTTTTATCTTCCAACATGTAAGCCACGATTACAGGTAAGTGATATAATCTTGAATAAAACGAGACGCAGTGGTCGGATTTTCGTGGAAAGCAAGAATAGCAGTATCGTAAGTAAACGCTGCAACTGTGGTATTTGCCGTAATTGGAAAGTCAGACGTAAACAGAACATAAAAGATGAGTCCGAGAACGCTTCCTTGAGGTATCTCTGATTGAATGAGGAACAAATCCGTCAAAATCTTTCCATGTTTAATCTGAAAACACCTGTGTTCTAGGTAAACGTTTAGCACTACGTAGAAAATATGCGGTAAAACCTCATGAAAGAAATACATCTCCAAAAAATTGGATCCGCTAGAGGGCGCTAGGATTGAGATATTTGGAAAAAGTTGCAATTATGGTCCGATTTGTTTCATACTCAGCATATATATTTGTTACATGAAAATAAATATTTTTGCGAAAAATGGACCCGCTAGGTGGCACTGGGGTTGAGATTTATTTACCAATTTGGGACATATTTAAAATATATATTAGTTAAGCGAAAAGAAAAATGTTTGGCAAAAACTGTTCCCGCTATGTGGTGCCAATGTCAAGATATTTAAGAAACAAACAAATATACAAACAGACTTCCTTCTTCTATATATATATGTATATATAAAAGGCAATGTTTGTATGTGTGTCCGCTATAGATTAAAAAACTACCGGACCGATTTACGCGTGGTAAAAAGGAAAAAATGGAAACGGCAAAAAGAGAAAGAAAAATGTAAAAGGGGATAAGGGTAAAAGAGGGAAAGGTGATAAGGGGAAAGGCGAAGAAGGGGACGGGGAAAGGAAAACGGTAAAGGGGAGAAAGAGAGAAACAAGAAAGGGTGAAATCGGAAAGTGGTAGAAGGGAGAATAGGGAAATAGGGAAAAAGAAAAAACGGAAAGTGAAAGGTTAAATTTCGTGAATTTCCATAATGTTCAATTTTTTAATATTTTATCAATCTTTCAATTGTGTTCATTTTATGTATATATACTCAGACCTAGCAATAGCGAAGCATTACCAGGTCTTATTTTAAGGCTAATTATTTTGTATACGCAATTAAGTTTTGACGTAGTCTTTTAGAATGAAGAAAAATCTTTTTTTGTTTGCTACTTCATTGAACGCTAACAGTTTTGGTTAAAAGAAAAACTCATTAACGTCTAAAAATTGACATCCAAATTTTATTTGTTAGTCTATAATACAAAATACACCGGTATTTTATTTTAAAACAGCTTGTCCTTAGGGATAAATTATATTTCTTGTATTGTTTTAGATAATGACGGCGTAAAAATTTACGGTTACGAGGTGGCAACTCGAAAGTACCGAGCACTCGGCTATAACGACCATATTTGATCGGCCCTTGAATCTCGTTATAACTAAGTTTTACTGTATTTTAAAACTTCCACCTCATAGCATAACATTAAAGTAGGTTATTCGTTTAGAATTATTATAGAGCTCTTTACTTAATACAAATTAAAAACATCATCAGATCTAAAACACAAAAAAGAATAGTCATTTGCAAAAATGCAAACAAAATACTAATCGCACAAATACGGTTAAAAATATATATATTTATTTATATAAAAACAAATTTATTGTGCTCGTGATCAACATGAAAAGAGATATTTTCTAAAGTGATGTAATAAATGAAAAGTTCTTTTACATAACATTACAGTATCGTGTATTTATATATTATATTACGACATCATTAAATATATTTGGCAGTTTCTAATATTTATTATTTATTTATGCAAAACTTAATGTAACAAGAAAAAAGTTTAAGGAGTACATTTTCCAAAAAACAGTGGTTTTTTATATTCATGCAGTTTTATGTAAATTAATTTTCTTAAACCGGAAGTATGTCGTTTCATATTATAAGCTATAACATTATAAGAATCCAAATGTTTTTCTGATTGCCTGTCCACATGTATTTATTTCTTCTCAATTATCTTTTCACGTACCTACTTTTGAGAACAGAATCTGCATCGATATTTAAAAATATATGTATATATATATATATATATATCATGAAAATTGGTTGAAATTTAAATTAATTCTTGTCCCAATAAATATTTTACTAGACATATTCCCATTGAGTATATTACATAGAATTATTTTCGAAATAAGAAAAAAGAACCCTCCTTTCAAGAAAGTTCTATGAAGATAGTTCAAAATTTTACTTGCTTTAATTTTCATTACTTAAAATTTGTTAATAAAATGCATCTTCAGAAAGTTAATCACTTTATAACAGTTTTTCTTGTTCTTCATTTGAAACGTAAAAGAAAACATCTAAAGAAAATTTGTATAAACATAATTGAAATTTTTTTTGCAAAAATCATACTGAGTATTTAAATTTAAAAAAAAATCACCAATAAACGAGCTGGTTTAACATTTTTTTCTATCAAATGGAAATATTTAGTTAATTTTTGCCTAAAATCTTCTTTAAAATTCAATAAACACAAGTCATTAAAATAGGCATGGTTTATTTTTTTAAGCAAACATTGGTAGGTATATAAAACGAAACACATGAGCGTCCTATAATAAAAGAAGTACTTATTCTTATTTAACATTTGTATGAATAAAAACAATCACAAATTCATAATCTTACAATAAAAATAGTTGAAGTGAAAATATCATTCCTGAAAGAAAAAATTTTTATAGGTATATTACAGTTAGAGGAAAACAGAAAATGAAAACTCTACATTATTTCCCAGCATTAGTTTTGCTTTTTTTCACCAGGGTAACGTTTTTTTGTAGGCCTAACCATGTGTTAAAAAAACTAAAAATTGTAACGTACAAACATTTTTTTAAAAATAATTAAACTAATTAAAAAAAAAACATAATAAATAGAAGTAAAAAGAATTATCGTTCTTTTTAATTTTGACATTTTTGAATCAATGATGAATTAAGGATTTAATTGTTCATATTTTGATATCTGAAAACGAAGTTTAAAAAACAGTTGTAAAAGACTATTTTATAATAGTCTTTTACAACTGTTTTTTTACATTTATTTTGTAATTATTTCATGTAAAATTTTTACAAATTAGTTCTTTTACATCTATTTTATATAAAATATATAGTTTGTATATACTATACATATAAAAAAATTTGTTTTATATATATATATATATAAAACAAATTTTTTCAATACATTAAATATTTATGTACAAAAAATTTTTTCATGGATTTTTTAATTGGATTCATTATTTCTATGGTTAATTTAATTTTTGGGTTTTATTTTTAAGATTAATTCAAAATAAAAACATTGAAATAAAGTATATGATTTAAAATTAAAGTAATTTGTACAATAATAAAATAGCTTTTCATATATACAAAAATAACTGGGTACATTATTAATAGTGTGTCAATGATTCTTTACATGGTATAGAATGTTAAGTTAACATCTTTTCATGCAATGGTTTAGAAAGAAAACTGAGTATCGATTGCTCGTCAGATGGCTGATTATAGAAAAATGAATTTTTATTAAAGATACAGCTGAGTTTAATGGTTTTACTCGAAAGATAATTGACAATATATACAAAAGAATTGATGAAAATTTTAGCTTCAGAACTAGTTGGAGACAGAATTAAAATTTAAGAAATAATAATAATATTTACTTTTTTGAAACTTTTTCATCTTATTTTTATTTAAAATATGGGTGGACCTAAGAAAAATTCGCAACAAAATACAAAATTTGAGAAACATCCGTAATGAAAAATTGCAAAAAGAAAAATTGATAAACGAATAATAAACAATTATTATAAAGTATGAAGGAAAAAGCAACGCGTAGAATGAAAAAGAAAAAAACATATATACATAGATTTTCGAAATTGAGAGTTCTAAGGTTGAAGTTCTTGTAAAGGGAATTGCTTTTATATGGCTTTGAATACTAGACTGTGTACACCGGTGTTCTTTGGTGGTTGGGTTTCAATTAACCACACGTCTCAGAAGTAGTCAACCTGAGTCTGTTAAGAACTACATATTTATTGGTATATTTACACTTACATTTGCAGCTACAGGCCTGAAAAGCCAGTTACAAGAATTATATTTGCCTATTCGCACACACACACACCTAGATCTGGCAGCAGCTGAAAAAACTGGTTGAAATACATAATATATACAATTTTACATAAAATTACAAAAAATACAGAGCCAAAACAGGTTTTTTCAAATCGACTTTCTACTTTTTTTAATGAAAATCTTTTAACGAATTTTCCTGAAGATTTGTATGAAATTATTATGAGTAATAAAACTGTAATAATGTGTGTGTGTGTATGTGTGTGTGCCCGCGTGCGCTCGTATATTAATACACTTTAAAAATACAATACTTAAAAAAAGACAGGCTGAACAAACAAAGAATTGTTTCAAATCCTCTATGCATAAAATTCAATCAATTTTCGTTTAAGTCTTGCTCTTACTTTTTTTGAAAGAAACTTTCAACTGGATTACCTCTATAAATTAAAGAATCATCAGAGTTGGTGAATTTAGAAAAAACGAAAAGCCTGAAAATACATTAAAAAATTCATAAAAAAAAGAACTGAAAAACTTTTTTTGTAGTTGGTTAAAAAGCAATATTCCTCCAAATATTTAATACGAAAAAAAACCGTCCTCGGAATTATATAGTTTTGGATATTATCCAGCTGAAAAGTTTAGATATATGTCTATTTTTAAGATTAATTCAAAAGAAAAATATTGACTTTATGACGTCATTGTTTATGATGTTTTGAATGATGTATTTATGACAGATCGTAAACTTTCATTTTCTTATAATATATAATATTATAAGTAAAATCTCTATAATATTACAGAGTTAAAAATAAATACTTTTCAACTCTGTGTCACAAGAAAATATAATTTTAGATCCACACAAATCTGACGAACTTATGACATTACTCCCCCCTTCTTTTTACAATTTAATTTCTCTCCAAGGAATTAATCCATTACTTTCTGCGTTTCATAAAACTAAAATAACAAATTTAATTTTTTTATTACATTAATTATTATATTTATAAATTATGATATAATTACATTTAGTAATTAATGTACATTGTTTTTCCCTGAATTACTTTATAAAAAATCCTGTTTTCGTAATTTCCGGGAGATGAGAAGTGAAATTAAAATTTCCAGAGCAGATCAAATAACATGCATGCACACCGTATACAAAAAGAAACTTGTCGAACCATGTACTAGTTGCACTGTATGTTATTATTAATAAAAATTATTATTTTTATAATTACTAATTACTTGATTTAAAACTAGTTATGAAAGTATAGGATTTTTATGATGGATTAACTTGAAATTCAAATAGTAATGCAATAATTCTAACGGAACGTAATGTTAAACGCAGAGTAAACTAAATTATTGCATACATGTTCAGAAATTGTTGTATTGCAAATTAATATATTTTACGTGAATTGTATAACAAGTTATGTACAAATGCAATGAATTATTACTGCAACATAAACAGGCAGAATACTTAATATTAATAAAAAGAGAAAACAACAATTCTAATTTTTTTTAATTATTATAACAGTGTTACAGAAATAGTTAATAATTAATTTATCAGTTCATTATAAAAAAAAGAAATGTACGTACTATTTTATTTTGATCACAATAAATTTATTCTTTATCTTTTATTCTATTTATTGTTCACAATCCTGAATGCATAAAAATTTACCTGCACAATTAAAATTAACTTTTGTTTGTAAGCTGGATTACAGGTGATACAAAATATTCATTTCTTAAAGCAGATTTTAAAATGTAAAAAGTTTTATAAAACCTTTTTAAGAATGATAAATATTATGAAATTATCTACGAGTATGTCTCAGGAATTAGGAAAGAAAGATATTTCTTCAGTATAATCTTAAGTGTATTTCAATGTTGAGATTTGTCTAAAAAATACCGGTAGTTCTTTTTCAAAGAGAGAATGAGAAAAAGAATGACGGAGAAAATACTTAATGTAGCTCGTAAAACATTTCAGAAAAATATCTATTTTTTCATTCAAATTTTCCTAAATAATTGTGAACTTGTTTTGTTTTATTATTGTAATTTATCACTGTCACGATTGGTTTTGGTTATTGTAATGTTTTTTAATTTATATCTATATATCTATATATATATGTATATTCAATATAAACAGAAATAGAATCTTCGTTTTTTTTTGTTTTTTTTATGAAAAAGTATAATAATTTGAAATAAACGAAAAAATGGAAAAATTTAATGTATTAAAATTTTTATTGAGGATTTTTAACCGACTCAGTAAAAGTAGGAAGTTCCCAAAAATTAGAATTTATTCCTCGTGGAATGCGACCATTGCAGGGAGGAAGGCATTACAGAACACAGGTGTTCGAGTGTGCTCCGTTTTTGTAAAACGGGGCAGCCGTAATAGGAAAGCCTGCTGGAGGGAATTCGCCATTTTTTCTCCTGATATGATCATTGGCACTATGGTACGGACCGAAAGGCCGCTATGCTGCGGACGTGACACATAGCGTCCCAAGCTATGTTCGAGAAGATTATCCATACGAGGATGGCGGAAGAATTGTAGAGGTGAATAACTCTCCCTCAGACACACTTTTGGCTGTCTTCACATTAAAGCAGGTCCGGGTCCCATGGTGGAAATAACGAAAATGAAGAAAAATACAGCGAATAATATGCTGTTAAGCATTATTTATGCAGAAATACGGCGTCTGTAAATAAAGTAATGAGACTGGTTTAGAAAAACTTTTTATTTACAATCCAAATATACATGGACTCACCTTCGAAATACTTCCCTTGGGAAGCCACGCAACGCTTCAAATGGTTTTCCCACTCTTCATAGTAGAGTTGGACGTCAGAAACTGGAATATTCTTCAGATGGTCGGTTACATTTTTTTTTAACTACTACTACTAGTTTTCTACTATTCCAAAATACACGCACGGACTCTTTTCAGCATATTAGCAGAAACCTGTTTAAGAGTTGCATTGGAAATCTTCGTGATTAAATCTGTAATATTGACTTTAAGTTCATCAATAGTGTGAGGATTGTTTTTGAAGGACTCGAACTTAATATAGCTCCACAAAAATTAGTCAGGAGATGTGAGGTCTGGGAACGTTGGAGGCCATAAGCCCTTGCTTATTATTCGATCATCAAAGAACTCTTGCAGAAAATCCACGGTTTTTCGAGACGTGTGGCATGTAGCGCCGTCTTGCTGAAACCAGCAATACCATTCTTGAGGTTCCAGGAGGGACACAAATTGGCGCACAATATTCCTGTATACTTCACCATTTACTGCCTGTTCGAAGAATATGGGTCCGACTATACGATGACGAGATATCGCACACCACACACCAATTTTTTCAGGATGCAACGATTTGTCTTGTAAAGCGTTAGGATTTTCAACCGCCCAAATTCGACAATTTTGACTGTTCATATAACCATCGAGATGGATCCAAGCTTCATCACTAAAGAACACTGTTTAAAAATTCGATTCCGTTATCGTTTACGAGAGACCTAAACCAACGGCAATATTGCAATCGCTTGTTTAAATCTGGAGGCTGAAGCTATTGGACGAATCGTACGCGATATGGATACAATTTCAACTTTTAGCAGCTTTCTGAACACTCGAATATGACAAACCAACTTGCGTGGAAAGTTTTCGTAAACTTTTCCGTGGAGAATTGAGCAATCTTGTTTTCACATTCTCTAAAACATCATCTGTCAAGCGAGTTGGTCGACCGCTACCTTTTCTGTCGCAAACACCACCTGTCTCTCGAAATCGGTTTGCTAGCCTAGATATTGACATTTTTCTGGCGGAGGAACACCAACAAATTTAATTTGAAATGATTCTTTTACACTCGCGTACTATTTCGTAGGAAAATATTGTTCAAGAATGAATACTCGTTGTTCTATGGTAAAAGACATTCTGTTCGTAACATGACCGGAAACGGCACAAACGTTTACACAGCTCAATGAGAATCAACTCACACTGCCGTATCTATACCGGTTGAGTAGCTCTACCAACTTCGTGTCACAAAACAAAATTTCCCTTAGAAAAAAATTACCAGACATTAACAATTGGGTAACAGGACTAAAAAAATCACCTGTATATATAAAAATATTCAAGTACAACAAAAAAAATTAAATAAAAAGCTGCTCGTATGAAAATTTGCCGTTGTTAAGAAAAAAAGATGAGAAACTTGGTCTCAATAAAATCAAGGAAAGGAATACAAAAATAACATAGATTATTAATGAGCCTCGATTAAATTTCTTCGAAAATCTTAATAATTGTTTTTTATGTAAAATTTCCAACCAATTCTTTTGAATCTTTAAAAGTACAAAGTACTTTAAATATTATAGCATCAGCCTACATATTATTATTTTATACTAATTGAAGACTAAGGAATAACAAAAAAAATATATAAAATCTTCCATTATCTAATTAAACAATGTAATTTCTGTTTAAAGATGTTTAATTTAAGAAGATATTTTTATAAAAATAAACCATTGCAGGGAGGAAACCATTGTTGTTATGACCCCACAAATCATTGCGGGCCAATGTAATAGTAAAAGCCAAGTAATGGTTATGGTTGTTGTAGCCCCGCAATGGTTTTATAAAAATTGTTACGGAATCACTACAAGTACTTTCTTCCAAAAGATTAAAAAGACAATCATCGAAACAGGTGAAAAGTAAGATATATAAAAAGTACCATACAAGTCGAACACGAGGAGAACCCCTTCTCCTTGATGTCTTTAAAGTTAATAATAAAAATGCGTACAAATAATGTTTAAAAAATTCAATTAAGTGAAACACAAACGGATTCTTACATTTTACGATGACTAAACTAGGTCTGATGATAATTGTTATGTTAATTGTGAATTTCATATATATATATATATATATATATATATATATATATATGTTGTATATTATTATTATTATTATTATTGTTATTGTAAAACACTATTTTTAATAAAAAATTTTGTTTATTTTAATTTAAATTCCCTTTACTATCCAATTTTTTTATTTTCGATTACCACCAATTCATTCATTCTATTTCTCAAAAGCAATTATTCAACCAGCATTGATACAATATAAAAATCAATTTTAACTGTTCACATCTGATCATATTGCATATACCGCTATATCCTATTAACTTTATAACACAGCCATCAACTAAAAGTAGTTTTAAAAAACAATTCATGGTATATGGCACCATTTATTTTAATTACAAAAAGAGAATAACTCCGCCGTAACTAGTGACTGAAAGCTTTCTAACACGAACATACACACACACACACACACATATATGTATACTCTTAAAAAACAAACGTAACTCGTTTTTTTAAATATTTCAATTGATTTCACATAATAAAACTACTGCAATGGACAAAATCTACTCTTTAAAGTATTTTATTTTTCTCACTAACTCTCTCTCTCTCTCTCTCTCTGTATTCACATACTTATACATAATAGATAAATTCTCTGAGATTCCAAAAAAAAGGTTTTTATTGCAAAGTCCTTTAACATCCTGACTCTCGTAGGGGAAGAAACCCGCCTTGTGACGATTCTTTAACAACTTTAGATCTTGTAAAAACTTTGATAGACTTTAATCTATAATTAACTTTTGTCAATAATTTATGTAGGCTAGGTGTGAATCACAAGAAGATGATAGTTTTAGCCCATTAGCCAAATAGAAATTGAAAAGAAGAAAACGGTTGTTATTAGTTTATCTAAAAAAAAATTAACAAAGTAAAAAATCTGATTTAGATACCACATGACTTCCTTGTATCCCTTTTAAATTACATACACATTTTTTAAAATGAAAAGTACATAAATTTTTATTTCGTTAGTAACTTCTGATATTTTTTCATTTTTTTTATTTTATTGTTATTATTGAATTACTATTTATTGTATTTTTTTTTTTTTTTTTTTTAAATCAGTGGTTAATAATTATTAATAAATCAATATATTTTAATTTAAAAAAAAAATTAAAAAAAAGAGATGAAGTCTGATTCGATCTTACCCTTGTAAGATCCAAACATTTCATTATTTACAATTTTATTTGGCTATAACTCTGGAACCAATGAGAATAAGTACCACATATCATATACTTGAAAATCTCTCAATGAAGACTTAACTACTGCAGTTAAGAAAAAGTCCAAAATACATTTTTTTTTTTATTTTGGGCTTTTTTGGACACTTTTGGTTCAGTCAACTGCAATAAAAGAGGAATTAACAACTATATGTTACAAAAGTCCTAAATCCATAATTTCAACATCGTACGGCTAATCGTTTTTGAGTTATACGAGATACATACGTACGTACAGACGTCACGCTGAAACTAGTTAAAATGGATTCAGGGATGGTCAAAATCGATATTTCCATTGAAATCTGAAAACCGAACATTTTCGCGATCACAATACTTCCTTTATTTCGTACGAGGAAGTAAAAATCAGAGTTCACTAACATTTTATCACTTATGTTAAAAGTTCAAAACTGATTTATAAATAATCTATTGGTAAAATCGCTAAAAAAATTCAATAATGAATACGACTTAGGTGGGTTAATTATATATACAAAGTATTTTCTTCAATAAAAATTTTAATATGTTTTAAAGTGATGGTACAACTACTTTCGTCTTCTGCCTAACTGACATCTCAAACGCTACTCAACTATCCTATTCAAAATTTAAAAAGGAAACGTGTTTCCTGTAAACGGTATTAAAAATTTGAAAACCAAATTATTAAGACAATCAATTAATACCAAAATATTGATAAGTAGGTACTTCTAGGGCATAAGTTTGCATTCAAGAAATACATTTTTAATTAATTTTTTTGAACAGAAATTTTTGTAATGTAATGACATTATATAGATTAAGAGAAAATTAATTGGGATAAAAATCATTCAGTATAAAACGTAATACGTCATTAGCAAAGGTATATTTCAAACAGTAGATGCATTGTATAATTTTACTTCCTTGTACGAAGTGAAGGGGGTATTGTGATCTTGAAAAATTTCGGTTTTCAAATTTCAACGGACATATCCATTTTGACCATCCCTGAATCCATTTTGATTAGTTCCGGCGTGACGTCTGTACGTACGTATCTCGCATAACTCAAAAATGATTAGCCGTAGGATGTTGAAATTTCGGATTTAGGGTTGTTGTACATTCCCCTTGTAAGAGCAAAATATTTCATTAATTAAAATTTTATTTGGCTATAACTCTGGAACCAATGAAAATAAGCACCACATATCATATACCATTGAAAAGCTCTCAATGAGGGCTTATTACTGCAGTTAAGAAAAATTCCAAAATCCAAATATTTTGGATTTAAATATGTACATAAGTACGTCACGCTGAAATAGTCAAAATGGATTCAGGAATGGTCAAATGAAAATTTCCGTTGAAATAAAAAAAACCGAAATTTTTCACGATCACAATACTTCCATTACTTCGTACAAGGATGTAATAATCGAGATTTATTAATAACAGTTAATTATTTTACTTGGTCCCAAATTATTTTTATTGGTAACTGGTCCCTGGTTATTGAATTCACTGCTGCAACAATTCGATTCCGCAGATCTTGAAGAGTAGTAGGCTTAATTGGTAAACCCACCGGGTTAGTCTAGTGGTTAACTCGGTCATCGCAAATCAGCTGATTTCAAAGTCGAGAGTTTTAAGGTTCAAATCCTAGCAGAGGCAAGAGTAACGTTTTTACGGATTTGAATACTAGATAGTAGATACCAGTGTTCTTTGATGGTTAGGATTCAATTAACCACATATCTCCGGAATGGTCGACCTGAGACTACACAAGGCTACATTTCATTTACGTTCATACATATCATCCTCATTTATCCTTTAAAGTAATGCATATATATATATTTTTGTTTTTGTTTATATTCTAATGTCGAAATATTAGAAAATTGAATTATAAATGAGTATTCCGGTGTAAACTAATAAATATTATTACATTTACTATTTAAAAATTAAAGAAATAAAACATTTCATTTAATAGAACGTAATAATATTAAAAATGCCTGTCTTATAGAAACAAGATTTATAAAAAAAAAATACGAATAATACACGCTTATAATAAATTATATGAAAAACAAGTTCTATAATAATATTATATTATATTATAATACAATAAAAAATAGGATTAGGCCGCAATATTGCACCATTTACTTTCAAATTGATAAATAAAATATAACGACCCAAAATCTCCGTCGTGTTTTTTTAAAGTCCAAAATCGGACCATGGGAATGGAAATGGGAGCTTTTTCGAGGAAAAAAATCGCTATAACTTTCTTATTAAGTAAGATATCTAATTCTTTTGAAGTTTCTACTATTTTTTTGGATAAGGGCCTAAAACGTATCTAAGTAAAGATTTTTTTATCACCAACCATTGGCCCACGGGGTTCAAAAATTGGTTTTGAAGACCAAAAACATCATATCTCTCTTAATAGGCAAAGTATTGAATCGGTTTAAAGTGGTCGTTAATTCTCTAAATATTCCCTAAAATCTTTGAAATAATCTTTGATATGACCAGACCTTACGGCAAGGGATGACCAAAATGTTGCTGAAATTGTTAGAAGATGGACTTGTCGTATGCTAAATATGTAAAACTTTTTTCACATGCACCCTTATCGTATTGAGTAAATTTGTGTTTTTTTTTGTTTAAATTTAAGATGGAAATCTTTTTTATTCCCTATTTAGCACCGGTGAAATCTACCTCCGTCTTCCGGCGTGCCGAAAGGGATTTTTTTTTTGATATGGAATATCAAACTTATTCACTCCTGAACTAATCTAAATTTTTTCAAGTAATTTTCTTAGACCATGTCGGAAAATGTTTTTGTAATACGGTAATTTATTTTGATTTTGTATTTATGCAGAATTATTAGGAAAATAATTTTATAAACTGAGCAATGAGCACCCAAAATAAAACAGTTCTACATTATATCGATAAATAAGATTTAAAATATTTGCGCAATAGATTTTATGACATCATATTAGATTTTCAATGAAAGTATGTTTCAGTATTATATATATATATTGTTGGGAATTGACAGGAAGTTACTTTAAGGCCGTAATATAGGAGCGGCTGTGTAATGTATTGAAACTCATTGTTCTCTGGTGTTCATTTCTTCTTTTTTTTTGCATTAATGAATAAAAACTAATAATACATTTTGTATACGAAAATAATTTAAAATTAATGAGGCATTTCCTATATCCTAATATATGAATACGATTATATTAATTTTATAAGAAAACAGTATTATCTAGAAACCTGTTGAAGAGTTTATGAAGTGAATTACAAAACTATTATTTATTTATTCGTAAATGATGTCCATCATGGGAGTGAAAAGAAGTTTAAACTTGTTAAAAGTTACTCACTTTTAACAGATTAAAATTTAAAAAATATATTTCGGAATACCGAAATTTTTAAACGCACTATTGCATTATTATTACCTCGTTGCAACTGGTTACAACAGCTTAGGTTTGCTTCAAATATATTTTTTCCCATATCTTCGTAAAATTATTGCCAACTTTATCCGTTTCCATTACTTCAATCTGTTTCATCCTATTCACTCATTTATGTTAAACTTTTCCCCAAGCTTTCTTCCGATTTTATCTTTTTTTTTATCATATTTTCGTTTCTCCATTTTTTTTCTACATCTCATCTTTATAGTTTTATGTAATCTAGAAAATAAATTAAACTATTTCATTTCTTGTTCTATCCATCGTTACAATTTACCACCCTTAATGAGAGTTCTAACTGAACAGTTTACCGTTCAGTTGTTTACTTGCACATAAATGCATATTTTTGTTAGTTATTAAAAGATGTTTCCTTGTAAATTACGTATATACAGGGGGAGGAACATAAAACCGAACCCATAACGTAACCACTGCAGAATCGGTAGTTTATTTTGGAATGAAATTTTATGAATTATTCGGATAAATTAATAAGAAAAACATAAAACTAGATATAAATGTTGCATTATTTACAAAAGATGTTGTTTATTGTTACAAAAGATGTTCAAAATCACCACCCTGGGTACTGATGCACTTTTGTGCTCGACTGCTCATATTGAGAGTTGTCTGATGCAAAACGTACTTGTCAATTGCGTTGATTTTTCATTGAATGTTCACCTTCAGTTCATCAATACTGTGAAGATTACATGTAAAAACTCTCTCCTTTAAGCAGCCCCAAAGGAAAGAATCGCACGTAGACAACTCTGGAGAACTGGAAGCCACCGTCCTCTTCTGATAGCTCGTTCATTTGTGAAAGTTGCATCAACGCGATTAAGTGAAACGTTTGTTGCGTTGATGCAGCAAATGTGTGACACGTTGCTCCGTTTTGTTAGAAGAAGCTGTATTCTTTTCCATTATCAGTTGATTGCGTTTAGAATTATTCGAAAATTGTGAGGTAAACTTGTGTATTGACAGTCCGGTCGAGAAATATTGGTCGCACTATACGAATACCGGATAATGTGTGAATACCGGAATGGTGTTTGGCAAACCAAACACCATTTCTCATCTGAAGTGGACGTTCGAATATCTCGTAAGGATTCCTCGCCATCCAAACCTGGTGTATGAATTAAGATGGCCGGATAAATGAATACATACTTTGTCTGACATGAAATACGACATCGGGTATATCTGTCCACCAACAATGTTTTCGAGAAGCCGGTTTCAATAATCAAGTCATTTCGGATTGTCTGTCTCCTTCAATTGTAACGCGGTATGGTTTCAATTTTAATTCATGAACAATGTTACGACAATATGTGTATTTAACACCAGATTGTTGGGATAACTTGTGTAGTGATTTTTTTGGACTGGCAGTAATTCTCCTTTCAATATCGGCAACGGTCTGTGAAGTCCTAACGGAAGGTTGCCTATTTCGTTTTGAATTTGAAAACGAACCTATTGCACGCCATTTTTTAACTAAATCCTTTATGCTGTTCGCAGGGATACAGGCACTGGGAAAGTTTTCTACGAATACTTGAAGTGATTCTTCAAACGATCCATAACGAATGTAGGCCTCAACTATAGTTATCCTCTCCTGGATAGAATAAGGCATTTTACACAAACACAAGTGTACTCACAATACTGGACTGCAAAATAAACGTATACTGCACTGACACGTAACCACCTGACGAAAGGCAGCAATAATCAGTAGTAACATGTACATTCACTAATTGCGCTGGTTTTGTGAGTCTTTCACAAGTAGTACTGGGTAGCGGTTTCATTATGGGTTCTGTTTTATGTTGTTCATTCTGTATAATAACTGAGTAGACTAAAAGGCCAATATACCCATATACTGATAAGAGAAAAATTATACAAAAAAGTTAAATAAAAAAAAAAATTTTACTATTGCAGTTTAAATATATAAAACAGAGGAAGTCGCCCTGTGTTTCTACAGTGGCGTTTAATAACTTAATTTTGCAAGAAATTTGCCACGATTCATAAATTCAATTGAGTTCGTTATATAATGTGAAGAAGACCAGGTGGTTTGAGTTGAAGAAAATACCTATGGGAATACGTTATGGGAAATACGTTATGGGTAATCGTCGAAGACGATTTCCCATAACGTTAAATCGCAAGACATCAAATCACAGTGACCACTGAATTATTTCTCAGCGACCTATTCATTCAGAAAAAGCTTGATCCAAGTTGCCATTAAATTGAAGAGCTCATTGTGGAGTTTCCACATCTTCCTGTTCAATACGAGGTGTGATCAAAAAATACGGTGAATTATTTTTTATTAAAAAAAGTAATAAGGTTACATAGAATTCGATTTAATCTCCTTCAAAGTACTGTTCTTGGCTAGCAATGCACTTATCCCAACGTTGACTCCATGACTGGAGGCATTTCTGGAAGGCGTCTTTCGGAAGGGCTTTCAGCTGCTCGGTCGTAACCCTCTCAATGTCAGCAATGGTATCAAAACGTTTTCCTTTAAGCATAGTTTTAATTTTTGGGAAGAGCCAAAAGTCGCATGGTGCTAAATCCGGTAAGTATGGCGGATGTGGACAGACAGGAACACTTTTTTCGGCCAAAAACTCGCGAATGAGAAGCGAGGTGTGACACGGCGCGTTGTCGTGGTGAAGAAGGAAGCCATTGGTCCATTTTTCTGGTCGCTTTCTTCGTACGTCGTTTCGCAAACGTTGCAGTACACCCTTATAAAATTCAGAGTTTACAGTTATTCCCCTTGGAACGAACTCTGATCGCACTATGCCCTCACTATCAAAAAAAAAAAAACGAGCATGACCTTAATGTTGGATTTTGACTGACGTGCCTTTTTAGGGCGAGGAGATGAACTGGTTTTCCATTGGGAACTCTGCAATTTGGTCTCAGGGTCATAGCCATAGACCCAACTTTCATCTCCAGTTACAATTTTGGCCATGAAGTCCGGATCTGCATGAAGACGACCCTTCAACTCCGTGCAAATTGACACACGATTTTCAAAATCCATATTGCGTGACAGACACGATAAACACAACCTCACTCTAGCGGCTCTGGCAGCTGACTGGCAAGCTCGAACGTGTTACAACTTGTCCCTGCCTGTCTGAGTTGATCACGCGCTATTGGGCAAATTACAGCATATGGATGTAACGTCGGCAGTTGCCGCTTTAAAAATTCATTCACCGTATTTTTTGATCACACCTCGTATAAGGATATCCATATAAGGACATCAAGATCTTGTTATACTTTATAGAAGAAATAAAGTTGCGATACACCTTCGTTTGTTATTCAACACAACTCGAACTTGCTTTTCAATAATTACGGAAAGATTTTTATAAAACTAACTAACACAACTGCTATGGTTTACTAAACCATTTAATTTGATCCATATTTTATCAGACCATATCTCTTAGAAAAATTAACATTTGATTCACAGCAAATAATAAAATTCTCACAAAACTCCCGTTTTCTGCCAATATAACCTTCATAAAGTAATCTAGTTCCTTTAACATATAAACTTCTACTCTTTCACAATCTTTTGTAAACTTTTTATGAGTATTTAAAGTCGAGCGAAAGCCTTTCTGATTCAGGTCGGAGGGCTCTTTACCAATATCACCACAAGAAGTTGTTTTTTTTTTTCTAAAGAGTAAATAATTCTAGGCCCTACCTAATCACGCGCATTTCTAACGCCTACAATAATTTCAGTTTTTTCTGTTCAATTGATACAAATATTGACCGGTAGATGTTGGAGAATTAGTTTATTTGAGATTTACAAGGATGGCATCAATAGCCTTATTATATTTCTATCAACATTGAAGCATAAAAACTACTTTTTATTTTTCTAACTTCATCATTATTATTGTAATTGCGAACAAAATCCTTCTCAATACAAATTAAAAAATCTGTTGTGGACACCGCCTGGATTCCTTGTACGCCTATTAAATTATATATACATACTTTTTTAAAAATGAAAAATACATAAAATTTTATTTCATTAATAACCTCTGATATTTTTCCATACTGTTTTTTTATTGTTATTATTGAATTATTTTTTATTGTTAAAATCTTTTTACAATCAGAGGTTAATAATTATTAATAAATCAATATATTTAAATTAAAAAAAAAAAAAAAGTTAAAAAAGGAGGTAAAGTCAGATTTGAACCGATGTGCCTTTCCCTTGTTAAATCCAAATATTTCATTAATTAATATTTTATTTAGCTGTAACTATGGAACCAATAAAAATAAGTACCACTTATGATAAATCGTTGAAAAGCTCTTAATGAGGACTTATTACTGCAGTTAAGAAAAAGTCCAAAATCCAAAAAAAAACTTTGGATTTTGGGCTTTTTTGGATACTCAGTCGATTGTAATCAAAAGGGGGGGGTGAACAACTAGATGTTACATCAATCCTAAATTCAAAATTTTAACATCCTACGGTTAATAGTTTTTCAGTTATACGAGATACATACGCATAGTACGTACGTACAGATGTCACACCGAAACTCAAAGTGGATATTTCCGTTGATATCTGAAAACCTAAATTTTTTTGTGGTAACAATACTTCATTTACTTCGTACAAGAAAGTAAAAATTAGATGAAAAACAATTAATTAATAATTATATTAGTTGATTAATAACAACTATAAAACTAAAATTCTACCTTTTACAGAATGTTACAGAATTTAAATCTACGCGCACAGGAATCTGACTTTTATCCTACTATATGTATATATATATATATATATATATTAGCGTATATACAATATATATACAGATATACTAGCGTACCCCGTCGCGACTTCGCCCACTATATAGATGTATCTTCACTGGCAATGCTTTTTTTATATAAACAATTTAAGATAAGCAAAAAACTTATTACAATCCCAAATCTAGCATCCCAATCGCGGCTTTACCCGTGCTCTACGGTTACTTGCGCTTCCCGTCACGATCAGAGGGTCACGGCTCGCTTCGCTCTCCCTTCCCGATTTCTCCCGTTTCTCTTTCTCTTACTTTCCTTTCCCCTTATCTTTCCCCATTTCCCTTTCCCCCTTCCCATTTTCTTTTTTCTTTTCCCTTTCCAGTTCCTTTTCCCGTTTTTCTTTTTCCCCTTTTTCTATTTCCCATTTTCCTCTTCTTCCCGTTTGACCCTCTTCCCTTTTACCTTTTCGATTTTTCCATTTCTCCCTTCTTCACCGGTTTTCGATTCCAGTTGGTTTTCGATGAATTTCGGTATAGGTTCATTTTGCCGCCGCTAAGAAGAAATCATGGTAAAATTCTTTGTCATTCCTAATTTAAAAACAAACCCTTTTCCGGACACATGTTTATTATGAACTTTTTTCATTATTTTAAACAAATAAATACAGCTGTAAAATTTAACGGCATTCTTCTGGAGCACTCACACACTCATTCTATCGCTCTGCGCGCGCACACGATGTATTAATATTATTTATTTGATAGATGTAGTTACATCTATCAAAAAAAAAAAAAAAAAACTGTGGTAACTAAGCAATTAGTTAATTGCTTCATTTCCATGTTTTACCTACGCTTTTAATCTCAACCAATTTTTTTTTCATCTGACATTTTCAATTATTTCTTTTATATATTCTAATTTTTTAACTCCATTTTAATTTAATTATTTATTTATTTGAAATTTAATTTAATATTATTTTATTTACTTTTAATTTTAATTAAATTTATTTAATCCCCTTCCTCTTCTCCCATTCCCCTTCTTCCTTCTTCTTTTCTTTTTTCTGTTTTCCCTTTTCATTTTCTTTTACCGTTTTTACTTTTCCCCGTTTTCCCCTTTTTTTCTTTTTCCATTTTCCCCTTCTTCCCTTTGCCTTTTTCGATTTCTCCTTATTTCCCTTTTCTGATTTTTCCCTTTCTCCCTTCTTCCCCGCGCGTAAATCGGTCCAGTAGTTTTTTAGTCTATAGCGGACACATATAGGAAACATTTCAATGGAATCGTAAAATATTTAGTATAGCGTATGTTGCTTTTACGTCCAACAGATAGCGCTGTTAACACGAAATTTAGTTTTTTATCGATTTGAACCCCTTAAAATCAAAATTTCGCAAAATCCTTTTTTAGTGCACGCCTACTTAAAGATACGAAGGTACCCTGAAATTTTGAAGTCTCTACCTATAATAGTTTTGGGTGTACGTTGATTATGAGTCAGTGGATCAGTCAAAACATTTTCTTTTATATAATATATATATATATATATATATATATATATAAAACGCTGCTTTCATTATTTTTACTATTTAAGACGTGTTGGGTTCTTGTATATAATAAGGAAGTACACACAGTGACAATGAAAATTAAATGTTTTTTTTCTGGGTAATTCGGTTTCTAAAAGGTTTTTCAATAACAAAAAAAAAAATAGATTAATGAAATAATATTTCTTCTACAATTTTTGATCTTTGAAATGCAAGTGATATGATGTAGGTAATTTGCAACATCAAAACGTGAACCAGGAAAGCGGTTCAATATAATAGCTTTATAGTATACGTGATTAACCTGGCAAAGTGAAATGCGTCCATGCGTGCGCATGTACGTGCGTGTGTTTGGCTCCACTGAACACACTAGTCATCGTAGTGGCCTCGTTCTGCACTTATTTAATCTCTTATTCTACTATATATATATTACAACCGCTACTACATATTCTTAACTTCTCATACAAATAATAATTAATTAATTAAACTTTTACTATTTATTAAGACCATATTAATTATTTTTATGATCTAACAAGTAGCCTTTGATACATAAAAAAATAATCGCAGTAATTAGCTCTGGATTCTTCTTATTAACTTGAAAAAAAAAGCAGTACTCATTCCCTTTCCAAGACTAAAAATAAAATGTATAGTTTCATTTATTATTAGGCTCGACCGGTAACTGCATGTAAAATGAATGCCTCTTGTAGATAGAGAAACAGGCCTAATTCACGGTTATGTTGAGATCACAAATTGAAATTTTAAAAAATGTAAAATTTAAAAAAGTTGACCGATAAAAAACAAATGGTTTTGGGTAATCCAAAACCTCAATTAATAATCTGTGGTGATTACGTACATATGAATGTGTGTGTGTCTGTGTGTATGAATTAGAGAAAGAAGAAAAAATTCACGACGTAGAACTAAGAATGAGCAAGATTTTCTTAGGAAAAATTGAGATTCTTTGAGTTGGTTAACTGAAGAACTAGTATTTTTTTAAGTACCTGCTTAAAAATACTCTATTTCTTTGAAACAAATAAAAATTGATTAAATACTTTAACTGTTAACGCAATATTATTGACAAAAATCTGATGCGGATATCACATGACTTCCTTGTACGCCTATTAAATTACATACGCTTTTTTTTTTAATGAAAAGTACATAGAATTCTATTTCATTAATAACTTCTGATATTTTTTCTATTTTTTCAATTTTTTTATTTTTTTATTACTTTTATTGAATTATTTATTGTAAACTTTTTTTTACAATCGGAGGTTAATATTTATTAATAAATCAATATATTTAAATTTATAAAAAATCTTACCCTTGATGATCCAAACATTTCATTAATTAAAATTTTATTTCGCTGTAACTCTGGAACCAATGAAAATAAGTACCACTTATATTGTTGAAAAGCTCTCAATATTACTGCAGTTAGTAAAATATCCAAAAATCACATTTTTATCGATTTTGGGCTTTTGTGTACACTTTTCGTTGAGTCAGTTGCAATCAAAAGAGAAGGTGTACAACTACATGTTACAACAGTCCTAAATCCAAAATTTCAACATTCTACGGCTAATCATTTTTTAGTTATGCGAGATACGTATGTACTTACAGATGTCACGCCGAAACTAAATAAAATTGGATTCACGGATGGTCAAAATGGATATTTCCTTTGAAATCTGAAAACTGAAATTTTTGCGATCACAATAGTTCCTTTACTTCGTACAAGGAAGTAATTTACAGATAGTTACCAAGGACTGAACTCGAGAAAAGCCGATTAAAATCGTAAAGTGATAACCGACCACATTAACATAATTTTTTTTTTCAAAAAATTCGCCGAAATGTTAAGTTGCTTTCTAGTTACACGATTTAAAATGGTAACCTATTTCACACCAGCCGGTTAAGGCTCGCTTTGTTCGCACAACAGTCTGGCTACGGATTCCATTTCCTAGACCCCTGACGGGTTCGTTATCCTCATGGTTGTGGGAATTAACTATTTTACAAATTCATTAAAGAAAAAAAATTTATCATTTTACTTCAATATATTACTGCTGCCATGATGACAAAGCCATAATAAAGTAAATGGATTAATTCTTTTTTATTGGATATCTTTAATATCTTAACGCGGGCTAGGGTCTCCATCTTGGCTTAAAATATTCCCTAGGATAACATATATATATATCCTGAAAATTTGAAAGCAATCGGTCAGTTCGTTCTCGTATGATGCTGTTGCAAACAATAGAAAACGTTTTCGCATTTATATTTAAGATTATATTCAAGCTTGTCTGGTACTGTAATGTTACTAACTTTTTATAATTGCTTATTCTCATTCATAATCATGTTTTAATGAATACAACTTGTCCTACTTAGGTTCAGTGACAAAGAAGTAATTTCAACAAAGGTAATTTTTTTCATTTTTTTGTTATATGATGTTATTACTTTAAATAATTATTTTTTACCTGTTTAAAAATAATAGTTGTTACTTTTCAAATATTTGGTTAATTTTAGAGACGGTATTTAAATAATACTGATTTATCTATTTTAATGCAATTAAAGTAATCCTTATTAAGGCAATAAGATAAATTAATAAAAATAAAATAAACTAACTACAAAGGAATGGAGGGAAAGGTTCTAGGTAAAGATAAACTAAGTAGATATTTTTTCCCGAAAAGTTTTCTCTGATAAAGATATGCAGGATATTTTTAGTTTAAATTAATAAAGCAGAAAAAAACATTTTAATTCGATACCGTTTCAAAGATTTGCAGAATATATTACCACCGTATCTATGCAAATTTATACCCGCGACAGAAATCATTGAACCCGTAAATAATTATTCTGGATTTCGCTGAAATGTTCGTCGAGTATGTAAGATTTTGGTTGTAGCTCATAAATGAAATGGTATTTCATATTTCTATAAGAATCTTACTTTATCTTCTGTTACAGTATGTGATAGAAGGAAAGTAATTTTTTGTTTTATTTCCAATCGTATAAACCATTCATAATATACATATTATGATAACAATTTAAGTATATATATATATATATATATATATATATATATATATATATATATATATATATGTTTATGTACGAAACGTTGGTGTCCCATTCTTCTTTATGCTCAAGAAACGTTTTCACAGATATAAAATTTGGTGTGTCGCTTGAATATTTATTGTAGTGGCTTGTTGGATTTATTATTTTATTTATATTCACAGAATATCTGAAAAGTTCCTAAACTAAATTTCTGTATTAGATACGAGTATCGCCATCTCTCGGACAACCAAGGAACTATGTAGTACGATGTCTGACGAGTATGTGTACAAAATTCAATCACATTTCGTCACTCCAGAATCGAGATATATTCGGCCACAACTGTGTGTACGTGATCTTGTGTGAGCTCACGAAATGGAACATCCCACCTCGTAGGGGAAGACACCCGGCTTGTGACGCTTCCGGTCGCCACACGCCAGCCCCCCGCTTCTAGCCCTGATGGGCTTTTAACGGAAGACACGAAAAAGAACAGAGAAGCGCGATAAAATTTTGTGTTTGACTTCAAAAATCTTTCGTTGAAACTTATTCTATGGTACAACAAGTATTCGGTGATGAAGCTGCATCTCGTACTACAACATACACATGGTGGAAGCGGTTTAAAGACGGTAAAGAGTCGTTGGATGAAGACAAACGAAGCGGGAGGCCGTCAACAGCTGTTCACGACGAAAACGTTGCGGAAGTGGGCTCGCAACTGGTCAAACCGTGAATTCTAAATTCTCCTTGAAAGTAATGAAGCGCCTGATGCATCGCATTCGTCGAATCCGGCCCGAGTACCGGGATCCGGACAGTTGTACTCTTGCATGACAATACCTCGGCACACTTGACAACATTTTTAACAGGTTATTACGCTACAAACCAAATCACCGTCTTATCACACCCGCCCTACTCACACGACTTGGCTCCAGCAGACTATTTTTTGTTCCCGAAACTCAAGTTGAAGATGAAAGGCCGCTTTGTTGACGACTTCCTGCCATCCAAAGGGCTTGCACTTAGCAGTTGAAGGCGATCCCACAAAGTGATTTCTTTTGTGGAACGTTTGACAGGCTCTACCGGCGCTGCAACGAGTGTATAACAAGAGAAGGGTTCTATATAGAAAACTGATTTGAGTAAATTCGTTTATCTTTAAATCTGTATTTTTATTTAATACAGTTCTGGAACTTTTCATACCTATTGCCTATAAATATACGTTTTAAAACGTATAACAGAATTAAAGGAACTTAAATGTTCTATATAAATATACTAAAAGGTGTTCACCAAATTTCATTCAGAAATACGGGGGTTATTTTTTTGTAACTTATAAAAAATATACTACGGCATGTTTCACAAAAAAATAAATCCATGAAGACACTCTGTTATAACTAAAAATGTACTTATAATGGATATTTTTGGTTGCTTTTGATAGGCACAAGGTATCGATTTTAAGTGTTGTTATTAGTATATTACTTTGAATTAGGGGTTATCAGCACGAGCAAATTCAGTGACCGGTTAAGAGATAACACATGCTTCCTTCTACCTTAAAAAAAGATTTTTATGAATGTTTGTAAATTTTTACTGTTTCAACTTATCCACTTGACTATTTTTTTAAAATTACATGCCAGTTTATAATAAATCAATTTGTAATAAGTTTTATAAATGTTTATTTAATAAAAAAATCTCGTAAATCATTTTTATATTTATCATTTTTACTTCCTTGTACAAAATAAAGGAAGTATTGGGAAAATTTCGGTTTTCAGATTTCAACGGAAATATCAATTTTGACCGTCCCTGAATCCATTTTGACTAGCTTCGGCGTGACGTCTTTACGTACTTATGTGCGTATGTATCTCGCATTACTCAAAAAAAATCAGCCGTAGGATGTTGAAATTTTGAATTAAGAACTGTTTAACATCTAGTTGTGCACCTCCCTCTTTGGTTGTCATCGACTGGACCAAAAGTGTCCAGAAATGCCCAAAATCCAGAAAACTTTGGATTTTAGATATTTTATTAACTGCAGTAATAATCAGAGCTTTTCAACAATATATTATAAGTGGTACTTATTTTCATTGGTTCCAAAAAATTGGTCCCATAAAAAAAAATATGTATATGTAATATAATAGGCGTACAAGGAAGTATTCTGAAGTCCATATCAGATTTTTTAAAATTATTTCGCTATTAATTGGAAAAAGTATATAAATAAATAAATAATTAATATACCAAAAATAATTATAATCCAAAAATTTATTCTTGAAGAAGAATTAAAATTGAAGTTCTATAAAATTCCAGAAAATTCATAAACATCGTCGTCCCCATTTTAAATAAAACTATGTAATCTATAATCCCGTAAAACTGTATGGCCTACATATTCACCAAAATAATCTCAAAAATAATTTTCTATTTTTGAACTCCGTAGAATGTTAAGATGTGTATAGACCTATTACAAAATTCTTAATTTATAGATTTCAGATAAAATTTTATTTATACTTTTTAAATGCTTTCTTTAGCCTGTTTATTAATTAAGAATCGTCTGGACCACCCTATATTCATTATCCTCTTGCTAGTGAAAATAATACTGATAAATGAAAATTAAAGCCTGTTCAATTTATTAATAATATAAGTATATTGTAATTTCCTGAAGAGTAAAAATGTGATCAGCACATGAATTGAAACTTTTCATGATTTAAAGTATACGAGTTTCAGAATAGTCGGCTCTCATCTTAATAATAGTAGTTATAGCTGATAACCCGTCCTTGGTACGGGTAAAGAAGTATTTTGAATGGTTCTTATCGTTACCGGACAAACACTAAGGAATTGACCGTACTTCGTTTCTGGTTTTTTATGTATTTTTTGTTCATTCCTTTTTACGTTTTTTTAGTCAAGCAACTGAAGTCAGATACAACCAATCGCGGTCACACACACAATAACAGTTGCAGTGGCTGTGTTGACTGAGCTGCCACGCCGTACATTGTTGCACGTTTAAGTTACTTTTTTTGAAAATTGAAAGAGATGTCGAAAAAGACATAAGTCCTAGTTTATAGAATAGTTCATTTCAAATACTCCATGTGATCTTCAACTTTTTTTTGACCAATAGTTTGGCCGTAGTTGAATATCGGAAAGGAAAATAATCCGGTTGTTATGCAAGCGATTAAAACGGTCACATCTAGAAATGGTGAAAAATTTCGTAACAACAAAAGTCCTGTCCTTTCTAGGTATAAAAACTAACTTCATGTATAATTTCAGTTCAATCTGTTGAGTAGTCTGCGTGAAAAAGTGAGAGACTTACAGATATCATTAGATTTATATATCTACGAGGGTAAGTCAATTATTATCCGTCATTTAGTTATATTTTTGTTTATGTTGGTAGTACTGTCGTGTTGCGTAGATGACGTATGCGTGGTTTAATTGCTGTTATGTCTGTGCGGATTTGATGCTGCTAAGTTAGTTCCATTATCGCTGCCCTGCAATTAACCGTGGCTGCTCCGCTTTCTGTTTGCACCAAAGAAGAGCAACGTTCAGCGATCCGTTTTTTGTGGTGGGAAGGTGAATCAGGGGCTGAAATTCATCGAAGAATTTCGGTACGGGAACAATGTGTTGCCGCAACGGAATGTCTACAAACGGATTGAAAAATTCAAAAATGCTCGCACAAGTGATACGCACGACGATGGAGCAGGACGCCATTTACCGCCACAAATGAGGAAAACATTGAACATGCACGTTACATGGTTTTCTTAGACAGACTATCGATGAAGTGCCATTTCGTTTGCAAATTAGTCACGGTTCTGCCTAAGAAATCATCCACAACAGATTTGGGTTTCATAAAGCATGTGCAAGATGGGTCCCAAAACAACTCACACAGTCGCATAAACAAACGCCCCTGGACATCTGCCAAAAACATTTGGATCGCTATGGTAACGAACGGGACATATTCTTAAACAGAATCATCACTGGTGACGAACCATGGATCGATCGTTACGAGCCGGAAAGTAAACGGCAGAGTATGGAATAGAAACATCCAAATTCGCCCTGCAAAAAAAAGTTCAAAACCCAACCGTCCGCAGGAAAACTGATGCTTACGGTTTTTGGGGACTCAAAAGGCCCAGTACTGAAACATTATGAGGAAAGGGGCACGACAATAAACAGTGCGCGTTACAGTGAGATGCTTACTGCCAAGCTGAAGCCTGCAATTCGAAGCAAACGCCGAAGACTGCTTTCGAAATGTGTTGTGTTGTTGCACGATGATGCCCGTTCACATACTGCTGTCAGCACTGCTGAAACGCTCCAGAAACTCGACTTTGAAGTATCGACTCATTCTCCGTATAGTCCTGATCTTGCCCCTTCTGACTACCACTTTTTTGGTTCACTCAAAAGAAGCATTAAGGGGCCGTCGATTTACCTCGGACGAAACAGTGAAAGAAGCGGTGCATTCCTGGCTCGCAGCTCAATCGAAAACCTTCGTCTATGAGGGCATCAGGAAGCTTGTGCAACGATGGACCAAGTGCGTTGAACGTTGAAATGCAAGGGTACTATGTTGAAAAATGAAGTACATGTAAGTTTTCTATTTGTATTGCAATAAAATTTATAACTACATTGTGGATAATAATTGACTTACCCTCGTATAATCAGATTTGTAGTCTTTTTTAAATCCAAAAAAATTCACTTTTATTAAAATTCACTAATACTCTATTTTTTATTATTAAAGCATTTTTAGATCCGTAGTAAAACAGTTTAAGAAATAACATGTTGGTTATTAGGTCAGTTGATAGCAAGTTTGATTTCTATAAAGAAAGGAGTGTGGCATTCTTTCATCTACCATTTGATCCGCTGCATTTTCCTCACTTTAAATACATAATAAAGTTTCAAACAAATTTTCTTTTTTTAACCTTACAACGTAATAGTTTTTCAAATTATGCAACTTCTCAGGTAACAGCATCATGGAAGTCAAAATATGTACTGAAGATAGAGTTAAAAGTTATTAATTAGAAGACTGAAATTATATTTGTTTAATATACGGTCTGGCAAATGAACGAAGTTAATCAACAATGGTATTCATTTACTGTACTTTCTACTTCAACTGAATTATGTCTAATGAACGTACCAGTAGATTATATCAAAATTAATTTTATATATATATAAAGAGTTCATGCAATCAACTAGTGAAGAGTATAAATTAAATGACCTTCAGAAATATAAAGAGAATCATAAGTTTCAACAAACTAAGCCGTCAATAATCGAATAGAAGCTGTCGGAAGCTGGTAAAGTAAGGTAGTGGGCGAATGTAAGAGTAAAAAAAGGTCAGTCAATTATTATCGAAGTAAGAATGAGTACATTCTTGTTTTATAATTAATGAGATCACATTCCATCTCCTTAAGATAATTATTAAAAATTTAATAAGATATCAGAATTTTATAATTGATAGTTCTGATTATTACAAACAGAAATATGCCTTACAGGTAAATGTGTCGCAATATAATTACAAAGTGTTATAAATGATAGTTGTTATGTAACTTTAAAACGGGAAGGAGTAGAGTCTTAGCGGTTTCGCTCTGATGGAGCAGCATTGGGCAACGGCCTGACTGACTGTTTCGATCATAACATTCATTCTACGCTGCACGCTGCAGTTCTAAAATTCTTGCGACACATTTGTAGACTATAAAACAAAAATAAAGTAACTATTAAACTATTCTTGTTATTTTCCCATAATATAAATTAAACTTATGTCATCAAATTACATATTATTAGTGGTTAGATTAATTTTTCACCTACTTGTACTTTAAAGTTATTACAATCAAGATATGAAAAAGTTTCACATTAAATTACTTTAATAATAAACTGAAAATTTAAAACAATATTCAATTGTAATATTATAGGATAATTATTGTTGTTTAATAGCGTTTTTTTTCGCACAATTTTAAATAAATTAGTAACAACTTTATCATATCTGAATAATAAGAAATAAAATCAGATACTAAATTATGAATGCCATATCTTTTTCGATGAGTTTAAAGAAAACTTAACTCGCTTCATAGTAAAAAAAATACTCAAGGGTGGTCTTGCTTTTTCCCGATTACTTTTCTATTAAACTATGTCATTTAATTACAATATGCAATTTAATTAACAAAAAAAAAGCAAACGGAAAATTAAGAAAGTATGTTTTAGGAAGATTTCTTAAGAAAGCTACCTATTGTAATGGGCACAATGATTCGACATCCGGAAAATTTCAACATACCTTCGCGTTTCACATCCCCAGACTCCAATACCACCATAAGTTCAAACATTTATATTTATATATAAAAACTAAATATGTTAGAAAATTATCCACATTAATAGAAAATTTTCTAATACAATTCAACAACCAAACAAACCAAAAAAACACCTCGACGTTTCGTCGAAGATGTAGCACTTTAATAACACAAAAGACAAAATGTAGCACAAATGACAAAAACCTACATCTTGGACGAAACGTTGAGGTTTTCTACTTTTGTTTTTTTTTTGTTTGTTTGGTTGTTGACCTAATGAATTGCATTAGAAAATTTTCTATTAGTTTGGATAATTTTCTAACTTATTTAGTTCTTTTATATTTGTTTAACCAAAGAATAGAGTTGAATTATTATTTTATATATATATTTCACTTTCTTGTGGACACAATAACAGCCGTAATTTTGCGCCAATCACTTTCAAATTGATACGTAAAATATAACAACCTAAAATTCGGTCGAGTTCGTTAATAAACATCGGACCATGGGGGAGAAAATGGGGAAGCTTTTTCAAAAAACAAAATATCTTATTAGCTTTCTTATTAAGTAAAATATTCAATTTTGTTTTAAAGTTCCTACTATTCTTTGGATAAGAGCCTAAAACTTCTCTAAATGTAGTTTTTTTATATCACCAACCATTGTCTCAGGGGGTGGAAAAAATGGGGTTTCGAAGACAAAAAAAATTATACCTTCCTTAATAGGCACAGTATCGAATCGGTTTAAAGTGATCATCTAAAGTCATCTAAACATTACCTAAAACTTTTGTCTGAAACAATTTTTGATATGACCAACCCTTATGACGCAAGGGATGATCAAAATATTGCTTTAATTGTAAGATGGGACTTGTCGTATGCTAAACATATGAATCTTTTTTCACATGCAACCATTGTCGTATTGAGTAAATTTGAAATTTTTTCTTAAGTTTAAGGTGGAAATCTTTTTTATTTCCTACTTATCACCGATGAAATCTACCTCAGCCTTCCAGCGTGCCAAAAGGAATTTATTTTTTTAATAAACATTCTAACTGTAATAGCTAAGTCGCCAGTAATTGCAAAAATTTTGTTCAAGAACGCCCAAACTGGATGAAGATGTTTGAAAAAGATTACCTGTAGCAACGCTCCATTTGGGAAGGAATATTTTTGGAATTTTTTTGCGCGTTTCATATGAATGTGCGTTTAAAATTAAGTTAAAAAATAATAATGAAAAAGGCTTCTCTATTTTTAGTTTTTTCTTTACTTTGAAAAAAAAAAAACTTTTAGTAATAAATGAAAATTGCGTAGATTATATAAAAAAATAACTGAGAATTTAAATAAGAGCACCGTTGATTTTTTACCATGATGATGATGGGAGTTATTAGATTCAAACTAATCGGCAAAGATATTGAATCTCAAGTAGAATAAAATCTATAAACTGTAATATATTTACTATATTATGATCTGAATAATAAAGAATTTATTACTTATTGTATTTATTATATGTTTCTAGTACATTAAAGTAATGAATCACTTCATAAAAAAAAAAAATCAAACAAAAATTAAGTGGTCAAAAACAATCATATTCACTCGTCTAAGGTTATTACAAATGGATAATCATTGAATTCCCTTCCCGTTTCACCGTAGCTAGGATGTTATGTAGCATAATGACCAGTGGCGGCTCGTAGTTAAAATTAGTGGGGGTGGTGCTCCAGAAAATCTTTTTCTGGGCCTTTTCAAGGCCATGGTTAAAGTTTTCTGTAAAATAAAAGAACCGAAAAATTAATCAAATAGAATAGCTGGAAGCAGAATAATAACCTAATTCTACACTTTATCACATTCAAGAATATGGTACACGGTTTTAGTTCAGTAAAATTTTGCTTAAAAACCTTATTCAGTTTAACCGAATAAATAATAAAATAACAAAACAAATAATTTTTTTTTAGTATTATTAGATAACTAAATAAAATTTCCGCTTAAAAACACTATAGTCCAATGGTACTTAACTTAAATTTCTATGTACACAGAAACAAATACATAATTAGATTTTACTAATTACCTTCTCTTTCGCCTTTCCAGCGTGTTTTTGGACAGATTTGATAAAGAGCCATTGCTTTCCGCCATCTTCTGATCACTAATGAAAAAAACAACTAAAACGCTTTTATATTCCTTCCGCCGAATACACTAGAAAAGGGAACGAGGAAGGAAACAAGGAACGTTCCATACACACGCGGAGTAAAAAAAAAACTACCTTCCACCAGCACGCCAGGGTCGGTACTCTCTCACGCATCCTCGCGTGCAGCTTCCTGTTTGCGCATGCACATAAGAGCAAAACACCACGCCGCTGGAACTGTGAAGCGCACAGTCCCATACAAAGATTTTTGTATCTTTTTCATAAACTGGGGAATGGCTAC
Source organism: Lycorma delicatula (assembly GCF_047948215.1). Classification (NCBI taxonomy): domain Eukaryota; kingdom Metazoa; phylum Arthropoda; class Insecta; order Hemiptera; family Fulgoridae; genus Lycorma; species Lycorma delicatula. The sequence continues at coordinate 126,499,713 of NC_134455.1, forward strand.
TGACATTAAGCTTAAGGATTATATATTGTACAAGTATAAAAAAATTAAAGAAAAAAGGACACATTATATTAAATTTTATCGATAATATCAAGTGGAAGTAGGGGGTGCTGCAGTTCTATAGTGCCTACACGAGAGCTGCCACTGATAGACATAGTCTGATGATATTTTGATATTTTTAAACTAAAACTATATGAAAAATTTGTGATAAAAAATATATACATATTATTACCATATTACAAACACCCTTAGGTCATGCTCGAAACATTTTCTTTTTCATTGTTTATCAGTTTCCTGGCATTTTAGTAAAACGTATATTATGACCCTGATTTCTGGCCTTAACGATTATTTTTTCATAAGGCCAGTAATTTTTTAAACTATAGAGATTTTAAACAAAAGTTAAAATATAAAAATTTTAAATAAAGTACTTATTAAAAGCATAAATAAAAGTGAATTACAAAAAAAAAAAAAAAATAGGCCGGATTGCTACCACTCGCGCTACGGGTGCCAACTAATTGTTAGTTTAGTACTGATTTCTAATAGTGAAAAATTTTAAGAAGAAATGAAAAGATTCTTTTTTCTGTAAATTTAAAAAAATTAATTTATAAGTCATGAAAATTAAATCATATAGAATTTTAAACATATTTTATAAATTTTAACTAAGATTCCTTTTGAAGTAATAAATAAGAATTGACAAACGAAGGAACACCGGGTAATTTAGCTATATCTCTCTACTAAACGAAACAAAACGAAAGGTAAAATTTAACTGGGCGTTCACCTGTAGTTCCTAAGATGAATACAAAACTGCAATATACAATAAAGAAAGAAAATTATGTAACAAATTCTTCTTTTCCTAAGTGTTTTAATGACTTTTTATGTTATAAGTCATGAATTCTGTACTGTTATATTACAAAGAATTTAATTATAGATAATTATCCATTGCTTTAATTCTATAAATGTTAATTACACTATAAAAATAAATAAATAAAATGTTTTATAATCAATATTTTTTTAGTACGACCTTCATTTCTAATTAAGGAATTCAATGACAGGTATTTGTCATTATTAAATAATTAATTTAATTATAGAAAAAATATTTACGTAAATTATATCTTTTTTAAAGATAATTCATGTAATTAAATCGTAATTACTATGTAAATTAATTGATCGATTGATATTAATGTTCAAAAGATATTTTCGTAAAAAAACATACATTACAGCAACTGTAAACGTAATTTTTAATTACGGATTAAACAAAGATATTTATTTCTTCTAGTTTAATTGGTAGTTAATTCCTGGCTGTTCTACTATTCGTCAAAGGAAAAACAGAACTTTACAGGGGGACGTAAAATCAGATCTATATTACCACTTTAGCTAACATTTAGTAAATTACCATAAATTTCGTTAAAGTATACTGTTCTTTAAAAAAAATATTTTTGGCACACCGGAAGGCGGAGGTAGATTTCACCGGTGCTAAGTAAGGATAAAAAATATTTCCACCTTTAAGTTAATGAAAACATAAAATTTACTCAATTAGACATTGATTGCATGTGAAAAATTGTTTCACATATTTAGCCCCATCTTCTTGTAATTCCAGCAATATTTTAGTCATCACCTGCCGTTAGGGTCCGTCATATCATTAATAGTTTTAGATAATGTTTAGAGGACTAACGACCACTTTAAACCGATTAGATACGTAAGGGAAGTATGATATTTTTATCTACAAAACCCAATTTTTACCACCTCCTATGGTTGGTGATATCAAAAAACTTTATTTACACAAATTTTAGGCTCTTATGCAAAGATTAGTAGGAACTTTAAACGAATTTGATATTTTACTTAATAAGAATATTATAGACATATTTTGTTTTTTAAAAAACACGCCCCCATTTCCACCCCATACTCCAATTTTGGCCGTTAATGAACTAGATCGAGATTTTGGGACGAGTTATATTTAAGGAAAAATTTGAAAGTGATAGTCGCAAAATTACGGCAGTTATCGTGTTCACAAGAAAGCGAATATATATATATATATATATATATATATATATATGTACATATATGTATAAAAGTGTATATATACATTTTTGAACTGACAGTGATTTTGGGGTCTAATGATGTGAAACGTGAAGATATGTCGAAATTTTCCGGAAGTTGAAGCATGGTACTCTAAAATAGGTAGCTTTCTTATGAAATCTACCTAAAAGATATATTTTTGTGCAGAAAAATTTTAACGTCAATTTAACCCTTAAAAAATAATTAAATTAATGAAAATTCGAAAAAAACATATTTTCCATTTTAACCATTAATATGAAATTAACCACAAGAAAACAATAAAATTTCACATGTACGTTCCTAATAAACCAGATGGTTTAATAATTCCGTTATCCTACCCAGGATAACGGAATTAATAAATAGGAAGTTTTTTTATTTCCACTTTGACGTAACAAAAATGTTCCTTTTCCAATATCAGTGATTAATATCGAGGCCGACATGAAAAATTCAAGACATATTTGCATACAACCAAAAAGCTATTTTTTTTCTTAGAAAAAAAGTAAACTTTATAGTGAATCATTTTTCATAAAGTTAGCTTTATAAAAACAGAGATTGTCCAATATTTGAAAAAAGTAAATCCCAAATTAATGTAAAAAATCCCTTTTGGCACGCCAAAAGGCGGAGGTAGATTTCACCGGTGCAAGTAGGGAATAAAAAAGTTTTCCACCTTAAAGTTAAGAAAAATTTCAAATTCACTCAGTACAACAATGGTTGCATATGAATAAAAGTTTCACATATTTAGCATACGACTAGCCCCATCTTCTTACAATTCCAGCAACATTATGGTCATCCCTTGCCGTAAGGGTTGGTTATATCAAAAATTATTTCAAAGATTTTAGGTAATGCTTAGAGAACTAACGACCACTTTAAACCTACCTATTCCATACTGTACCTATTAAGGGAGGTATGGTTTTTTTGTCTTCTAAACCTCCTTTTTTCTATCCTCCGGGCCAGTGGTTGGTGATTTTAAAAAACTTTACTTAGGTAAGTTTTAGAACCTTATCCAAAGAGTAGTATAAAATTTAAACGAATTCAATATTTTACTTTTATGAAAGTTATAGTGACATTTTTTTTTTTTTTGGAAAAGCCCACTATTTCCAACCCCATGGTCCGATTTTGCCCATTAACGAACTCGACTGAGATTTTTGGTCGTTATATTTTATGTATAAATTTGAAAGTTATTGGCAAAAAATTACGGCAGTTATCGTGTCCACAAGAAAGTGATATATATATATATATATAAATATAGGTATATATAAAAGTATATATAAACTTTTAAACTGACGGTGGTTTGGGGGTCTGGGAGATATGAAACGCGAAGATATGTTGAAATTTTAAGGAAGTCGATTCATGGTACCCATTTCAATAGGTAGCTTTCTTATGAAATACCTAAAAGAATGTCATATATACATAGATGGAACTACTTTATTTCTATTTCTGTTACATGTTATTAAATAGTGATTCAATGCATTAAGAATTGATTATTTTGCATAATAATAAAATGAATATTCTTAATAGTATTTTACAATTTATATTTTCGAATTGGCAAAAATATTTTACAAAATATTCATGTTGCCTGAAAAATACTTGCTTTCTGAATAATTGTAAGTTTTTTAATTTAATACAATTTGTGTAGGTCTTAAACTATACACTAATAGAGGTTAATGATCCTGACAGTAATCTAAAAAAGATATGTAGGTATCAGGTAATATATAATAAATTCGTGATACTACCTTCACGTATTTATTTAAATCTATATGCATTTGCATAAAAAACAGTACAATGAACTTCATATACGTAAGTAATAAACTAATTATAAAATATTTTTTTATTTAACTATTTATTTCAATTTTAATATTAAAAAAAAAACAAATTATAGACTTAAAAATGTATAGAATAATTAAAAAGTAAATAAACTCAATTTTTAAAAAAATTAACAAGTAATTTTTAAATCGTAATTTAATAAAGGAATCAACTCCTTGAGTAAGTGCTAAAAATAATTGTCGCCTCTTCCAAAAACTGTACCAGCCATCAGTTTAAAAAAAAAAAGTTTACGAAAAATCGTCATATATACGCCATTACACGAAACATCAAGAAACCTAACTTCAAATTTTTATACAAAGTTGAAAATTTGGTATTAACTACGTCATAAATGTCAAAAAAGGTAATACAGGTCTACGCTTAGCTCGGTCAAATAAATAAACAACCAACTTCAAAAAATGCACTGAAAATTAAAAAAGAATAGGATACTATTTAATTCTAATTTAGATTTCTTCTTTTTGAGGCCGTTGAAGAATTAAAGAATATCAGTTAAGTGTTTATCTTTGATTTAACCTGATTTTTTTATTTAAAAGAAAAACCGTAATCTAAAGGAAAATTGATTTTTCTTCAAATGTACTTTATGTATTTATTAATTTTTTTTTAAGGTAACTTTCTCTGTTCAACTTAGATTTTCTAAAATGGTATCGATTAATTTTTTACTTTCATTATTTTTATCTCACAAATATATATGTAAAAATAACTTTTATAGAGTTTCGTAAGGATGTTATTTTTCATTTACTACTAATTTTTTTTTAACTTCGTCTATTGATGATTATTTAATAATTTAAATGCTCATGTAGTTTTGTTTACTGCAGACTTTTTGAATAAAAGTACGGTATTACTTTCAGTCGCACGGTGGGATTTGGAAGTGAAATTGAATTTTCAATGTGTTTTGAGATATGAATAGTAAGAAAAAACCATTCAATTTAAATGTAATTTCTTTATATATATATATATATATATATATATATATATATATATACACACACACACACACACACACACACATAAAGGCGTATATTTAAAATTTGTGGCTCGAAAATCTCCAAAAGTACTCGATCAACTTCTTTGAAATTTATTTAAGCTCTAATAGTGTATTTGAAGTTATGCATGTGAAAATTTGATGAAAACTGGATGAGTCGTTCTTCAATTACGCTCAATCAAAGTAAAAATAGAAAATTACCTTAATTTGAGGTTATACTGACTTTATATGAATGCATTTTTCATATGCGCTTATGCAGTGAGTCACAGTGGTGAGAGAGTTTAAACCTTGATGCTTGAGTGTCTACTCGTTAATCGAACGAATAGAATGCGTTGAAAATCAGTATGTTAATCAAAAAATCAGACTGCGAAATAATGAGGGTGTCGGTAATGAAAAGTCAGTTTTGTTGTGCAGAAATCTACAAAAGTTTATTTTTTATTTTTTAGCATTAAAACCTCTAATTAAATATGACACAATTATAATTTGTATTCATTATTCCATTAATATGAGAAAAAAAATGTATTTCTGAATAACAATGAAACAAACAACAAAGCATACATTTTTTTGAAGGTACTTGGAAAAATTGTTAAAAAGGCATCTTAACATAACTTTTTTATGTTAAAATATTATTATTTTCATTTTTTTTAATGTAGAATGAAATGGTGCGTGAACAAGTAGTTATAATTTGATAAAGTTCGCTCCTAACTATAATCTTAAATAAAAGGGTGTCGAATAGGCTATAAACCATCATCTTCTTTCTTTACCTGACCTCATCACAGACAACAAGATGTGGAACGAATGAATATCGGGCGTTTAAAAAAAATAAACTGGTGTGAAAAATATGACCAGTCTAGCCTTGACTGGTAACCGTATTATTACATATAATCGAGATCAGGTTTATAAAAATAAAATAATAATAGACAACCAAATTAAAAAATAAAATAAAATACGACTAACTACTTACGATAATATCTAGTATCGTTCCCATAATACATTTGAAACCATTCATTAATATATTTATAATTAAATCAGAAGATGTTATTTTTTAATTAATAACAATTTTTATTGAAAATCTGAGAATTTTACATCTTAACATTCTATAATAAACACGTAACAATTTATTAATAAATTAATTTCATTATAATTTAATTGATAACTTTTATTTCTCTTCGCTGGGTAAGTTATTTTGTATAATAAATCTAATTTTTTGTCACATCGATGGAGACAATACACAGAATGTTCTGTAAAGATAAACTACAATCGTTTTCCTCCGATAAAAATCATTTTTTTAAATTCATATAATAAACGTGACTCCAAAAAAGTTAAGACCGGTCAAATATTTGCCGTTTTTTTGGCCTGGAAGTTAAAAAAAATGTAATATACGAGGTCTGTTCAAAAAATAACCGAACATTTTTAATTACATTCCATTGGAGATATTTAGTGACGTGCGGTTGGCAGCATTGTGTTTCGCATAACCTCCCCTGTAACCACATGTTCTTGGATTGTTGATATCTCGTTTAGTTTTTGTGTTATAGTTATTTGAGTGCAATGTGTGTAAGTGTTAGTAGCGATTTTTGTAATTTGCGTTTTTCGGAAGCAATGATACAACGTAAATTTTTACGTGAAACTAGATAAAAGTTTCATAGAAATTTTCCAAGTTTTGAAAGAAGCTTACAGAGATTATTCTCTGGATCGTACGCAATGCTGCGAATGGTTTTCACGATTTATAAGTGGTTGTCAGTCAATTGAAGATGACCCTCGATCAAGATGGCCTTCGACTTCAACTGATGACACACGCTTAGAAATTCAACGATCGATTGATTGTCAGAGAACTTGCAGAAAGGGTAAGCATCTTGATTGGATCATACCATGACGTTTTGACTAAAATATTGAACTGCATCGAGTTGCAGCAAAGTTTGTTCCTCATTTGATGACCGAACAGTAGATAGACCATGGAGTGGACAATTGCTGGCAACTCCTTGAACAAGCCGATGACGATGAAATTTTCATCCAAAGGATCTTAACGGAAGACGAAAGCTGGGTTTACGGTTACGTCAATGAGACAAAAGTTCAATCATCAAAAAATCGCACATTACAAAAATCGCTACTAACATTTAAGCATGTTGTACTCACACAACAATAACATAAAATCTAAACAAGATGTCAATAATCCAAGAACATGTGTTACAGAGGATGTTATGCGGAACACAATGCTGCCAACCGCACGTCACTAAATATCTCCATTGGAGTGTAATTAAAAATGTTTGGTTATTTTTTGAACAGACCTCGTACATTTGTGCAAAAGTAATTTATAAATTTTAATACACTTTTATGTAAGGATTTCAAAAAATTGGTCCGATGTGTATATTGAATAATTTTAATAACTTCATATAAATTATCCAGAAAAAATTATTTACAAAAATCAAAATAAAAAAATTACTCTTTTTAAATGTTCATTTATATACTGAGCAAATATCAACGCTTTTATATGTTGGGCAAAAATGACACAATCAAGAAAATTCTTATCAGGTGATCTGTTTGATTATGAATGTCGACCACCGATTGGAAAATTTTCTACTCAAAAGAATAAGAAGGGGATAAAAATGAGTTAAAACAACTTCATATAAAAAAATATGTGTTTGTACTCTTAGTAGAATGTCCTTTATATATTTTGTGGTAGCTCATTTTGAGAAAGGTTTGGATAATCGATACCAATGAGTCTACCATTGAATTTATAAGATCCAATGAAAACATTGCCTGATACACCACACTAATTATTTACTGGAAAACGAAGTCGAAATTTAGTTTCAGTGGTTATAAGAGAATTTTAGCGTTTAAGAAGTGCATTTTGCACAATTACGTATTATATACAACGTTAGTTACATTAGTACGTTGCTTCATCTTAAAAGAATATTAGCAAGAATTATACGTCTTTTAGGTAGATTTAATAAGAAAGCTACCTATTTTAACGGGTACCATGATTTAACTTCTGCAAAATTTCGACATATCTTCGCGTTTCACATCCACTAGACCACCGTCAATTCAAATGTTTATACATTATATATATATATATATATATATATATATATATATATATTCACAAGAAAGTGAAATATATATATATATATATATATATATATATATATATATATTTCACTTTCTTGTGGACACGATAACTGCCGTAATTTTGCGCCAATCACTTTCAAATTGTTCCTTAAAAATAACTCGTTCGATAACGGCCAAAATGAGACCATGAGGATGGAAATAAGGGGGTTTCAAAAAAAACAAAATATCTCTATAATTTTCTTATTAAGCAAAAATATCGAATCCGTTTAATTTCCTACTATTCTTTGGATAGGGGCCTTAAACGTACCTAAGTAAAGATTTTCACCAACCATTGGCCCAGGGGTGGAAAAAATGGGGTTTTGAAGATAAAAAAGAATCACCCCTCCCTTAATAAGCACAGTATCGAATCGGATTAAAGTGGTCGTTAGTCCTCTAAACATTACCTAAAACTTTTGTTTGAAACAATTTTTGATATGACCAACCCTTACGGTAAGGGATGACCAAAATATTACTGGAATTGTAAGAAGATGGGGCTTGTCGTATGCTAAATATGTGAAACTTTTTTCACATGCAACCACTATTGTATTGAGTAATTTGAAGTTTTTCTCAACTTTAAGGTGGAAATCTTTTTTATCCCCTACTTAGCACCGGTGAAATCTACGTCCGCCTTCCGGCGTGTCGAAAGGGATTTTTTTATTAATCATCGACAATAATTCAGACGTTGATTATAATCACTTTCCTCAATATTATATCCACAGATAACATCTTGGTAACAGGTTGAGGATGTTACAGAAAAAAACTTCTTTGTATAATCTTGATCGTGTACTAACATGTAAATCTACAAAATTCAAGTAATCTTCGAGTAGGGATGACAAAGACCATGACCAGGAAGGAAACGACAGAGCGCTGGCAGGAAAGATGGACTGGATCAGAGGTAAGTTTCTGCACGAAGAAGTTAATACCAGATATCAGGCTCTACGTGCCACCTGATACCAGATATCAGGTGAGTTCCACGTGCTCACGTCTGAGCCAAGGGCTCACATGAACTCACCTTTGAACTAACCCAATTTTTATCGGGGCATGGTAGCTTTACATCTATGCGGTAGGAAGAGACGGTAATCTGAAAGCTGCCAGTATTGTGGAGAGCGGGATACCGCAGAATATACATTTGGTAGTTAGGTTAAAATGTTCGATTTCTGATCGAAGGAAATTAATTTGAGTCGATCAGTCAGTTCAACAATTACTATCTTTTAGAGGTCGAGTTTTTAAAAATATTTCTTAGTAGGTGCTTAAGACCTTACAAAAATCAACTTCTTAGATTCAAGCGTTTCAAAAATAACGTGGTGACATGGTAGATGAATGGTTTTCAGCGTTTATGTAATGTATAAATTGTAATATTTTAGTTCGTAATTTTGTTTGCAAATAATAGATATACAATTATGTTTTACAAACACACATACACATGCAATCATGCCAAACACACTCACATGCAAATATATATATTTTATTTTTTTGAAACTTTTATTTATAATCGGTTACATTTTTGTAAGAACCATAAATAGATTATATCTAAAATATTCACATTAAAAAGGAATCGCCATTGACATTCCTAAAGAATGGCATATTAGTAGTATATAGGACTTCTGAGGGTAGAAGGGTAAAACGTACACAAGGTAGTTTTGAAGAACTCTCTACTATCAATAGTACGGTAGAAAATAATAACAAGAATCACAAAAATAGTAGATTGATGAACTGAAAAGAAAAAAATAATAAAAAATAAAACAGAAAGGAAGGGAATGAAGGATTGATTAATGCACAACAATAAGCGGTAATTACATCAAAGAGTTACTAAGGTTCCGTACGTGTAACCGTTTTAAGTGTTCTAACATCCTCACCGTTGTCTAGTAGGTTTACGGCTAAGTGGTTAAAGTGATTATTTAGCCGAAGTCCATATTTCAAACTGAAAGGTTGTTTTTCTTCCTTGACGTACCGTAGACCCAAATATTTGTGGATTCACTGGCTTTAGCAGAGCACGAGGCCTAAGCTATACGCCTCGCTAGTTTGTTCTAAAACTGCTTTATGATTTTTACATTTGTCTTGCTTGCCGTGCCCCATACATGGACACCATATATTATCCGTACTGGTTTCAAAATTGCTGTGTATAATAGTAGTTGATTAAACAAAGACACAGGCACGTGCGCGCACACACAAGATGAACTTTATTATTGAAAATTTTGTAGGAAAAAATTCTATAAAATAAAAAAAAAATAATTTAAGTGTTAAGACGAAAAAGGTTTTATATGAATGATAATTGTTAAAATATACGTATTTAATTGAAAATTTAATTCTAAATTGATGTTTAATTATTAAATTAAAATAAAATAATCCTTTTACGTAATAATTAAATTAAAAATCTGATGTAGACACCACATGACTTCATTGTTCGCTTATTAAATTCATATTTACATTTTTTTAAATGAAAAATACATAAATTTTATTTCATTAATAACTTCTGATATTTTTTCTTTCTTTTATTGTTATTACTGAATTATTTATTGTAAATTTTTTTTACAATCAAAGGTTAATAAATATTAATAAATCTATATATTTAAATTGATAAAAAAAGTTAAAAAAAGGAGATGAAGTCGGATTCAAACAGATGTGCCTTCCCCTTGTAAGATCCAAATATTTCATTAATTAACATTTTATTTGGCTGTAACTCTGGAACTAATGAAAATAAATACAACTTATGATACATCGTTAAAAGCTCTCAATGAGGGCTTATTACTGCAGTTAAGAAAAAGTCCAAAACACAATTTACTTTGGAATTTTGGGCTTTATTGGACACTTTTGGTCCTGTCGATTGCAATCAAAAGGGAATGTGCATATCTAAATGTTATAACAGTCCTAAATCCAAAATTTCAATATGCTACGGCTAACCGTTTTTGATTTATGCGAGATACATACGTACGTACAGATGTCACGCTGAAACTAGTCAAAAAGGATTCGGGGATAGTCAAAATGGATATTTCCGTTGAAATCTGAAAACCGAAATATTTTGCGATCATATTTCCTTTACTTCGCAAATGGAAGTAAAAATATAGCATAATAATACTTTTATTTAACTGAATCATTTTTTTCTTATTCTATTTTAAAATTGAAAAAGGTTATATATAATTCAGCGTGTAAAAAAATAAAATTATTCTACAAAAATTTAAGAAATATATAGAATGAATGATCGAAATTCTGTAAAATAGGTATTGAGAGATATTTATTTATGTTTGAAAACTGTGAAAAATTAAAACTACTAAAATACCTAATAAGCTATTAGGTATAGCTTCAGAGGATCAGATGAAAGGAAGATTTTTTAGCGTGTGTAAATGCCACATCTGACCGGGATTCGAACCCGCGACCTCTGGATGAAAGGCCGAGACCCTATCATTCGCGCCACGGAGGCCGGCAATTATTATTATTAAATTTCAGTTTGCCCACCATCAGTACATTATATCATCCAAAAGGCGATTTTTTTATAAGATTTGTAATTTTATTTTGCCTTGCTTTCCATTTAAACAATGTAATTTTTTACATTACATATTACATCTTTTTTTTTTTCATAAATCTACCAGTTTCCTGAGCCTTTGTCCAGTCAACTGAACTACAGCAATCATCTAAGAAGTAGTGCTGTGAAACACGAGCCATCATTTTTAAACGATTCATCAGCACTTTTCCAGTTCGATCAGACAAGAGTAAAAATATCGGGATAAGTGTTCTTTGCACACATAAATGTTCAAACAGTATATATATATGTTATAAAAATGCCAAAAAGTAGTATCTATTACATTCCTTACTTTATTTTGTACATCAAATCAAAATTGTTAAAAAGTAAATAATATTTACTTTTTAAAGATAAAGCGAATTTTATTAAAAGTATTAAATTACATAATACTCAATTTATTTTTTTTAGTTTAACACCTAACAATAATTTAATTACCTAACCTGGCTGTCTCACAGTACTAAGTCTCATAGGATGAACCCCATACCCTTCAAAATTAATACAAACATTTTATTTAAATGAAAAATGTTCTTTTTTTTCTAAATATTTCAGTAATTTTTTTTTTTTAATTTACTTATATTTTTTTTGGAACAAAGGGGACGTTCGAATGAGTAAAAAGTAAAATAACTAAGCAGAACATAAGCTGTCAACAGTATGCCGCCATATTACCATAACAGTATATCGCCAGTGTAAGCCATAACCGTGCTGGTAGGTCATTGCATTCACATTACGCTTTCATAATAATCTATAGTCTTGTAGTTTGTAAAGGAAAATGTAGCGGAAGTTAAATAAAATTACGTAAAATAACGATAATCTGTGAAGTCACGAAATTGAACTACATTCGACTTGTTTATAATGTATATTAAAATAATTTATCTTGTTGGTTGCTCATATTAAATACTACCTATAAAATTAATATCGTTTTGTCCACTGTAAAAAATATTTATTCTAAATTATTTTTCATTAAACAGATAAAAACATTATTTTTCCCGTCATACAGGAGCTAGCGCGCGCACTCTCCCTCTGTGAGTGTGTGTGTGTGTGTGTGTGATTCCTCCTGATTTGTACATGCAAATTCTGAATAAGATAATGAAAAAAAAGCATATAAATACAGATCCGTAAAGCTTTCTTTTCGACTTTTTCGACCCATTTGCCTGCTTCAACGGTAAATTCAAATTATAATGAAGTACCTCAGACAAAATTATGAGGAAATATTTTGGCCTGAAGTGTTTTTTGAACAAAAAAAATGTGAGTCCCAAAACTGCACCTCCACCGAAAAAATTATTATAAAATCTTATGGAATTTGAGTCGAAAAACAGTTGTTCAGTTGTTCTAGGTTTGATAAAGATTTACTTTATATAATTACCAATGAATAAACAACACATTATAATATAATTTGAAGAGAATTTAATACTGAGAAATTTATATAAGTATGGTCAACAGAAAATAAAAAGAGCAATTCGTTTTTTATTTAAAGCAAAACAGAAGAAGCAAATGTTATAATTTTTATAAAAATTGTTTAATTATTTCAGAAAAATAGTAAAAACAGATTAAAAGCTACTCAAAATAAATATACATTAAAACTAAGATTGTCTTAACAATCACTATCACAAGAATTAATAAAAATACTAAGTCTCCCTCATTGCAATATTAGAATATATACACTAGCTAACAAAATGTTCTTATATTTCCGCAACTTTTGTAAATTTTTTTCAGAAATATGAAAGTTAAAATTGTTACGATATTTCTCAGAAACTTATAAAAAAAATGTTTAATGTATGACACTGGATCCAATTTGTTAAACTTTTTTAAGTCTAAACTCTCAAATTTAGTGATAGAAATTGCGGTCGCATAAATGAAGTACATTATTTTATCTTTCTTTTTCTGTTTAGCCTCCGGAACCACCTAACGTATTACTTCACAGGATGATATGTATGAATGTAATTGAAGTGTTTTCTTTCACATTTCAGGTCGACCACTCCTGAGATGTTTGGTTAATTGGAACCCAACCACAAAAGAACACCGGTATCCACGATCTATTATTCAAATTCGTATAAAAGTAACTTCCTTTACTAGGATTTCAGCCTTAGAACTCTCGACTTCGAAATTAGCTGATTTGCGATGACGAGCTCACAGCTAGACCAACCTGGTGGATACATTATTTTATCTGTGGTAATAAAACTGATAGAGATTTTTGTCTGAGCGTAGTCAAAACTGGAAAACGTAGAAATTAGTTACGAATTTATATAAATGCGTAAGTTATGTTATTTTTAACCCAACCTTATTAAAAGATCCATGGTACGTATATTATATCAGGAATTTTATTGAGTGATTTTGCAGAATCTCAGCCGAATTAACATACAAATACATATTATGCGAAATAAAATTATACTTTCAAAAACATTTACAAAATTAAAGATGTTGATATAATTTTATTATTAATCAAGGCTTGTGGGTACTGATATAAATTAAATACATAATAATTTCCAATTACCAACTATTTTTATTATTATGTCCGAGCGCTTTCGGGTATTACTCCATCATCAGGAACATTTATGTGTTATGGATTATAATTATTCCTTCACAAATATATTAGATGAATTTTGATTTTTTTAAAAACCAGAATTATAAATACAACAATTGATCGTCAAATGTAAAAATAATGTCGACTTTGTCCGTCATGTGGACAAAGTCGACATTATTTTTAAATTCAAAATTCATCTAATATATTAATTTGTGAAGGAAATAATTATAATCCAAAACACATAAATGTTCCTGATGAAGGATTAATATCCGAAAACGCTTGAATATAATAATAGAAATACTTGGTAAGTGGAAATTATTATATATTTAATGTTGATATAACTAATACAAATTAAAAGTAATTAATTAATAACTCCTATTTTATATTACTAATACAAATATTTTTTTTTTTTTTAATTAACTCCAAACCACAGGAAAAAAGTTTAGTCCTGCATATGAATAGAAATTTTAGATAATTTTCATCGAATCTGTGTATTTTTTGTACATAGATTTTAAGTATACAACCAAAAATTGTCATAAAAATATTCGAGGTCTTTGGTGGTGATCCACTTGAAATTCCTTTTTGTCTATCAGTTACATATCATCCTCGATTTCATCCAAAATATTTTAGATGCACGTCCGTTTTTGTCTGTTGTTTTATTCCACGATATATTGAAAAAATAATTGATTTCCGTTTGCACTTCGTTGCAACCATTACATGTATATTATTGAATTTGAATTATGTAATTTTAAAGGAGAGCAATTTTTTGTACAAACCCTCAGTAGCCTTTAACAAAGGAATATTCATATCAGCTTAAGTTACTTGTATTTTGTTTTATAAACCTCATAACTCGACCTCTATATGAAGTTGCTGGACAAATTTTATGAAGAAATATTTAATTATTTAGCTCTTTTGGCAAGTAAGCATTTTATAACTGTGTTACGGCGTTATTTTATTAGTTTTTATGATATAATATTTCCAGTTATCAACAATTTTTAATGTAAATATCCGAGCGCTTTTGGAGTTACTTCTCCATCATCAGGGATTATTTGAAGTTCTTAATTTAAAATTCGTGTTTTTTTTTTTTTTTGTATAAAAAAAATAGTTACTATCATAATAGTTGATTGTCAATTAATAAAATAAGTTTTACGTTAATAAAAATGTAACGTCATGTCCGTAGAGATAGCACAAACATGGCAGGAGCGGTGGGACCGGGCCACGAAAGATAGGTGGACCCACCGCCTTATTGGGGACATCAGGAGGTGGTGCCGGATGACCCATGGCACGCTGAGTTATGAGTTAACGCAATTCCTAGCGGGTCACGGGCGATTCAGGTCTTATTTGTATACATTCGGGCTCGATCAATTTGAAAATTTTCCGGAGTGCGAGTTGGAAGAGACCCCCAACATGTATTCTTTTTGTGCCCGCGACGCGCATAGAGCGTAGAGCGATGCTCGGTACCTGAGACGTGAGCCCATATTCCGCCCTAAAGATACCCTATGAATCCTATTACAAGGTGAGGCACAGTGGAAAACTGTGGAAGGATTCGTCAGGACGGTCATAAGGAGGCTGCAATTATATGAAAAGTCCCGCAGAGGAGAATGGCGTCGGTGGGCGCGGGGGCCGGACATGATCTCGGCTGAGTGCCTAGGAGGTCCCTGTTCGTGTGGGGAAAGCACTCTGCCCGTCCGTTTGATGTTGGCCACTGGTAAGTGGTGTGACTATTTGAGATTTCTGTCTTGACTGCAGTGTGGGTGTGTAACGCGTGGGTGTTGTGGATATTAGAATCTTTGTCCTGTTTTCTGCAGGGTTCTTGTGTGATGTTCTTGGTGTTTGTATTTGACGTATTATATGTGTTGCTTCCAGTAGTTTTGTGAGACATTGTTGGATTGTTATGATTGTGTGTGTGTGGGAGATTACTGCTTTTTCTGATGAAATGTTTTTATAAGCAGTCTCCGGAAGAGGGAAGCCAGGGGTGGAGGTTTAGTCGGTAGTGCGCAGGAATACATACGCTCTTGGTTATAACTGGCGGAACCTGTTAGCGAGCCCGACACTGTTTCGGTGCCCGTAAGTGTAAATGTGGTTCCTCCACCTCTTTAAAAAAAAAAAAAAAGTCATGTCCGTAAGATGTTTACGACTATTATGAAATATAAATGAAATAGTACCAACCTATTAATAATTAGTTACTGCATAATTTGTTTATATAGGATATCATTATCGAATTTGACTTGTTCGTTCATTAATTTATTATTATTCAAATATATATGAAATTTCTCCAATATGCTGGTTTTATGATAACTGTAAGTGTATTCTATATTTCAATAAATTCTTTAATGTTATAATTATGTTTAGTTTCTAAAATGTGTTTAGCAAATTTTCATCTTTCTTTATTATTTTTAATTATACAATTAATATGTTCTTTAATTCAAAAGGAGAATGAACGATTTGTCGTTCATAATTATTAAAATATAATAAGTATATTTTACCATAACTTATTTTACTAACTGAATATTTTCACGTCCTTTTGCTAACTAGGATATTTTCCAACTTACAGTTCCTATAAAAGTTCGTTTAACACTGTTGTCGCATAAATAAAAAATATCATCTTGTTTTCGCCTGAAAAAATATCTCCAACAATACTATTGCCAGTTTCTTTTGCAAATTATTTTTATATGCTCTAAAATTATTATATTATATTTACTTCAATCGTATTTATTAAAAAATCATTTGTTGGATATCTTATAAGTCACAAGATGCAATCGCTGGTAAGGATAGAAACAATTGGCTTATTACCTGTACTTTAAAACAAGGTTTATTACATTTTTTTTATAATAAACAATAGACCAAGGAATTCGTAACACATTACATATTAAATTTACAAAATGAAAAAATGTTAATTTACCATTTACATAATAGTTTAACAGATACAAATAGTAGTCAAAAAATACTTTAAACCTTTCTCCTTCAAAACCTATAAAAAAAAGTAGGATGGGCAAATTATCCAAATACGCTATTTCTACAGTTTTTGTTTACTATGTTATTTTATAGAAGTCTAGTACTTATAAATGCACTATAATAAATCTAGTACTGTAATAAATCTGGGCTGATCCATTTTACATGATCCAAGGGTTCTCCCGAGCCTCGAGGGGTCACAGGACCGAACCCTGGATTGCAGAGCTCGCTTCTCTCGCCATTCCCGTCTGCCCAATGGCCGGAGTCCCCCGGATTCCCGCATTGTTCGTTACCCTCATGGTTGTAAGAATAATACTGATAAATAACAATTGAAATACTCAAGCTTTATAGAAACCTGAAAAAGAAACTAAATCGCAAAAGACAGAATAGAGCCTGAATAAGCCTGATTATTTTAATTGTTATTTAGTACCTTGCACAGTAACTACGGTTTCTAAAATTTACAAACCTTTGCGAAGAAAACTCCTTAACATATTTCTGTTGCTATGGTGACAGAAATATAATGAAATGAAAAAATTAATGTTTTCTTTTTTTTTTGAAATGATGTGGACATCACTAGACTTCCTTGTATGCCTACTACATTACTTATACACATTTTTTTTTTAATTAAAATTACATAAAATTTTATTTCATTAATAAATTCTGATATGTTTTCATTTTTTTTATTATCACTGAATTAATATTTATCGTACATTTTTTTAATAATCAGATGTTAATAATTATTATTAAATCAATATATTTAAGTTTTAAAAAAAAAAGTTAAAAAAGAAGAAAAAAAGGGACGAAGTCTGATTCAAACCGATGGGCCTTCCACTTATAAGACCCAATATTTCATTAATTAAATTTTTATAACCTTGGAACTAATGAAAATAAGTACCACTTATGATATATCGTTGAAAATCTTTCAGTTAGGGCTTATTACTGCAGTTAAGAAAAAGTCCAAAATCCAATTTTTCTTCTGGATTTTGGGTTTTTTTGGAAACTTATGGTCCAGTAAATTGCAATCAAAAGGGGAGCTGCACATTTAGATGTTATAACAGTCCTAAATCCAAAATTTGAAAATCCTACGTCTAGTCGTTTTTCAGTTATGCGAGATACATACGTACGTACAGACGTTAGGCCGAAACTAATTAAAATGGATTCTCGGGATGGTCAAAATGGATATTTCCTTTGAAATCTGGAAATCGAAATTTTTCGCGATCATAATACTTCCTTTACTGTCTACAAGGAAGTATAAACAGGAATTTTCAAAAGTATATCATCGATAGCCATGAATCAGAGATATCCGGATTTCCTGAAAGAAGGCTTATGGCAGTTATAAACATAATAATTATACAATAATGCCCAAATATAAGTAACACAGTAAATATGATTTTTTTTTTTTTTATGGTTGAGTATCCAAAATCTAAGATATTTTTGGCAAAACTAAATTTATTACAATAGTATTTATTATTTATTTTTCATTACATTAATCAAATTTCGTAAGAGCTCAAATTAATAAACTCAGTACTCAAAAAATGTAAGGTAGAATGCACACATTATTTTAACATTGTCATGCAATGCATTATTCACATTTGGTAATGTTCAAATGATTATGAATGCATTGACTATTTTACCATAAAACGACATCACTACAGTCACTATTGAACAAGGTATGCAATTCCCTTCAGATCTAAATCAAGAAAGTTCAACTATATGTCGGGAAACAACTTCCATAATATTATGTCGAATGAATAAACCAGTACACGAACAGAACTTCTGAAACGTAGATTTATTGAATTTTTCGACTCAAAATATCAAGAAATACAAAAATCCAACGAAGGAAATCGTTTTATGAATGATCGCAATAATTGTATGCTGACTTTTTTTACATATTATAAGAGATGGTATTGTAAAAACTAAATAAATCAGTGAAATCGTTTTGGTATGTAATATTTATGTAAATATTTACAAATCTATGCCGAACACAAAACAGGAAGGACACTTCAGAATGGTTAAATTAATGCAGCGGTAATGTTGACTGGCCCAAGCAGATTAATTTATTACACACAAGGGACATGTAAATATATATATATAGCTTGTAGTAAAATGTGAAAGTACGCAGCTTATCTGTTTTATCTGACATTTTGCCACGCAGTAATTACTATTTTTACCTGTATAATAACTTTGTTATAACAAAGACGTTTATATTCCTTTACATATAATAATTTTACTACAATAGGATCATAGATATTCTAATTATTTTAATAAGAATAACCTAAAAGTATAGGAATTGCCATAAAATAACAGTCATTCGTTAAGTGAAATGCAGTATTATAAAAAACAGTATGCTATAAAATTAGTTTTGAAATATTTTTCCAACAAAAAATTTTAATTAGTGTTGTGTTATTCCCTTGTACTCTTTTGGCAAACATAAATAATTTTTTTTTAAATATTACATTATGAAAAATACCACAATATATGATACTTATTTCATTTTGACTTTTAAATTTTGAAATTGATGAGAAATTAGAAATAAATTAAACTTAATCCTTAATTTTACCAACATAAAAAAAATCAATATTTAAGAAATATTGAAAATCATTATTTTTGCAATTATATGTGTATTTTTTAAAACAAATTTAATCTTTTTTTACTTTATTTTATTTATTATGTGTTATTTGTATTTAAAATACGGAATGAGCGGGCAGAAAAAACGATGCTCATACGAAAAATAAAAATCTGATGTAGACACCACACGACATCCTTGTACGCCTATTAAATTAATATACACATTTTTATTTTAAAATGAATAGTACATAAAATTTTATTTCATTAATAACTTCTGATATTTTTTCTATTTTTTTAAAATTATTATTTATCGTAAAACATTTTTTTACAACCAGAGGTTAATAATTATTAATAATTAATCAATATATATATAAAATAAAAAAAAGTTAAAAATAAAAGGAGAGAAGTCGGATTCGAACCGATGTGACTTCTCCTAGCAAGAGTTATAGCAAATTTTTTTGCTATAACTCTGGGCCAATGAAAATAAGTAACCGTTATGATAGAACGTTTAAAAGCATTCATTGAGTGCTTATTACTGAAGTTAAAAATCCAATTTTTGGGGTTTTGGGGAAACTTTTGGTTCAGTAGATCAATCAAAAGAGGAGGTGTACAAATAGATGTTCTAAATCCAAACTTTCAACATCCTGTTGCTAATTGTTTTTGAGTTATGCGAGATACATACGTACATAGGTACAGATATCACGTAGAATCTAATCAAAATGGATTCACGAATAGTCAAAATTGGATATTTTCGTTGAAATCTGAAAACCGGAATGTACAAGGAAGTAAAAACCATT
Organism: Lycorma delicatula; assembly: GCF_047948215.1. Lineage (NCBI taxonomy): Eukaryota > Metazoa > Arthropoda > Insecta > Hemiptera > Fulgoridae > Lycorma > Lycorma delicatula. The sequence continues at coordinate 126,520,028 of NC_134455.1, forward strand.
ATTTTACTACATAAAAAGTCCAGAAGATACAAACATAACATACGTACATTACTAGTTCAAATGTCTTGTTGAAAATAAGTCAAAAAGTGCGAGGACACAATACAAAAGTTTTTTCATCAAGAGTAAGCATATAAGAGTTGACATATATGTCAATCCAAAATGTATATTAACTCTTACTTTAAGGAAGTCAATTTTTTTTAATTTTTGTGTAAAACTACTTTTAATATCAGAATGAGATCAGGTTATATAACGGGATAAATCAGGTTAAATATATATATAATGAATAATTATTAAGCAATTAAGATGAAATGTAAAAATTATCTTCAACATCAAAATTTATACGTGATCATGTAATTTTTGTTTATAAAAAACCTCAACTGATATTTTCTGCAAAAAAACTACATGATTCTCCTTCATAAAACAAATAATAAAAAAGTCAACGAAGTTGGCGCATTTGATTAAACGTACCCAACAGGTGATTAAAATTATAAAATTTAAAAAAACTCGCAAGTTTTGAAGAAACATATCACTGCAGCAGCCCCTGGTGGCCTACAACGGTAAAATGTGTCTAAACACCAGCTTTGAAGGGATTCTTATGTAATTCAAAAAACCGCATCGATATCGGTTTAGTAATTTTGAGGAATATAGTAACAGACATAAACACACACACACACATGACCTCTTACCCGAAACGCATGTACTGTACCCGTTCTGTCGTGGGTAAAAATAATTCACATAAGTTCCATTAAAACAATATTGTTTTTTGTTTTTTTTTAATTGGTTGATAAAAATGATATAAACTGTAATTAAACTATATTTCATTATCTATTTATAAATTGTTATCAGGAAATTAATATAAATATCAAACTTATTTCATGTACATTTTTTCATCGTAGTGAAAAAGATAAGCAGTATAAATTAATCCTCGACTGAAATATTTTTAGTTGTAAAAATTTATAACTTTACTCGCTTCAAAGATATCTGATTATAATCGATTATTTTAAATCGTATTTCAAGAAAAAAGTTCATTTCACATCATTTGTAAATGTCACTATGCTCAAAAATATTACTTCCTTGTACATAGTAAAGGAAGTATTGTGAACGCGAAAAAGTTCGGTTTTCAGATTTCAACACTAATATCCATTTCGACCATTTCTGAATCCATTTTGACTAGTTTCGGCGTGACATCTGTACGTAGGTACGTATCTCGCATAACTCCAAATCAATTAGCCGTAGGATGTTGAAATTTTGGGTTTAGGATTGTTGTAACATCTAGTTATGTACTTCCTCTTTTGATTGCAATGACTGGATAATAAGTGAACAAAGTAGCCCAAAATCCAAAACAAATTTGGATTTTGGACTTCTTCTTAACTGCATTAACAAGCCCTTAATTAGAAAATTCAACGATATATCATAAGTTATACTTATTTTTATTGGTTCCAGTGTTATAGCCAAGTAAAATTGTAATTAATGAAATATTTTGTTTCTTACAATGGGAAGGCATTTAGGTTCGAATCCTACTTCACTTCCTTTCTTTTTTCAACTTTTCTTTTTTAATTTAAATATATTGATAATTCAATAACAATTAAAAAAAAATAAAATAATAAAAATATCAGAAGTAATAAATGAAATAAAATTTTTGTGTATTTTTCATTCTAAAAAAATGTGTATATGTAATTTAATAGAAGTACAAAGAAGTCATTGGTGTCTACATCAGATTTTTAATAGAAATACCGAGATATTAAAATGTTTAAAAAAGTAACAAGGTTGTCATTTTCTAATTACAAATCTCAAAATTTTAATATTTATCATTTTATAATTTTTTACTTTTTTCACGGAGAATGTTGATTTGAACGTATATACTACAATAAATTAACAATTAATATAATCCACCTTACCAGCACATTGATATGTGATCTAGATCTTTCGGCTTACTTGGATGCCATCATCAGGAGTTAAAATTAATACATTTATAGTCAAAAGTTTAAAAAATTATAGTAAAAATTTTATGTATGAGTATACTAGTATATTAGTAGGACCGGGACATTCATGACTATTTTTAAATTTTAACTATGATTTTAAACTTTTGATTTTAAATGTATTAATATTAGCTTTTAATTATGGCTTCCAAGTAAGCCGAAAGATCTAGATTACATATCAACGTGCTGGCAAGGTGGATTACATTAATTGTTAATTTATTCACTTACCATTCCAGCGGTACCATGCTTGAGAAATTAATATCGTATATATATATATATATATAAAATAATAACTAAACTCTATTCTTTGGTTAAACAAAAATATAAAAAATATTACAAAAATATATTTGATTACATATAAAAATTATTTTTTAAAAAAGCTTTTATTTAACTAATATTAATATTAACATTAATAAAAAAAGGAAACAAATTAGAAAAACCTTCTAAAAAGTAAAAAATAAGAATTAAATCAAATTGAGAATTTTAAACAAAAAAATATAATATATTAACAAATATAAAAAAATGCACTGAAAAGTAAAAAATAAATTATATAAATTTTAAAATTAACAGTAATGATAATATTTTGTTAAATAAAACCGTGGCGCAGTTTTTATAATTTATTTAAAACAACACAACATTTATTTTTCCAATTAATCTTCATTTTCATTTTCAATAACGACGCGAGGAGGCGGAGTGGTCTGCTGGAACCTCTCCAGTTGAGCCTGACTAGCTACAAGTAACAATCTGGGAAAATGCACTCACTCCCTTTCTTTGTACGTGTTCTCACATAGTTGAAGTTCATCTTCGAATTCTGCTTGTAATCTAAGCCAAATAGAACGCACTGTTTCCGCTAAAAGTTTCATTTTAACTAATTATTAATTTTTATGTAATGAATTCATAATTACGATTAGAATTATAATAATGATAATAATTAATAATTTTTCATATTACTGTCAAAATATAATAACTTTGTGCAAGATTTCTAAATTTAATTTTTATTGTTAATCTTATTAACCCTTAAAGGTCATCTCGGTGCAAATTAGTACCATCAAAGAATAAAAATTTGAGTTATTTTATTACAGATAAATAAAGTATATACATATAATAAACAACCTCATTAAACAAAAAAAATATTTTAAAATACAGCAAATGTCTATAAAAACGTATTTGAAAACATTGTTATAAAAACTGCGCCACGCTTTTATTTAACTAAATATTTTCATTACTTTTAATTTTAAAATTTAACAATTATTACATTTATTTATTTTTTATTTGTTGGTTATTTATTAGATATTTATATAATTTATTCTTTACTTTTCAGTGCATTTTTATATTTGTTAATATATTATATTTTTTTGTTTAAAATTCTCAATTTGTTTTAATTTTTTTTTAGACTAAAAATAAAAGCTTTTAAAAAAATAAAAATATTTATTTTTACACATCGAAGTTACTACATACATGTACCTAATTTCAACCATTTTCATACGATAGTTCATGAGAAATGAAAATTTTCAACTAAATGCATGAAATGCGTAGGGGTAGCGTGTGGTCATATCAAATTCCGACACCGTAGTGCTGTATTGTCATCGATGTTACATATGTGTACCAAATTTCATTGATTTCCATACGGTAGATCAAAAAACAGTTCCAACATTTCATTATTCCTAAAGCCAGTTAAATAAAAGCTTTTAAAAACTAAATAAGTTAGAAAATTATCCAAATTAATACAAAATTTTAATGCAATTAGGTCAATTACCAAACAAACAAAAAAAAAACAAAAGCAGAAAACCTCGACTTTTCTCCAAGATGTAGGACTTTATGAAGACAAACCACAATTTTTTTTTTTTTTTTGTTTGTTTGTTGACCTAATGAATTGCATTAGAAAATTTTCTATTAATTTGGATAATTTTCTAACTTGTGTATATATATATATATATATATATATACTACAGTTGATCAAAATATTTCAGTCTGTTCTTAAGATATAAATTAGATTAAACTGAAAAATAGGAAGATGAACGTAAACGAAGCGTTTCAAAATATGTGTATATACGTACAGGATTTAAAAAATTATTTTTATATATGGAATTTACTGCATTAATTTTATCATGTATTTTCAGGTATATTTGTTTTTTTACAAAAATTAACAAGAATAAAAACTTAAAAAATTGTTAAAAAAGGAAAAAATTCTTGCAAAAATTCAAAATCTTCCAAAAAGTTATTTTTTTTATTTTTCCAAACATCCATAACTCAAAAACGGGTTTAAATATTTAATTAAAATTTAATACACATATTAATCAGATATTTATTCACGTGAATAAAATCGTAAATAACAATACAACAATTAAAAAGGTAAATTTTGTTTGTACTTATTACTATTTCCAAAATAGTGGTCACTTCAGATTTTTAGTGATTAATCTCAATAGCCATTAATTCAGTCAAATTGTATTTTATTTTAAATAAAATATAATGCTAAAAATGTATTTTTTAGAAGTACCAAAGACGTATTAAAGTGAAAGCAAAATTTAAATATGATCACGTTATTATATATAAATGTAAAATTTTTATATGTTATGTGTAAAAGCAAGGACAACTTATGGCTTTCAAAGCAGATTAATAATTTTTAAAAACTTGTCTTAAAATAATATTTTATTAATTTTACCATGCTATAAATCAATCTCAATTTTAGGTGGAAAAAACATAATTATTTCTACCTTTCATAATTCTCAAAATATATTTAGTTGAAGTGTTACTTTTAATTTTAAAGTTTATAAATTTTTATTCAACTCTATTGAAAGAAGTACAAATAATATATAAGAATTAAAAATAAGTGAAATAACAAAAGAAATCTGATGTGGACACCACATGACTTTTTGTACGCCTATTAAATTACATATACACATTTTTTTATAATGAAAAGTACATAAAATTTTATTTTATTAATGAATTCTGATGTTTTTTGAAATTTTTTTTTTTAATAGTTATTGAATTATTATTTATTACAATTTTTTTTTACAATCGGAGGTTAATAACTAATTATTAATAAATCAATATATTTAAATTAAAAATGATAAGTTAAAAAAAAAAGAAAGGAGATGAAGAAGGATTCGAAACGAAGTGCCTTCCCTTTGTAAGAAACAAAATATTTCATTAATTACAATTTTACTTGGCTATAACTCTGGAACCAATGAAAATAAGTATCACTTATGTTATATCGTTGAAAATCTCTCAATAAGTGCTTATTGATGCAGTTAAGAAAAAGTTCAAAATCCAGATTTTTTTTGGATTTTGGGCTTTTTTGTACACTTGTGGTCTAGTCGATTGCAATCCAGAGCGAAGGTACACAATTAGATGTTACAACAGTCCTAAATCCAAAAAATCAAGATACGGCTAATCGTTTTTGATTTATGCGAGATATATACGTACATACGCACGTACAGACGTCACGCCGAAACTAGTCAAAATGAATTCAGGGATGGTCGAAATGGATATTTCCGTTAAAATATGAAAACCGAAATTTTTCGCGATCACAATACTTCCTTTACTTCGTACAAAGAAGTAAAAACGGTAATGAAATGTAGAAGAAAAAATATTTCACAAAAACGTCTTATGGAAACTTCAAAGAAATTTATTTAATTTTTTACAATAAATATGCAAAGATCTGTCTGTAAAGAATAGATCTATAAAAAAGATGGTACTTACGTACTAACGCCACCGCAGCTATAGCTTTATTTAAAAACAAAGTAGTTAATCGGATTTCGGTGGAAAATGAACAGTCTCTTTATTCATTTTAATAAATGGTTATTTATATTTATTTATTTTATAAATATAATTTAACCAAACTTAACCTACACTCGCTTCGCTCGCCAACCTTGACTAATTAACACCGTATTTTTTTGAGTATTTATTTAATAAATTCATTAATTATTGCAATTATTTATTATTTAAATAATCAAAACATTCCTGTTAATTAGGAGGGGTTAGCGAGCGAAGCGAGCGTAGGTTAAGTTTAGTTAATTTATATTTATAAAATAAATAAATATTATTTATTAAAATTAATAAAGAGACTGTTTTGAATCTATGTTACACTCATTATCGGCCCATTTTCCACCGAAATCCGATTGACTACTTTGTTTTTAAATAAAGCTGTAGCTGCGGTGGCGTTAATACGTAAGTACCAAAAAGATTATTATCATCATAAATACTTTAAGATATGAACAGCATTTTATTACTATTAGATGGTTTCTAAATAATTGGAAAAACTAGAGGAGTAAATTAAATACTATAGATATAAATCTAATATATAAGGCTGGTCTTCATTAATAAATCGATTTCTGTAAATTACGACTTTAAATAACGTTATTGGTATTTATTAACAGCTAATGATGAGAGTTGATGTCACCTACAAAAACAGGAACTGTTGAAGTCTATTAACATCAAATATAGATTTATGATTTTTTTTTAACAAGACGCATTTTATGTCAGTAAAATATTGAAAAACAAGAAAAGGAAGTTTATTTAAGACACTTCATAAATTTCAGATTAAAATGCCTTTTTTTTTCTTGATGATATCGCGACATAAGCTTGAAGTTTATGCATGGGATATGAAAATGTAGCGTATGAAAAATGCCGTGCCTGACTGAGACTAAAACCCAGTACCTCCTGATAAAATGCAGAGACGCTACCAGTCGCGCCACGAAGGCCAGTAATAACCAAAAAATATTCTTTTGTTATTGGTGATGGAAGATATTAAAGGATTCAGTGTTAAAATTGCTTTAAAAAAAGGATCAAGTTCAAACTCCAAAAATGAAAACTATATAATACATAAAAAGAATATTATAATGTATTAAATTCATAATAAATTCGAAACTTAGTGTACCGTAGATATTTTTTAATTAAAAAGAAATGAAAAAGTTATATATATATTTTATGCTTAAAAAATACATAAATCATAAACTTTCTGCTTATTCTTTTCTCTTTCGTCTCGTGATATCTTTCTCAGTGTTATCTGCTTCATCAGATTAATAATATTATCACTGAATAACTCTGCTGCTATTATAATCTATGGCAGATAATATAACTGTTACTGATATTAAAATTTGAATGAATTTTTAAAATCTAATTTGATAATTTACATTATATGTACTATTTCTCCTGTTTTTATTACGGTAACAAAGATGGTAACCACCTATTATTTTTTTTAAGTTATACATTCAATCTATCATGAAAATTTCATACGTTCTGATGAAGTAGACATCTCTGCGAAAGCGCTAAATATGAAAGCAGGGAAAATAATGAGCAGTAAGTACATGTTAGGTTTTTATAGAAAATTATATTCGGCTGCTGAAATGCAATCTCTAAATACTTGACTTGCATTGAAAGCAGTAAACATATAAAATAATAAAGAACTGCTTTAAAGCAGTTTAGACGTATAATCTTTATAAAAGTAAGTTTTAAAGCGGTTGTATTGCTGTTTATAAACTGAAGTTTTACTTTTAATAATATACTAATGTTAAGAACTGCAGGTTATCGAAAAAAAGAATTTATGAAATTTTCATTATTTCAAATATTAATTTTTCGTTCTGGAATAACATATTGTATTAAGATAATCGATTTTGTTTACGTTAAACAGAGTGAGTGAGTTAGACATAACTAATGATAGTCATGACACGGATGTTGACCAAAATGTAGCACGCCGCATAACCTAACTACTGTTAATAAATAGGCCGTCAGATATGTTTATTTTTATTTAATCTTATTATAAATAATAGCTAACAGAAACTTTTGTCAAGAATATATTTTTAATTAAAGAAATATATAATGTTAACAGTACCTGTTTCAAATCAATCCATATCCAAAAACGCACCACTACCTGTAATCGCACTAACACATAATATCGACACAACACTCAAGTTGTCACGACGACCGTCTCATAGGCAGGATGGTACTGACTGCTGTCGACATGCCAGCGCGGGCTCGTTCATTCTTTCACCAGCACGGCGCTCTCTTGCGGCAAACTCGTACATTACATTCCACTACAATTGGTAATTCTTTCAAGGGCAACATCATGAGAATAAGAAGTGCTAACAGAAATTTATATTTCAGTTAAATTTATTACAATCTTGACCTTAAAATATCAAACGGATTACCTACGGTAGCTAACTATTCACACTTAATGAAATTATAGACACTATACCAATTCCTTAATCCGTATTTTTTTTTTGATTGACCGAGCCTTCAGCGGCGATAAATTCAAAAATTTACACAGACTTTTTCTTTTTTAATGTAATTAAGTAAATTCATTACTCTATAGTTTATACAATTAATGAATGTTTTGGTTAGAAATACAAATTTTTGACAATCAAAATAAGATTTTCTGCGTCTTTTGCATTAGTCGTCCGACCAAGAGTTATTGAACTGTAATTAATTTATTACAATTGGACTTAATTTATTATCTTTTGTAGTAATTTAAAATCAACTTATAATTTACTTTTTTTTATTATATTATGATGACATCACTATGACGTATTTGCGTAGTTGCAAATATGTCATATTGTTTGAATAATGTTTACGTCTAACTACGCTGCCAGCTAATCACTAATGAATAGCCTGTTTCAACAAGTCTTGATATTGTCGACTACATTGAAGTACAACTAGCATTTAGTATTAGTTTTATTTTTAATGTAACATTTTGCTGTTCCAGTTAACACGTAGAATTGATTTTAATCACATAACAATCAAATTTCTTTACCGGTTGAAAGGAGTTTTAGATAATTTGCCTAACAATGAAAATTTATGATTACATCTGTCGGATAAAAATAATCATTGGCGAAGGATGCCATGTAACGTATTGTAACAGTAGGTTTATGATTACAGAATAATTATATTACTTTAGAAACTGTTATTTTATTCGTTTACTGCTGGTCCAAAGAGTATATACAACTACGAAATTTGGCGTGGATGAGTTAGGAATGTAAGAGGACGCGGTGACAGACTGGAAATATACCCTTCACGAGGTTTGTACCGCATCTCTTTTGAAAAAATCTGATGTAGACACTAAATGACTTCCTTGTACGCCTATTAAATTAGTTATACACATTTTTAAAATGTGATATCTTGATATCCCTGATATCTTTTCATTATTTTTATTATTGAATTATTATTTATTGTAAACATTTTTTTACAATCGGAGATTAATAATTATTAATAAATCAATATATTTAAATTAAAAAAAAGTTAAAAAAAAGAAGATGAAGTAGGATTCGAACCGATGTGCCTTGTAAGACCCAAATATTTTATTAATTACATTTTTATTTGGCTATAACTCTGGAACCAATGAAAATAAGTACTACTTATGATATATTATTAAAAAGCTCTCAATGAGAACTTATTACTTCAGTTAAGAAAAAGTCCAAAATCCAAATGTTTTAGATTTTGGGCTTTTTTGGACACTTTTGGTACAGTTGATTGCAATCAAAAGAGGAGGTGCACAACTAGATGTTACGACAGTTCTAAATGCCAAATTTTAACATCCTACGGCTAATTGTTTTTGAGTTATGTGAGATATATACGTACGTACAGACGTCACGCCGAAAATAATCAAAATGAATTCAGGGATAGTCAAAACGGATATTTCCGTTGAAATCTGAAAACTGAAAATTTTCGCAATCACAATACTTCCTTTATTTCGTAAAAGGAAGTAAGACGTAAAGTGAATAATATTAAAGGCAAAAGCTCCTTTAAGAACTCTATATCTGTTCTACCTGGCTCTTTTAATTTCTGAAGGAATTAATTTTCTGTTGCAGCACTTAGTTAAGCTTGTCAACATAAAATCATGATCAGTAATATTTAGTACTTTCATCGGTTAAAAATTCCCCGTACTCCAGAGGAATTGTTTTCGGAATATAATCTAGCTCCCTTGTACTTTTATTCTAAGCGGGATTATTTATTTTGTATTAAGGTTCCTTTGAGGGTAGATAGTCCTTAACATTCATCCCTTATCCTTAATCTTGATCCCTTACTTCTGCATTTTCAATTAGATTAGTGTAGATGTAATCCAGCTTGGTCGACGATGAGGATATCAGGACCTGTAGAGGCAATACATCCTCGGAAAGCATAATAGGGGAAGAACTGTTTATGATTGACCCGTTGACTCTGTTATTCTGAGTAATATTCTTAATAAATGAAATAGCTGTAGAATAAAATTGGGGTTTATAAAAATACAATTTGGTCCAAAATTTTCCATGATTTTTCCATCATGTTAGGAGGGACATCTTACCATTCATCAAGTTTAGTTTAAATTTGATTTTACTTATATGGGGAAAGAAAAAAACAAATTTTTAAACAGCGTCTAAATTTGTCTAGTCTTCTTATGCTATATATTTATATCATACGTACAAAGAGAAAATTAAAAACAATACAAAGGAAAAAACATCAACTTTACTTTTAAAGAAGAAAGAGCAGCTAACCAACACACAACCTAATGTTATATTATCTTTACTGCTAGTATGAATTCAGCTTCAGTGAAACAGAAATTTAATTGACGGCGATGTCCGTTAGTTTAAAACATCTGACAAACAATTGGTGTGCAGTGAATTGTATATTTTCCAGTAAATTTGTCATAATTCCCAAATACATTGTTGCCAGAGTTATTTTTACATCAGTTTTTACTGGAATTTCTAAAATATTGACCTTTTTATTATAAATTTACTATTAACAGTGACGCGGCTAATAATATTTATTAATGTAATAACGTTAAAATATCACAAAGTCAAAAATTGAATTTTATAAACATGTTTTTTTAAATTTCATTTTTAATACAATAGCTATTTGAGTTCGACGTATATTTTAGACAATTAAAAATGGGTAATGTTAAACTCTACTGCAGGATATGAGAAGTTACTGAGTAATTTCAAACGGAAACGTCTTGGTGTAAAACAAATACTGTATGATACACTTACACTGTACCTATCAGTATCTTAAATTGTGATGAATGAACCTTTTTCATTTTATATGAATACCTTAAGTAGTTATATAAATTGCAAGAACATCATAAAGATATGTAATCTGTTGTGTTTTAATTTTTTTTTATGTTTTCCAGGGTAAAAAGAACATAACCCACCGGGTTGATCTAGTGCTGATCGCGTTTTCCCAAATCAGCTTATTTGGAAGTCGAGAGTTTTATACGGATTTGAATATTAGATCGTGGATTCGCGGATACCGGTGTTCTTTGGTAGTTGGGTTTCAATTAACCACACATCTCAGAAATGGCCGACCTGAGACTGTACACGACTACACTTCACTTACACTCATACATATCATCCTCATTCATCCTCTGAAGTAATACCTGAATGGTAATTCCAGGAGAATAAACAGAAAGGAAAAGAAAAGGGTAAGAAGAAAAAAACGTGAGTTAACATGAATACTAATTTTCTTTGTTAATACTAAACACATATGAAAAATGATTGAAAATTAGAAATTATCGGCATTAGGCAGTTAGTAAAGCGGATTTATTTTTAATTTATTATCCACATAGGAAATAAATATAATATGTGTTTTTGTATTGTAAAATAAATAAGCACATTTTTATTTGTAAAAAACGATCCTAAAATTAAATATAATAGATACAATATTATTTTTAAATTATAATCTTTCTTTGTAATTTTTATTTATTTATAATGAGACCACATTAACAAAAAAGTGTGACTTACAGTTGCATCATAACTATTTTTTTATTCGTTTTACTTCCTTGTACGAAGTAAAGGAAGTGTTGTGGTCGCGAAAAATATCGGTTTTCACATTTCAACGGAAATATCCATTTTGACCATTCCTGAATCTACTTTGACTAATTTTGACGTTTTGGCGTAACGTCTGTACGTACATATGTATGTATGTTTGCGTGTATCTCAGATGTTGAAATTTTGGATTGTTTTAACATCTAGTGAACCTCAATTTTTGATTGCAACAACTGAACCAAAAGTGCCTAAAAAACCCCAAAATCACAAATATTTGGATTTTCGACTTTTTCATAACTGAAATAATAAGCCCTCATCGAGAGCTTTCCAATGATACATCATAATTTGTACTTATTTTCATTTGTTCCAGAGAATATTTGGATCTTACAAGGGGGAGACACATCGGCGAGAATCCGACTTCATCTCCATTTTTTAACTTTTTTTATTTTAATTTAAATATATTGATTTATTAATAATTATTATCCTCTGATTGGAAAAATATATTATGATAAATAATAATTCAATAAAAATAAAAAAGGAATATGAAAAAATATCAGAAGTTATTAAAAAAATAAAATTTTATGTATTTTTCTTTAAAAAAAATATGTTTATGTAATTTAATAGGCGTACAAGGAAGTCATGTGGTATTCACATAAGGCATAGGTAGATTTCATAAAAAAGCTACCTATTGTAATGGATTCCATCACTCGACTTCCGGAAAATTTCGACATATCTTCTCGTTTCTAATCCCCCAGACCCTCAAAACCGCCGTCAGCTCAAATGTTTATATGTACATTTGTATGTATATATATATATATATATATATATATATATATATATATATATATATATATATATATATTCACTTCTTGAGGACACGATAACTGCCGTAATTTTGTGCCAATAACTTTTAAATTGTTCCTTAAAAATAACTCACCCCAAAGTCTCAGTCAAGTTCGTTAACGGCCAAAATCGGACCATTGGTGTGGAATAGGGGGATTTTTCTAAAAAAACAAAATATCGCTATAACTTTCTTATTAAGTAAAATTATACTTGCCTTAATAAGCACAGTATCGAATCGTTTAAAGTGGTCGTTAGTCCTCTAAACATTGCCTAAATCTACTTCCGGCGTGCCGAAAGAGATTTTTTGCCATAGTCTTATTCAATTTCATTTGTGCTCAGCCCTTTTAGTGTTTTACGCCATTCTATCTTATTTTTAGTAACTTCAGAATTTATTTCCATTGTTGCCATACTTTTTCTATGCGTCTACTTCTGGTTGTCGGAGGACTATAACGGTTTTTTTGGCCTCTTCTATCACAAAGACAGTTCTTGGCAAATGGTCGTCATCTCGAGCCACGATAGATCAGTACCAGCACTGGCGTATTCCTTAACTCGTCTTGTATTGTTGAGAAAGATTTACAGATGGATCCATTTGTGATCATATCCAACTGTTTACTCTTCCGGTATACATTTTCTGCTTACCAACTTTTTATATTGCTTAACACACCAATCCTTAGAGAATATCTGGCCTTACTACTTATTTATAATTATTCTCCTTAACTTGATAGATTAATACTGAATTACAGAATACTCCAGGCAGGAAACCAGACAGATAATCTCAAATTCAGCCTAGCTAATAATAAAGAATCTTATTTTATAAATTTAAAGCTAAATAATCTTTTTAATGAAATGCAAAATTATTTTTATTAGTTAATGATAATTAATTAATGATAATTATTTTAAGAGTTATTCTTGATTAAATGATATGTAGAGTAAATTTAAAAATGAGGCCTATGATAATTGGTTTTAAATTAGTATGTAGGCTATAAAAACATACACGCATACAAAAATAAAAGCAACCACAATTTTAATCACTTTATCTCATCAAGGAAGCCTAATTATTTTATTTATAATTATTTTATGAACACAATTTATAATATTTTAGTGAAAGTTAAACGAAGGAAATATAAACTATTTCTTAGTAAGACATAGAATCCCTTCCGGTGTTTCGTTTTTATAAAGGAACGTGAATGCATAAAAATAGTTGGTAAGTAGTCTATGTTTAAGAAAACAGTACAGTACAGTCTGTTTAATAAAAACGGTTAATTATTCACTGTATCGCTTATAATCAGTCGTCAGTTCCGTGGAATCTCATTGATGCTTCGAAATTATGTTAAATATGGGAACCAGGTCGCACCAATTTATGTATGTTATTTAGGTTGTCCCATCGCACAGTACTGTAATCTATTCAACAATAAAGTAATATAATATTGTTCACAGAGTTCTTTTAATTAACCCATTATTTCAATAATAATTTTCTTATTATTATTGTTTTTATAAATATACGAGTTGAATTACTTTTCTCAAGGTATTTATTACCTAAAAAAGTTCCTTTTTGGGTAAAAAGTATTTTGGATGAAAAATTTTAGAAAAGTTACAAATTAAATTATGTCAAGTTTATTACGCCTTATTAAGAGTAGCTCTTAAGAAGGCCAGAATTTATCCGGTAAGCACTTCAGCTTGTGTTTTATAAATCAGCCACCAGGAAGGAAAGAAGATAATCGAAAAAGTATATCTGAAGGCTCCCTAACATCACATTTCATGCTTAAGAAGTCATTGCTCTACTTTATTAAGTAACTATATGTATTAAGACTTACCTTAAATACAGAAGTATTATATTTCATCATTACCTTTTTCTAACTTTTAATTTCCAAAATAAATTTCTTTGGGTTTCAGGGAAAAATATTTTTGGTATTTGAATTACTAGGTAATACAGGTATATACAGTATCTTATTTATACTTAAGCTATAAAAATCCACTCTAAATAATTATGACTGGAAAAAATCTCTAAATTAATGAAAAATCTTTAATTTCTTTTTCGTTTTATTTTAGGTTTACTAAAACTTCCTCTAGAAAAATTATAACAATAACATACAGGCTCACTAGTATATCGTCCTCTTTAAATAGTTTAAACCAGTGGTACCCAAACTTTTCCGAGTCGCGGCGTCCTTTTTCAATTAAAAATTTTCCATGGCGCCCTACCCTAAGAAAACAAAGCATGACTACTCGTAAGAGATAAAAATAAATAAAACTCGTGTATCTTTATTACGTTTTTACTTTATTAACATTAAATTAATAATTATAAATGTCTTGATTCAATTAAGAATGAAGCTTTTACAATATTTCGCGGCACTCCTTTGAAGAGGCCGCGGTGCACAGTTTGGGAATCACTGACTTAAACAGTAAAACAGCCAAAAAACAATAATATTGTAAAGATACTTTTTGTAAAAGTTACTTAGCTCAATGGAATTGAATCTTTGTGGTGAAATGTAATTAACCAGAATTTAAGACATGTTTAGGAATTACACTTTTTTTATATACATACAAACACACGCACACACGCGCGTATATATATATATATATATATGTATATTAGAAGAACAATTAAGATGCTTAGTAGCTAAAATCTAAGGATTAGTTAATTTAGTAACGAAAGGAAATCTACAAGTTAAGGAGCAGATAAAGATTAAAATACATAGAGAAAATAATCAGAAATATAATTTTTAATTAAAATTAAACAAATAGTATAAAAGGGGAAAAAATGGAGGCGTATATCACACCAGTCAAGCAACTGATAAAAATAATCTATTTTTAATTATTGTTACATTGTAAAAACTATTATTAGAGTACTCTAATTATGAAGAAATAAACTGATCAGCAAAAACATAAAGAGATATTATCTGATTATAGTACTATTATAAAAAACAAAAAGTAATAAAATTAATTTTTTACGTTCAACAAAAAACTTATTCAAATGAAAATAAAAACAATACA